>NW_028270147.1:112288159-112888159 GCF_037043375.1 Chiloscyllium plagiosum | reverse complement strand
CAGACCCAGAGAGGGTCAGCAGGCTGCTGACACTGTAGGTGCTGTCCGAAGCTCGCAGGTAGTTGCTGGTCTAAACCCCGTCCGAAATGACTGCACCATCCTTCTTCCACTGCACCTCCAGCTCATTAGGATAGAAGTGATTGGCAAGGCACACCAGGGTGGCAGTGCCCTTGGCATTGACCTGCTCTGGGGAGGGGGGCAGCAGGGTCAGCATGGGCTGAGAGTTGTCACGGCCTGAAAGACAAGAAAAACAATTTTAATCCCTGCCAGTTTCAACTTTCAGAATATTCACTTGGAAAACATTTGAACATTTGTAGCCAACAGCTAACAAACTTGACGAAAGAACAGACATTGTTTAAATTGCTTCTTGGGATATGAGTGTCACTGGCAGGGCCAGCATTTATTACCCATACCTCATTGCCCCTGAGAAGGTGATGGTGAAAGAGAAGGGACAGTTTGGACCATAATTTCGGAAATGAATGTGGGCAGCTAGAAGGGTGATCAATGGGGGAGCATTTCAGTGACAGTGATCAGAACTCAGTGAGATTGAGAATAGGGATAGAAATGGAGAACAATGGAGCAAGTGTAAAAGTTTTCATTTGGGAGTGAAATATTTTACTAAACTGTGCGGTGCTTTGGTAAAAGTGAACTGGACCAACGACATGATGGGAAATCAGTGTCAGGGCAGTAGGATCCCTCAAAGGAGGAGAAAGAGATCGTTCAGAATCTGTTCCCACAATGAGTAAGGGTGGGGACTCCCAAATCTAGACTTTCAGCCTGGGATGTCAAAAGGCAGCCAGAGTAGGGCAGACCAAACAGGGAAGGTGATGTTGGTTATCTGGAGTTCAAACCTGCAGAAAGCTGAGAGGAGGATAGAAAATGCAGGAGTGACATTGAACAGGACCTGAGGAAAGCAAAGAGCTGACAGGATGAAATTGAATAATAGAATTTACAGTACAGAAGGAGGCTATTCAACCCATCATGTCTGTGCTGGCTCTAGAAAGAGCCATCCAGCTAGTTCCACTCTCCAGTCCGATCTCTGTTGCTCTCTAACTTTATTCATTTGCAATATGCACGTTAAAACCTCCAACAGAATCCACCTCCACCATCCTGTCAGGCAGCATGTTCCAAATCCTAACAACTCCCTCATCTTACTCCAAGCTGCCTTGTTGACCATCTTGAAATTGTTGCCTCTAGTTACAGACGTACCAACTCATGGAAACAAAATATCCTCCTTAACCCTGTCAAAAATTGTTCAAAACAGTGAACAACTCTATAAGATCACCTCTTAATCTTCTCTGCTCAGAGGGGAATAAGCCCAATCTCTCTAAACTTTCCTTGTATCTAAAATCACTCATTTCGATAAAACTCCTTTGACCTGTCTCCAGGGTTTTAATATGGCTCTTTAAATAAGGTGTTCATAACTGAACACAATCTTCCAAATCTGGTCTGATCAGTGATCTGTAGAGGTGTAGCATTGCTTCCTTGCTTTTTTACTCTGTGCTGTATTTTAAAACCCAAGGATTCTGTAAGTTTCTAACTAAAAATACAATAAGGGGTTAGAAGATGAAATATGAAGGTTTGCCAGCCAATAATATAAAAGAAGATTGCAAGACTGTATTTTTGTCGAAATATAAAAGCTAAGAGGAAGGCAAGACTGGATGTTGGACTGCTGGAAAATGAGGCTGGAGAAGTACTAATGGGGAACAAGGAAATGGCAGAGGATCTGAATAGTGACTTTACATCAGCCTTCACAATAGAAGACACCAGTAGTATACTAGAACTTAAAGAGATTCAGGGGCAGAAATGAGAGTAATTGTGATCACTGAGGAGAAGTTGCTGGAGAAGCTGAAAGTTCTGAGACTGGATAGACTACACCCCAGAGTTTGAAGAAGGTAGCTGAGCAGATTGTGGAAGCATTGGTGGTGATCTTTCAGGAATCACTGGAGTCAGGGAGAGTTCAAGAGGACTGTAAAATGGCTAATGTAACGCCCCTGTTTCAGAAAGGAGGGAGGCAGAAGATGGGAAATTATAGGCTGGTCAGTCTGACCTCAGTCTTTAGTCAGATTGTAGACTTCAGTTTAAGGATGAGATTGCAGGGGAGTTGGAAGTGCATGGTCAAGTCGGGCTGTGTCAGCATGGCTTCATCAAGGGGTGGCCTGACAAATCTGTTCGAATTCTTGGAGGAAGGAATGAACAAGTTAGATAAAGGAGAGCCTGTGGACATGATCTATTTGGATTTACAGACAGCATTTGACAATGTGCCATACAGGAGGCTACTAAAGAAGAGAAGAGCCCATGGTGTTAGGGACAAGGTCTTGGCATGGATAGAAGGTTGGACGCCTGGCAGAAGGCAGAGAGTGGGATAAAAGGATCTTTTTCAGGATGGCAACCGGTGATTAGTGTGGTTCTGCGAAGGTCCGTGCTGGGACTACAGCTATTCACCAAAAATGGATGATTCATTAATGATCTGGATGAAGGATCTGAGAACATTGTTGCTCAATCTGCAGGTAACCCAAAGATAAGTGGAGGGACAGGTCGTGTTGAGGAAGTGGAGAAGCTGAAGAAGGAGTTGATCAGGCTCAGAGAGTAGACAAAGAAGTGGCAGATGGAATACAGTGTGGGAAAGTGTGAGCTTATGCACTTTAGTAAGAAGGGTAAAGGCATAGACTGTTTTTTTAAATGAGGAAATGATTCACAAATCTGAATCACAAAGGTACTGAGGAGTCACAATCAGGTTTTTCTTAACATTACCATGTAGGTTCAGTTGGCAGTTAGGAGCACAAATGCAATGTCAGCATTCATTTCCAAAGGCTAGAACATGCGGCACGGTGGCTCAGTGGTTAGCACTGCTGCCTCACAGCGCCAGGGACCCGGGTTCGATTCCTGTCTCGGGCAACTGTCTGTGTGGAGTTTGCACATTCTCCTCGTGTCTGCGTGGGTTTCCTCCGGGTGCTCCGGTTTCCTCCCACAGTCCAAAGATGTGCAGGTTAGGTGAATTGGCCATGCTAAATTGCCCGTTGTGCTATGTGCGTTAGTCAGGGATAAATATAGGGGAAAGGGTCTGGGTTGGTTGCTCTTCAGAGGGTCGGTGTAGACTTATTGGGCTGAAGGGCCTGTTTCCATACTGTAGGGAATCTAATCACAAGAAAAGAGGTGTACCGCTGAAGCTGTATAAGGTCAGAACACAATTCATGTATTGTGAGCAGTTTTGGGCCCGAGATATAAGGAAGAATGTGCAGGCATTGGAGGGTGTACAGAAGGGTTTTACAAGAATGATCTTGGGGATGAAGGGCTATCATATGAGGAACAATTGAGGACTCGATGGAGTTTAGAAGGATGAAGGGAATCTCATTAAAACTTACAGAATACTGAGAGACCTGTCTCGAGTGGATGTGGAGAAGATGTTTCCAACAGGGGAAGAGACTGGGACCCGACGGCACAGCCTCAGAGTGAAGGGAAGACCCTTTTGAACTGAGATAAGGAGGAATTCCTTCCGCCATAGGGTTGTGAATCTCACTGCTGCAGAAGGCTAGGGAGGCCATGTCATTGAGTGTACTTCAAACAGAGGTAGCTAGGATCTGAATGCTTCCCACCATGAGTGGAGGAAGTGTGGTCAGTGACAGCAGTTGGAGATCCAGGTTTCGGAGCTTGACCAGCAGCTGGTGTCAGTGCGGAGCGTCCGTGAGGCTGAGAGCTCCGTGGAGAAACGTTTCTAGATGTGGTCACTCTGCAGCTTCAGAGTATGCAGGGAGAGAGGGAATGGGGGAGCAGCAGACAGTCCAAAAGGACCAGGCAGCTAGTACAGGAATCCCCGAGCGCATCCCACTCTCCAACCAGGATTCAGTTTGGAATCCTGATGAGAATGATGGTTCATCTGGGGAGTGCAGCCAGAGATAAGTCCACGGCACCACGGGGATTTCAGCTGTTCAGGGGGACACAAGGAAGACTCTGAAGAGTGATAGTGAGAGGAGATTCGAGAGTGAGGGCAATCGATAGGTGTTTCTGCAGTTGCAGATGGGAATCCAGGATGGTGTATTGTCTCCCTGGTGCCAGGGTCAAGGATGTCACTGAGCAGCTGCAGAGCACCCTGAGGGGAGAGGGGGAATAGGCAGCAGTGGTGGTCCACATCGGTCCCAGTGACAGAGGGAGAAAAGGGATGTGGTCCTGCAGTCAGAATTTAAGGAGCTCGGGAGGGAATTAGCAGCAGGAACTATAATGTAGGAATCTCCGGATTACTCCCAGTGCCCCACACAAGTGTGAAGAGGAACGGGAGGGTAACACAGGTGAATGTGGGGCTTGAAAGAGGATCCAGGAGGGAGGTCTTCAGATTCTTGGGACATTGGGACTGGGTCTTGGGGAGATGGGACCTGGACAGACCAGACAGTGTTGCTCCTGAACAGAGCTGGCACTGAGCTCCTTGGGGTGATTTACTAGTGCTGTTGGAGAGAATTCAAACTAACTTGGCAGGACTGTGGGAGCCAGGGGGAATATCAGAGAGGAACACAAAGGTCCACAGAATTCTCAGTGCAGTCAATAAGTCACCACCCAGTGGGAAGGATGTGGAGGAATACAAATGCAAGAAATTTACAGAGACCTGAAAGTGTGATAGAGTCGTTATAGTGTGGGGGAAACGGGGGATTTAATTTCTGAATATAGACTGGGGTAGTAGCAGTGTAACTGGCAGAGAGAGGCCAGAGTTGTGAGAGTGTGTTCAGGTGAAGTTTCAGGTGGCATCGTGGACAGTAAAGAAGGCTGTGTAAGAGTACAATGGGATGTTGACCAACTGGGCCAGTGGGCTGAGGAATGGCAGATGGAGTTTAATTCAGATAAATGTGAGTGCTGTATTTTGGTATGACACAGGAGATGGGTGAGATCCTAAACAAATATTTCAGGTCAGTATTTATTGTGGAGAAGGACATGAAAACTCAGGATTTTTGAAAAATAGTGATGTCTTGAAAAGAGTCCACATACAAATGAGGAGATGCTAAAGGTCATATAAAGGTCAATAAATCCCAAGGACCTGATCAGGTGTATCCCAGAACATTTTGGGAAATGAGGGAAAAGATTGTTGAGCCCCTGACTGAGATATTTTCATCATTGACAAGCATAGGTAAGGTGCTGGAGAACCAGAGAGGTTGGCTAATGTTATGCCATTATTGAAGAAAGGCTGTAAGGAAAAGCCAGGGAACTATAGACCAGTGAGCCTGATGTCAGTGCTGGATAAGATGTTGGAGTGGATTCTGAGGGACAGGATTTATATCCATTTAGATAATCAGTGTGGTTTTGTACATGGAAAATTATGTCTCCCTAATTTGATTGAGGAGGTGACAAGGAAGATTGATGAAGGCAGAACAGTAGACACTGTCTATATGGAGGAGAAAGTGAGGTCTGCAGATGCTGGAGATCAGAGCTGAAAATGTGTTGCTGGAAAAGCGCAGCAGGTCAGGCAGCATCCAGGGAACAGGAAAATCAACGTTTTGGGCATAAGCCCTTCTTCAGGGACCTTCTTTCATTGTCTATATGGACTTTAGTAAAGTGTTTGACAAGGTTCCACATGATAAACTGGTTTGTAAAGTTAGACCACATGGGATCCAGGGGGAGCTAGCCATTTGAGTAAAAAATTGGCTTGAAGATAGGAAACAGAGAGTGGTGGTAAAGTGTTGCTTTTCAGACTGGATAGAGAGATAGGTAGAACAATACAGCGCAGAACGGGCTCTTCAGCCCTCGATGTTGCACCGACCTATGAACCAATCTAAGCTCATGCTCTATGTTATCCCATCATCATCCATGTACTTATCCAAGGATTGTTTAAATCTCCCTAATGTGGTTGAGATAACTACATTGGCAGGCAGGACATTCCATGTCCTTACTACTGTCTGAGTAAAGAACCTGCCTCTGACATTTGTCTTAACTCTATTATCCCTCAATTTATAGTTATGCCCCCTCGTACAAGCTGACATCATCATCTGAGGAAAAGGACTTCACTGTCTACCCTATCTAATCCTCTGATCATCTTGTATGTCTCTATCAAATCCCCTCTTAGCCTTCTTCTTTCCAATGAGAACAGACCCAAGTCTCTCAGCCTTTCCTCATAAGACCTTCCCTCCAGACCAGGCAACGTCCTGGTAAATCTCCTCTGCACCTTTTCCAATGCTTCCACATCCTTCCTGTAATGAGGCGACCAGAACTGTACACAGTCTTCCAAGTGCGGCTGCACTAACGTTTTGTATAGTTGCAGCATGACATTATGGCTCTGGAACTCAATCCCTCTACCAATAAAACTTAACACACACTCTGCCTTCTTAATAGCATTATCAACCTGGGCAGCAACTTTCAGGGATCTTTGTAAATGGACTTCAAGATTCCGCGATACATCCACACTACCAAGAATCTTTCCGTTGACCCAGTCCTCTGCCTTCCTGTTATTCTTCCTAAAATGAATCACCTCATATTTAGCTGCATTGAACTCCATTTGCCACCTCTCAGCCCAATTTTGCAGTTTATCCAAGACCCCCAGCAACATGCAACATTCTTCCACAATGTCCACCACTCCACCAACTTTAGTGTCATCTGCAAATTTACTAATCTATCCACCTGTGCCTGTGTCCAAGTCATTTATAAAAATGACAAACAGCAGTGGTCCCAAAACAGATCCTTGTGGCACACCACTCGTAACCGGACTCCAGACTAAATATTTTCCATCAACCATCACTCGCTGCCTTCTTTCAGAAAGCCAGTTTCTAATCCAAACTGCTGAATCACCCTCAATCCCAAGCCTCTGCATTTTCTCCAACAGCCTACCATGTGGAACCTTATCAAAGGCTTTACTGAAGTCCAGATACACCATGTCAACTGCTCTACCCTTGTTAACATGCTTGGTCACCTTCTCAAAAACCTCAATGAGGTTTATGACATGACCTGCACTTGACAAAATCATGTTGACTATCTGAAATCAAGTTGTGCTTGCTAGATGGTTATAAATCCTATCTCTTATAATCCTTTCCAAATCTTTTCCTACAATGGATGTAAGGCTCACTGGTCTATTATTACCTGGGTCATCTCTGCTGCCCTTCTTCAACAAGGGCACAACATTCGTAATCCTCCAGTCCTCTGGTACTAAACATGTAGATAATGATGATTCAAAGATCAAAGCCAAAGGCTCCTCCATCTCCTCCATAACTTGCCAGAGAATCCTCGGATAAATCCCATGGGGCCCAAGGGGCTTGTCGACTTTCACTCCATCTAGAATAGGTAACACCTCTTCCCTACTCACCTTGATCCTTTCTCGTCTAATATCTCGTATCTCATTCTTTTCCTCTACAATATTCTCCTTTCCCTGAGTGAAAACCAATGAGAAATATTCATTTAGCACCTCTCTGACCTCCACAGGGTACATACACAACTTCCCAATTCTGTCTTTGACTGGCCCTATTCCTACCCTAGTCAACCTTTTATTCATCACGTACCTATAGAAAGCTTAAGGGTCCTACCTGCTAAAGACTGCTCATGTCTTCTCTTTGCTCTTCTTAACTCTTTCTTTAAATCCTTCCTAATTAGCTAATCTGCTAATCTCTATCACCTCGTCTGAACCATCTTGTCTCATTGTCACAGAAGCCTCTTTCTTCTGCTTAACAAGAGATGCAATTTCTATAGTAAACCACAGTTCCCTTACCTTATCACTTCCTCCCTGCCTGACAGGGACATACCTATCAAGGACATGCAATATCTGTTCCTGAAGCCAGCTCCACACTTTGATTGGCCCCATCCCCTGCATTTTTCTCCCTCTTTCTATGTATCCTAAGTCTTGCCTAATCACATTATAATTGCCCTTGCCCCATCGATAACTCTTGCCCTATGGCATGTATCTGTCCCTTTCCATCGATAAACTAAATGTAACTGGATTTTGGTCACTCTCTCAAAGTGCTTACCTACAACTAAATCAAACACCTGACCTGGTTCATTACCAAGCACCAGATCCACTGTGGCCTCCCGTCTTGTCAGCCCTTCGACATACTGTGTCAGGAAACCCTCCTGCACACATTCGACAAAACCTGATCCATCCGACATACTAGATCAGATTACTCAGTATGGAAACAGGCCCTCCAGCCCAACAAGTCCACACCGACCCTCCGAAGAGCAACCCACCCAGACCCATTCCCCTACATTTACCCCTTCACCTAACATTACGGGCTATCCAGCATGGCCAATTCACCTAACCTGCACATTTTTTGGATTGTGGGAGGAAACCTGAGCACCCGGACGAAACCTATGCAGACACGGGGAGAATGTGCAAACTCCACACAGACAGTTGCCCGAGGCGGGAACTGAACCCCGGTCTCTGGCGCTGTGAGGCTGCAGTGCTAATCACTGTGCCACCATGCCGCCCAGAGCCGAGTTATAGCATTTCCAGTCAATGTTGGAGAAAAGTCTCCATAATGACCACCCTGTTCCTTTCACTCCGAGCCAGAATCATTTTGTCAATCCTCTCCTCCACCTCCATGAAACTCTGCAGAGGCCAATAAAAAACTCCCAGGAGTGTGACCTCTTCTGTACCTGTTTCTAACCTCAGCCCATACTACCTCATCAAAACTTCTTTCAGCCACCATTATGCTGTCCTTGACTAACAAAGCCACACCTCCCCCTCTTTTACCATCTTGCCTGTTCTTAACGAAAGATCTAAACCTTGGTACTTGCAATATTCCTGACCCTGTTCTATCCATGTCTCTGAAATGGCCACAACATCAAAGCACCAGATACCTATCCATGCTGCAAGCTCACCTAACTTATTTTGGATACTTCTGGCATTGAAGTAGACACACAACAAACCAGCTTGCTATCTACCAGCACATTCCTATGACCGTGAAATTCTGTCCATGCCCTCCCTACTCTCATCCTCCTTTGCACTGGAACGACACCTCAGGTTCCCATCCCCCTGCTGCGCTGGTTTAAACCCACCCAAATAGCACCAGCAAATTTCCCAGCCAGGATATTAGTACCCCTCTGGTTCAAGTGATGACCGTCCTGTTTGTAGAGGTCCCACCTTCCTCAGAATGAGCCCCAAGGGAGGGAGTACTTGAAACCCTCCCTCCTGCACCATCCCTGCAGCCACGTGTTCAACTGATATCTCTCTCTATTCCTTGCCTTGCTATCATGTGGCCTGGGCAACAAACCAGAGAAAACAACTGTGTTTGTTTTAACTCTCAGCTTCCACCCTAGCCCCCTGAAATCCTGCCTTACATCCCTATCCCTCTTTCTGCCTATGTCGTTGGTACCTATTTGAAGCATGACTTGGGGCTGGGCACCCTCTCCCTTCAGGACCCCAAAGACAGGATCCGAGATATCCTGGCATTTGGGAGGCAACGCACCAACTGTGAGTCTCGTTCTCAGTGGAGATCTGTGAAATGAGGAAGCTGGAGAAATCTACATTCATCCTGTGTGGTTGGAGGGTTCTTAGATGGAAGATGAGGCGCTCTTCCTCCTCGATGGAGGGTTCGAGGCGGAAGTTGAGATGCTGGAGCCAGAGCGCCTCATCTTCTGCCTAGGAACCCTCCAACCCTCCAAGGGTGGCACGGTGGCACAGTGGTTAGCACTGTTGCCTCACAGTGCCAGAGACCCGGGTTCAATTCCCGCCTCAGGCGACTGACAGTGTGGAGTTTGCACGTTCTCCCCGTGTCTGCGTGGGTTTCCTCCGGGTGCTCCGGTTTCCTCCCACAATTCAAAGATGTGCAGGTCAGGTGAATTGGCCATGCTAAATTGCCTGTAGTGTTAGGTAAGGGGTAAATGTAGGAGTATGGGTGGGTTGCGCTTCGGCGGGGCGGTGTGGACTTGTTGGGCCGAAGGGCATGTTTCCACACTGTAATGTAATCTAATCTAATCTAATCTAACCAGGAGGAAGAGCGCCTCATCTTCCGCCTCGGAACCCTCCAACCACACGGGATGAATGTAGATTTCTCCAGCTTCCTCATTTCCCCTCCCCCCACATTATCTCAGTTCCAACCCCTGAATTCAGCACTGCCCTCTTGACCTGCAATCCTCTTCCCGATCTTTCCATCCCCACCCCCTCTCCGGCCTATCACCCTCACCCTCACCTCCTTCCACCTATCGTATTCCCGGCGCCCCTCCCCCAAATTCCCTCACCTCTACCTTTAATCTCAGCTTGCTTGGCACACCAGCCTAATTCCTGAAGAAGGGCTTATGCCCGAAACGTCGATTCTCCTGCTCCTCGGATGCTGCCTGGTCTGCTGCGCTTTTCCAGCACCACACTTTTCAACAAGAATTGGTGCTTCATCCATTGCTTTTCGTCATTTAAGTAAATGATTTGGGTGTGAACATAGGAGTAATGTTAAGTTTGTAAATGACACCAAAACTGGTGCAACAGTGGATAGTGACGAAGGTGATCTCAGGGTTCCACGGGACCTTGATCACATGGGGCAATGGGCAGAGGAGTGGCAAATGGAGTTCAGTTTAGACAAATGTGAGATGTTGCATTTTGGAAAGACAAACCAGGGCAGGAGTTATACAGTTAATGGTAGGGCCCTGTGGAGTGTTGCTGAACGTAAAGACCTCAAGGTGCAGGTGCATTATTCCTTGAAAGTGGAGTCTCAGGGAGACAGGGTGATGAAGAAGGTGTTGGGTACGTTTGCCTTTATTGGTCATTGCACTAAGTATCAGAGTTGGGACATCATGTTGCAGCTGGACAGGAGACTGGTGAGGCCACTTTGGGAACAATGTGAACAATTCCTCATCCTGCGATAGGAAGGATGTTGTTAAATTTAAAAAGCTGTGGAAAAGATTTACCAGGACATGACCAGGAACTGGAGGGTTTGAGCTACAGGAAAAGGCTGAATAGACTGGGGCTATTTTCCCTGGAGCATTGGAGGCTGAGGATTGACCTTATACATGTTTATAAAATAATGAGGGGCATGGACAGGATGTAAATCCAAGGTATTTTCCTTCAGTAAGGGAGTCCAAAACAAGATGGTATGGGTTTAAAGTGAGAAGCAAAAGATTCAAAAGGGACCTGAGGGGTAACTTGTCACACAGAGGGTGGTATGTGTATGGATCGAGCTGCCAGAGAAAGTGTTGGAGGCAGATACAATTACAGCATTTAAAACACATTGGGATGGGTACATGGATAGGAAGGGTTTCGAGGGATGTAAGCCAAATGCTGGCAAATGGGATGAGGTCAGTTTAGGATATCTGGTTAGTATGGGCAAGTTGAACTGACAGGTCTGTTTCCACGCTGTATGACTCCAGAACTATGAGAGGCTGGAAAAGCTGAGACTTTTTACCCTGAAGCAGAAGGTTCTGAGGAGTGACCTTCCAGAGGTTTAGAAAATCATGAGAGACATAGATGATGTGAAGAATTCAAGAAGGAGGTGAATGTTTTGTAGCGATGGCAAAAAATATTCCCAAAGATCATTCAGGGATGAGGAACATCAGTTATGAAGATTAATTGGAGAATTTGAGACTGTCTTCTTTGGAGAAGGCTGAGAGGAGATTTGTTTGAGGAATTCAAAACCAGGAGGGGCCTGGACAGAGTAAATAGGGAGAAAATGTTCCCAGTTGAGAAAGGATTGAGACCGAGAGACCACAGATTGAAAGTGATTGGGAAAAGTAACAAAAGTGAGATGGGGAACAACATGTTCAGCCAGTGAGTGGTTAAGGTGTGGAATGCACTGCCTGAGAGTGTGGTGGAGGCAGCTTCTATTGAAACATTCCGAAGGGAATGAGACTGTTATTTGAAAAGGAACAATGTGCAGGGTGACAGGGAGAAGGCAGGAGGAACTCAGTGAATTGCTCATTCAGAGAGCCAGTACAGACAGGATGAGCAGAATGGCCTCCTTGTGCACTGTAACAATTCTGTGATTGTGTGATTGAGCAGAGTTAAAGCTGGGGGAGGTGGGAGCTCGGTGTCTCACTATGCTGCTGCTGAGGTCAGTGAGATCAGAGACTGGGACAGGGAGCCAGAGCTCACATCAAACTCTGCCGGTGTCCGTCACACTGAGACCGGCAGGAGGCTACTCACTGATTTCACTCCATGCTGCAGGAATGGGACCACAGGCTGCAAATGGGCAGACCTCCTCCACACGGTGAGTAAAACTAACTGACTTAGATCTTGCTGCTTAAAGGGGGCAATGGAACTAAAGAAATACAGCTGGACACCCTGTTAGACACAGTGCTCCTCAATCAACCATTTCATTCACTGCAGCTCCCCACTAACACCTTCAACAATTCAGCATTTGTGTTTTAGAAATTGTGTTTAGAAATTGAAAGGGTTAATAACGGAGGATTGAGGTTTACTTACTCAGTCTGAGCTTGGTTCCTTTACCAAACATAAGAGTAGCTGTTATACTACATACAGTAATAGTCAGCGACATCCTCATTCTGAACGTTGCTGATTGTCAGGGTGAAACTGATCCCATATCCTCTGCCAGTGAATCACTCGGAGACTCCTGCGTTTCGAGTTGTTGTTTCATAGATCAGGAGAGAGGGTTTCTGACCTTCTCACTGCTGGTACCAGTTAACCCACTTGCTAACAGATTGACTGGCCGTACAGGTGATGGTTGCGGTCTGGCCCAGTCCCACTGACAGCACCGGGGGAGACCGGCTCATGATGATGTCCCCACTGATACCTGAGGGGTCAGAGAGAAACACAGTGAAGTCAGAACTGTCACAGAAAGAGCCTGTCAAATGAGAGATTGTTGGAGACACTGAGCTTTCCTCTGGTTTCAGCATTTTCCCTTCAATCACAAGTCAGTGGAATTGGAGTGAAATGGAGAGCAGCTAAAGATTCAAGGTGGAAGGAGAGAGATTTGTACCTGCGACGCAGAATTCCAGGGGCCAGATCAGCTAGATGTGTGAAACCATGGTGTGTGCTCCTGTCCCTGGGCCTGGTTCCTGATAAACTCTCCCTTCACTGGGCTCTGCTTTATAAAGCTGCAGCCTGTGAGAGTCTGACTGGGTGTTCCTCAGTATGAAAATGGCGTCAGACAGAGAGAGCCACGTCAGCCCCTCACACTTCCTCTTCTCTCTCTCTCTCTGTCACAGAGAATCATTGATGTGAACAACACTGAATGAGGCCATTTGGCCCATTGTGTCTGTATTGGTCGACAAAAATATCTAAATACTGCTCCAATGTCATGAGAGTTTGTGACTCAACCAGCCTTTCAGGCAGTGAGTTCCAGACTCCTACCACCCTCTGAGCGAAAACATTTCTCAATTCTCTTCTCAGGGTCTACCTCAACTGAACCTGAACTCACTTGAGTTGAGAAGGATGAGAGGAGATCTGACTGCAATGTATAACATTCTAACAGGGCTGGACAGATTTGATGCTGGAAGGAGGTTTCCCCTGGTTGGGGAGTCTGGAACCAGGGGACACAGTCTCGGGGGGTACAGGGTAGACCTTTCGGACTGAGATGAGGAAACATTTCTTCAGAAAGAGGATGGTCAACCTGTGGAATTCTGTTCAAGTTGTTGAGGACAAAGGACTGAATATGTTCAAGAAAAAGACAGAGGTAATTGTTTTGCATTTTAACAACATCAAAGGATATGGGAAGATGATAGGAATATGGCATTAAGACAGAGGAACATCCATGGACATATTGAATGACAGAGATACTCAAAGGGCCGAATGGCCTATTCCTACTCTGAGTTTCTATGTCTCTATGTTGGTGTTACCTTCAATCTCTGCCACTTGGTCTTGTTCCCTCTACTCATGGAAAAGGTGCCTTCCTACCAATCCTATATCTGCATCTCATAATCTTACAGCCCTCTGTCAGGTCCCCTCTCAACCTTCACTGCTCCAAGGAAAACAATTCCAGTCTTTCTAATCTTTCCTCATCGCTCAGACCCTCCAGGCCAGGCAGCGTCCTGGGAAATCTCCTCTGTACCCTCTCGAGTACAATCACATCCTTCCCAGAATGTGGTGTCCAGAACGTGTCTCGCTCTCTCTCTATCACTGTCTCTCTGTCTCTCATCTGCCATGTCTTTCTCTCTACATCTCTCTCCCACTCTTAATTTCTCTCATATTCTATCTCTCCCACTCTGTCTCATAGCCACACTCTCGAACTCTCTTTTGCTTCTTCACTCTGTCTCACAATCTCCATTTCTTCACCTGTCACTGTTTCCCTCATTCACTCCCTCACTCCCTCCAGTTGTGATCTGCCCCTCTCTATTCCTTCCTCTTTTACTCTTCCTCCCTCTCTTTTGTCTCTACAGTCTCCCTCTCTCTCTCTCTCCAGCACTCTGTCTCAAATCCTACTCTTGTCTCTCTCTCTCTCACTCACAACCCAACCCTTCTATCCTGATTCCCTTTACTCTTCGTCTCACACTCTCTTTCTCTGTCTGTTTCTCTCTTTCTCTTTCTCCATCCCTCTCAGTAACACCTTATTTCTCTCTCTATCCCTCAACCTCACCATCTCTACCTCCCTCTACCTCTCACTCACTCGCTTCACACATCTCACACTGTCCCAGACACTCCTCATTCTCTATCTCTCACCCTCTCACGCATACCGTCTCCCTCTATCTCTCTCACTGACTCTCTTCTCTCTCTTTTCCAGTCTGCCAGGTAGCAATATTTAAATGCAGGGTAAATCCCCGTCTGCTTTGCCTCATGAGTGGATGTTAACCATTGACCCCAGAGGCATGTCTTCTCCTGGAGTAAGGCCCCATTTCCCACACTGAGCAGGCTTTAGCCTCTCTCAGGAAGATGGTCAGATTCTTGTCAAATTAAGGGCAGTTCTGTGCTGTTGGCCTATTCTCACTGGGGACTGGTTTGGACACAAACCTCATTCCATGAAGGCCCAGCAGAGAGAGGAGACCCTCAGGCCATCAGTGTGAGCTGGAGGGACAGGACAGGCTCTGACCCATTGACCCAGCCTGACAATCACAACATGTTCCAATCCTTTCCCCTGTCCTTCCCCTTCCATGATCAGTCTCCAGGTCAGGGTGTTCCACTGCGATGAGAGCTGGATAATCACATAGTTACAACAGAATGGAACTCAGCCCCATACCCACCATGGTGTCCATGACCCACTGGACTCTCCAAAAGGGACCAGTAAACATGGAACTCCTTCCACTGGACAGTCTGCTAATAAATATGGACCACCCTGCAATAGACACTATTAAACATGGGCATCCTTCCCACTGGACCCTCCAATAGAAACCAGCAAACTGGGACTTCCTTCCCAATGGACAGTCCAATGGAGACCAGTAAACATGGACATCCATACCATTGGATCATCCAATTAATACCAGCAAACATGGGCCTCCTTTCCACTGGACTGTCCAGTAGAGACCAGTAAACACGAGCCTCCTTCCTACTGGATGTTCCAACAGATAACAGGAACCATGGGCCTCCTTCCCCCTGTACCTTCCAATAGAGACCACTAGATATGTGTCTCATTCCCGCGGGAAGCTCCAACTGAGATCAATAAACATGGGCCTTTTTCCCATTAGACTTTCCAGTATCTCAGCATTAAACGCCAAATCGGCCTCTGATTTCCATTCCCACAACATTGTCCGCCTCTGCATTACATCAGCCCCTTGAACACAGAAACCTTCATTCCTGTTTTTCCCACTCCATGCTTCTGATGTCCTCTCCCAGCTTCCCCCATCCATACTCCATAAATCCCAACTGTCTGAAATGGAGTGGTCCCTTCCCTGTCTCACATCAAGGAGGAGATGGACAGATTTTTAGTTGGTAATGGGTTAAAATATGATGGAGAGTGGGCAGGAAAGTGGAGTTGAGGCTGAGATGGGATCAGCCATGATTGTATTAAATGGTGGAGCGGGCTCGAGGGGCTGAATTGCCTGCTCCTGCTCCTAGTTCTTATGTTCATCCACCCCCTCCCAATTGCTGCAACTTTGTGAATCATCTTGGAATGTTTTGGACATTGAAGGTGCTATGTGAATTCAAGATCTGTGTGGATTTTATGTGGGGACAGAATTGTGCGGGTGGGGGAGGTGATAGCTCCAGCAAGTGAATATCCCGCTGAGAGGCTCCAGCCTTCCATATACAGAATGGGGAAGTGGGGGAGTCAGAATATACTGTCAGGGTCCATGGCACTCTCCCCCACAATGTGGTTGGCTCTGAACTGCCCTCTGAACTGGCCAAGCAAGGCTCTCAGTTGTATAAATCGTGATGACGTCTCGACAAAGAAATAAGATGGGACAGACCACCCAGCATCGATCTAAACACCAAACAGACAATGACAGAAATAGCCCTGTCTACCCTGTTCCATCCTCCTTACTGACATCTGGGAGCTAGTGCCAAATTCAGGAGAGCTGTCTCACAGACTAGTCAAGCAACAGCCTGACACAGTCATACTCACAGAATCATACCTTACAGACAATGTCCCAGACACCGCCATCACTGTCCCTGAATGTGTCCTGTCCCACCAGAAGGGCAGACCCAGCAGAGCTGGCAGCACAGTGGTGTACAGCCAGGAGGGAGTTACCTTGGGAGTCCTCTCTGCTGACTCCAGACGCCATGGAGTCTCATGACACCAGGTTAAACATGGGTGAGGAAACCCCCTGTTGATCATCACATACTACCCTCCCTCGGCTGATGAATCAGCGTCTCCTCCATGTTGAACAGCACATGGTGGAAGCACTGAGGGTGATGACAGCACAGAATGTACTCTGCTTGGGGGATTTCAATGCCCACCACTGAGAGTGGTTCTGCAGCAGCATTACTGATCGAGCTGGTCGGGTCCTAAAGGACAAAGCTGCAGGACTGGGCCTGCAGCTGGTAGTGAAGGAAACAACAAGAGGGAAAAATCTATTTGCCACCATCTTCACCAATCTTGTGGCTGTAGTTGCATCTGTCCTGTATGTGTAAGAGTGACCATCACAGAGTCCTTGTGGAAATAAAGTCTGACCATCACATCGAGAATACCCTCCATTGTGCTGTGTGGTACTATCACTGTGCTAAATAGGACAGACTTTGAACAGATAGAGCAACTCAAGGCAAGCTCAGAAGTGGTGATGATTGCCAATGATTTCATAATGTTCAGCATCATTCACAACTCCTCAAAAACTGAAGCAGTCCATGATCAGATGCACCAACATGTGGACAATATCCAGGTTTCGTCTGAAAAGCGACATTTCACATTGGTTCCATGCAAATGCCAGGCCAATAAGAGACAATTCAACCATCACCCCTTGACAGTGAATGGTATTATTATCACTGAATCCCCACTGTCAACATCCAGAAACTCAATTGACTTACCACGGAAACACAATTGTAACAAGAGCAGGCTCGAGGCTAGCAATACTGCATCTAGTAACTCACCTCCTGATTCCCCCAAAGCCTGTCGATCATCAACAAGGCACAAGTCAGAATTGTGATAGAATACCCTCCCATTGTCTGGATGGGTGCAGTTCCAACAACATTCATAGAGTGATGGTGTCATAGAATCACAGGCCCTACAGCCAAACTTGTCCATGCCGACCAGGTTTCCAAACCTGAATGAGTCCCATTTGCCTGTGTTTTGCCCATATCTCTCTACCCTTTCCTATCCATGTCAATCATATCCTCTGTCTCCCTTATCCACTCAAAAAGCTTGATACTGTTCAGAGCAAAGCAGCCTGCTTGATTGCCATCACATCCACAAAGCAGCCATCTTACCACCATTGACACTGAGTCACAGCAGTGTGTATTATCTATAAGATACACTGCAGAGATTCACCAAAGATCCTCATACAACACCTTCCAAACCCAAAAATAGAAATTGTACGAAAAGATCAAGTATGAAGGGTCACGTGCCCCAAAGCGTTAACTCTGATTTCTCTTCACAGATGCTGCCAGATCTGCTGAGCTTTCCAGCAATTTCTGTTTTTGTCTCTGATTTACAGCAGCTGCAGTTCTTTTGGTACCTTCCAAACACATGAACAGCTCCAGTTAGAAGGACAAGAGCAGCAGAGATATGGGAACAGCATGTCTGCAAATTCATCTCCAAGGCACATAACATCCTGACTTGGAAATATATCACTGTCCCATCACTGTAAGTGGGTCAAAATCCTGGAATTGCCTCCCTAAGGACATTGTGGGTCAACATACCGTATGTGATCTATAGCAGTTCAATAAGGCAGCACCTTCTCAAGGGCAACTAGGGACGGGTAGCAAATGCTGACCCAGCCAGTGACGCCCACATCCAATGAGTGAATATATGAAAACAAATGAAGTGTCCCTCAGGAGGGGAGAGGGAATGTTTAAGGTCCTGAACTCCATTCCCCAGCCCAGGCAGCTTGTCTACCAATGAATGAATGAGATGACAGATTACGGACAGCCTCATGCTGTGGACCCAGGTCTGTAAGAGGGAATTAGAGATCAAGCTGAAAAGGAAAGATTTGCTGGGTTATGGGGAGAAAGATGGAGAGTGAGACTAACTGGGTCACTCACAGGCACAATGGGCTGAATGGCCATCCCCCCGTGCTGTCAGATTCCAGGGAGTGCAGACAGTCACAGTTTTCTCCCGTCTCAGTAACAAACATCCAGCTGCTCCGAGCTCCTTCTTTCACTTCCTCTCTTGGTGAAGTTTCAACCTTGCACTCTGACAGTCTTTGCAGTTATTTTTTGCACTGTGGCTTTCTGCTGTGGTCAGAATCTCTAATAATAAGTGTCCAATCAGTGACAATCACAGCAGCTAAGAGCAGTCAGGACTGAGGAGCCAGGCTCACTGTGAAACATCTTGGGAAGATCAAAGCCATCCTCTTCAGCTCCCGGTACAAACTCCATCCCTCTCCCTGAGCACTATCTGCTGCTCAACCAGACTCTTTACAACCTTGACTTCATTTCTGAGAATGATCTGAGCCTTATATCCCCCATATTACAAAGATCTGCCACTGAAAATCTCAGCCATGTCTTTTGGACTCCAAACATGACCATTCCAATGTTGTCCTGAACCGTATCATAGCCAGTGCCCTTCATAAACTTCAGCTCATCCCAAACTGTGCTGCTTGTACCTGAACTCACACCAAGTCCCATTCTCCCATCCCACACCGTGCTCGCTGACCGACATTTGCTCCTGGTCCAGCAACATCTGATTTTAAAATTCTCATCCTTGTTCTCAACCTCCTCCATGTCCTCCACCCTCCCTTTCCTCCACCCTCCCTCTCCTCAGTCAGTGTGGTCAGCAACCTTAGATATATGGCTTTCTATGCGTTCATCTAAGTTATTGAGAAATATCATAAAAAGCTGAGGTCCCAGCACAGATCCCTGGCAATACCACTATTCACATATTGCTCAATGGAGGAAACACACATCCCCAATTGGTCCCACCTCCTTCTTTCTCACTATAACCCAGCTAATTTTTTTTCTCCAGCTCAATCTCCAGTTCCCTATTGAAGACCTGAGTTCACAGCCTGAGCCTGCCCCTAACGTGGTCTCCAATTTGGCATCTTATTCAATCATTGGGAGACAAGCTGCCGAGGCTTGGGGCGTAGAACAGCGAACATAGAATATAGGACATAGTGCATAGAACAGTACAGTACAGTAGAGACCCTTCAGCCCTCGATGTTGTGCCAACATTTTATCCCACTCTAAGATCAAACTAACCTTCATATCCTGCATTTTACTATCATCCATGTGCCTATCCATCAGTCATTTAAATGTCTCTAATCTATCTGATTCTACTACCACTCTGGCAGTGCATTCCATGCACCCACCACACTCTGTGTAAAGAACGTACCTCCGAAGTCTCCCCTAAACCTTCCTTCAATCACCTTAAAATTATGCCCCCTCATGATAGCCATTTCTGCCCTGGGAAAAGTCTCTGGTATCCACTCTATCTATGCCTGTCATCATCTTTTTTACCTCTATCAAGTTACCTCTCATCCTTTTTCACTTCAATGAGAAAAACCCTAACATTTCTTCATAAGACATGCTCTCCAGTCCAGGCAGCATCCTGGTAAATCTCCACTGCACCCTCTCTAAAGCTTCCACATTCTTCCTATAGTGAGGCAACCAGAACTGAACACAATATTCCTAGTGTGGTTTAACCAAGGCTTTATTGGACTGCAGCATAACCTTGCTGCTCTTGAACGCAATTCCCCCCAGCTACCGAAACACACCATATACCTTCTTAACAACTCGATCAACTTGTGCGGCAACTTTAAGGGATCTCTGGATGTGGACCCCAAGATCCCTCTGTTCCTTCACACTGAAGAATCATGCCTTTAACCTTGTCATCTGCATTCAAATTCAATCTTCCAAAATGAATCACTTCACACTTTTCCAGTTTGAACTCCATCTGTCACTTCTCAGCAAAACCCTGCATCCTGTCAATATCCAATCTTCATAAAGTTGTTTTGTCACACCCTCAAAAAATTGAATAAGGCTTGTGAGACATTACCTGCCCCTCACAAAGCCATGCTGAGTATTTCTAATCAAGCTTTGCTTTTACAAACCTCAGAATCTTCTCCAATAATTTGCCCACCACTGATGAAAGACTGACTGGTCTGTAATTCCCAGGGTTATCCCAAATCCCTTTCTTGAACAAGGGAATAACATTTGCCACACTCCAATCATCTGGTACTACGCAATTGGACAGGATGCAAACATCATCACCAAAGGCACAGCAATCTCTTCCTTCACTTCCTGTAGTAACGTTAGGTATATCCAGTCTGGGCCAGGGGACTTATCTAGTTTTATGCTTATCAAAATTATCAGCACATCCTCCTTCTTAACATCTGTTTGAGTGTATCAGCCTGTATCACGCTGTCCTCACAAATGACAAAGTCCCTCTCACTAGTGACTATTGAAACAAAGTATTCATTAAGGACTTACTGTACAACACGGCACAAGCTCCCTCCACTATCCCTGATCGGCCCTACCCTCACTCTAACCATCATGTTTTTCCTCACATTAGTATAGAATGCCTGAGGGTTTTCCTTAATCTTACCCACCAAGGCTTTCTCATGCCTGCCCTGCATGACAGCTATGGAGCTTTGGATGGACTCACTTTGGAGCATCCATGATGCTGAGGAGAGCGTGGATAGCATGTTTAGTGAATGGGTCACACCAAAGATTAGGATTGCTTAGGTAAAAAGGGAATGGGTGACCAAAAGGCAGAGAAAGAGCAGAAAGGCAGTGCAGGTGTCCTCTGCGGTCATCTCCCTCCAAAAGAGATATACCGTTTTGGACACTGTTGGGGGAGATGGCTCACCAGGGGAAAGCAGCAGGAGCCAGATTCATGGCACCATGGCTGGCTGTGCTGTACAGAAGGGTGGGAAAAAGAGTGGAAGGGGAATAGTCATTGGGGATTCAATTGTAAGGGGAGTATACAGTTGGTTCTGTGGTGGAGAACGAGACTCCCAAATGATATGTTGCCTCCCAGATGCATGGGTCAGAGACATTTCAGATCGGTTATAGGACATTCTGAAGGGGGAGGTTGAACACCCAACTGTCGTGGTGCACATAGGCACCAATGATATCGGTAATAAACGGGCTGAGATCCGACAAGTAGAATTTAGGGAGTTAGGAGTCAAGTTAAAAAGTACAACCTCAGAGGTAGTAATCTCAGGATTGCTACCAGTGCCATGTGCTAGTCAGAGTAGAAATGAAAAAATAGGCTGGATTACTGAGTGGCTTGAGAGATGGTGCAGTCGGGAGGTTTTCAGATTTTTGGGACATTAGAACCGGTTCTGGGGGAAATGGGACTATTACAAATCAGACAGTCTATACCTGAGTAAGGCTGGAACCAATGTCCTTGGGGGTGCTTTTGTTACCGCTGTTGGGGAGGGTTTAAGCTAATATGACCGGGGATGGGAACAAAATAAGGAGGTTAGTGGACAGTTAGGAGGTAGTAACTAAAGCCTGTAAGAAACTAGATAATGAAGGCAGCGTGACTAAGGGGAAGAATAGGTAGGGAGCAGATGATGAAAACAAAGGGACAAGTGGTCTTAAGTACATTTGTTTTAATGCAGTAAGTAAGGCAGAGAAAATTAGGGCTTAGATTAGTACCTGGCAGTATAATGATTAGATTATTATACTGCCAGTCGGGAATTGAACCCGGGTCTCTGGCGCTGTGAGGCAGCAGTGCTAACCACTGTGCCACCGTGGGCGGCACGGTGGCACAGTGGTTAGCACTGCTGCCTCACAGCGCCAGAGACCCGGGTTCAATTCCCGACTCAGGCGACTGACTGTGTGGAGTTTGCACATTCTCCCCGTGTCTGCGTGGGTTTCCTCCGGGTGCTCCGGTTTCCTCCCACAGTCACAAAGATGTGCGGGTCAGGTGAATTGGCCATGCTAAATTGCCCGTAATGTTAGGTTAAAGGGGCAAATGTAGGGGTATGGGTGGGTTGCGCTTCGGCGGGTCGGTGTGGACTTGTTGGGCCGAAGGGCCTGTTTCCACACTGTAAGTAATCTAATCTAATCTAATCTAATCTAATTAGATTCCCTACAGTGCAGAAACAGGCCCTCTGGCCCAGCAAGACCACACCAACCCTCCAAAGAGTAACTCATCCAGACCCATTCCCATACTCTGTATTTACTCCTGACTAATACAGTGAGTAATTTAGCACGGCCAATTCACCTAACCTGCACATCTTTGGATTGTGGGCGGTAACCAGAGCACCGGAGGAAACCCATGCAGACATGGGGAGAATGTGCAAACTCCATATGGACAGTCACCCAAGGTTGGAATCGAAACCGCGTTCCTGGCACTGTGAGGCAGCAGTGCTAACCAGTGAGACACCGGGCCACCCCGGCTATGATGTTATTGCTATTACTGAGACTTGGTTGAGGGAAGGGCAAGATTGGCAACTAAATATCCAGAGGATACAGATACTTCAAGTGGGATAGAAAGGGAGGCAAAAGGGGTGGAGGAGTTGCGTTACTGGTCAGAGAGGATATCACAGCTGTGCTGAAGGAGGGCACTATGGAGGACTCGAGCAGTGAGGCAATATGGGCAGAGCTCAGAAACAGGAAGGGAGTGGGAACAATGTTGGGGCTGAATTATATGCCTCCCAACAGTGAATATGAGGTACAAATATGTGAACGCATCATGGAAAGATGTAGGATCAAGAAGGTGGTGGTGATGGGAGATTTTAATTTTCCCAACATTGACTGGGATTCACTTCGTGTTCAAGATTTAGATGGAGCAGAATTTGTAAGGAGTATCCGGGAGGATTTCATAGAGCAGTATGTAAATAGTCCAACTCAGGAAGGGGCCATACTGGACTTGGTGTTGGGGAATGAGCCCGGCCAGGTGGTTGAAATTTCAGTCAGGGATTTCTTTGGAAACAGTGATCACAATTCTATAAGTTTTAGAATACTCACAAGAGTGGTCCTAAAGGAAGAGGGCTAAACTAGGGTCAGGTCAACTATAGCAAAATTCAGCAGGAGCTGGGGAATGTGGATGAGGAGCAGCTGTTTGAGGGTAAATCCACATTTGATATGTGGGAGGCTTTTAAAGAAAGGTTGGTTCGAGTCAGGACAGACATGTCCCTGTAAAAATGAGGGATTGAAATCAAGATTAGGGAACCCTGGATGACAGGTGAAATTGTGAGACTAGCTAAGAGGAAAAAGGATGCATACATAAGGTCTAGGTGGCTGAAAACAGACAAAGCTTTGGAAGAATATCGGGAAAATAGGACCAATCTGAAATGAGGAATTTAAAGGGGTCATGAAATCTCATTAACAAACAGGGTTAAAGAAAATCCCAAAACCTTTTATTCATATATAAGGAGCAAGAGGGTGACTAGAGAAAGGGTTGGCCCACTCAAGGACAAAGGAGGAATGTTATGTGTGTAGTCAGAGAAAATGGCTGAGATTCTCAATGAGTACTTTGTTTCAGTATTCACCAAGGAGAGGGACATGACAGATGTTGAGGTGAGGGATACATGTTTGATTACTCTAGGTCAAGTCGCCATAAGGAAGGGAGAAGTGTTGGGTATTCTAAAAGGCATAAAGGTGGACAACATTTGAAGGACATGGATGGGATCTATCCCAGGTTACTGAGGGAAGCAACAGAGGAAATAGCTGAGGCCTTAACAGGTATCTTTGTCACAATCTTGAACCTGGGTGAGGTCCCAGAGGACTGGAGAATTGCTGATGTTGTCCCCTTGTTTAAGAAGCATTGCAAGGATAATCCAGGTAATTTTAGACTGGAGAGCCTGACGTCAGTGGTCGGGAAGTTGCTGGAGAAGATACTGAGGGATAGGATCTAATTATATTTGGAAGGAAATGGGCTTATCAGTGATAGGCAGCAAGGCTTTCTGCAGGGAATGTTATGTCTTACTAACCTAATAGAATTCTTTGAAGAAATGACAAAGTTGATTGATAAGGGAAGGGCTGTCATTGTCATATACATGGACTTCAGTAAGGTGTTTGAAATGTTATGTCTTACTAACCTAATAGAATTCTTTGAAGAAATGACAAAGTTGATTGATAAGGGAAGGGCTGTCATTGTCATATACATGGACTTCAGTAAGGTGTTTGATCAGGTTCCCCATGGTAACCGGATGAAGAAAGTGAAGTTGCATGAGGCCCAGGGTGTACTAGCTAGATGGATAGAGAACAGGCTGGGCAACAGGAGACAGAGAGTAGTAGTGGAAATGAGTTTCTCAAAATGGAGAACTGTGACTAATGGTGTTCCACAGGGATCCGTGCACAAACCACTCTTGTTTGTGATATACATCAATGATCTGGAGGAAGGTATAGGTCTGATTAACGAGTCTGCAGATGACACGAAGATTGGTGGAGGAGCAGATAGTGAAGGGGACTGTCAGAGAATACAGCAGAATATAGATAGATTGGAGAGTTGGGCTGAGAAACGGACACATGGAGTTCAATCCGGTCAAATGCGAGCTGATGAATCTTGGAAGATCCAATTCTAGAGTGAACTATACAGTGAATAGAAAGCCCTGAGGAAAAGTAATGTGCAGAGAGATCTGGGTGTTTAGGTCCATTGTACCCTGATGGTGGCAACGCAGGTCAATAGAGTGGTCAAGAAGGCATATGGCATGCTTTCCTTCATTGGACGAGGTACTGCGTACAAGAGTTGGCAGGTCATATTACAATTGTATCGGAGTTTGGCTTGGCCACATTTGGAATACTACGTACAGTTCTGGTTGCCACATTACTAGAAGGATGTGGATGCTTTGGAGAGGGTGCAGAGGAGATTCACCAAGATTGCCTGGTAGGGAGGGCGCTAGCTATGAAGAGAGGTTGAGTAGATTAGGATTATTTTCATTAGAATGTTGAAGATTGTGGGGGGCCCTACAAAATCATGAGAGGCGTAAACAGGGTGGATAGCAAGAAGCTCTTTCCCAGAGTGGAGGACTCAATTACTAGGAGTCATGAGTTCAAGGTGAGAGGCGAAAGGTTTAAGGGAGATATGCATGGAAAGTTCTTTACGCAGAGGGTGGTTGGTGCCTGGAATGCGTTGCCAGTGGAGGTGGTAGAGGCCAGCATGATAGCATAATTAAAGGTGTATCTAGACAGATACATGAATGGGCAGGGAGCACAGGGATACAGGTCCTTGGAAAATAGGTGACAGGTTTAGATAGAGGATCTGGATCGGTGCAGGCTTAGAGGGCCGAAGGGCCTGTTCCTGTGCTTTTCTTTGTTCTTTATTCTTTGAACTGAGGAAGCTTAAAGGAACAGAGTGATCTTGGGGTGCTTGTCCACTGATTCCTGAATGTGGCAAAACAGGTTAACAGAGCAGTTATGAAGGCACAGGGGACACTTGCCTTGGTCATTTCAGGTATTGGGTTATAAAAACAGGAGGATATGCTGCAGTTAAGCAGAACATTGGTTAGGCTACAGCTGGAGTACTGTGTGCAGTTCAGGTCACCACACTGTAGGTAGGAGGTGGTTGCACTGGATGGAGTACAGAGGAGAATCACCAGGATGTTGCGTGGGATGGAATTTCTCAGTGATGAAGAGAAATTGGATCAGCTCGGGGTTATTTTCTTCAGAGCAGAGAAAATGGAGGGGGGATCTGATAGAGGTGTATAAGGTTATGAGGGGAATGGACAGGGAGGAGAGAAAGCAGCTGTTCTCCTTCATGGGAGGGTCAATAACAAGTTGGCTCACATTCAATGTGAAAGATAGGAGGTTTCAATATGTTTTGAGGAAAATGTTTTTCACCCAGACGGTGGTGTGGGTCTGGAAGGCACAGCCTGGGAGGCTAGTTGATGTAGGAAACCACACAAACTTTAAAAAGTACTTGGGTGAGCAGTTGAAATGTCATAACATTCAAGCTATGGGCCTCATGTTGGAAAGTGGGACTGGTGTAGGTTTAGTGTAGTTTGGCTGGTACACAGTTAATGGGCTGAAGGGCCTCTTCTGTACTGTGTGATTTTATGATTCTGTTGGGTGCAGTTTTGATCTCCTTATCTGAGGAAGGATGTTTTGGCTGTGGAGGGAGGGCAGTGAAGTTATACCAGACTGATTCCTGGGATTCCTTAGATCTGATGAGAAACTGGATCAGTTAGGACTATATTTACTGGAGGTTAGAAGATTGAGAGGAATCACATTGAAACCTTCAAAATGTGAACAAGACAAAACTGGAAAAACGCAGGAAAGGTGTTCCTGATGACTGGGGAATCCAGAACCAGGAATTACAGTTTAAAGAAAAGGGAAAGGCCATTTCAGACTGAAATGAGGAGACATTTCTTTAGCCAGAGAGTGCGAAGCTAGTGGGATATTCTGTCACAGGAAGCACCTGAGCCTAAAACATTCAATGTTTTCAAGAAGAGGATAGATATAGTTCTTAGGACGAAAGGAATTAAAAGTTATGGGGAAGAAAGTGGGAATAGGGACTAAGTTGAATGATCAGCCATGGTCATATTGAATGGCAGAGCTGACTCGAAGGGCTGAATGGCCTCCTCCTGCTCCTAGTTCCTTTGTTTCTATGTTTGAGTGACTGTTCATAAACATGGAAACGTATGGAATTATAGAGTCATCAAGTCCTACAGCACAGAGACAGCCCTTTGGCCCAAACTGGACCGTGCTGACCAAAATATCCATCCACGCTAACCCCATTTCCTAGCCCTTGGCCCATGTCCTTCAAAGGTTTTCCTCTCTATGTATTTATCCAAGTGCCTTTTAAATGTGTTAATGTACCCACCTCATCACTTCCACCGGCAGCTCATTCCATATGCGTGCCACCCTCTGTGTAAAAATATTTTCCCTCAGATTCTCTTTTCGTCTTTCCCCTCCAACCTTAAACTGATACCCTCTCATCCTCGATTCCCCAACCCTGGAAAAAAGACTGAGTGCATTCACCCTGTCCATGTCTCTCATGACCTTATACACTTCTAAAAGATCCACCATCAGTCTCACACGCTTTAAGAAAAACGTCCTAATTTGTCCAACCTCTCCTGAAAACTCAGATCGTTGAGTCCAGGCAACATTCTTGTAAATTTCTTCTGTACTCTTTCTGGTTTAATAAGATCCTTCCTATAACAAGGTGACCAAAACTGAACACAATACTCCAAGTGCGACCTCATCGATGTCCTGTACAACTGTAACATAACTTCCCAACTTCTGGATGCAGTACCCTGAGTGATGAAGGCCAGTACACCAAAAGCCTTCTTCACTGCCCTGTCTAACTGTGCTCAACTTTCAGAGAACCATGTACCTGAACTGCAAGATCCCTTTGTTCCACTACAGTCCTTAAGACCCTACCATTCACCATGAAACTTCGACCTTGATTTGACTTTCTAAAATGCAAGAGCTCACACTTATCTACATTAACCTCAATTTGTCATTTCTGTTCCCACTTCCCCAGCTGATCAAGGTCCTGCTGCAATATCTGATACCCTCCATGATACCGCCTCTTGTAATGTCATCTACAAACTTACTAATCATGCCTTGCAGATTTTCATCCAAATCATTGATATAGATAACAAACAGTAATGGGCCCAGCACTGAACCCTGAGGAACTCCACAAGTCTCAGGCCTCCAGTCTGGCGAGCATCCTTCCACTATTACCCGCTGCTTCCTACCATCAAGCCAATTAGAGAAAAGTATTTGTCTTCATTCAGGAATTAGTTTGGAGGTAGGAGACAGAGAAGAGGATGATGCGTGTGCTCTCCAATGAACAAGATGTGAATAGTGTTGTCCCCAGGGATCTGGGCTGGGACCACAGCATTTCATGATATTTCTCAATGACTTGGATGAAGGAATAGAGAACCAATTATCCAAGATTGTTGATCACACTGACTGAGGCAGCTTGGAGGAGATAACAGAGATAAGGAGGGTGGAGGACAGGGACGGATTTCTGAACAAGGATGAGAATTTGAAAATCAAGGTGTTGTTGGTCCAGGAGCCAATGTAGGCTTCAGGATGCAGGGGGTTTGGGGAATGGGGCTTGGTACAAGTTTGGATATAGGCAGCAGAATTTGAGATGAGCTGAAGGTTCGGAGGGCGGTTGCTGTGAAGTGTGCGAATACAGCATTGGAATTGTCATGTTTGGAGTCACATAGACATGGCTTAGATTTTCAGTGGCTGATCTTTGCGATATGGAGGATATGGGGATCAGATCAATCTCAAAGATGAGATCCAGTTTGTAACGAGTCTGGTTGAGCAGCAGACAGTGCTCAGAGAGAGGGATGGAGTTTGGACCAAGATCTGAAGAGGATGGCTTTGATCTTCCCAATGTGTTTCCCAGTGAGCCTGGCTCCTCAGTCCTGACTGCTCTTAGCTGCTGTGATTGTCACTGATTGGACACTTATTATTAGAGATTCTGACCACAGCAGAAAGCCCCAGTGTAAAAAATAACTGCAAAGACTCAGATCGCAAGATTGAAACTTCACCAAGAGAGGAAGTGAAAGAAGGAGCTCGGAGCAGCTGGACGATTGTTACTGAGACGGGAGAAAACTGTGAACTCTCTTCATTCCCTGGAATCTGACAGCACAGGAGGCTGGTTCTGGGATTTTTTTGCAGAAACAGCACAGTTTTGGAAAAAGTTTCAGTCACTCTCTCACAAACACACACACATGCACTCGGAGATCAGAAACAGAATCCAGCAGCAGCTCTGTCTCCAAGCTGTGAAACCTGCACAGAATTGTTCCCTCATTCAGTTTTTAACTGGCTGGATAGACCAAGCAGGGGAGGCAACACAGTGGTGTGTACAGTCGGAAGGGAGTTGCCCTGGAAGTCCTCACCATTAACTATGGAACGCATGAAGCCTCATGACAGCAGGTCAAATATGGGGAAGGAAATTACCACACAGCACCGACCTCCCCTCCAACCTCAACTGAGCAGTCAGTCCTCCTCCATGTTGAACAGTACATACAGGGAGCACTGAGGGTGGGAAGAATGCAGGATATACCCTGAGTAAGGGA
Source organism: Chiloscyllium plagiosum (assembly GCF_037043375.1). Classification (NCBI taxonomy): domain Eukaryota; kingdom Metazoa; phylum Chordata; class Chondrichthyes; order Orectolobiformes; family Hemiscylliidae; genus Chiloscyllium; species Chiloscyllium plagiosum. Next base: position 112,858,855 of record NW_028270147.1, on the reverse strand, counting down.
CTTCAAAGCCCACCATCAAGAGCTACTCAGAAGCATCACTACTGAGCAAGGTGGTCAAGTTCCACCTGATTCAGCTGCTAGACTGGACCTGGGGCAGGTGGTGAGGGAACCAACAAGAGGGAAAAACATACTCACTATCACCCTCACCAATCTGCCTGCTGCTTGTGTATCTGTCCATGACAGTACCAGTAAGGGTGACCACTGTACAGTCCGTGTGGAGACAAAATCCCATCTTCACAATGAGAATACCTTACATTTTGTTAGGTAAGAGATACAGGATGTCAGGAAGAACTTTGTTTTTAGCAGCAATTGGTAATGACATGGAAATTAGTGCCCAGTCAGGTGAGGCAGGTGAAGACACTCAGTGATTGCAATGGCAGGTTGGATGGGCTCTTGATGGAAATAAACCTGCAAGGCTCTGGGGGTCGGGTAGGGGAGGGGGTGGGACTGACTGGATTGTTCCATGAAATGACAGCATTTACCTGACAGGCTGAATGTTCTCCCCCTGTGCTGGAAATAGGTCTCACTCAATGAGGGGTTCACAATTGGAGAGTTTGGATGCAGTAAATACAGGACAAATTGTTTCTCCAGGCAGGAGGGTCAGTAACCAGAGGGCACACATTTCAGAAAGGGTCTGAAGAACTAGAGAGAAGATGGAACATTTTTATCCAGCGAGTCATGATTACTGTCTGCAAGGTGAGTGGAAGTGGATTCAACAGCAACTTTCAAAAGGGCATTTGGAGAAATAGCTGAAAAGGAAACAATTGCAGGGTAATACAGGAAGGGCTGGGTAAATGGGACTCATTGGACTAATTTGACTAACAGTCACAATAGGCCCAGTGACCTTTGTCTGTGCTGTATAAGAGCTTATACACACTTAGTCTCACCTTTACACAAAGTCTGGGAGAAACAGACAACCCAGTTTACAGAAAAGTGTTTTCTCAAGCAAAATGTACACAGTGTCCAAATGTGGCCTTGCCAATGCCTTGTACAGCTGTAACATGATGTCCCAGCTCCTGTACTCCCTGCTTTGACCAGTGAAGGTGAGCATGTCAAATACCCTCTTCACCATCCTGTCTACCTGTGACACCACTTCCAAGGAACTATGTACCTGTACCCCTCAGTCTCTCTGTTCAACAACACTCCCCATGGCTCTACCATTAATTGTGTAATTCCTGTCCTGGTATGTCTTACCAAAATGCAATTCCTTGCAGTTATCAACATTAAACTCCATCTGGATTTGTTGACCCACTGGCCCAGTTGATCAAGATGACATCACACTCTTGGATAACCTTCTTCCCTGTCCACGATGCCAACAATTTTAATGTCAGCCACAAACTTCCTGACCGTTCCTGCTATTTTCTCATCCAAATTGTTCATATAAATGATGAACAACAGTGGATCCAGGATTGATTCTTGTGGCAGACGGCTGGTCACTGGCCTCCAGTCTGAAGAACAACCCTCTCTCACCAGTCTCTGCCTCCCAATTTTCTATCCAATTGGCGAGCTCTCCCTGGATCCTATGTGATATAATCTTACTAAACAGTCTACCATGGGGAACATTGTCTAAGGCCTTGCTACAGCCCACATAGACAGTGTGTACTGCTCTACCTTACCTATCTGCTTGATTATGTCTTCATAAACGCAGCCATCTACTCATCTCCATTGGAATGTCCAGTGAAAAGGAGGCCCATGATTACTGGCCTGTCTTGGGAGGATCCAGTCAGAAGCAGGTCCATGTTTACTGGTCTCTCTTGGAGAATCCAGTCAGAAGGAGGTCTATGTTTAACGGTCTCTCTTGGATGATCCAGTCAGAAGGAGGCCCATGTTTACTGGTCTCTCTTGAAGGATCCAGTCAGAAGGAGGCCCATGTTTACTTGTCTCTCTTGAAGGATCCAGTCAGAAGGAGGCCCATGTTTACTGGTCTCTCTTGGAGAATCCATTCAGAAGGAGGTCCATATTTACTGGTCTCTCTTGGAGAATCCATTCAGAAGGAGGTCCATGTTTACTGGTCTCTCTTGGAGAATCCATTCAGAAGGAGGCCCATGTTTACTGGTCTCTCTTGGAGAATCCATTCAGAAGGAGGCCCATGTTTACTGGTCTCTTTTGGAGAATCCATTCAGAAGGAGGTCCATGTTTACTGGTCTCTCTTGGAGAATCCATTCAGAAGGAGGTCCATGTTTACTGGTCTCTCTTGGAGGATCCAGTCAGAAGGAGGTCCATGTTTACTGGTCTCTCTTGGAGAATCCATTCAGAAGGAGGTCCATGTTTACTGGTCTCTCTTGGAGAATCCATTCAGAAGGAGGTCCATGTTTACTGGTCTCTCTTGGAGAATCCATTCAGAAGGAGGTCCATGTTTACTGGTCTCTCTTGGAGAATCCATTCAGAAGGAGGCCCATGTTTAATGGTCTCTCTTGGAGAATCCATTCAGAAGGAGGCCCATGTTTAATGGTCTCTCTTGGAGGATCCATTCAGAAGGAGGCCCATGTTTACTGGTCTCTCTTGAAGGATCCAGTCAGAAGGAGGCACATGTTTACTGGTCTCTCTTGAAGGATCCTGTCAGAAGGAGGCCCATGTTTACTGGTCTCTCTTGGAGGATCCTGTCAGAAGGAGGCCCATGTTTACTGGTCTCTCTTGAATGATCCAGTCAGATGGAGGCCCATGTTTACTGGTCTCTCTTGAAGGATCCAGTCAGAAGGAGGCCCATGTTTACTGGTCTCTCTTGGAGGATCCAGTCAGAAGGAGGTCCATGTTTACTGGTTGTCTTTAAGGACTCCAGTAGGAAGTAGGCCAATGTTTACTGGTCTCTACTGGAGTTTCCAGCAGGAAGGAGGCCCATGTTTACTGGTCTCTATTGGGGACTTCAGTGAGAAGGAGGTCCTCATGAACTGAGTTCCATGTTTACTGGACTCTGTTGGAGTTTCCAGTGCATCATGGACACCATGGTGGGTTCAGTTCCTTTCTGTTGTAACTGATGCTCTGACCCTCATCCCATTGAAACACCCTGACTCAGAGACTGATCATAGAAGGGGAAGGAAAGGTGAAAGGATTGGAACATGTTGTGAATGGACAGGATGGGTCAATGGGTCAGAGCCTGTCCTGTCCCTCCAGCTCACACTGATGGCCTGAGGATCTCCTCTCTCTGCTGGGCCTTCATGGAATGAGGTTTGTGTCCAAACCAGTCCCCAGTGAGAGTAGGCCAACAGCACAGAACTATCCTTCATTTGACAAGAATCTGTCAAGAATCTCTCCCCCACCCATTTATAACGACTCTATCATGTTTGCAGGTCTCTGTAAATTCCTTGCATTTGTATTCCTCCACATCCTTCCCACTGGGTGGTGACTTATTGACTGCACTGAGGATTCTATGGTCATAGAGTCATAGAGACATAGAGATGTATAGCACGGAAACAGACCCTTCAGTCCAACCCGTCCATGCCGACCAGATATCCCAACCCAATCTAGTCCCACCTGCCAGCATCCAGCTCATATCCCTCCAAACCCTTCCTATTCATATACCCATCCAAATGCCTTTTAAATGTTGCAATTGTACCAGCCTCCACCACTTCCTCTGGCAGCTCATTCCATACATGTACCACCTTCTGTGTGAAAACGTTGCCCCTTAGGTCTCTTTTATATCTTTCCCCTCTCACCCTAAACCTATGCCCTCTAGTTCTGGACTCCCTGACACCAGGGAAAAGACTTTGCCTATTTATCATATCCATGCCCTTCATAATTTTATAAACCTCGAGAAGGTCACCCCTCAGCCTTCGACGCTCCAGGGTAAATGGCCCAGCCTGTTTAGCCTCTCCCTGTAGCACAAATCCTCCAACCCTGGCAACATCCTTGTAAATCTTTTCTGAACCCTTTCAAGTTTCACAACATCTTCCCGATATGAAGGAGACCAAAATTGCACGCAATATTCCAACAGTGGCCTAAACAATTACCTGTACAGCCACAACATGACCTCCCAACTCCTGTACTCAATACTCTGACCGATAAAGGAAAGCATACCAAACACTTTCCTCACTATCCTATCTACCTGCGACTCCACTTTCAAGGACCTATGACCCTGCACTCCAAGGTCTCTTTGTTCAGCAACACTCCCTAAGACCTTACCATAAAGTGTATAAGTCCTGCTAAGATTTGCTTTCCCAAAATGCAGCACCTCGCATTTATCTGAATTAAACTCCATCTGCTACTTCTCAGCCCATTGACCCATTTGATCAAGATCCCGTTGTACTCTGAGGTAACCTTCTTCACTGTCCACTACATCTCCAATTTTGGTGTCATCTGCAAACTTTCTAACCATACCTCTTATGCTTGTATCCAAATCATTTATGTAAATGACAAAAGGTAGAGGACCCAGCATCGATCCTTGTGGCACTCCACTGGTCACAGGCCTCTAGTCTGAAAAACAACCCTCCACTACCACCCTCTGTCTTCTACCTTTGAGCCAGTTCTGTGTCCAAATGGCTAGTTCTCCCTGTACTCTGTGAGATCTAACCTTGCTCACCAGTCTCCCATGGGGAACCTTGTTGAATGCCTTACTGAAGTCCATATAGATCACATCTACCACTCTGCCCTCATCAATCCTCTTTGTTACTTTGTGAGACATGATTTCTCACACACAAAGCCATGTTGACTATCCCGATTCAGTCTTGCCTTTTCAAATACATGTACATCCTGTCCCTCAGGGTTCCCTCCAACAACTTGCCCACCACTGGAGTCAGGCTCACTGGTCTATAGTTCCTGGCTTGTCCTTACCACCTTACTTAAACAGTGGCACCATGGTAGCCAACCTGCGGTCTTCCAGCACCTCACCTGTGCCTCTCGATGATTCAAATATCTCAGTAAGAGGCCCAGCAATCACTTCTCTTGCTTCCCACAGAGCTCTCAGGTATACCTGATCAGGTCCTGGGGATTTATCTACCTTTATGCATTTCAAGACATCCAGCACTTCCTCCTCTGTAATATGGACATTTTTCAAGGTGTCACCATCTATTTCCCGACATTCTATACCTTCCATATCCTTTTCCTGAGTAAATACTGATGCAAAATACTTATTTAGTATCTCCTCCATTTTCTGGTGTTCCTTGGTGTTCCTCTCTGATATTCCCGCCTGGCTCCCACAGTCCTGCCAAGTTACTTTAAACCCTCTCCAACAGCATTAGTAAACCACCTTATAAGAATCTAAGGACCTCCTTCCTGGACCCTCTTTCCAGCTCCACAGTCACCTGTGTTAACCTCCTGTTCCTATTTTCACTTGCACTGGGGCACTGGGAGTAATCCAGAGATTCCTACATTATAGTTCCTGCTGCTAATTCCCTCCTGAACCCCCTAAATTCTGACTGCAGGACCACATCCCTTTTTTCCCTCTGTCACTGGGACCGATGTGGACCACGAATGCTGCCTGTTCCCCCTCTCCCCTCAGGGTGCTCTGCAGCTGCTCAGTGACATCCTTAACCCTGGCACCAGGGAGACAACACACCATCCTGGATTCCCATCTGCAGCTGCAGAAATACCAATTGATTGCCCTCACTCTCGAATCTCCTCTCACTATCGCTCTTCCAGTCTTCCTTGTGCCCCCCGCCCGTATAGCTGTGCCCCCGTGGTGCCATGGATTTGGCCCAGATGAACCATCATTCTGATCAGGATTCCAAACTGAATCCTGGTTGGAGAGCGGGATGCACTCAGGGGATTCCTGTACTAGCTGCCTGGTCCTTTTGGACTGTCTGCTGCTCCCCCATTCCCTCTCTCCCTGCATACTCTGAAGCTGCAGAGTGACCACATCTAGAAACATGCTCTCCACGGAGCTCTCAGCCTCAAGGACGCTCCGCACTGACACCAGCTGCTGCTCAAGCTCCGAAACCTGGAGCTCCAACTGCTGTCACTGATCACACTTCCTGTACTTCATGGTATTCCAGGAGCTGGGAAGCATTCTGAAGTTCCCACATGGAAGCACACTCTCTCCACTCTTTGGTCATCCCTTGGCAAAGTTCTGATGACAAACAGCTCCAGCAAGGCTCACAGTCCAGTGGGTTCAGTGTTCCAGGGGTTTGGGGAATCTCTCCAGACGACTTTAAGGAATAGGAGCAGAAATCAGCCATTCAGCCCATGGAATCTACTCGGCCATTTGATCTTGGCAGATATGCTTCTCACCCCCATTCTCCTGCCTACTCCTCAGGAACGGTCAATCCCCTTAACAATCACAAACCTATCTATCTCTGTCTTAAATACACTCAGTGACTTGGCCTCCACTGCCCTCTGTAACAATGAGTTCCACAGATTCCCCACCCTCTGGCTGAAGAAATTCCTCCTCATCTCTGCTCTAAAGGGTTGGCCCTTCATTCTGAGGCTGTGCCCTGGTTACCGAGTCTCTCCGGTTTTTGGAAACATCTTCTCTGCATCCACTCTATCCAGGCTGTCAGTATTCTTCAAATTTCAATAAGGTCCATCCTCATCCTTCTAAATTCCATCGAGTACAGGCCCAAAGTCCTCAACCGCGCCTCATATGACAAGTCCTTCAACCCCAGGATCATTCTTGTAAACCCTTCCAATGACAGCACATCATTTCTTAGAATATGTGTCCCAAATCTACTCACAATACTCCAAATGCAGTCTGACCAGAGCCTTACACAGCTTCAGCAGTACATCTCTGCTCTTGTATTCTACCTCTATTGAAATGAATGCTATCTTTTCATTCGCCTTCCCAAGCACAAACTGGACCTGCCTGTTAACCTGAAGAGAAAGCTGAACGAGGTTTGTGCTTTAGATTTCCAAAGGTTTTCCTCATTTAGAAAACAGTCTTTGCATCTCTTCTTCCTACCAAAGTGCATAACCACACACTCTAACACATTGTATTCTATCTTCCACTTCTTTGCCCCCTCTCTGAGCCTATTCAGGACCTTTTGCAGCCTTCCCACTTCCTCAACACTACCTGTCCCTCCACCTATCTCATGCCATCTGCCAACTTAGCAACAATGTCTTCACTTCCTTCATCCAGGTTGTTAATGTATAACGTGAATAGTTATGGTCCCAACATTGACCCCTACAGGACTCTACCAGTCACCAGCTGCAATTGTTCCTCACTCACTGCTTTATGCCAACCTGCCAGTCCCCAGTCCACACCAGGAACTTTCCCCCAACACCATGGCCCTTACCTTATGTCAAAGGTCTTCTGGAAATCCAAATAGATTACTTCTTCGGACTCTCCTTTGTCTGACTGGTTCATTGTCTCCTCAAAGAATACTAACAGATTGCCAGGCATGACCTCCCCTTGATGAAGCCGTGTTGACTCAGCCCTATTTTCCCATTTCACTTCAAGTCCTCTGCAATTTCATCCTTAAATTGAAGTCTAAAACCTTACCAACAACTGAATCCAGGCTAATTGGCCTATAATTTCTCATCTTCTCCCTCTTTCCCTTCTTAAACAGGGGTGTTTATCAGCCATTTTCCAGTCCCTTGCCCCCATCAAATCCCTCCCCACCCCACCTTCATGCCTCTAATTCACAGATTCCTGAAAGATCATCACCAATGCCTCCACAATCTCCTCAGTGATCTCCTTCAGAACACACTGGTGTAGTTCATCCAGTCTGGGTGAGTTATCCACATTCAGACCTTCCAGCTTCCCCAGTACCTCCTCCTTCGTGATGGCACCTACACTCACCCCTGACAGTCTTGAAGTATTGGTATGCTGCTGATGTTTTCCATTGTGCAGACTGATGCAAAGTATTGATTCAATTCCTCTGTTATTGCTTAATTTCCTATTATTCTTTCTCCAGCCTCATTTTCCAGTGATCTAATGTCTATTTTTGCCTCTCTTTTCCTTTTTATATATCTAAAGAAACTCTTGCAATCTTCTTTTGTATTACTGGCTAGCTTACCCCCACATTTCACCTTCTTGACCATTAATGCTTTTCTCATTATCCTCTCCAAGCTTTGAAATATTTCCTAATCCTTTGGCTTCCCACGAATTCTTCATCACATTGTGTGATTTTTCTTTTGCTTTTATGCTGTCCTTGACCTCCCTCATCAGCCATGGTTGTCTTGTCCTCCCCTTTGTATATTTCTTCTTTTTTGGGATCACTTCCTACTCTGCTTCCTGAATTACCCCCAGAAACTCTGCTGTTTGCTGCCCCACCATCTTACCTGCTCGGCTCCCCTTCCAATCAACTCTGGTCAGCTCCTTCCTCATATATTTGGAGTTAACTTTACTCATTCTCCCTCTCAAACTACAGCAGAAAATCTATCATATTATGGTCACATATCCATAGGGATACTTTCACCTTAGCTCACTAATCAAGTTTGCCTCATTACACATCACTGGATCCTGAACTGCCTGTTCCATAATGGCTCAACCACAAACTGCTCCAAAAATCATCTCATAGAGATTCCATGAAATCCTTTTCTTGTGACGTGCTACCCAGTCCACCTATCCATTGAAGTCTGCCATAACGTCCTGATTGATTTCCTTCCCCACACCCTGATTACTACTTGGAGACCTGAACATAACTTGCATCAAATTCTTTATTTTTTGTGGTTCGTCAACTCTACCCACACAAATTCTACCCTTTCTGACTCTATATCCCTACTTGCTACTGATTTAATTTCATTTCTTACTAACAATGCGACTCTTCTCCCTCTGTCCATCTGCCTGTCCTTTTGATGGGACATGTATTCTTGGATATTTAGTTCCCAGCCCGGATCCCCTTACAGCCATGTCTCTGTGATACCCACAACATTGTACCTGCCAGTTTCAATCTGCACTACAAGCTCATTGTGTATACTGTGTGCTTTTAAGTACAACTCTCTCAGTCCTGCATTGACTGCCCTCCTTCCCATCATTGTCCCCTTATCTGCTGTGCTTTACGTTCGATATCTGATCCTTTCCACACTCTCTGTCCCATTATGTCCCTTCCATCCCTTCCTTTTATTTTCTGGTAACAATCAATTCCATCACAAACCAACAATTCTACCTTCTCCTTTACCTTCCATTTTCTCATTTTCCATCCAGCTGAACCAAATTACTTTGTCTTTGGGTTAAGTTCAGGGCAGTAGTTATCCTTGAACCAACATCAATAAGAGTGATCCTTGATCGCATTGTTTCCAGTGGGATCTTGCTGTGTAGAAACTGGCTGCCACATTCCTGACATTGCAGCAGTGACAGGTTTTCAAACAAAGCTGTCTGTAAATGTCTTTGGGAGAGTCTCAGGTGTTAATGGTTTGATTGAATTTCAATTGGAGTTATGGAAACATACAGCACAGAAACAGACCCTTCGATCCAACTTGTCCATGCTGACCAGATATCCTAAATTAATCTAGTCCCATTTACCAGCATTTGGTCCATATCCCTCTAAACTCTTCCTATTCATATACCCATTCAGATGCCTTTTAAATGCTGTAATTCTACCAGCCTCCACCACTTCCTCTGGCAGCTCATTCCATACATCTACCACCCTCCGCATGAAAAGGTTGCCCCTTAGGTCCCTTTCAAATCTTTCCCCTGTCACCTTCACCTATGCCTTCTAGTTTTCAACTGCCCCACAGAGGAGAAAAGATCTTCTCTATTCACCCTATCTATGCCCCTCATGATTTTATGAACCACAATATGGTCACCCCTCAGCCTCCAAAGTTGCAGGAAAAATAGCCTCAGCCTATTCAGCCTCTCCAGATAGCTCAAACCCTCCAGCCCTGGCAACATTGTTGTAAATCTTTTCTGAACCATTTTAAGATTCACAACATTTTTCCTATAGCAGGGAGACCAGAATTGCACACAGTATTCCAAAAGTGCCCTAAACAATGTCCTATACAGCCGCAACAGCTTCCAACTGCAATACGCAATTCACTGACCAACAAAGGAAACATACCAAATGGCTTCTTTACAACATCCCCCCCCAACCAACCTGCAACTCCACTTTCAAGGAACTATTCCTTTTTTTTTTGATGAACTGTGAGTCTTTCAGTTATGAAAGATGCAATTCCATGGCACTATTGGATGAAAAGCAGGAAGTTCCCCTGGTGTCCCTGGTCAATATTTATCCCCCAGTCAAAATCAATAAAAAATCTATTTTCCTGCTAATTATCAGAATGTGTTTGGGATCTTGCTGTGCACAGCCTGCTGGAAAGAGCCATTGGGGCATCCTGAGTTGGTGACAGGTGCTACACAAATGCAAGTCTTTCTTTATGTTTGGAGTCCCCTGATCCTGACCCTCACCCATTATCTGCAAACTCTCACCTTCCAGGGGTCATGGAGTTATTTGGAGGAGTGACCTTGGCTGACCCTGGGACACTGAGACTCTTTGTAGCCTCACCCTTGACCTCAGCCCATTGGTGTGCAGCAAGGTTTGAAATGTAATCTGGAACCTTCCACATGGACATACAATGTGACTCTTTCCTGAAGTGTGTGGATCCATGTCTGCTCCAATGTTATCGGATAAAGTTCTTCTGATCTGTGGGTGATCGGAGTTTCGTTAATGATGTATCGAGCTCCATCCCACTTTCCAGCTCTTGCTCCATAGCTCTGGAGGTTTCAATGTTTCAAGTGAATATCCAAGTGTTTTTTCAATGTGATGAGGGTTTCTGCCTCTCCCATCCTTTCAGACAGATAGTCTCAGATCCCAACAGCCTCTGGGTGAAAACAAACATCCACAACTCCCCTCTAATCCTGCCCCCAAATCATTTCAATCTCTCTCCATGGTTATTGCCCTCTCTGCTGATGGAAATCAGTCCTCCCTATCTACTCTATCCAGGCCCCTCATCATTTTACACATCTCAATCAATCTCGCCTCAGCCTCCTCTGTTCCAAAGAAAACAGTCCCAGCCAAACCAATCATTTCTCAAACTCCCCATTCCTGACAAAATCCTCCTCTGTCCCTGTCTCAAGTGGGATCACATCCTTCCTGTAATGTGGTGACCAGAAGCGTACACTGTTCTCTCACTGTGCTCTAACTGGGATTTCATACAGTTCCAGAATAAACAAACTCCTTGATTTCACTCTCAAACAAAAATGAGATGAGGGAGGTGATGGTCTAATGGTGTTATTGCTGAGCTGTTAATCCACAGATCCAGATTAATGTTCTGGGGACCAGGGTTAGAATCCTGCCACAGCAGATGGTGGAATTTGAATTCAATAAAAGAAATCTGCAATTAAGAGTTTAATGATGACCATGAAACAATTGTTGATTGTCAGGAAAAAGCCATCTGATTCCTTAATGTCCTTTAGGGAAGGAAACTGCCATCCTTACCATGTGACTCCAGACCCACGGCAATGTGGTTGACTTTAAACTGCCGTCTGGGTGACTAGGGATGGGCAATAAATGCTGCCGATCCAGCAATGCCCTCATTCCATCAGGGGAAAAAAAATGTACCCCATGTGTCTTCTTAACCACCTTACTGACCCGCATTCATTAATCACCATGACCACATCTTCCACTTCCAGCTTCAAACTGATGAGAGACATTCCTTCATTATCTGAGCAATAGGGAGAAACATCAAAAATCGCAGCAGGAATAGGCCATTCAGCCTCTAAAGCCTGCACCACCATTTAATATGATCATGGCTGATCATCCAACACAGTCCCTGTTCCTGCTTTCTCCCCACATTCTTTAATCCATTTAATCCTAAGAACCAAATCTAATTCCTTCTTGAACACATACCACATCTAATTCCCTCATGCTGGAAAAATGGATGAGAATTTTTGGGTTGTTGTGTTTTGACACAATGGTCTGATGGGCCTTTTGGGTCTCGCTGACTCTATGACTGTATTATTATATATTATGAATAACTAGGTACCAAGGACTGATCCCTGTGGTACGACAACTGGTAACTACCTGCCATTCAGAAACAGACTTGTCGTTTCTGTCCTGCCTGCCAACCAGTTCCCAATCCATGTCAGTACATGACCCCCAATCCTCTTGTTCGTTGGGATTACCCTGATTCAATTTGACATACTTCATCCTGTCAGCTCTTTGCTTTACTCAGATCCTGTTTAATTTCATCCATGCATCCTCGATCCTCCTCTCAGCTTTCTGCAGGTTTGAACTCCAGATAACCAACATCACCTTCCCTGTGTGGTCTTCCCTACTCTGGCTGCCTTTTGACATCCCAGGCTGAGAGTCTAGATTTGGGAGTCTGTTTTAAAAAATTCTCAAGGTCAGGTTCGTAGGAGAGTAGTCTGACACAGAACAAACGACCAAGAGGCGAGTCTGCTAGAATATGGGCATTTTATTCCCCGCATCGTCGCCACAACCAGGTCCAAACAACGGGTCTGGCTTATACTCACTCTACATGTTACCAAAACTGGGAGCCGTCAGTTCTCGTAGAGCGGTTGCCAACAACCCACGCTCGGCGGTTAAACGTAACCCCGGAGCAGACTCACCGAACTGGAGACTTTTTCAGCTGATATACTCTTTTCCAGATATAAACATTCATGTGAACAGCAGAGCAAGGCTAAAAAACACATTCCATTCTGGTTACATACAGATAAGAAGATTCACACGGGACTAAGCAACACCTCCATTCCGGTTAGATTCACACATGTATTGGGACATAATTTTTAACCGTTTCACCACATTCCACTGCTTGGAATTTTACACCACATTCCACTGCTTGGCCCAATACATGTGTTACATTATGATTCACACATGTATTGGGACATAATTTTACACCACATTCCACTGCTTGGCCCAATACATGTGTTACATTATGCTTAATTCAGTTCAATTCGTTTCAGTTAATTTCAGTTCAGTCAATTCAGTGTAATTCAATTTAGCTCAGTTCCATTTTGTTCCGTTCAATTTGATTCACTTCAGTTCCACTCAGTTCAGTTCAGTTCAATCCCATTCAATTCTGTTAACTCCGCTTCAGCTTTTTGGACATGCCCACATCCTCCGCTGTACCCCAGGCAAGGGGTTCTTCGGCAGGACTGGGATCCTTTCTCAAACAAACTGCCACGTACATGCCCACATCCATGCCATCCCGGGACGGTCGGGACCTCCACAGTTTGTCCTTCTGGTTTCTTAGTCTTTTTCCAAAACATTGTTCTGTATCAAAATCTCTCCTCAATTGCGATTGACCCTGCTCGCAGCGCCAAATGTTTTAAAAAATTCTCAAGGTCAGGTTCGTAGGAGAGTAGTCTGACACAGAACAAACGACCAAGAGGCGAGTCTGCTAGAATATGGGCATTTTATTCCCCGCTTCGTCGCCACAACCAGGTCCAAACAACGGGTCTGGCTTATACTCACTCTACATGTTACCAAAACTGGGAGCCGTCAGTTCTCGTAGAGCGGTTGCCAACAACCCACGCTCGGCGGTTAAACGTAACCCCGGAGCAGACTCACCGAACTGGAGACTTTTTCAGCTGATATACTCTTTTCCAGATATAAACATTCATGTGAACAGCAGAGCAAGGCTAAAAAACACATTCCATTCTGGTTACATACAGATAAGAAGATTCACACGGGACTAAGCAACACCTCCATTCCGGTTAGATTCACACATGTATTGGGACATAATTTTTAACCGTTTCACCACATTCCACTGCTTGGAATTTTACACCACATTCCACTGCTTGGCCCAATACATGTGTTACATTATGATTCACACATGTATTGGGACATAATTTTACACCACAGAGTCCCACCCTTACTCCTTGTGGGAACAGATTCTGAATGGTCTCTGTCTAATCCTGCGAGGGCTTCCACTGCCCTGATACTGATTTCCCATCATGTCGCTGGTGCCAGTCCACTTTTGCTAAATCACCACACAGTTTATTAAAATAGTTCATTCGCCAATGAAAACTTTTACACTTGCTCCATGGTTCTTCATTTCCATCCCTCCTCTCAATCTCACTGAGTTCCGATCACTGGTACTGAAACGCTCCCCCATTGATAGCCCTTCCAGCTGCCCACATTCATTCCATAAACGATGGTCCAAAACTGTCCCTTCTCTTTCACCATCACCTTCTCAGGGGCAATTAGGGATAGGCAATAAATGCTGGCCCTGCTAGTGACACTCAAATCCCAAGAAGCAATGTGAACAATGTCTGTTCTTTTGGGGTCTGGTTTATTCTGTATTGACTAAAATGTTCAATAAGATTGATTTGCCAGTGAATATGCTGAGAGTCAAAATCCATTTGTTTGGCAGGGATTAAAATTGCTTCTCTTGTCTTTCAGGCCGTGAGAACTCTCAGCCAAAGCTCACCCTGCTGACCCCCTTCCGGGACCAGGTCAATGCCAAGGGCACTGCCACCCTGGTGTGCCTTGCCAATCACTTCTATCCCGATGAGCTGGAGGTGCAGTGGAAGAAGGATGGTGCAGTCATTTCGGACGGGGTTCAGACCAGCAACTACCTGCGAGCTTCGGACAGCACCTACAGTGTCAGCAGCCTGCTGACCCTCTCTGGGTCTGACTGGGAGTCCAACGCTCGCTTCTCCTGTGCCCTCACCCACGGGAACCTCCCCTCTCCCTTCAGCAAGAGCATCAGGAGATCAGAATGTGTGTAGAGGGTTTGAGACAGTCCACAGAGGAGACACAACTTTAAAATAGAACAGGGCTGAGCTGGCAGGACAAAGATCATTGTCAGCACTGAATTTCAAGTCTCTTCCATCTCAGGACTGCTCGGGGCAAATTCTGAGGTTCAGTAGTGAAAACAGGTTGTTGCAATAGTATAGAGAGACCTTTATGCTGTGTCAAACAGTATGCTGTCCCTGTTCTGGGAGTATGTGATAGGGATAGGGTTGACTTGTGATACCAAGTCAAACCTCTCAAAGATGCTCACAGCAGAGAGCGGCGCGAGCTGGGCGGAAGTGAGGTTGGAGTGCAGAGCTGGTTGGGAAGGTAAGTGACTGATATATAAAGAACTTACCTCGACGCCAACGGTCTTCTCACAGCAGAGAGCGGCGCGAGCTGGGCGGAAGTGAGGTTGGAGCGCAGAGCTGGTCGGGAAGGTAAGTGATTGATATTTGAGTGGAATGTTCCTCCTGCAGGATATTCGAGGTAGGGGTGACCACCGATACTCCTGCCGAATTCATCTGCAGGAAATGCAGTCAGATCCTGCTCCTCTCAGAACGAGTTAGGGAACTGGAACTGGAGTTGGATGAACTGAGGATTATTCGAGAGGCTGAGAGGGTGATAGATAGAAGCTACAGGGACATAGCTATGCCAGAGAACAGAGGTAGCTGGGTAACAGTTAGAGGTGGGAAGGGGAGGAAGCAGGCAGTGCAGGGATCCCCTGTGGTCGTTCCCCTAAACAATAAGTATACCGCTTTGGATACTGTTGGGTTAGCAGGGGTAAGCTTCAGTGACCGGGTCTGTGGCGCGAGGTCTGGCTCTGAGACTCAGAAGGGAAAGGGGGAGAGGAGGAGAGCGCTAGTTATAGGAGACTCTCTAGTTAGAGGGACAGACAGGCAGTTCTGTGGACATGGGCGAGACTCTCAGATGGTTTGTTGCCTCCCGGGTGCCAGGGTCCGAGACGTCTTGGACCGTGTCTTCAGAATCCTTAAGGGGGAGGGTGTGCAACCAGAAGTCGTGGTGCACGTTGGCACCAACGACATAGGTAGGAAGAGGGGTGGGAAGGTCACTCAAGAGCTCAGGGAGTTAGGCTGGAAGCTAAAAGCTATGACAGACAGAGTCGTCATCTCTGGGTTGTTGCCGGTGCCACGTGACAGTGAGGCAAGGAATAGGGAGAGAGTGCAGTTGAACACATGGCTGCAAGGATGGTGTAGGAGAGAGGGCTTCAGGTATTTGGACAATTGGACTGCATTCTGGGGAAGGTGGGACCTGTACAAGCACGACGGGTTGCATCTGAACCAGAAGGGCACCAATATCCTGGGGGGTAGGTTTGCTAGCACTCTTCAGGGGGGTTTAAACTAATTTGGCAGGGGGATGGGATCTGGACTTGTAGTCCAGCAAGTAGGCTAGCTGTTTGTCAGGATGTCCAAGAATGTAGGAAGGCTGTGAAGAAGGTAGCACAGACAGGGACTACTTGCGGACACAGAGATGGGTTCAAGTGCGTATACTTCAACGCAAGGAGTATCAGAAATAAGGTGGGTGAACTTATGGCGTGGATCGATACCTGGGACGACGATGTTGTGGCCATCACAGAAAGGGACAGGAATGGTTGTTGGAGGTTCCTGGTTACAGATGTTTCAGTAAGATTAGGGAGGGTGGTAAAAAAGGAGGGGGGGGGTGGCGTTGCTAATTAGAAATGGTATAACGGCTGCAGAAAGGCAGTTCGAGGGGGATCTGCCTTTGGAGGTAGTATGGGCTGAAGTCAGAAATAGGAAAGGTGCAGTCACCTTGTTGGGTGTTTACTATAGGCCCCCCAATAGCAGCAGAGATGTGGAGAAACAGATTGGGAAACAGATTTTGGAAAGCTGCAGAAGCCACAGGGTAGTAGTCATGGGCGATTTCAACTTCCCAAATATTAGATTAGATTAGATTAATTACAGTGTGGAAACAGGCCCTTCGGCCCAACAAGTCCACACCGACCCGCCGAAGCGCAACCCACCCATACCCCTACATTTACCCCATACAATTTAGCATGGCCAATTCACCTGACCTGCACATCTTTGGACTGTGGGAGGAAACCGGAGCACCCGGAGGAAACCCACGCAGACACGGGGAGAACGTGCAAACTCCACACAGTCAGTCGCTTGAGGCGGGAATTGAACCCGGGTCTCTAGCGCTGTGAGGCAGCAGTGCTAACCACTGTGCCACCGTGCCGCCCACAATTGATTGGAAGCTCTTTAGATCAAGTAGATTGGATGGGGCGGTGTTTGCGCAGTGTGTCCAGGAAGCTTTTCTAACTCAGTATGTAGATTTTCCGACCAGAGGGGAGGCCATATTGGATTTGGTACTCGGTAATGAACCGGGACAAGTGATGGGCTTGTTAGTGGGTGAACATTTTGGTGATGGTGACCACAATTCTGTGACTTTCACCTTGGTTATGGAGAGAGATAGGTGCGTGCAACAGGGTAGGTTTTACAATTGGGGGAAGGGTAATTACGATGCTGTAAGACAGGATCTGAGGAGCATAAGTTGGGAGCATAGGCTGTCAGGGAAGGATGTCATGGAAATGTGGAACATTTTCAAGGAACAGATACGATGTGTCCTTGATATGTATGTACCTGTCAGGCAGGAAAGAAATGGTCGTGTGAGGGAACCTTGGTTGATGAGGGAGGTTGAATGTCTTGTAAAGAGGAAGAAGGAGGCTTACATCAAGTTGAGGAAACAGGGTTCAGACAGAGCAGTGGAGGGATACAGGATAGCCAGAAGGGACCTGAAGAAAGGGATTAGGAGAGCTAAGAGAGGGCATGAAAAATCTTTGGCGGATAGGATCAAGGATAACTCAAAGGTATTTTATGCGTATGTGAGAAACATGAGAATGACGAGAACGAGGGTAGGTCCGATGAAGGACAGTAGTGGGAGACTGTGTATTGAGTCGGAAGAGATAGGAGAGGTCTTGAATGAGTACTTTTCTTCAGTGTTTACGAACGAGAGGGACCGTATTGTTGAAGAGGAGAGTGTGAAACGGACTGGTAAGCTAGAGGAGATACTTGTTAGGAAGGAAGATGTGTTGGACATTTTGAACAACTTGAGGATAGACAAGTCCCCCGGGCCTGATGGGATATATCCTAGGATTATGTGGGAAGCAAGAGAGGAAATTGCAGTACCGTTGGCAATGATCTTTTCGTCTTCACTGTCAACGGGAGTGGTACCAGGGGACTGGAGAGTGGCGAATGTTGTGCCCCTGTTCAAAAAAGGGAATAGGGATAACCCCGGGAATTACAGGCCAGTTAGTCTTACTTCGGTGGTAGGCAAAGTAATGGAAAGGGTACTGAGGGATAGGATTTATGAGTATCTGGAAAGAGACTGCTTGATTAGGGACAGCCAGCACGGATTTGTGAAGGTTGGGTCTTGCCTTACAAGTCTTATTGAATTCTTTGAGGAGGTGACCAAGCATGTGGATGAGGGTAGAGCAGTGGATGTAGTATACATGGATTTTAGTAAGGCATTTGATAAGGTTCCCCATGGTAGGCTTATGCGGAAAGTCAGGAGGCATGGCATAGAGGGAAATTGGGCCAATTGGATAGAAAACTGGCTAACCGGTCGAAGTCAGAGAGTGGTGGTAGATGGCAAATATTCAGCCTGGAGCCCAGTTACAAGTGGAGTTCCACAGGGATCAGTTCTGCTGTTTGTAATTTTTATTAATGACTTGGATGAGGGAGTCGAAGGGTGGGTCAGTAAATTTGCAGATGATACGAAGATTGGTGGATTTGTGGATAGTGAGGAGGGCTGTTGTCGGCTGCAAAGAGACTTAGATATGATGCAGAGCTGGACTGAGGAGTGGCAGATGGAGTTCAACCCTACCAAGTGTGAGGTTGTCCATTTTGGAAAGACAAATAAGAATGCGGAATACAGAGTTAACGGTAGGGTTCTTAGTGAGGTGGAGGAACAGAGGGATCTTGGGGTCTATGTTCATATATTTTTGAAAGTTGCCACTCAGGTGGATAGAGCTTGTAAGAAGGCCTATGGTGTATTAGCGTTCATTAGCAGAGGGATTGAATTCAAGAGTCGTGAAGTGATGTTGCAACTATACAGGACTTTGGTTAGGCCACATTTGGAGTACTGTGTGCAGTTCTGGTCGCCTCACTTTAGGAAAGATGTGGAAGCTTTGGAGAGGGTGCAGAGAAGATTTACCAGGATGTTGCCTGGAATGGAGAATAGGTCGTACGAGGATAGGTTGAGAGTGCTAGGCCTTATCTCGTTGGAACGGCGAAGGATGAGGGGTGACTTGATAGAAGTTTATAAGATGATCAGAGGAATAGATAGAGTAGACAGTCAGAAACTTTTTCCCCAGGTGCAACAGAGTGTTACAAGGGGACATAAATTTAAGGTGAAGGGTGGAAGGTATAGGAGAGATGTCAGGGGTGGGTTCTTTACCCAGAGAGTGGTGGGTGCATGGAATGCGCTGCCTGTGGGAGTGGTAGAGTCAGAATCTTTGGTGACCTTTAAGCGGCAATTGGATAGGTACATGGATGGGTACTTAAGCTAGGACAAATGTTCGGCACAACATCGTGGGCCGAAGGGTCTGTTCTGTGCTGTATTGTTTTATGTTCTATTTTCTATGCTGAAGACTGTCAGCTGTACAAAAACAATGTGAACCTCAGAAGTCTCTGCTTCAGTAAACCAGATCACCTTCCTGCTCAGTCATCAGTTCCAATTTAAGGTCTTGTCACTGTTTAAAGGGACAGGATTCTAACATTATTGAGAAAATCTCCTCAAGTGTTTTCCTCAAGATCCATTGTGGCTGTGAATTTGTGCAGCTTCCTCTGTCTGGGCTGTTAATTGCAGTCTGTTTTCAGTCAATGTCAATCTGGAAAAGGAAACAAAGATAAAGAATATTGGGTCTCTGTCCCTGTGTGCTTTGGACTTATTTTCTCCCCAGCCCCCATGTTGTGTGTGTACAGGTGTGAGACACAGTGAAAGACACAAGGTGCACGAATCTTTATTCAGTTTCCACACCAGGAAGAAAGGAAACACGCGAGTGGCCAGTGACAAGCAGAGCCCTTCACATCAAAGGGCAATGCTGTCTGTGTACTTTGGATATATTATTTTATTAAACAAATTACAAAAACAGTTTACAACAAACAGTTACATTTACAGCTGCATACAAGAGACAGCAATTTTACAAGGGAGAGGAGCAGCAAAGCCAGGCCCCAAACCCTACCATACAGTTTACAGGGACATGAGGACAAACCTCAAATCCCAGTTTCACAAAGATATAAAGAGACAACAGCAGTGACAGTTGTACATTAGACAGTACTGTTACATACAAAAGTGCAGACAATACAGACCCAGCAAGCCCCCATCCCTCCCACCTTCCGACCACTCTAAGGCAGCCCGCCCCTACCCACCTTCCGGTTCTCGGTTCACCCCATGCCCCTTCCAGTTCTCGGTCTGCCCTGACACGCCTTTCGCTGTGCACTTTGGAAATGGACAACTGCCCTTAGCTGATTGGCTGCATTTCAGCAAGTCATTGTCACAATTAGCTATTGGCCTGTCAATCAATGACACATCAGTTGTAGATGATACTGACAGTCTTTCACCAATCACTTTCAAATGATCCCTTTGATCCGGAATCTGTGGAGGTTAAATGATTCCAAACAGAACAGAAACTGAAAGCTGTTGTGACTCAACAATTACAATCTGAGGCATTCACTCATCACTCTGTGGTCCAAACCCAGCTGGTGGGATTGCACTGTGCACTCTCTGCTGCATGCTGGGTAGCATCAGAAAATGATGTTCGGCCTTTCACAGACACTGTGTAGGCTGTGTGTCTGTCTAAGTGTGAGTGTATTACTTAATGTGTCTGCTGGTGTCTCTCTGAGGTTTGAGTTTGAGTTTGAGTGTGTGTGTTATTCAGAGAGACACCTGCAGGCAGCACTGACAAACACACTCACATTCGGAGAGACATTTGCAGGTAGCATGAAGTAACACTCCCATATTTGGAGAGACACCTTCAGACAGCACTGAGTAAAATGCTCACACGCAGAGAGACACCTACAGGCAGTACTGAGTAACACACCCACATTCAGAGAGACACCTACAGGCAGTACTGAGTAACACACCCACATTCAGAGAGACATCTACAGGCAGCACTGAGTGACATGCTCACACTGAGACACCTACAGGCAGCATGGAGTGTGAGCATGTTACTCAGTGACTCAGTGCTACCTGTGTATGTTACTTAGTGCAGCCTGTCAGTATCTCTCTGAGGTACTTGTCTCATAACGATGCTGAGAGAATGGGCTTTGTGCTGGGGATTGAAGATTAGGCTTTAAGCTTCTCAAATCATGAACGAACAACAATTCAGCTGATCCAGTCTGAGATGGCACCTCGTTGAGATGGCCATAGTTAAAAATTACACAACACCAGGTTAGATTCAAACAGGTTTATTTGGAAGTACAAGCTTTTAGAGCCCTCCTTCTTCATCAGGTAGCTACTGGGGCAGGATCATAGGACATAGAATTGATAATAAATTGAGATAGCAGCTGAGAAAGGTGAATGCTGAGAGTGTATTCTCAGTAAAGGAGGCATTTCAGAGGCAGTGTGCACTGTGCTCCCTAATGTGCTCCCCAATTACAAGGGGACTTTCTGGAGCCAGGGTCATGGTCACAGTGATTGCCTGCTCAGCCAATGCTGGCGAGACATAGTCATATTTTAGTGGTCAATTAGCCCTCAATGAGGTGCAGCAATATTACCTTACAGGGAGGGGTGCTTCTCTCCCCCTGCCTCAGCTGTGGTGACCCTCAGGTTAAACCTACCACCATTCGTCTATGTCTCGAATGGGCAAGTGGGACTATGCTTCTCTGGGATGATGACCACATTACAGGGTGATGGAGCGAAGGTCAACCTCTCCCAAAGGCAGCACAAGCTGGATCGAAGGGGCATCAAGAGTAAGCATGGGGAGATTGAGGGTGACAGAAGGAGGGGGTTGGTCGGCAGGTTGTTATTCAGAGTCAGGTCCCAGAGTATCAGTTCTTCTGACACTCCCCTTTTTATTTCTTTTTTTTTCTTCCTTTTTTTTTTCTTTTGCCTTTATCACACTGTCATGTGAACCACTCTATGGAGAGAGCTGCATTCCACAGCAGTGTCAGGCTCAGAGGCGAGGATACTACTGGGATAGGAAAAGGCCGAGTGGTATCATTGCTGGACTGTAAACCTGAAGAACCAAGTAAAGTTCTGGGGACCTGTGTTTGAATCCCACCTGCAGGTGGAGGAATTTTAATTCAGTATCAATCTGGAAATCAGATGACCATGAAGCCATTGGTGATTGTCAGAAACAAAAATCATCTGGTTCACTACTGTCCTTGAGGGAAGGAGGACTGCTGTCCTTACCTGGTCTGGCCTACACGTATCACCAGACCCAAGGAGTAACCCACCCAGAACCACTCCCCTCCCCTATATTTCCCCTGACTAATGTGCCTAACTGAACACTATGGGCAATTTTAGCATGGCCAATCCACATACCCTGAATATGTTTGGATTGTGGGAGGAAACCAGAGCACCCAAAGGAACCCCACACAGACACGAGGAGAATGTGCAAACCCCACAGTCAGTCACGTGAGACTGCAATCAAAACCAGGTCGCTGGTGCTGTCAAGCAGCAGTGCTAACCACCGAGCCACCAACCCACCCACAGCAAAAACACAAAGAGTTGAGCTTTTGTTAACCTCCTTGAGCCTGACATGATATAAGCAATAAACATGAACCCTCTGTCAAGGAAGGTACTGAAGGGTGGAAAGCTTACAACATTTAAATATCATAACATTCACAGATTTGGGACAAGTGCAGGAAATTGGGATTACAGTGCCTTTAGTGATAGTTATGCCGGTGCCGACTCAATGGGCCATAGGGCCTTCTCTGTGCTGAATCAATCTATGCACCCTGCTGAGAGGGCAGTGCAGGTTAATGGTGACCAGGTTAGTCAGTTCCAAGATGGCAGACACATGATCAAGGGTCAGAGGAAATGGCTCAAGCTTCAGTGTGAAGGAGGTTCAAGGCTAATGGAGACAAGGTCAATGAAGACTGAGCGAGGGCACAAGGTGCTGGATGGCATCTCTAGGGGTTGTAGTGAGGCATGTGGGGACATGAGGGGAGAGTGTAGGGAGGGAGTGCAGTTTCAGTTGAAATGCGACCTTTACCAGCAGCAGCATGACCTTCAGCACCAGGGGGTGTCCCTGACTGTGTCAGGCTCACTGGCTGCTCTCTGTGTGATTCCGCACTGCCACTGATCTGGTCAAACACAATAATATACTGGTCAATCTAACATCTCTTTTGAGGGTTTCATTGAAATTTATAATTAACAGCAGATAGAATGAAGATTAGATTACTTATGATGTGAAAACAGGCCCTTTGGCCAACAAGTCCACACCGACCTTCTGAAGACCAACCCACCCAGCCCATTCCCCTAACACTATGGGCAATTTAGCATGGCCAATTCACCTAACCAGCACATTTTTGGACTGTGGGAGGAAACCCACACAGACACGGGGAGAATGTGCAAACTCCACATAGAAAGTTACCTGAGGTGGGAATTGAACCCAGGTCTCTGGCGCTTTGAGGCAGCAGCACTAACCACTGTGCCACTGTGCCACCGTGCCGCACCTTCTCATATAGAGAATTGGAAATTGTCCACATAGATTTGTGATGGGTAATTTCTAACTAACAAACCAAATGCATTAACTAAAATAGTTGATAGGAAGTGTAATCTTAGCAACTTTCAGAAATACGCAATAATTTTCCACAAAACAATCTGCTGACCAAAGTTAAAATCCAAGAGATTGAAGATGAATGTTTGACTTGGTTAGGAGACTGGTGACAGACGACAGGGAAAAAAAAACACATTTTGAATGGTGTTCCACAAGGATTCTGTGATGAGGCCTTAACAGGGTACAAATGCTGCAGGAAGGATAGAAAGGGAGGCAAGCGAGGAGGAGGGGGAGTGGCATATTTGATAAGGGATAGCATTACAGCTGTACTGAGGGAGGATATTCTTGGAAATACATCCAGGGAAGTTATTTGGGTGGAACTGAGAAATAAGAAAGGGATTATGACTTTATTCGGATTGTATTGCAAACAATACCCTCTGATAGTCAAAGGGTAATTGAGAATCAAATTTGTAAGGAGATTTCAGCTATCTGTAAGAATAATAGGATGGTTATGGTAGGGGATTTTAACTTTCCAACATAGACTGGGACTGTCATCATGTTCAGGGTTTAGATGGAGAAGAAGTTGTTAAGTGTGTACAAGAAAACTTTCTGATTCAGTACGTGGATGTACCCAGTAGAGAAGGTGAAAACCTTGACGTACTCTTGGGAAATAAGGCAAGGCAGGTGACTGAGGTGTCAATGGGGGAGCATTTTGGGCCAGCAACCATAATTCTATTAGTTTTAAATTAGTGATGGAAAAGTATAGACTAGATCTAAAAGATGAAGTTCTAAACTGCCAATTTTGACGGTATTAGGCAAGAACTTTCAAAAGCTGATTGGGTACAGATGTTCGCAGGTAAAGGAACGACTGGAAAACGGGAAGCCTTCAGAAATGAGATAACAAGAATCCAGAGAAAGCATATTCCTGTGAGGGTGAAAGGAAAGGCTGGTAGGTATAGGAAATGCTGGATGACTAAAGATATTGAGTGTTTGATTAAGGAAAAGAAGGAAGCATATGTCAGGTATAGACAGGATAGATCGAGGGAATCATGAGAAGGGTATAAAGGCAGTAGGAGTATACTTAAGAGGGAAATCGGGAGGGTAAAAAAGGGACATGAGATAGCTTTGGCAAATAGAATTAAGGAGAATCCAAATAAATTTTACAAATACATCAAGGACAAAAAGGTAACTAGGGAGAGAATAGGGCCCTTCAAAGATCAGCAAGGCAGCCTTTGTGTGGAGCTGCAGGAGACGGGGGAGAAACTATTTTGCATCAGTATTTACTGTGGAAAAGGATATGGAAGGTATAGAATGTAGGGAAATAAATGGTAACATCTTGTGAAATGTCCATTTTACAGAGGAGGAAGTGCTGGATGTCTTGAAACGCATAAAGGTGAATAGATCCCCGGGACCTGATCAGGTGTACCCTAGAACTTTGTGGGAAGCTAAGGAAGTAATTGCTGGGCCTCTTGCTGAGATACTTGTATCATCGATAGTCACAGGTGAGGTGCTGGAAGACTGGAGACTGGCTAACGTGGTGCCGCTTTTTAAGAAAGCTGGTAAGGATAAACCAGGGAACTATAGACCAGTGAGCCTGAAGTCGGTGGTGGGCAAGTTGTTGGAGGAAATCCTGAGGGACAGGAGGTATATGTATTTGGAAAGGCAAGGACTGATTAGCGATAGTCAACATGGCTTTGTGCGTGGGAAATCATGTCTCATAAACACAATTTAGTTTTTTGAAGAAGTAACAAAGAGGATTGATGAGGGCAGAGTGGTAGATGTGACCTATATGGACTTCAGTAAGGCATTCAACAAGGTTCCCCATGAGAGATTGGTGAGCAAAGTTAGATTTCACATGGACAACTAGCCATTTGGATACAGAACTGGCTCAAAGCTAGAAGACAGAGGGTGGTGGTGAAGGGATGCTTTTGAGAGTGGACGTCTGTGACCAGTGGAGTGTCACAAGGATCAGTGCTGGGTCCTCTACTTTTCGTAATTTATATAAATGATTTGGATATGAGCATAAGAGGTACAGTTAGTAAGTTTGCAGACGACACCAAAATTGGAGGTGTGGTGGACAACGAAGAAGGTTACCTCAGATTACAACAGGATCTTGATCAGATGGGCCAATGGGCTGAGAAGTGGCAGATGGAGTTTAATTCAGATAAATGCGAGATGCTGCATTTTGGGAAAGCAAATCTTAGCAGGACTTATACACTTAATGGTAAGGCTCTAGGGAATGTTGCTGAACAAAAAGACCTTGGAGGGCAGGTCCATAGCTCCTTGAAAGTAGAGTCGCAGGGAGAAAGGAAAGAGAAGGTGTTTGGTATGCTTTCATTTATCGGTCAGAGTATTGAGTACTGGAATTGGGAAACTTGAAAGGGTTCAGAAAAGATTTACAAGAATGTTGCCAGGGTTGGAGGATTTGCGCTATAGGGAGAGGCTGAGCAGGCTGGGGCTGTTTTCTCTGGAGCATCGGAGCCTGAGAGGAGGCCTTATAGATGTTTACAAAATTATGAGGGGCATGGATAGGATAAATAGAATTCCTACGTTGTGGAAGAAGGCCAACAAGTCCAAGCAGCATTCCACCCAGAACCACACCCCTCTCCTATTGCTGTAACCCTACACTTCCCATGGCCAGTTCACCTAACCTGCACATCCTTGGACTGAGAATGGAGACTAGCGCACCTGGAGGAAACCCACTCAGACATGGGGAGAACATGCAAACTCCACAAAGAAAATCACCTCAGGGTGGAATGGAAGCCAGCTCCCTGGTGCTGTAAGACAGTGGTGCTAGTCACTGTGCCACCCATTCCTCCTCTTTGATCTAAATGCCTAATCCCTTATTCCCAGACTGCGACTCTGCTTTAGAATCCCCAGGTAGGGGGGACAAAGTTAAAAATCACACAACACCAGGTTATAGTCCAACAGGTTTAATTGGAAGCACAAGCTTTTGGAGCGTTGCTCCTTCACCAACCTTCACCTGAGGAAGGAGCGGCACTCCGAAAGCTAGTGCTTCCAATTAAACCTGTTGGACTATAACCTGGTGTTGTGTGGTTTGTAAATTTGTACACCCCAGTCCAACCCCGGCATCTCCAAACCCTGGTAGGGGCACATCCTTCCAAACTCTACCCTGTCAGGGCCCTGGAGAATTTAAAATGTTTCAGTGAAATCTCCTCCCAACCTTCTAAATTCCAGGGAATCCTGACCCAGTCCCCTCCCTCGATCATTAGACAAACCCCTCAACCCATCACATGAACTGTTGCTGTGTTTGATCATCTCAGTAAACGTTTCAAGGAGGGAAGGAGAGAGAAAGACTCTTTCTGCTTTGAATTGATACTAAACATTGAAAAAGCAGGAAAATATTCTCACCAAGTATTGTTCACATACTCGGAGGTCACTGGTGTGGTGTCCTTATGTTCTTTATTCTTGCCTTTTCTCTTGTTCATGTCATTTAGGAGAACAGAGTCAACCGAGAAGGAAATGAACAGCAGAGTTTGTTTTCTCTGTCAATTAAATTCACCTTGTTTGCTCCTCTGAGCATCTGAAAGAAGGGGCAAGGCTCCGAAAGATTGTATTTTCTAATAAACCTGTTGGACTATAACCTGGTGTCGTATGATTTTTGACCTTGTCCCCTGATCACATTCAGGTTATTCCCACAAGCACTGCATGTTCTTGCATCTCCAGGTCAGCAGATGGCGATGTTGACTATGGCTTTCACAATGGTCTCCATCAGAGAGGACCCACAAATCAGGGACAGCGACCAGAGATTACAGGCCCTGCTCTTGCTCCTCAGTCCCAGACCCGAGCACAATGGGCCCCCTGGAGTCCCGAGCCCTGTGCATAATGCAAATGGTGTGACTGATCCTGCTGATTGTTCCCAACCTCACCAGGTCTCCACAGTCACTGAGATTATTTAAATACAGCCTTTGCATATTAGGGACCCTGATTGATGGGATACAGACTGAAATGGGTTAATAATACAGTATTGGGGGTTTACAGATGCAGATTGTTAAGTGGAAATCTGATCTTGTGGCTCTAACAGAGATCCGGGATTGGGGATACCTGGATACAAGGTGTCCAGTAAAGATAGGAACGAGGGAAAACTGTGGGAAGTGGTTTGATTGATCTGGTGCCAGACAGTACTGACCAACCTTAGGCCCTGAGATATGATGGAGATGAAGGGTGAACTGTGCCAGCGTTTAACTCACTTTTACCAGAGTAAAACAGGGATTACCCATTTCACAAGAGAGTAAATGGAACTGACAAACCAGGCGGATGTGAAACACCCAGCCCGTCCCTGAGAGAGGGAGGGACAAGAACAATGACATTCTCAGACAGAAAGGATGCTAAAAATGGTATCACCCCGAGAGTGAAGAGTGGGGTGAGGATAGTGACAGCAACATCCCCCAGAGAGTGGGGAAAGTAACACTGACACATTTAAAACAAGCGAGAATTCAACCAGACACCCACTCCGTCACATGGTGTTGAAGATGCACTGTCCTCATCAAACCACATTTGCAAACCTCTTCATACCACGTCAGGGGAGAGAAACATTGAAAACTGTATTATCACGAGTGAGAGATGGTGCATTTAAATCTTGGATCATGATGGTAAATGTTCCGAGCCGTAAACAACACTGGTGTATTGACGTCATTATCTTATTAAATAACATTAAAACCTCAGCCAAACATTTTCCTGCAGACAGTGTATTTAAAATATCAAGAGGCTTTCCGCATTGTTGGTTTGATCAGTGACGTAGCAAGGAAGCAGCAGCTGCCCCATGAACTCCAACAAAAGAATGGGAACAGGCTCTTCATACGGAGCTGGCTCCCGAGAATCCAATTCAACAGCAGGGACCAAAGAACAAGGAACAATACAGCACAGGAACAGGCCCTTCGGCCCTCCAAGCCTGTGCTGGCACATTTTTGCCCTTCCATACTGAAACTGTCTTCACCTACAGGATTCATATCCCTCTATTCCCTTCCTATTCATACATTAGTGCAAGTATTTCTTGAATACTTCTATTGTGTCTGCTTCCACCCCCTCCTCTGGCAGTGTGTTCCAGGTACTCAACTCCCTTTGTGTGAAATACTTCCCTCACACATCTCTTTTAAATTCCCCCGCCCCTTGAACCTCTGTCCCTGAGTAAGTGACGCATACACCCTGAACAAATCCTCATATTTTCCATGCTACCAATGCCGTTCACAACTCTGTAATCTTCTATCAGGACACACCTCATTTTCCCGTATTCCAATGAAAAAAAAACAGTCTATCCAACTTTTCTTCAGCACTACAATCCCCCATACCAGACAATACCCTGGTAAACATTTTCTGCACCATCTTCAAAATACCCACATCCTTCTGGTAGTGTGCTGACCGGAACTGCATGCAATTTTCCAAGTGTGGCCTAACTAATGTTCGATAAAACTACAGAATAACTTGTCAATCCTTATACTCAGTGTCCCTTCCAATGAAGGCAAGCAGGCCATCAGCCTTTTTTACTGCCTTATCTCCCTGTGCTGCCACCTGTGATCTGTGAACATGCACACCCAGATTTCTCTGCATATCAATAGTCCAGAGGATTCTGCCATTCACGGTATAATTCCCACCTGTACATCACCTTTCAAAATGCATCACCTCACATTTGTCTGGATTAAGCTACATCTGCCATTTTTCTGTCCAAGCAGCCAACTGATCGATATACTGCAGTATCCTGTGACAAACCTTCCCATTCTCCACAACTCTACCAATCTTTGTATTAACTGTAAACTTACTAATTAGACCAGCTATGCCCTCCTCCAATTCATCTATGTAGACCACCATTGAACCCTGTGGAACATCATGAGTCTCCACCCTCTATTCTGAAAACTATCCTTCCATCACTGCCCTCTGTCTCCTGTGACTAAGCCAGTTCTGTGCCCAATGCTGGGAACATTTTAGACAAGACACCTTGTTGCCAGCTCGTTACTGCAACTTGACCCAGTTCATTCAGAAAGAGAAAAAGGACAATGTGCAGATTGTTGAACATCCCCTGCACCTGGGCCTGAGGCAGGGGCCCAAGTTCCAACACATTGGCCTTACTTCACACCAATCTTCACACAGTGCGGGGTCATGATCTCAGGCCATCAATTCCTCTGGGACCGGGACAGAGTGAGAGTGTAGGGGGAATGTCCAAGAATCAAAAAGGCTTAAAGCAAGATGGAGAGAGTGTGTTGGAAAGTGTTCAATGGAGGAAACATGCTTTGTGATACCAAACATGCTTTGTGATACCCAATACTGACATAGTCCACGTGTATCATAGAATGAAAAAAGCACAATCTGGAGATAATCAAAAATCACACCAAAATACTCCGTTTGGATATATCATAGCATGCAGGGCATTTTCATTGTGATGCGATAAGTATCCTGGTCCGAAAGCTGTTCTCTCTTTTTCTCTCTCTCTCCCCACGATTCTCCAGATGGAGCCGGTTAGATCCTCTCAAAGCCCCAGTTTATTTGTACTGTTCAGTAATGTGGGGATGTCGATGGTGGACTGGGGTACATCTGATGAAGGAGCAGCGTTTCGGAAGCTTGTGATTTAAAATGAACCTGTTGGCGAGAACCTGCTTTTGTGTGACTTCTGACTTTGTATTTTTCAGGCAGAGAGATACAAATGCCTTCTAGTAACTATAGAGTACTTGCACAGCAGCTGAGGATTATGGGTAAGGGCTCCTTCCATTAGCCAAGAATAAACCCACATTCATTCCAGTCGATTCCAGTGGGAATGACCTGACAGTTGCTTCCCAGATATTACATAGCTCACCACCGCCATCTCCAGGACAATTAGGGAAGGGCAACAAATAACCGACACGTCAACGCCCACCCCATCCCAGGAGAAATCAAAATAAATGGCATACAATTCAAATGATCAAACTGGTGAGGCGTGAATTCATCTCTTTGAAAGACTGCAGCCTCGGCCAGAAACAGAGCCATGACATGGGTGACCCTGGTTTGTCAGACTGAAAGGTGGAGTGTCCTTTGGATTATCACTGGGATCAGCAAAAAATGAACTATACTCAAAGATCTAACAAACGGCTATCAAAGCGTGCCCCCAAACTGCAGAGAACAGCACTTGAGGCTTCGCGTCCCCATCTCCATCCTTGCTTGTTGCCATTCCCCTCTGTCCTGCAGAGGGCGGTGGTGATCCATGAGTTTCTCGAAGAGGATCTGACAGAGGGACAAGGTTCATGTCCTCAGCCTGAGCACAACTGCCTGACCTGCTGGGCTTTTCCAGCACCACACTTCTCGACTCCAAGCACAACTATCCCTCAGGAGAACGAACTGTGACACAAGAGGAAATGTGGGAGTGTTGGGAAGGCACTGGCAGCCTGGTCAGCCTGCAGAGGGGCAGAAACAGATTTGATGAATGAACTGATATCCTCCCGAGCTGAGATGCAGACTCAGGCTTTCAGAGCCACACAGTTTACATTGTTATTGACCATGGCTCCATGGGCAATGCTCCTGCCTCATCATCAAAATGGTCATCGGATTGAAAGCCACCTCAGAAATGAGAGCACAGAATCCAGACTGAGACCGAGGTGCACTGCTGAAAGTTGCACAGTCTCTGGCTCCATCATTTGACGCTCCACCACCACCACACCACGACCACCCCCACCCCCACCTCTGGGGGCTCGACAAGATCCCATTCTGAAGAGATTCCCTCGGGTATCCTGCTCGCTATTGAACGAGTGCCAACAGAACAGATTTGTCTCGTCATTCATTTCCTGCCTGCAGGACCTCACCATCTTGTCCGGGAACGTGACTGCTCTGTGCTCACAGCTTTGAATATTCTGAGATGATGAAAAAAAACTGCACCAACAAGAGTTCTTTCCTCATTATCATGTAAAAGGGAGGAGTTAATATTTGGGGTTCAGTGATGTTTTATCAAAAAAGCAGCAACATTTTATTTTATTTCATTTTAGGTTGTTTTATATTATTTTATTTAAATTTTGTTTATCAAATTTTAGCCTGCTTGATTGGCACCACTTCCACACATATCCATCCCCTCCACACCAACATTCAGTAACATTTGTGTGTACTCTCTACAAGATGCTTTGCAGAAATTCACCAAAGGTCCTGAGACAACACCTTCTAAACCCATGATTACTTGAATCAAGAAGGACAAGGGCAGCATCACCCCAGCAAGTTCCTCTCCAAGCCATTCACCAGTTTGACTTGGAAACATCGTCACTGGGTCAGAATCCTGGAATTCCCTTCCTAAGGACATTATGAGTCTACCTCCAGCACACAGACTGCAGCGGTTGAAGAAGGCAGCTCAGCACCATCTTGTCCAGGACAATTAAAGATGGACAGTAAAAATGCTGGGAAAATTAAGAGTAGGCGTGATTTGGGACCAGAAAGTGAGACTGTGATGTCTCAGTTATTCCTGGGCATTGGTGTGATCACATCTCAAATACTGTAGTTTTGATCTCCTTATTGAAGGAAGAATATAAATGCATTGGAGGTGGTTCAGAGGGGTTTTACCCGATTGATCGCTGGAATGAGGGGACTGTGTGATGCGGAAAGATTGGAAAAGCTGGCCTTGTTCTCACTGGGGTTTAGAAGAGTGAGGGGTTTTCCTGTCCCACAGTATTCTCCAACTCCCTATCTGCCTCCCTCGTGTGTCGTACCCTCCTGCCCTTTACTACACATGGAATTGAACTGTGCAGTCCTGAGGCCTATAACTTCCTTCTGGAACTAAGTCTCCAGGTATCTCCGGCACTCCCTGATATATCACTGCTTTTTCAATTCAGCCTTCATTCCAAACCCCCTGAGTGGGAGTTCCTGTAGTTTTTTACATTCACTGCAGATGTATTTACCCTGAATCATTTCAATGCAATAAAGAAATGTTGATCTTACTTACAACTGAAAAATATCCATTCCTT
Organism: Chiloscyllium plagiosum; assembly: GCF_037043375.1. NCBI lineage: Eukaryota > Metazoa > Chordata > Chondrichthyes > Orectolobiformes > Hemiscylliidae > Chiloscyllium > Chiloscyllium plagiosum. Next base: position 112,826,714 of record NW_028270147.1, on the reverse strand, counting down.
CATTGGTCCAGTAATTGTCTTCAGTCTCTGTTTTGAAGTTTCAGTACTTGCATTTATTAACCTTCCCTGATGGACATGTCCTGAAGCAGTCTGTTTATACAGTCTCTCTAACTAAACAATTCCCAGATTCCTATTTTCTTGTTTACCATTTTGTTTCATTCAAACCAAGTGCATGTGCAGGCTCCCAGCAGCTGAAGTGACAGTTCCAAATCACTTTGGAAAAGCAAAGGTGGACTCGTTCCCTGAGTTCACCAAACTCCCACACTGACCAAACCTCCCAGCATTCCCCTCTATGCTGGCTGCACTCAGTGCGAGCTGCAGTATACAAGCTGCCCTGTATTTATATTGCTTCTGATTTATATCACTCCATTCTGAAGTGCTGTTGTTCAGGATCTGGGTTAAGCTCACTCATTTCTCAATCGAAAGCTTCCTTCTTTCAGCCTGAAAGAGACTTTACATTTGCAACCAGCAAATGGGACTTCAATGTTGGAATCTGTTTTCAGGATTGATGGGCTCGATGGTTTGATTCCATGAAATAACCTCGTCTAATCTCTTCAGAGGTTGACGTTTCAGGTGTAACCCTTCTTCAGGAAGTGGGGGGGGGGTGTAGGTGTCAGGGGAGTTGCAGATAAAGGGGTGGGTGGGAGCGAGGTGGTGAGGTGGAGATAGGTTGAGAAGGATAGAGAGTATGACCTGATTGGTCGATGGGAGAGATGAATCCAGAATTATCCCTCCCTTCGACAACCATGTCCTACCCTCGTCCTGTCTCCACCTATCCCCACCTAACCACCCTGCCCCAGGCACTCCCTTTATCTGCAGCTCCCCCAACACCCATCCATCCCACTTCCTGAAGAAGGTTTACACCCAAAACGTTGACTTCTCTTCTTCCTGATGCTGCCTGGCTTGCTGTGTTCTCCCAGCCTCCTGCTTGTCAACCTTGGATTCCAGCATTTGCAGTTTGTCTCTAATCTCTTCAGGGGCCTGGATGAGTGTGAGGAGATTGGGTTTTGATGGAACTACCCACAGACTGAAGTCAAAAAAAGCAAAGTAAGGAAGGCAAGTGGATCAAATTCGAGAGAGCAAATTGTGAGCAAAAAGTAATTGTTACCAGTTTAGCAATTGCAAAGGAGAGAGTGACAACATTGAATTGTTTCTGGTGTCATTCTCTGTGCCCTAACATTTCACAGAGCCAGCTCCACATCCTTCCATTGGCTTGTCATTGAGAGGCAACATTTCCCTTCCCACAGCCCTTTTTAAAATGCCCTGTCCCAGGGAATCACTGAGGCAGAGAATACTTCACCTTTTCTGGGAAAGATAGAGAAATATAGGGTGTCAAGGAGCAGTTTCTCTACCTTCAGGGTCTGATAGAAGGATGTGTGTAGTGTGTGAATTCTGGAGACAGACAACTGAGATATTCCTCACTCCCATCAACACTTGACTTTATTCTAACAACAGTTTCTATTCTTCATTATAAAGTACCAGTTTCAGACTAGACATTTCACACCCTACCCCCATTTCCTCACACTGGAATCAAGAACCAAACTTGCCCCATCTCAGGATTGCCCTCTGAATGTGGTGTCAGTGTGTTAATGCTGTGTTTGAATGAAAGAGCCATGGTGGAATCTGGGACTGAATCCAAGGGGTTTCTGAGCCACCAGCAGTCTCCCCGCTGTGTGAGGGTCTGTTTGGATAAGATTTCAGCCCCATTGGTTCCCACTGATACTAAAGCTCTAGAGTGAGATTACTGGAGTCACATGTGGACTAAGGAACGCAACAATCAGGTCAATGATCTGCTCTGGAATCCACCCTGAGCCCTGGATGTCTCTCACTGAGATGACCCAGGGGTTACAGAATATGGCAGCAGAAAGTGGAACCAGTTTATCATTGACTGCCCTCCCCAGCCATGACTCCCAGACTCCCCAGATTTAACATTCTCAATCTGACTCCAGGGACACACGGGACCATTCCATCGCACTTTGAGAGTGAAGAAAACCCAAGTCTAATTTAAGGAATATTTATTTCCCAAAACCTGTGAAATTGTTATTCTGAGTAACAAGATGCTGCCGATCATATTCATCATTGCAGGGTTCCCAGTAGCTCTGGCCATTTCCAAAGCACACACGAGACAGAGACTGAATCTTCTTGATCTTTATTCCCTTTTCCAGATTTACATTGACAGAAAAAAGACTGCAATTAACAGCCCAGACAGAGGAAGCTGCTCAAAATCACAGCCACAATGGAGCTTGAGGAAAACACTTGTGGAGATTTTCTCAATTACCTGAGAATCCTGTCCCTTAAAGTAGTGACAGAAGCTTAAATTCGAACTGACGGCTGAGCAGGAAGGAGATCTGGTTTACTGAAGCAGAAATTTCAGAGGTTCACATTGTTTTGTACAGCTGACAGTTTTCAGCATCTTCGAGAGGTTTTACTTGGCATCACAAGTCATTACTGAACCCATAAAACGGTCCCAGGACAGGTTCAGCACGGGGTTTGATACAGAGTAAAGCTTCCTTTTGATGATCCCAATGACATGCCTTAACCCTTGAACCTCAGAAATGTCACCGAGCCAATCCCAAGAAGGAAGAGAGTTGAAATTCAGTGCTGACAATGACCTTTGTCCTGCCAGCTCAGCCCTGTTCTATTTAAAGTTGTGTCTCCTCTGTGGACTGTCTTGAACACTCTACACACATTCTGATCTCCTGATGCTCTTGCTGAGGGGAGAGGGGAGGGTCACGTGGGTGAGGGCACAGGAGAAGCGAGCATTGGACTCCCAGTCAGACCCAGAGAGGGTCAGCAGGCTGCTGACACTGTAGGTGCTGTCCGAAGCTCGCAGGTAGTTGCTGGTCTGAACCCCGTCCGAAATGACTGCACCGTCCTTCTTCCACTGCACCTCCAGCTCATCGGGATAGAAGTGATTGGCAAGGCACACCAGGGTGGCAGTGCCCTTGGCATTGACCTGCTCCGGGGAGGGGGGCAGCAGGGTCAGCTTGGGCTGAGAGTTTTCACGGCCTGAAAGACAAGACAAACAATTTTAATCCCTGCCATTCAAAGGGATTTCAACTCTGAACATTCACTGGCAAAACAATCCATTTGAACATTTGTTTTCAATACCTGACAAACCCCATAAAAGGACAGGGTCTTTTAAAATTGTTTCTTGGGATGTGAGTGTCACTGACAGGACGAGCATTTTTTGCCCATCCCTAATTGCCCCTGAGAGGGTGATGGTGAAAAAGAAGGGGCAGTTTTGGATCATTCTTTCGGGAATGAATGTAGGCAGCTGGAAGGGCTATCAATGGGGGAGCATTTCAGTGACAGTGATCAGAACTCAGTGAGATTGAGAGGAGGGATGGAAATGGAGAACCATGGGGCAAGTGTAAAAGTTTTCATTTGGGAACAAACCATTTTACTAAACTGGGCAGGGATTCGGTAAAAGTGGCTGAAAGACAAAATGCAGGGGTGAAATTTTCCAGGACCTGAGGAAAGCAAAGAGCTAACAGGTTGAACTGTGTCCAAGTGAAGTCAGGGAAATCCCAGTGATGTTTTATTGTCACAAAAAGAACAAGTGAATGAAGGAATGTATGAGGGCCATTCGAGAGCAGGAAGGGAACTTGTGTGCAGTGGTGGAAGATGGAGCAATGGTTCCTCATGAAAACTTCTGGTCTGTTTTCACAAAAGAGAGGGACATATATATCAGTAACTGGAGTTCAGGAGGAGGACTGTGCAATTTTGGAACGGCATCTTTCACATCTGAAAGACTCCCAGTTCATCCAATGAAAAGAAAGATCCATGCTGTCCTAAAGATATTTGCAGACAGTGTGGGACTTGTTTGAAATGTGGTCACTGTTGTAATGTAGGAAATGTGGAAGCCAGATTGTACACAGCAAGATCCCACAAGTAACAATGAACCAAGGAACATTTTGAGTGATGTTTGTTCAGGAATAAGTATCAGCCTGAATATGATTCAAAGAGAAAGTAACTAGAACAGTTCGATAGAAAATGAGGAAATGAAAGTTAAAGGAGAAGGGAGGAATACTGGTTAGTGATGGAATTGATTGTTACTAGAAAATAAAAGGAAAGGGACAGAGTATTGTGAATGTCATATTGTACTGAGGAAACTTAAAAGTGCAGGGAAGCTCAGTATAGAACAAGCTTAAAGGTTTTGTCTCTTAACACATGAACCATTTGGAATAATGTAGACAAAGTGATACCACACAAACCAAGGGAAATCAAGTTTGCGAGGAGTTTAAACTAACTAAAGAAGGTAGGAGCTCAGGAGAAGTTATTAAAGTATCCAGACCAAGTAATAGGATCGAGATTATGGAAAGGATCAAGAATCAAACTTGAGGCACCGCAGGGTGGAATGGTGGATCAGTGGTTAGCACTGCTGTCTCACAGCTCTGGAGACACAGACTCAATTCCAACTGACTGTCTGTGTGGGATTTACACATTCTCCCCATGTCTACTTGAGTTTCCTCCCATTGTCACAAAGATGTTTTGGTTAGGAGAATTATCCATGGGAATTGTAGGGTGGGTGGGATGCTTTTTGGAGGGTCAATCTGGGCTGAATGGCCTGCTTCCACACTGTAGGGATTCTGTGATTTCTAAAGGAGATAACTATGAGAAGGAGGCAGTCAGTGCATGACTGAGGGTGTTGTACTAGATGCATCGAGTTTATGAAACAAGGTAAATGAGCCTGTAGTGCAGGGACGTGGCTGCAAGGGGATCAGGGCTGGGAACTAAATATCCATGGATGCACATCCTATTGAAAGGAAATGCAAGGGGATAGAGGGTCAAGTGTGAAGGAGGAACTGAAGGTAATCCTTGTTAGTCAGGAAATAGTTTTGGGGAGATTGATGGTATCAAAACTTGTAAGTCCCCAGGAGCCAGCAAGTCATCAGAGTATTTAAGAAAGTGGGTGTAGAAATAGTGGACACGTTGTTGATCATTTTCCAACATTCTGTCGACTCTGACAGAGTTCCAATGGACTGGACAGTATCCAATGTAACCCCACTTTTTAATAAAAGGAGGGAGAGTGAAAATGAGGAATTATACATGAGGAAAACGCTGGAGTCAGTTATTAAAGATACAGTAACCGAGCATTTGGAAAGCAGTGACAGGATCGATCCAAGTCAGCATGGATTTACTAAAGGGAAATCAGGCCTGACACATCTTCTGGAAGGTTTTGAGGATGTGATCAGTGGAGAATGGACAAGGCTGAATCAGTGGACAACAAAACTTGATGAAAAAGTTCAGCAGGTCTGGCAGCATCTGTGGACAGCAATCGAAGTTAACATTTCAGATTGAGTGACCCTCCCTCAGGACCCAGTGGATGTTGTGTTCTGGACTTTCAAAAGGCTTTTGACAAGGTCCCATACAAGAGATTAGTGAGCAAAATTAAACTTCATGGTATTGGAGGTAATGTATTGACATGGAGAGAGAACTCGTTGGCAGATAGAAAGCAGAGAGTTGGAATAAATGGGTCCCTTTCAGAGTGGCAGGCAGTGATGAGTGGGGTACCACAGGGTTCAGTGCTGGGACCCCAGCTGTTCACAATATACATAAATGATATGGACAAAGGAATTGAATGCAATCCCTCCAAATTTGCAGATGACACTCAGCTGGGTGGCAATGTGTGCTGTGAGGAGGATGCTAAGAGGCTGCAGAGTGACTTGGACAGGCTGGCTGAGTGGACAAATACTTGGCAAATGCATTATAATTTGGGTAAATGTGAGATTATCCACTTTGGTGGTAAAACTGGAAGTCAGATTATTAGTGAATGGTGAAAGTTTAGGAAAAGGTGAGGTGCAATGAGAGTTGGGTGTCATGGTGGAACAGGAACTGAAAGGGGGCCTGCAGGTGCAGCAGGCAGTGAGGAAAGCTAATGGCATGCTGGCCTTCACAGTGAGAGGATTTGTGTACTGGAGTAAGGATGTCTGCAGAACTAAGGCCTCAGCTTGAGTATTATGTGCAGTTTTGGTCTCCTTGGGCGGCACGGTGGCCCAGTGGTTAGCACTGCTGCCTCACAGCGCCTGTAGACCCGGGTTCAATTCCCGACTCAGGCGACTGACTGTGTGGAGTTTGCACATTCTCCCCGTGTCTGCGTGGGTTTCCTCCGGGTGCTCCGGTTTCCTCCCACAGTCCAAAGATGTGCGGGTCAGGTGAATTGGCCATGCTAAATTGCCCGTAGTGTTAGGTTAAAGGGGTGGATGTAGGGGTGTGGGTGGGTTGCGCTTCGGCGGGTCGGTGTGGACTTGTTGGGCCGAAGGGCCTGTTTCCACACTGTAAGTAATCTAATCTAGTCTGAGGAAGGACATTCTTGCTATTGAGGGAGTCCAGCAAAGGTTCTCCAGACTGATTCCCAGGACGGCAGAACTGACATATGAGGAAAGATTAGATCAACTGGGCTTGTACTCACTGGGATTTAGAAGAATGAGAGGAATCTCACAGAAACATATAAAATCCTGATGGGATTTGACAGGCTTGATGCTGGAAGAATGTTCTTGATATTAGGAAAGTCCAAAACTTGGGGTCACAGTCGAAGATTAAGGGTTAAGTTATTCCGATGTTGTGAATCTGTGGAATCAAAGGATATGGGGGTGGAGTGGGAATGGGATAATGGATCGCGTCATCAGCCATGATCATATTGAACGGTGGTGCAGACTCAAAGGGCTGAGTGGCCTATTCCTGCAGCCATTTTCTATGTTTCTATGTTTCTAATGATGGGTAGAGGTGTGAGGGTGGTGGGGGTGTGTGTGGGAGGAGCAGGTTTATCCTGTCAGGAAGAACTGAAATTACATCGACAGCAAGAGGAAATATGGAGTTGGAAAGCATAGAATCTGTGTGAGTCAACTTAAGGACCCACAAAATAGCAAAAGGCTTGATGGGAATTATGTACAAGTCTCCTCTCAGTAGTCGGGATGTGGGGCAGAAAATAAATCAGGAGATAGAAAAGGCATGTAAGAAAGGGTTTATTACAATAATCATGGGGACTGCAATATGCAGGTGGACTGGGAAATTCAGGTTGGGAATGGATCTCAAGGAAAGGAATTCATGGAATGTCTGAGAGATACTTTTTTTGGAAAAGCTTGTGGTAGAGCCACTGGGAAGCAGGTAATTCTGGATTCAGTGATGTGTAATGAGGCAGCCTTGATTGGGGAGCTGAAGGTGAGTGAACCCTGAGGGGGCAGTGACCATAATGTGATACAATTCACCGCGCAGTTCGAGAGGGAGAAGCTGGGAATTATATGCAATAATATCAATGAGCAAGTTAGACAAAGGAGAACCAAAGGACATGATCTGTTGGGTTTCCAGAAGGCCTTTGACAGGTTGCCACACAGGAGGCTGCTAAATAACATAAGAACCCATGGGTTTGGGGCCCAGTACTGACATGGATCGAGAGTGGAAATAAATGGATCTTTTGCAGGATGGCAGTTGGTGTCTTGTGCAGTTCAGTAGGGGGCAGTGTTGGGACCTCAGCTATTCATGTAACAATTAATTATATATTAACGATCTGGGAAAAGAAACTGAGGGCATTGTTAGTAAATTTGCTGATGACACAAAGATGAGGGGAGGGACAGGCAGAGTTGAGGAAGCAGGGAGGCTGCAGAAGGACTTGGAAAGACTCAGAGAGTGGGCAAAGAAGTGACAGATGGAATACAAAGTGGGAAAGTATGAGGTTATGCCCTTGGGTTGGAAGAGTAGAGACTCAAACTGTTTTCTAAATGGGGAAATTTGGAATTCTGAAACATAAAGGGACTTAGGAGTCTTCTTTCAGATTTCACTTAAGGTTAATATGTCGGTTCAGTTGGCAATTAGGAAGACAAATGCAATGTTAGCATTCATTTCAACTGAGTTAGAATACAAGAGCAGGTGTGTACTGCTGAGGCTGTATGAGACTCTGGTCAGACTGCATTTGGAATATTGTGAACAGTTTTGGGACCTGTATCTAAGGAGGGATGTGCTTGCATTGGGGGAGATCCAGAGGAGGTTTATGAGAATAACCCTGGGGGTGACAGCCTGGTCTGTTGAGGAGAGATTGAGGACTGTGGATGTGTACTTGATAGAGTTCTTAAGGACATGCGGAGATCACATTGAAACTTACAGAATACTGAGAGGCCTGGATAGAATGGGCGGGGATGAGATGTTTCCACCAGTCAGAGAAACATGGACCAGAGGGCACAGCCACAGACTTTAGGGATAATCCATTAGGACTGAGATGAGGAGGAATTTCTTCTGCCAGAGGGTGGTTAATCTGTGGAACTCATGCTGTGGAGGTGAAGGTATTAAGTGTGTTTCGGACGGACATTGATAGGTTCCTGATTGGGAAGGCAATCAAATATAATGGGAAGAAGGCAGGAGAATGGTCGTGAGAAACACTTCAGCCATGACCAAACGGCACAGCAGACTTGATGGGCGAATGGCCCAATTCTGCTCTGTTATCATATTGTCTTTTGAACAGACTCTGCCAAACCCTGGAACACTGAAAGGCCTGGATTTGAGCCCAGCTGGAGCTGTTTGTCATCAGAACTTTATCAAGGGACAACCAGGGAGTGGTGAGAGTGTGCACCCTGTTCCATGTGGGAACTTCAGGATGCTTCCCATCTCCTGGAATACCATGAGTTCAGGAAGTGTGGTCAGTGACTGCAGTTGGAGCTCTGGGTTTCGGAGTTTGAGCAGCAGCTGGTGTCAGTGTGGAGCGTCCGTGAGGCTGAGAGCTCCATGGAGAGCACGTTTCTAGATGTGGTCACTCTGCAGCTTCAGAGTATGCAGGGAGAGAGGGAATGGGGGAGCAGCACACAGTCCAACACGACCAGGCAGCTAGTACAGGAATCCCCTGAGTGCATCCCACTGTCCAACCAGGATTCAGTTTGGAATCCTGATGAGTGCAGCCGGAGTCAAGTCCATGGCACCACAAGGGGCTCAGCTGTACAGGGAAGGCACAAGGAAGACTGGAAGAGCGATAGTGAGAGGAGATTCGAGAATGAGGGCAATCGATAGGTGTTTGTGCAGCTGCAGATGGGATTCCAGGATGGTGTGTTGTCTCCCACCCTGAGGGGAGAGGGGGAACAGGCAACAGTTGAGGTCCCAGTGATAGAGGGAGAAAAGGGATATGGTGCTGCAGTCAGAATTTATGGACCTCTGGAGGCAATTAGCAACAGCAGCTCAAAATTGTGAATCTCTGGACTACTCCCAGGGACCAATGCAAGTGAGGATAGGAACAGAAGGATAAGGGAGGGTGTATCTGAGGCTGGAAAGGTGGTCCAGGAGGGAGCGTTTGAGATTCTTGGGACATTGGGAATGACTTTGTGGGAGATGTGACCTCTATAGACCAGATGGGTTGCTCCTGAACAGAACTGAGTTCCTTGTGGGATGATTTGCTGGTCGTTGTTGGAGAGGGTTTAAATGAACATGGAAGGGGGGGCTGTGGGAACCACGAGGAAATATCAGGGAGGAACACCAAGGAAAACAGAATCATGCAAGAGATAGATACTCTAAAGTAAGGAAGAGTAACTTATTTGGCCGGGTCACAGTGAGGGAGAGAGTAATAATTTCTAAATCCAACTGACTGTGTGTATGTATGGGCCTGCGTGGAGTATAGGGAGTAAGATTAGGGAGTTACAGACACATATATTACCAAGTGGAAATCTGGTGTTGTTGCTCTTACAGATGAGGCTCAAATGAGAACAGGACTGGATGTTAAATATTCCTGGATACAAGGTGTTCAATAAAGATAGGAAAAGGGGAAGAGGGTGTGGGATTGGTTAAGATCAGTGCAGAGCTGGAGAAAGAGGATGTCCCAGAGGGGTCAAGGGCAGAATGGATTTGGTTTGAGATAAGGAACAAAAAAGGTGCAATCAGGTTGTTCAGTGCAGTCTGTCAGTCACCAGCTAGAGGGAAGGATGTAGAGGGAGAAATCTGCAAGAAATTCACAGCACACATTTGGGTAACTTTAATTATCAGAATATAGAATGAAATCGGAGCAGTGTGAAGGGCAGAGAGGGGCCAGAGTTGTGAGAGTGTGCTCGGGTGAATTTTCTCCAACCGTGTGTTCCCATTCCAATCAGAAAGGAAACTCTGCCAGACCTGGATCTTGGGAATGAGGAGGCCCATGTAGATCAAGTATCAGTAGGAGGACATTTAGGGAATTGTATCACAAGGATTAGGGAGACAGTGGAAAAGGACAAAGGACAATCCAGAGTAAAGTCATGACCATGGATCATATCCCATGGATCACCTCCAAATGTCTCACTCTTAGAATTTTCATATTTTATTTTAAAACAGAATATGAATGAGTTACCAATCTAACATTTTGCCGCAGTATTTATGGTTGAGAAGGACATCGAAGTGAAGGAAATTCGGGAAATAAATGTTGATGTCTTGAGAAGAGTCCATATTACAGGAGAAGAGATGCAGTAATCTGTTCTTTAAACTCATAAAGGTAGATAAATCCCCAGGAACTGATCAGCTCCATCCCAGTACTTTGTGGGAAGCTTGGGAAGAGACTTTGACACCCCTTGGTGAGATGTTTGTATCATCAACAGCCACGGGTGATGTGCTGGAAGACTGGAGCATGGCTAATTTTGTGCTGATATTTAGGAAGGTCTGCAAGGAATACCCTGGGAATTATAGACCGGTGAGTCTGATAGTGGTAAGTTGTTGGAGGGGATTTTGACAGACAGGATCTAAATGTATTTGGAAAGACAAGGATTGATTAAGGATAGTCCACATGACTTTGTCAGTGGGAAAACATGTCTCACAAATTTGATTGAGTTTTTTGAAGACATGACCAAGAAGATAGCTGAGGGCAGAGTGGTAGACATTGTCTACATGGACTTTAGCAAGACCTTTGACAAGGTGCTGCATGGACAACTGGTTAGTAAGTTAGATCAAGTTGGATCCAGGGAAGCTAACTGATACAAAGTTGGCTTAATGGTTGGAGACAGAGAGTGGTGGTAGATAATGGTTTTCAGACTGGAAGCCTGTGACCAGAGATGTGGCAAAAGGATTGGTTCTGGGTTCATCATTGTTTGTCATTTACAGAAACAAATTGAATGAGAATATAGGGGCCATGGTTTGTGAGTTTGCAGATGACACTAACATTGGTAGTTTCATGGACAGAGAAGAAGGCTATTTGAGAGTACATTTACATTACACATTGAGATAATAGCGAGGTGTTACATTTTGGTACAAAAACCAGGCCAGGGCTAACACAGTTAATTGTGGCGCCATGGGGAGTGTTGTCAAACAGGGAGACCAAGGGGTGGAGGCACATAGAGGATTGAAACTGGTGTCACATGGAGACAGGGTGGTGAAGAAAGCATTTGATACAATTGCTTCTATCGGTCAGAGCATTACGTGTGGGAGTTGTTACGATTCTCCAAGGTATTGATCAGGCCCATTCCCAGTCACCCTGCCATTGGAAGGATGTCATTAAATTGGAAAGGGTGTAAAAAGGATGACAAGGATGTCACCGAGACTGGAGGGTTTGAGTTATAAGCAGAGGCTGGTTATGCCTGGGCTATTTCCCTTGGAAGGTCAGAGATTGCTGGGTGACATTTTCGAGGTTTATAAAATGAAAATGGGCATAGATAAGATGGCTAGCTCAGGTTTATTCCCCCGAGTAAGGGAGTCCAAAACTAAACAGCAGAGGTTTAAAGCAAGAGGGGAAAGATTCAAAAGGGACCTGAGGTGCATCTCGTTCACATAGAGGGTGGTGGGTGTATTGAATGAGCTGCCAGAGGAAGTCGTAGAGGTGAGTATGATAACAACATTTAAAAGGCATTTGAACAGGTACATGGACAGGAACGGTATGGGGGAAATTAGCTAAATGCAAGCAAATGGGACTACGGGAATAGAAAAGGGGAATAATTCATGAAGGATGTGAATATTTTGGAGATGGGGTAAAAAAATTCCCATAGAAGGTTCAGGGATGAGGAATGTCAGTTGTGAACAAACTTTGGAGAAGTTTGGACTGTCTGTCTTGGAGAAGTGAAGGCTGAGAGGAAATTTGTTTGAGGAATTCAAAATCAGGACGTGTCTGGCCAGAGGAAATAGGGAAAAAATGTTCCCACTCATGAAAGTATTGAGAAGGAGAGGGCACAGATTTAAGGTAGTTAGTGAGAGAATCAAAAGTGAGATGAGGAAAAACATTCTCAGCCAGCGAGTGGTTAAGGTGTGGAATGCACTGTCTGAGAATGTGGTGGAGGCAGCTTCAATTGAAACATTCCAAAGGGAATGAGACTGTTATTCGAAAAGGAACAATGTGCAGGGTGACAGGGAGAAGGCAGGAGAATGACACTCAGTGAATTGCTCATTCGGAGAGCCGGCCCAGACAGGATGGGCGGAACGGCCTCCGTGTGCACTGTAACAACTCTGTGATTGTGTGATTGAGCAGAGTTAAAGCTGGGGGAGGTGGGAGCTCGGTGTCTCACTGTGCTGCTGCTGCTGCTGTTGCTGCTGAGGTCAGTGAGATCAGAGACTGGGACAGGGAGCCAGAGCTCACATCAAACTCTGCCCGTGTCTGACACACTGAGATTGGCAGGAGGCTACTCACTGATTTCACTCCATGCTGCAGGAATGGGACCACAGGCTGCAAATGGACAGAGCTCCTCCACACGGTGAGTAAAACTAATTGACTTATATCTTGCTGCTTAAAGGGACAATGGAACTAAAGAAATACAGCTGGACACCCTGTTAGACACAGTGCTCCTTCATCAACTATTTCATTCACTGCAGCTTCTCACTAACACCTTCAACAATTCAGCATTTGTGTTTTAGAAAGTGTGTTTCAGTATTGACAGGGTTAATAACGGAGGATGGAGGTTTACTTACTCAGTCTGAGCTTGGTTCCTTTCCCGAACGTAAGCCACAGTGAGAGCTCCCAGTGCAGAGGCTGTACAAAAATCTCTGCTCTTTGCTTCCCTTTCTCACTCACTCTCACACTCTCCCTCTCACTCTCTTTCTCTCCCCCTCATTCATGTGTCTTTCTGTCTCTGTCTCTCTGGGTTGTGTCCAGCTGGGCTCGGGAGGTTTGTCAAATGTATTTTTCAATGTTAAGTTTTGCAGCTGTTCTTCACGTGTGGCGATGGAGTGTAAGAGGGAAACTTGAGGCCTTCAGTAAATGGTGGACACCACAGAGACTGGAGTGTGTAGTGGACAGTGACAATCCAGCATGGGTTAGTTTGTTCATTTACATTTATATGTAACTGGATGTGTCAGTACAGGCAGTGGGACTGTGCCGATTGAGGTTTTTGTACGGTTCTGTAACACTGTGTAGGGGGAGCTGTAATACTGCTGACAGTAATAGTCAGCGACATCCTCATTCTGAACGTTGCTGATTTTCAGGGTGTAACTGGTCCCTGATCCACTGCCGGTGAATCGATCAGAGACTCCTGTGAATCGATTTGTTGCTTGATAGATCAGGAGAGAGGGTTTCTGACCTTCTCGCTGCTGGTACCAGCTAACCCACTTGCTAACAGATTGACTGGCCGTACAGGTGATGGTTGCAGTGTGGCCCAGTCCCACTGTCAGCACCGGGGGAGACTGGGTCATGGTGATGTCCCCACTGATACCTGAGGGGTCAGAGAGAAACACAGTGAAGTCAAAACTGTCACAGAAAGAGCCTGTCAAATGAGAGAGCATTCCTCTGGTTTCAGCATTTTCCCTTCAATCACAAGTCAGTGGAATTGGAGTGAAATGGAGAGCAGCTAAAGATTCAAGGTGGAAGGAGAGAGATTTGTACCTGCGACACAGAATGCCAGGGGCCAGATCAGCTGGATGTGTGAAATCATGGTGTGTGCTCCTGTCCCTGTGCCTGGTTCCTGATAAACTCTCCCTTCACTGGGCTCTGCTTTATAAAGCTGCAGCCTGTGAGAGTCTGACTGGGTGTTCCTCAGTATGTAAATGGCATCAGGCAGAGAGAGCCACGTCAGCCCCTCACACTTCCTGTTCTCTCTCTCTCTCTCTCTCTCTTTCTCACTGTCTCAGAGAGTCATTGATGTGAACAGCACTGAATGAGGCCATTTGGCCCATTGTATCTGTGCTGTTAAACAGCAATCTGATGACACTAATCCCATCCTCCAGCTCTTGGCCCATTACCCTGGAGCCTACAGCAACACAAGGGGATATCTAAACACTGCTCCAATGTCACGAGAGTTTGTGAGTCAACCAGCCTTTCAGGCAGTGAGTTCCAGACTCTCACCACCCTCTGGGTGAAAACATTTCTCCTCAATTCCCCTCTCACTCTCCAACTTGACTGGGCCTGGACTCACTCGAGTTCAGAAGGATGAGAGGGGATCTGATTGAAACATATAAAATTCTAACAGGGCTGGGCAGGGAGGAGGTTTCCCCTGGTTGGGGAGTCTGGAACCAGGGGACCCAGTCTCAGGGGGATGCAGGGTAGACCATTTAGGACTGAGATGAGGAAACATTTCTTCACTCAGAGGGTGGTCAACCTGTAGAATTCTCTACCACTGACCCTCTCTCTCAAAGCCATATTCCTGCTCTCTCCCCATTCCCTTCATGCTGTTAAAATACAAAACAATTATCTCTCTCCTTTTCTTGAATCAGCCTCCGCTCCTCACCCAGACCTGTTTAAGACCAGGGGTTATAAGATTAAGGTGGAAGTATGTTTTGACCCAGCGTGTGGTAGATATATGGAACATGCTGCCTGAGAGAGTGGTGCAGGCTGAAAATTTCACAACCTTTAAAAACATTTGGATGAGCACTTATAATACCAGGGCATGGTAGGCTCCAGGCAACTGCGGGTAAATGGTATTAGTGTAGTTGAGTGTTTGTTGGACAGCATTGACATGGTGGGCTGAAGGGCCTATTTCTATGCTGTGTGACTCTCGAACCTGCGTCCCTGGCTCTGTGAGGCAGCAGTGCTGTGTTGCCCATATTGAGGGAGGCACACAAAAAAATCAGCACAAGGGGCGATAATAATTCAGCTCTTCCTGTTTTTGAAAACCCCATCCACATCACCCAGTTAGCAAATTAAAACAAACGATGGGTTATTAGCACATCTCCTTGCTGGGGTGGTGAAGGGAGGTGTGGTCACTGGTCAGATAACAAAGACATAGGAATAGAGGGAGTGGACTCAATTAAAATGAAAGGGGAGTTGTGTGGATGGAATCTGTGAATGGATACTTACCCATCTGACAGAGTGACCTCCACCTGGCAATCTATTTTACATGATGTAGAAACATAGCGGATAGGAGCAGGAGTAGGCCATTCGGCCCCTCCAGCCTGCTATGCCATTCAATATGATTGAAGCTGGTCATGGAGCACATTACTGTAATCCGTCCCTACCCCATATCCCTTGATTCTTTAGCCACAAGAGCTATACCTACCTCTTTCTTGATAACATCATGTTTTGGTTTCAACCACTTTCTGTGACAGAAAATTCCACAGGCTCACCACTCTCTGGGGGAAAACATTTTTTCTCATCTCTGTCCTATAAAGTTTACCCCTTAACCTTAAACCATGTGCTCTGTTTCTGGACTTCCCCACCATTGGGAACATCTTTCCTCCATCTAATTTGTCTCGTCCTGTTCCAATTTTACAGCTTTCTCCAAGAGTCCCTTCCTTCATTCTTCTAAACGCCAGTGAAGACAATCCTCATCAACTCAACCTCTCCTTATCCGTCAGTCCTGCCATCACCGAAATCAAATGGCATTCAGTAATTAATATTAATCAGCCCAATGTGGAACACAGACTTTGTAGGTCAGGGTTAGAAGACAATCATTGCCGGTTCTAAAATTCAGGGTTCTGTTGCAGTAATCTCAATGGAATCATTGGACACAATCTTACAACAGCAGAAAGATGGGAGGTGTAGATGGAGGGTGCAGACAATGGTGTAGACAGTGGGTGTAGATGGTGGGTGTTCACAGAGGAACTAGACAGTGGCTGTGGATACTGGGTGCAGACAGTGGGTACAGACGGTGGTGCAGACAGTGGGTGTAGACAGTGGGTGCAGACAGTGGTGTAGACAGAAGGTGCAGACGGTGGGTGCAGACGGTGGTGTAAATGGTGGTGTAAACACAAATAAGACTTTGCGTAGTGACCAGATGAGTGGCTGTGTGGAATCACACAGAGAGCAGTCTGTGAGCCTGACACAGTCCGGGACACCCCCTGGTGCTGAAGGTCATGCTGCTGCTGACAAAGGTCACATTTTAACTGAAACTGCACTCCTCCCGACACATTCCGCTCTTGTCCCCATTTACCTCACTACAACACAATGAGATGCCAGTCAGCACCCTGCTCCCTCACTCAGTCTCCATTGACCTTGCCTCCATTAGCCTTGACCCTCCTCCCAAGCACTTACTTGGGCCTTCACTGAAGCTTGAGCCATTTCCTCTGATCCTTGATCATGTGTTTGCCATCTTAGAACTGCCTCACCTAGTCACCATTAACCTGCACTGCCCTCTCAACATGGAGCACAGATTGATACAGAGCAGAAAAGGTCCTTTGTCCCATTGAGTCTGTACCAACATAACTACCACTAAAGGCACTCTCATCCCAATTTCCTGCACTTATCCCAGATTCTTGCATGTTATGATATTTAAAGGTTGTAAGGTTTCCATCCTGCACTACCTTCCCTGACAGAGGGTTGCATGTTTATAGTTTATATCACGTCAGGCTCACGGAGCTTAACAAAAGCTCAACTCTTTGGGCATTGTTTTAAATTTGTGGCATGGTGGCTCAGTGGTTAGCACGGCTAACTCACAGCACCAGGGACCCAGGTTCGATTCCAGCCTCAGGTCTTTGTGGAGTTTGCATGCTCCCCCTGTGTAAGTGTGGATTTCCTCCGTGTGCTCCAGTTTCCTCCCACAATCCAAAGATGTGCAGGTTAGGTGAATTGGCCATTTTACAATTGTCACAGTGTTCAGGAATGTGTCGGTCAGGGGAAATGTCGAGTGATAGGGCAGGGGAATGGGTCTTGGGGAGTTTCTCTTCAGTGGGTCGGTGTGGACTTGTTGGGCCAAATTGGTGATGTCTGTAATGAAATCTTTCAAACCAATCATTTTGTCTAGTGTCGTTTAGTTCTTGCACTCCTTGTTCGATAAATGTTTCATTTTTTCTGATAATATGAGTTCCCTGATGAGCTGTTAACCGTGTCCAATCAGGGAGTCCTGGCTGACAGATAAAAAGGGGAGTGTCAGAAGGACTGATACTCTGGTACCTGACTCTGAATAACAACCTGCCAACCAACCCCCTCCTTCTGTCACCCTCAATCACCCCATGCTTACTCTTGTGACCTCGTCGATCCAGCCTGTGCTGCCTTTGGGATAGGTTGACCTTCCCTCCATTCCTGATGAAGAGCTTATGCCCAAAATATTGATTATCCTGCTCCTCGGATGCTGCCTGACCTGCTGTGGTTTCCCAGCAACACACTCTCAACTCTGATCTCCAGCATCTTCAGTCCTCACTTTCCCCTTCCCCCCACATGCTAATTACAAACAGAAATGACTGGTGGTGAGTTTAACCCTGAGGGTCATCACAGCTGAGGCAGAGGGAGAGAAGGTCACACCTTCATGGTGGTAGCACCCTTAATTAATCCACTGCAATCACTCTCGGGGCTGCAAGAATTCAACCTCCCTCACTCAGACAGCTCCCTCCCTGTAAGGTAATATTGCTGCACCTGGTTGAGGGCTAATTGACCATTGAAATACGACTATGGCTAGCCAGCACTGGCTGGGCAGACAACCACATATACAATGACCCTGGATCCTTGTAATTGGGGAGCACATTAGGAACTACAGAGTGCACTGCCTCTGAAATCTCTCGCTTACTGAGAACACACTCTCAGTATTCACCTTTCTCAGCTGCCATCTCAATTTCATGACAAATTCTGTGAACTATGATCCTGCCCCACTAGCTGCCTGATGAAGGAGCAGTGCTCCGAAAGCTTGTACTTCCAAAGAAACCTGTTGGACTATAACCTGGTGTTGTGCAATTTTTAACTTTGGCCACCTCAATGAGCTGCCATCTCAGGCTAAATTGTTTTTCATCTGAGATTTGAGAAGATTAAGGCCTAATCTTCAATCCCCATCACAAAACCTATTCTCTATCCATCACTCAGAGACACCTGCAGGCAACACAGAGTAACACACTGACACTCAGTGAGATACCTACAGGCAGTGCAGAATAACACACACACACTCAGAGACACACCTACAGGCAACACTGAGTTAACACACACACACAGTCAGGCAGCACTGAGTAACATGCTCACAACCCTAGCTGCCTGTCGGTGTCTCTTTGAATAATACACCCACACTCAGAGTGACACCTACAGGCAGCATTATGTAGTACACTCACTCAGAGAGACACAGTCTGCAGTGTCAGTGATTGGCCTCAGTTCATTTCAGGTACAACACAGCATGCAGCAGAGAGTGCACAGTGCAATCCCAGCACCTGAGTTTGGACCAGAGAGTGAGTACGGAATGCCTCAGATTGTAATTATTGAATCCCAACAGCTTTCAGTTTCTATTCTGTTTGGAATCTTGAAACCTCCACAGATTCCAGATCAACTGGATTATTTGAAACTGATTGCTGATTGGCTGTCAGTATCATCTACCACGGATTGACAGGCCACGTAGCCAATTGTGACAATGTCATGCTGACATGCAGCTAATCAGCTGAATGGAGTGGTCCATTTCCAAAGCACACAGAGACAGAGACTGAATCTTCATCATCTTTATTCCCTTTTCCAGACTGACATTGACAGAAAACAGACTGCAATTAACAGCCCAGACAGAGGAAGCTGCACAAAATAACAGCTACAATGGCTTTTGAGTAAAACACTTGTGGAGATTTTCTCAATAACATGAGAATCCTGTCCTTCAAATAGTGACAAAAACCTTAAATTGGAACTGGCTGCTGAGCAGGAAGGAGATCTGATTTATTGAAGCAGAAATTTTGAAAGTTCACATTGTTTTGTACAGCTGACAGCCTTCAGCAACTTCAAGAGATTTTACTCAGCATCACAAATCAACGCTGTCCCAATCAAAAAGTCCCAGAATAGGGAGAGCATGAGGTTTGACACAGTGTAAAGCTCTATCTACACTGTCCCAATGAACTACCTTTACTCCTGAACCTCAGAAGTGTCTCCAAGCCAGTCCTGAGAAGGAAGAGAGTTGAAATTCAGTGCTGACAATGACCTTTGCCCTGCCAGCTCAGCCCTGTTCTATTTAAAGTTGTATCTCCTCTGTGGACTGTCTCAAACACTCTACACACATTCTGATCTCCTGATGCTCTTGCTGAGGGGAGAGGGAAGGGTCACATGGGTGACGGCACAGGAGAAGCGAGCATTGGACTCCCAGTCAGACCCAGAGAGGGTCAGCAGGCTGCTGACACTGTAGGTGCTGTCCGAAGCTCGCAGGTAGCTGCTGGTCTGAACCCCGTCCGAAATGACTGCACCGTCCTTCTTCCACTGCACCTCCAGCTCATCGGGATAGAAGTGATTGGCAAGGCACACCAGGGTGGCAGTGCCCTTGGCATTGACCTGCTCCGGGGAGGGGGCCAGCAGGGTCAGCTTGGGCTGAGAGTTCTCACGGCCTGAAAGACAAGAGAAACAATTTTAATCCCTGCCATTCAAAGGGATTTCAATTCTCAGAATATTCACTGGTAAAATGTTTGAATATTTGTCTCCAATACCTAATAAACCAGACAAAAGAATTTACATTTTTAAAATTGATTCTTGGGATATGAGTGTCACTGGCAGGAGCAGAATTTATTCCTCATCCCTAATTGCCCCTGAGAAGGTGATAGTGAAAGAGAAGGGACAATTTTGGACCATCGTTTGGGGAATGAATGTGGGCAGATGGAAGAGCTAAAAGATGGCGAGCATTTTAGTGAGAGTGATCAGAACTCAGTGAGATTGGAATTAAGGATGGAAATGGAGAACCATGGAGAAAGTGTAAAAGTTTTCATTTTACTAAATGTTTCGGTAATTTAGTAAAAGTGGACTGGAACCAGTGACATGATGGGAAATCAGTGTCAGGGCAGTGGGAGCCCTCAAGTGACAAGACAGAGATCATTCAGAATCTGTTCCCACAAAGAGTAAGGGTGGGACTCCCAAATCTAGACTCTTAGCCTGGGATGTCAAAAGGCAGCCAGTGTAGGGAAGACCAAACAGGGAAGGTGATGTTGGTTATCTGGAGATCAAACCTGCAGAAAGCTGAGAGGAGGATAGAAAATGCAGGATTAAAATTGAACAGGACCTGAGGAAGGCAAAGAGTTGACAGGATGAAATATGTCCAAATGAATCAGGGAAATCCTACCGAACAAGAGGATTGGGGTCATGTACTGACATGGATTGGGAACTGGTTGGCAGACAGGGCAGGAAGAACAAGTCTTTTTCCGAATGGCAGGTAGTTACCAGTTGGGGTACCACAGGGGCCAGTCCTTGGTACCCAGTTATTCATAATATAATAGAGTCATACAGTCAGAGAGACCCAAAAGACCCATCAGTCCATTGTGTACACATTGGTCAAAAAACAACAACCCAATAATTCTCATCCATTTTTCCAGCATGAGGGAATTAGATGCAGTATGTGTTCAAGAAGGAATTAGATATATTTCTTCGGATTAATGGGATCAAAGAATGTGGGGAGAAAGCAGGAACAGGGGATTATGTTGGAAGATTGGCCATGATCATATTGAATGGTGGAGCAGGCTTGACGGGCTGAATGGCCTCCTATGTTTGATTTTTCTATCTGTTTCTCAGATATTGAAGGAATGTCTCTTGTCAATTTGAACCTGGAAGTCACATGTGTGTGGGGGTGGAAGATGTGGCCATGGTGATTAATGAATGCGGGTCAGTAAGGTGGTTAAGAAGACACATGGGATAAACTGTTTTTCTTTTTCCCTTGATGGAATGAGGTCATTGCTGGATCGGCAGCATTTATTGCCCATCCATAATCGCCCAGAGGGCAGTTTAGAGTCAACCACATTACTGTGGGTCTGGAGTCACATGGTAACGATGACCGTTTCCTTCCCTCAAGGTCATTTGTGAATCAGATGGCTTTTTCCTGACAATCAACGATGGTCATCATTAGACTCTTAATTCCAGATTCTTTTATTGAATTCACATTCCACCATCAGCTGTGGCAGGATTCTAACCCTGGTTCCCAGAACATTATCTAGACCTCTGGATTAAGAGTTCAGTAATTATATCATTAGACCATCACCTCCCTCTATCATTTTTGGTTGAGAGCGAAAGCAAGGAGTTTGTTTATTCTGGAACTGTATAAAAGCCCAGTTAGAGCACAGTGAGTGAACTGTGTACGGCTCTGGTCACCACATTACAGGAAGGATGTGATCCCACTAGAGATGGGGACAGAGGAGGATTTTGTCAAAAATGGGGAGTTTTAGCTTTGAGGAATGATTGGTTTGGCTGGGATTGTATTCTTTGGAACACAGGAGGCTGAGGGAAGATTTGATCGAGGTGTGGAAAATGATGAGGGGCCTGGATAGAGTGGGTAGGAAGGACTGATTTCCATCAGCACAGAGGATGATAACCATGGGGAGAGATTGAAATTAATTGGACACAGAGTTCGAGGGGAATTGTGGAGTAATTGTTTTCAGCCAGAGACTGGTGGGATCTGGGAACACTGTCTGAAAGGGTTGGAGAAGCAGAAACCCTCACCATATTGAAAAAAAAACACTTGGATATTCATTTGAAACAGTGAAACCACAGCCTTATGGAGCAAGAGCTGGAAAGTGGGATGGAGCTTGATATCTCTTTAACAAATCTCCGATTAAGCTAGTCCCATTTTCCAGCATTTTGCGCATATCCCTCTAAACCCTCCCTATTCATGTACCCATCCTCTTAAATGTTGTAATCATACCATCCTCCACCTCTTCCTCTGGCAGCTCATTCTATACACACACCACCGACCACGGGAAAAAGTTGCCCCTTCAGCCCCTTTCAATTCTTTCCCCTGTCACCTTCAACCTATGCCTCTAGAACTGGACTCCCCAACTATGAAAATAATACCTTCTCTACTCACCCTTTCAATGCCCCTCATGATTCTATAAACCACAAAATGGTCACAGCTCAGCCTCCAACAATCCAGGGAAATTAGATCCTATTCAACCTCTCCCAGTAGCTGAAAACCTCCAACCTTGGCAACATTCTTGTAAATCTTTTCTGAAGCATTTTAAGGTTCACAACATTTTTACTACAGCAGGGCAACCAGAATTACACACAGTATTCCAAACGTGACCTAACCAATGTCCTGTACAGCCGCAACAGCTCCCAGCCAATCAGACAAAGGAGAGTCTGAAGAAGTAATCTATTTGGATTTCCAGAAGGCCTTTGACATAAGGTACGAGCCCATAGAGTTAGGGGCAAGGTACTGGCATGGACTGAGGACTGGTAGGTTGATATAAAGCAGAGAGTGAGGAAAAATGGCAGCTGGTGACTAATAGAGTTCTGCAGGTGTTAATGTTGGCACCATAACTATTCATGTCATGCGTTAACAATCTGAATGAAGGAAGTGAAGACATTGTTGCTAAGTTTGCAGATGACATGAGATAGGTGGAGGGACAGGTAGTGTTGAGAAAGTGAGAAGGCTGTAAAAGGTCTGAGATAGGCTCAGAGAGTGGGCAAAGAAGTGGCAGATAGAATACAATGTGTTACAGTGTGAGGTTATGCACTTTGATATTAAGAAGAGATGCAAAGGCTGTTTTCTAAATGAGGAAATGCTTTGGAAATCTAGAGCACAAACCTCATTCAGGTTTCTCTGAAGGTGAACAGGCAGGTCCAGTTTGTGCTTGGGAAGGGAAATGAAATGATAGCATTCATTTCAATTGGGCTAGAATACAAGAGCAGAGATGTAGTGCTGAGGCTGTGTAATGCTCTGGTCAGACCACTTTTGGAATATCATGAACAGATTTGGGACCCATATTCTAAGAAACGATGTGCTGTCATTGGAAGGGTTTACAAGAATGATCCTGGGGATGAAGGGCTTGTCATATGAGGCGTGGTTGAGGACTCTGAGTCTGTACTTGATGGAGTTTCGAAGGATGAAGAGGGATATTATTGAAATTTGCAGAATACTGATCAGCCTAGAAAGAGTGTATGCAGAGAAGATGTTTCCGAAAACAGGAGAGTCGAGGTAACCAAGGCACAGCCTCAGAATGAAGGGCCGACCCTTTCGAGCTGAGATAAGGAGGAATTTCTTCAGCCAAAGGGTGGGGAATCTGTGGAACTCATTGCTACAGAGGGAAGAGTGTATTTAAGACAGAGATAGATAGGTTTGTGATTGTTAAGGGGATCAAACATTCCCATGGAGCAGGCAGAAGAATGGGGATGAGAAGCATATCTGCCAAGATCAAATGGCAGAGCAGATTCAATGGGCTGAATGGCTGATTTCTGCTCCTATTTCTTAAAGTCTTCTGGAGAGTTTCCCCAAAACCCTGGAACACTGAACCCACTGGACTGTGAGCCCTGCTTTAGCTGTTTGTCATCAGAATGTTGCCAAGAGGTAACGAAAGAGTGGAGAGAATGTGCATCTATGTGGGAATTTCAGGATACTTTGCAGTTCCTGGAATACCATGAGTGTAGGAAGTGTGGTCAGTGACAGCAGTTGGAGCTCCGGGTTTCAGAGCTTGAGCAGCAGCTGGTATCAGTGCGGAGTGTCCGTGAGGCTGAGAGCTCTGTGGAGAGCACGTTTCTAGACGTTAAGAAAGATTATGTAAGGTATAGACAGGATAGATTGAGTGAATCCTTTATAAGAGTATAAAGGAAGTAGGAGTATACTGAAGAAAGAAATCAGGAGGGCAAAAAGGGGACATGAGATAGCTTTGGCAAATAGAATTAAGGAGAATCCAAAGGGATTTTACAAATACATTAAGGACAAAAGGGTAACTAGGGAGAGAATAGGTCCCTTCAAAGATCAGACAGGCAGCCTTTGTGTGGAGCCACAGAAAATGGGGAAGATACTAAATGAGTATTTTGCATCAGTATTTACTGTGGAAAAGGATATGAAAGATATAGACAGTAGGGAAATAAATGATGACATCTTGCAGAATGTCCATATTACAGAGGAGGAAGTGCTGGATGTCTTGGAACACATAAAAGTGGATAAATCCCCAGGACCTGATCAGGTGTACCCTCGAGCTCTGTAGGAAGTAGAGAAGTGATTGCTGGGCCTCTTGCTCAGATATTTGTATCATCGATAGTCACAGGTGAGGTGCCGGAAGACTGGAGGTTGGCTAACGAGGTGCCACTGTTTAAGAAGGGTGGTAAGGACAAGCCAGGGAACTATAGACCAGTGAGCCTGACGTCGGTGGTGGGCAAGTTGTTGGAGGGAATCCTGAGGGACAGGATGTACATGTATTTGGAAAGGCAAGGACTGATTAGGGATAGTAAACATGGCTTTGTGTGTGGGAAATCATGTCTCAAAAACTTGATTGAGTTTTTTGAGGAAGTAACAAAGAGGATTGATGAGGGCAGAGCAATAGATGTCATCTGTATGGACTCCAGTAAGGTGTTTGATAAGGTTCCCCATGGGAGACTGATTAGCAAGGTTAGATCTCACGGAGTACAGAGGGAACTAGCCATTTGGATACAGAACTGGCTCAAAGGTAGAAGACAGAGCGTGGTGGTGGAGGGTTGTTTTTCAGTCTGGAGGCCTGTGACCAGTGGAGTGCCTAAGGATCGGTGCTGGGTCCTCTACTTTTTGTCATTTACATAAATGATTTGGATGCGAGCATAAGAGGTACAGTTAGTAAGTTTGCAGAAGACACCAAAATTAGAGGTGTAGGGGACAGCAAAGAGGGTTACCTCAGATCACAACAGCATCTTGACCAGATGGGCCAACGGGCTGAGAAGTGGCAGATGGAGTTGAATTCAGATAAATATGAGATGCTGCATTTTGGGAAAGCAAATCTTAGCAGGACTTATACACTTAATGGTAAGGTCCTCGGGAGTGTTGCCGAACAAAGAGTCCTTGGAGTGCAGGTTCATAGCTCCTTGAAAGTGGAGTCGCAGGTAGATAGGATTGTGAAGAAGGCGTTTGGTATGCTTTCATTTACTGGTCAGAGTGTTCAGTACAGGGGTTGGGAGGTCATGTTGCAGCTATGGAGTACATTGGTTAGGCCACTGTTGGAATATTGCGTGCAGTGCTGGTCTCCTTCCTATTGGAAAGATGTGAAACTTGAAAGGGATCAGAAAATATTTACAAGGATATTGCCAAGGTTAGAGGATTTGAGGTACAGGGAGAGGCTAAACAGGCTGGGGCTGTTTACCCCGGAGCATCGGAGGCTGAGGGGTGACCTTATAGAGGTTTACAAAATTATGAGGAGCATGGATAGGGTAAACAGGCAAATTCTTTTCCCTGGGGTTGGGGAGTCCAGAACTAGAGGGCATAGGTTTAGGGTGAGAGGGGAAAGATATAAAAGAGACCTACAGGGCAACCTTTTCACGCAGGGGGTGGTACGTGTATGGAATGAGCCGCCAGAGGAAGTGGTGGAGGCTGATACAATTACAACATTTTAGAAGCATTTGGATGGGTATACGAATAGGAAGGGCTTGGAGGGATATGGGCCGTGTGCTGGCAGGTGGGTCTAGATTGGGTTGGGATATCTGATCGGCATGGACAGGTTGGACCGAAGAGTCTGTTTCCGTGCTGTACATCACTAAGACTCTATGACTCTATGGTCACTCCGCAGCTTCAGAGTATGCAGGGACAGAGGGAATGGGGGAGCAGCAGACAGTCCAAAAGGACCAGGCAGCTAGTACAGGTATCCCCTTAATGAATGCCACTCTCTGACCAGGGTTCAGGTCAGAATCCTGACAAGAATGGTGGTTCATCTGGGAATTGCAGCCAGAACCAAGCCCATGGAGCCAAGGGGAGATTCAGCTGTACAGGGGGGCATAAGGAAGACTGGAAGAGCGATAGTGAGAGGAGATTTGAGTGAGTGCATCGATAGGTGTTTCTGCAGCTGCAGATGGGAATCCAGGATGGTGTGTTGTCTCCCTGGTGCCAGGGTCAAGGATGTCACTGAGCAGCTGCAGAGCACCCTGAGGGGAGAGGGGCAACAGGCAGCAGTCGTGGTCCACATCGGTCCCAGTGACAGAGGGAGAAAAGGGATGTGGTCCTGTAGTCAGAATTTCGGGAGCTCAGGAGGGAATTAACTTCAGGAGCACAAAAATAGAAATCGTCACATTACTCGCAGTGCCCCATGAAAGTGAGAAGAGGAACAGGAGGATAACACAGGTGAATGTGGAGCTGGAAAGAGGGTCCAGGAGGGGGGGGGGGCTTTGGATTCTTGGGACAGTGGGACTGGGTCTCGGGGAGATGGGACCTGGACAGACCAGATGGCGTTGCTCCTGAACAGAGCTGGGACTGAGTTCCTTTGGGGTGATTTACTAGTGCTGTTTCAGAGGGTTTAAACTAACTTGGCAGGGCTGTGGGATCCAGGAGGTGATATCAAAGAGGAACACCGAGATCCACAGAATCCTCAGTGCAGTCAATACAGCACCACCCAGTGGGAAGGATGTGGAGGAATACATTTGCAAGGAATTTACAGAGACCTGCAAATATAATAGAGTCATTATAATTAGGCTGGAAGGGGTGTCTTTAATTTCTGAATATAGACTGGGGTAGTAGCAGTGTAACGGGCAGAGAGGGGCCAGAGTTGTGAGAGTGTGTTCAGGTGAACTTTCTCCAGCCACATGTTTCCAGTCCAATGAGAAAGGAGGCTCTGCTAGATCTGGATCTTGGGAGGGAGAAGGCCCAAGTGGATCAAGTGTCAGTGAGAGGACATTTAGGGAAGAGTGATCATTGTATCACAAGGTTTAGGGCGACAGTGGAAAAGAACAAAGGCATTTTCAGGGTCAAACATACTCACTGGGGAAAATGCCAGCTTCCATGGCATATGGATGTATTGGATCTGAATAAAGTAGGGTCAAAGGTTGTCAGGAAAGTCCTGAAGAGAATAATAGAGGATGTGGACCACGGATAGTCAAGGTATATTTGAGGGAGGGCAAACAATTCCTAAACTCACTCAAGGGCAAACGTGGTAGAATTATGGTAAATAAGAAAAGGGCAGAAGAGTAACTAGAGAGAGATTAGGACCCCATGAAGGTGAACAATGTCCCTCTGGGTGGATCCACAGGAAATGGTTCAGATCCTAAATGAATATTCCGGGTCAGTATTTATCATGGAGAAAGACTTGGGAGTTTGGGAACTTGGGAAGTAAATAGCAATGTCTTGACACAAGTCCACATTATGGAAGAGGATTTATTAAAGTGCAAGACGGTAGATAAATCTCCAGGACCTGATCAGGTGTATCCCAGGACATTGTGGAAAGCTAGGAAAGAGATTGCTGGACCCCTTGCTGAGGTATGTTTATGATCGATAGCCATGAGTGAGGTGCTGGAGAACCAGAGAGGTTGGCTAATGTTAGCCATTATTTAAGAAAGGCTGTAAGGAAAAGCCAGGAACTATAAACTAGTGAGCCTGATGTCATTGCTGGGTAAGTTATTGGAGTGAATTCTGAGGGACAGGATTTACATGCATTTGGACAATCAATGCAGTTTTGTGCATGGTAATCGTGTCTCACGAACGTGATTGAGGTTGTTTGAAGAGAAGATTGATGTAGGCAGAACAGTAGACACTGTCTATATGGACCTCAGCAAAGCGTTTGACAAGGTTCCACATGACAGATTGGTTAGTAAGGTTAGACCACATGGGATCCAGGGGGACTAGCCATTTGGGTAAAACATTGGCTTGAAGATAGGAGACAGAGAATGTTGGAGAAAGTGAGGACTGCAGATGCTGGAGACCAGAGTTGAAAAGTGTGGTGCTGGAAAAGCGCAGCAGGCCAGGCAGCATCCGAGGAGCAGGAGAATCGACATTTCGGGCATAAGCCCTTCTTCAGGAATGAGGCTGGTGTGCCAAGCGGGCTGAGATAAAAGGTAGGGAGGGGGAGAATTTGGGGGAGGGGCACTGGGAATACGATAGTTGAAAGGAGGTGAGTGTGAGGGTGATAGGCCGGAGAGGGGGTGGGGGCGGAGAGGTCAGGAAGAAGAATGCAGGTCAAGAGGGCGGTGCTGAATCCGGGGGTTGGGACTGAGATAAGGTGGGGGGAGGGGAAATGAGGAAGCTGGAGAAATCTACATTCATCCCTTGTGGTTGGAGGGTTCCTAGGCGGAAGATGAGGCGCTCTTTCTCCAGGCATCGTGTTGCCAGGGTCTGGCGATGGAGGAGGCCAAGGACCTGCATGTCCTTGACGGAGTGGGAGGGGGAGTTAAAGTTCAGCCACGGGGCGGTTGGATTGGTTGGTGCGGGTGTCCCAGAGGTGTTCCCTGAAATGTTCTGCAAGTAGGCGGCCTGTTTCCCCAATGTAGAGGAGACCACATCAGGTGCAGCGGATACAGTAAATGATGTGTGTGGAGATGCAGGTGAATTTGCGACAGATATGGAAGGATCCATTGGGGCCTTGGAGGAAGGTGAGGTGGGAAGGTGTGGGCGCAAGTTTTGTACTTCTTGCGGTTGCAGGGGAAGGTGCCGGGAGTGGAGGTTGGGTTGGTGGGGGGTCTGGACCTGACGAGGGAGTTGTGGAGGGAGTGGTCTCTCCGGAACGCTGGTTTCCAGCATCTGCAGTCCTCACTTTTGTCAATTTGCCACACCTCTGCCCATTTCCCCAAATGATCAAGGTCCCACTGTACTCTCAGATAAGCTTCTTCACTATCCACTGTCCCACCATTTACAAACTCGCCATAATTCCTATATTCACATCCAAATCATTTATTTAAATGATGAAAAGCCATGGACCCAGCACCAATCCTTGAGGCACACAGCTGATAACTCATCTCCAGTCTGAAAAGCAAGCCTTTACCAACATTCTCTGTTGAAAAGTGTGGTGCTGGAAAAGCGCAGCAGGTCAGGCAGCATCCGAGGAGCAAGAGAATCGACGTTTCGGGCATAAGCCCTTCTTCAGGAATGAGGCTGGTGTGCCAAGCGGGCTGAGATAAAAGGTGGGAAGGGGGGGGGCGGGGAATTTGCAGGCGGGGCACTGGAAATATATTGGTGGAAGGAGGTGAGGGTGAGGGTGATAGACCGGAGAGAGAGTGGGGGCGGAGACGTCGGGAAGAAGATTGCAGGTCAAGAGGGCTGCGCTGAATCTGGAGGCTCGACTAGAGGAATCCTGATGAAGGGCTTTTGCCCGAAACTTCGATTTTCCTGCTCCTCGGATGTTGCCTGACCTGCTGTGCTTTTCCAGCACCATTTTGATCTAAACATGTGGCAAATGGAGTTCAATTTAGATAAATGTGAGGTGTTGCATTTTGGAAAGTCAAACCAGGGCAGGAGTTCTACAGCTCATGGTAGGGCCCTGTGGAGTGTTGCTGAACAAAGAGACCTCAGGGTGCAGGGGTAGGGGCAGGGGCAGGTATACAGGCAGGGGCAGGGGCAGGGGCAGGGGCAGGGGCAGGGGCAGGGGCAAGTGCAGGGGCGGTGGCAGGTGCATTATTCCTTGACAGTGGAGTCACAGGGAGACAGGGCGATGAAGAAGGTGTTGGGTACACTTGCCTTTATTGGTCACTGCACTAAGTATCAGAGTTGGGACATCATTTGCAGCTGTACAGGAAATTGGTGAGCCTACTTTGGGAATAACATGAACAATTCTGATCATCCTGTGATAGGAAGGATGCTGTTAAACTTAAAATGCTGCAGAAAAGATTTACATGGATGTCGCCTGGAACTGGAGGGTTTGAGCTGTCGGAAGAGGCTCAATAGACGGGTTATTTTTTCTGCAGGATCGGAGGCTGAGGGGTGGCCTTATAGATGTTTATAAAATCATGATGGACATGGACAGGATGTAAATCCCAGGTCTTTTCCTTGGGAAGGAGAGTCCAAAACTAGAGGGCACAGGTTTAAGGTGAGAGGCAAAAGATCCAAAAGGGACCTGAGGGGTAACCTGTCACACAGGGGGTGGTGCGTGTATGGATTGAGCTGCCGGAGAAAGTGCTGGAGACGGATACAATTATAGCATTTAAAAGATGTTTGGATGGGTACATGGATAGGAAGGGTTTAGAGGGATGTGGGCAAAATGCTGGCAAATGGGATGAGGTCAGTTTTGGATATCTAGTTAGCATGGATAAGTTAGACCGAAAGATCTGTTTCCACGCTGTATGACTCCATGACCATGAGAGGCCGGAAAAGCTGAGACCTTTTACCTTGAAGTGCCGGAGGCTGAGGAGTGACCTTATAGAGGTTTATAAAATCATGTGGGACATAAATAATGTGAATAATGCAGGAAGGAGGTGAATGTTTTGTAGAGATGGCAAACATATGCCCAAAGATCATTCCAGGGATGAGGAACATCAGTTATGAAGATAGATTGGAAAATTTGGGACTGTCTTCTTTGGAGAAAGTTACAGATCACACAACACCAGGTTATAGTCCAACAGGTTAATGTGGAAGCACTAGCTTTTGGAGCACCGCTGACAACCACCTGATGAAGGAGGGGCGCTCCGAAAGCCAGTGCTTCCAAATAAACCCCCTGTTGGACTATAACCTGTGTTGTGTGATTTTTAACTTTGTCCACCCCAGTCCAACACTGGCACCTCTAAATCTTTGGAGAAGGCGGCGAGGAGAATTGTTCCAGAAATTCAAAATCAGGAGGGGCCTGGACAGTGTAAATAGGGAGAAAATGATTCCACTTGTGAAAGGATTAAGATTGAAAATAATTGGATAAGTAACAAAAGTGAAATGAGGAAAAGAATTTTCAGCCAGTGAGTGGTTAAGGTGTGGAATGCACTGCCTGAGAATGTGGTGGAGGCAGCTTCAATTGAAACATTCCGAAGGGAATGAGACTGTTATTTGAAAAGGAACAATGTGCAGGGTGACAGGGAGAAGGCAGGAGAATGACACTCAGTGAATTGCTCATTCAGAGAGCCAGTACAGACAGGGTGGACAGAATAGCCTCGTGCACTGTAACAATTCTGTGATTGTGTGATTGAGCAGAGTTAAAGCTGGGGGAGGTGGGAGCTCGGTGTCTCACTGTGCTGCTGCTGCTGCTGCTGCTGCTGAGGTCAGTGAGATCAGAGACTGGGACAGGGAGCCAGAGCTCACATCAAACTCTGCCCGTGTCCGTCACACTGAGACTGGCAGGAGGCTACTCACTGATTTCACTCCATGCTGCAGGAATGGGACCACAGGCTGCAAATGGACAGAGCTCCTCCACACGGTGAGTAAAACTTACTGACTTATATCTTGCTGCTTAAAGGGGCAATGGAATTAAAGAAATACAGCTGGATACCCTGTTAGACACAGTGCTCCTCAATCAACCATTTCATTCACTGCAGCTCCCCACTAACACCTTCAACAATTCAGTACTTGTGTATTAGAAATTGTGTTTAGAAATTGAAAGGGTTAATAATGGAGGATTGAGGTTGACTTACTCAGTCTGAGCTTGGTTCCTTTACCGAACGTGCAAGGTCGCCTGTTGTGCTGCTTACAGTAATAGTCAGCGACATCCTCATTCTGAACGTTGCTGATTGTCAGGGTGAAACTGGTCCCATATCTTCTGCCGGTGAATCGCTCGGAGACTCCTGTGTTTCGAGTTGTTGCTTCATAGATCAGGAGAGAGGGTTTCTTTCCTTCTCGCTGCTGGTACCAGCTGAGGTCATTTGTAATATCTTGACTGGCCGTACAGGTGATGGTTGCAGTCTGGCCCAGTCCCACTGACAGGACCGGGGGTGACTGGGTCATGATGATGTCCCCACTGATACCTGAGGGGTCAGAGAGAAACACAGTGAAGTCAGAACTGTCACAGAAAGAGACTGCGAAATGAGAGATTGTTGGAGACACTGAACATTCCTCTGGTTTCAGCATTTTCCCTTCAATCACAAGTCAGTGGAATTGGAGTAAAATGGAGAGCAGCTAAAGATTCAAGGTGGAAGGAGAGAGATTTGTACCTGTGACACAGAATGCCAGGGGCCAGATCAGCTGGATGTGTGAAATCATGGTGTGTGCTCCTGTCCCTGTGCCTGGTTCCTGATAAACTCTCCCTTCACTGGGCTCTGCTTTATAAAGCTGCAGCCTGTGAGAGTCTGACTGGGTGTTCCTCAGTATGTAAATGGAATCAGGCAGAGAGAGCCACGTCAGCCCCTCACACTTTCAATGTCTCGAGGGTTTGTGACTCAACCAGCCTTTCAGGCTGTGAGTTCCAGACTCCCACCACCCTTTGGGTAAAAACATTCCTCAATTCTCCTCTCAGGGTCTACCTCAACTGAACCTGAACTCACTTGAGTTGAGAAGGATGAGAGGAGGTCTGACTGCAATGTATAACATTCTAACAGGGCTGGACAGACTTGATGCTGGAAAGAGGTTTCCCAAGGTTGGGGAGTCTGGAATCAGGTACCACAGTCTCAGGGGGACATTGGGTCGACCGTTTTGGATTCCGATGAGGAAACATTTCTTCACTTAGAGGATGGTTAACAAGTGGAATTCTCTACCAGAGAAGGCTGTTGAGGACAAAGGACTGAATATATTCAAGAAAAAGACAGAGGTAATTCTTTTGCATTTTAACAACATCAAAGGGTATGGGAAGATGGTAGGAATATGGCATTAAGTCAGAGGGCTATCCATGATCATATTGGATGACAGAGATACTCAAAGGGCCGAATGGCCTATTCTTACTATATTTCTATGTCTGCGTTACCTTCAATCTCTGCCCCTTGGTATTGTTCCCTCTACGATGGAAAAGGTGCCTTCCTACCCACCCTATCTCTGCATCTCATAATCTTACAGCCCTCTGTCAGGTCCCCTCTCAACCTTCACTGCTCCAAGGAAAACAACTCCAGTCTTTCTAATCTTTCCTCATCGCTCAGACCCTCCAGGCCAGGCAGCGTCCTGGTAAATCTCCTCTGTACCCTCTCTAGTACAATCACATCCTTCCCAGAATGTGGTGTCCAGAACGTGTCTCGCTCTCTCTCTATCACTGTCTCTCTGTATCTCATCTGCCATGTCTTTCTCTCAACATCTCTCTCCCACTCTTAATCTCTCTCATATTCTATCTCTCCCACTCTGTCTCATAGCCAATCTCTCTAACTCTCTTTTGC
Source organism: Chiloscyllium plagiosum (assembly GCF_037043375.1). Taxonomy (NCBI): domain Eukaryota; kingdom Metazoa; phylum Chordata; class Chondrichthyes; order Orectolobiformes; family Hemiscylliidae; genus Chiloscyllium; species Chiloscyllium plagiosum. Next base: position 112,793,629 of record NW_028270147.1, on the reverse strand, counting down.
TTCTTCACTCTGTCTCACAATCTCCATTTCTTCACCTCTCACTGTTTCCCTCATTCACTCCCTCACTCACTCGAATTGTGATCTGCCTCTCTCTATTCCTTCCTCTTTTACTCTTCCTCCCTCTCTTCCATCTCTTGTGGGCGGCACAGTGGTGGTGGGCGGCACGGTGGCACAGTGGTTAGCACTGCTGCCTCACAGCACCAGAGACCCGGGTTCAATTCCCGCCTCAGGCGACTGACTGTGTGGAGTTTGCACGTTCTCCCCGTGTCTGCGTGGGTTTCCTCCGGGTGCTCCGGTTTCTTCCCACAGTCCAAAGATGTGCAGGTCAGGTGAATTGGCCATGCTAAATTGCCTGGAGTGTTAGGTAAGGGGTAAATGTAGGGGTATGGGTGGGTTGCGCTTCGGCGGGGCGGTGTGGACTTGTTGGGCTGAAGGGCCTGTTTCCACATTGTAAGTAATCTAATCTAATCTCTGCAGTCTCCCTCCCTCTCTCTCCAGCATTCTGTCTCAAATCCTACTCTTGTCTCGCTCTCTCTCTCTCTCTCTCTCTCAATCACAACCCGACCCTCCTATCCTGATTCCCTTCACTCTTAGTCTCACACTCTCTTTCTCCTCCTCTGTCTGTTTCTCTCTTTCTCTCTCTCCATCCCTCTCAGTAACATCCTATTTCTCTCTCTCTATCCCTCAACCTCACCATCTCTACTTCCCTCCACCTCTCTCTCTCTCACTTGCTTCACACATCTCACACTGTCCCAGACACTCCTCATTCTCTATTTCTCACCCTCTCACACACACTCTCTCCCTCTATCTCTCTCACTGATTCTCTTCTCTCTCTTTTCCACAGTCTGCCAGGTGGCAATATTTAAATGCAGGGTGAATCCCCCTCTGCTTTGCCTCATGAGTGGATGTTAACCATTGACCCCAGAGGCATGTCTTCTCCTGGAGTAAGGCCCCATTTCCCACACTGAGCAGGCTTTAGCCTCTCTCAGGAAGATGGATAGATTCTTGTCAAATGAAGGGCAATTCTGTGCTGTTGGCCTATTCTCACTGGGGACTGGTTTGGACACAAACCTCATTCCATGAAGGCCCAGCAGAGAGAGGAGATCCTCAGGCCATCAGTGTGAGCTGGAGGGACAGGACAGGCTCTTACCCACTGACCCAGCCTGACAATCACAACATGTTCCAATCTCTTCCCCTCTCCTACCCCTCTCCTTCCCTTTCCATGATCAGTCTCCAGGTCAGAGTGTTTCACTGGGATGAGAGCTGGACAATTACATAGTTACAACAGAATGGAACTCAGCCCCATACCCACCATGGTGCCCATGACCCACTGGATTCTCCAAATGGGGCCAGTAAACATGGAACTCCTTCCACTGGACAGACCACCCTGCAATAGACACTATTAAATATGGGCATCCTTCCCACTGGACCCTCCAATAGAAACCAGCAAACTGGGACTTCCTTCCCAATGGACAGTCCAATGGAGACCAGTAAACATGGACATCCATACCATTGGAACATCCAATAGATACCAGTAAACATGGGCCTCCTTTCCACTGGACTGTCCAGTAGAGACCAGTAAACATGAGCCTCCTTCCTACTGGATGTTCGAACAGATAGCAGGAACCATGGGTCTCCTTCCCCCTGTACCTTCCAATAGAGACCACTAGATATGTGTCTCATTCCCGCTGGAATCTCTAACTGAGATCAGTAAACATGGGCCTTCTTCCCATTAGACCTTCCAGTATCTCAGCATTAAACCCCAAATTGGCCTCTGATTTCCATTCCCACAACATTGTCTGCCTCTGCAATACATCAGCCCCTTGACCACAGAAACCTTCATTCCTGTTTGTCCCACTCCATGATTCCGATGTCCTTTCCCAGCTTCCCCCATCCATGCTCCATAAACCCCAATTGTCTGAAATGGAGTGGTCCCTTCCCTGTCTCACATCAAGGAGGAGATGGACAGATTTTTAATGAGTAATGGGTGAAAGGATGATGGAGAATGAGCAGGAAAGTGGAGTTGAGGCTGAGATGGGATCAGCCATGATTGTATTAAATGGTGGAGTGGGCTGGAGGGGCTGAATTGCCTGCTCCTGCTCCTAGTTCTTATGTTCATCCACCCCCACCCCCATTCCTCTTACTGCAACTTTGTGAACCCTCTTGAAATGTTTTGGACATTGAAGGTGCAATGTGAATTCAAGATCTGTGTGGATTTTATGTGGGGACAGAATTGTACAGGGGGAGTGATAGCTCCAGCAAGTGAATATCCCGCTGAGAGGTTCCAGCCTTCCATATACAGAATGGGGAAGTGGGGGAGGTCAGAATATACTGTCAGGGTCCATGGCACTCTCCCCCAGCAATGTGGTTGGCTCTGAACTGCCCTCTGAAATAGCTGAGCAAGGCACTCAGTTGTATCAATCGTGATGACATCTCAACAAAGAAATAAAATGGGACAGACCACCCAGCATCGATCTAAACACCAAAAAGACAATGACAGAAATAGCCCTGTCTACCCTGCTCCATCCTCCTTCCTGACATCTGGGGGCTCGTGCCAAATTCAGGAGAGCTGTCTCACAGACTAGTCAAGCAACACCCTGACACAGTCACACTCACAGAATCATACCTTACAGACAATGTCCCAGACACCGCCATCACTGTCCCTGAATGTGTCCTGTCCCACCAGAAGGGCAGACCCAGCAGAGCTGGCAGCACAGTGGTGTACAGCCAGGAGGGAGTTACCTTGGGAGTCCTCTCCGCTGACTCCAGACCCCATGGAGTCTCAGGACACCAGGTTAAACATGGGTGAGGAAACCTCCTGTTGATCATCACATACCACCCTCCCTTGGCTGATGAATCAGTCTCTCCTCCATGTTGAACAGCACATGGTGAAAGCACTGAGGGTGATGACAGCACAGAATGTACTCTGGGTGGGGGATTTCAATGCCCACCACTGAGAGTGGTTCTGCAGCAGCATTACTGATCGAGCTGGTCGGGTCCTAAAGGACAAAGCTGCAGGACTGGGCCTGCAGCTGGTAGTGAAGGAAACAACAAGAGGGAAAAATCTACTTGCCCTCATCCTCACCAATCTTGTGGCTTTAGTTGCATCTGTCCTGTATTTGTAAGCGTGACCATCACAGAGTCCTTATGGAAACAAAGTCTGACCATCACATTGAGAATACCCTCTTTTGTGCTGTGTGGTACTAACACTGTGCTAAATAAGACAGACTTTGAACAGATAGAGCAACTCAAGGCAAGCTCAGAAGTGGTGATGATTGCCAATGATTCCATAATGTTCAGCATCATTCACAACTCTTCAAAAACTGAAACAGTCCATGATCAGATGCATTAACATGTGGACAATATCCAGGTTTAGTCTGAAAAGCGACATTTCACATTGGTTCCATGCAAGTGCCAGGCAATGACTATCACCAATAAGAGACAATTTAACCATCGCCCCTTGACAGTGAATGGCATTATTATCACTAAATCCCCACTGTCAACATCCAGAAACTCAATTGGCTCACCACAGAAACACAATGGTTACAAGAGCAGGCTCGAGGCTCGCAATACTGCATCTAGTAACTCACCTCCTGATTCCCCTAAAGCCTGTCGATCATCAACAAGGCACAAGTCAGAATTGTGATTGAATACTCCCCACTTGTCTGGATGGGTGCAGCTCCAACAACATTCATAGAGTGATGGTGTCACAGAATCACAGACCCTACAGCCAAACTTGTCCATGCCGACCAGGTTTCCAAACCTGAACAAGTCCCATTTGCCTGTGTTTGGCCCATATCTCTCTACCCTTTCCTATCCATGTCAATCATATCCTATGTCTCCCTTATCCACTCAAAAAGCTTGATAATGTTCAGAGCAAAGCAGCCTGCTTGGTTGCCATCACATCCACGAAACAGCCATCTTACCACCATTGACACTTAGTCGCAGCAGTGTGTATTATCTATAAGATACACTGCAGAGATTCACCAAAGAGCGTCATACAACACCTTCCAAAACCAAAAATAGAAATTGTTGGAAAAGCTCAAGTATGAAGGGTCATGTGACACAAAACGTAGCTCTGATTTCTCTTCACAGATGCTGCCAAACCTGCTGAGCTTTCCAGCAATTTCTGTTTTTGTCTCTGATTTGCAGCAGCTGCAGTTCTTTTGGTACCTTCCAAACACATGAACAGCTCCAGTTAGAAGGACAAGAGCAGCAGATATATGGGAACAGCATGTCTGCAAATTCATCTCCAAGGCACATAACATCCTGACTTGGAAATATATCACTGTCCCATCACTGTAAGTGGGTCAAAATCCTGGAATTGCCTCCCTAAGGACATTGTGGATCAACATACAGCACGTGATCTATAGCGGTTCAAGAAGGCAGCACCTTCTCAAAGGGCAACTAGGGACGGGTAGCAAATGCTGACCCAGCTAGTGACGCTCACATCCAATGAATGAATATATGAAAACAAATGAAGTGTCCCTCAGGAGGGGAGAGGGAATGTTCGGGTCTTGAGCTCCATTCCCCAGCCCAGGCAGCTTGTCTCCCAATGAATGAATGAGATGACAGATTAGGGACAGTCTCATGCTGTGGAAACAGGTCTATAAGAGAGAATTAGAGATCAAGCTGAAAAGGAAAGATTTGCTGGGTTATGGGGAGAGAGAGTGTCAATGAGATTAATTGGGTCACTCACAGGCACAATGGGCTGAATGGCCTCCCCCTGTGCTGTCAGATTCCAGGGAGTGCAGACAGTTCACAGTTTTCTCCCATCTCAGTAACAAACGTCCAGCTGCTCCGAGCTCCTTCTTTCACTTCCTCTCTTGATGAAGTTTCAACCTTGCGATCTGACAGTCTTTGCAGTTATTTTTTGCACTGGGGCTTTCTGCTGTGGTCAGAATCTCTAATAATAAGTGTCCAATCAGTGACAATCACAGCAGCTAAGAGCAGTCAGGACTGAGAAGCCAGGCTCATTGGGAAACATATTGGGAAGATCAAAGCCATCCTCTTCAGCTCCCAGTACAAACTCCACCCCTCTCCCCGAACACTGTCTGCTGCTCAACCAGACTCTTTACAAACTTGGCTTCATCTCTGAGAATGATCTGAGCCTTATATCTTCCATATCACAAAGATCAGCCACTGAAAATCTCAGCCATGTCTTTTGGACTCCAAATGTGACCATTCCAATGTTGTCTTAACCCATATCATAGCCAGTGCTCTTCATACACTTCAGCTCGTCCCAAACTGTGCTGCCTGTATCTGATCTCACACCAAGTCCCATTCTCCCATCCCACACCGTGCTCACTGACCGACATTGGCTCCCAATCCAGCAACATCTGATTTTCAAATTCTCACTCTTGTTCTCCAGCCCCTCCTTGTCCTCCATTTTCCCTATCTCTGCAACCTCCTTCAAGCACTCTCAGTCAGTGTGGTCAGCAATCTTAGATATATGGCTCTCGATTAGTTTATCCAAGTCATTGAGAAGTATCATAAAAAGCTGAGGTCCCAGCACAGATCCCTGGGAATACCACTATACTCATTGGAGGAATCATACATCCCCGATTGGTCTCACCTCCCTCTTTCTCACTATAACCCAGCTAACCTTTCCTTTCCAGCTCAATCTCCAGTTCCCTATTGAAGACCTGGGTTCACAGCATGAGCCTGTCCCTAACTTGGTCTCCAATTTGGCATCTTATTCAATCATTGGGAGACAAGCTACCTAGGCTTGGGGTGTAGAACAGAGAAAATAGAATATAGAACATAGAACAGTACAGCACAGTACAGGCACTTCAGCCCTTGATATTGTGCCAACATTTTATCCCACTCTAAGATCAAAATAACCTACAAAACTTACATTTTACTATCATCCATGTGCCTATCCAGGAGTCGCTTAAATGTCTCTAATGTCTCTGACTCTACTATTACTCCACATTCCATGCACCCACCACACTCTGTGTTAAGAACCGACCTCTAACATCTCCCCTAAACCTTCCTCCAATCACCTTAAAATTATGCTCCCTTGTGATAGTCATTTCTGCCCTCGGAAAAAAGTCTCTGTTATCAACTCTACCTATGCCTCTCATCACCTTGTTTACCTCTATCAAGTTACCTCTCATCCTTCTTCACTTCAGTGAGAAAAGCCCTAGCTCCTTCAACCTTTCTTCATAAGAGATGCCCTCCAACCCAGGCAGCATCCTGGTAAATCTCCACTGCACCCTCTCTAAAGCTTCCACATTCTTCTGATAATGAGGCAACCAGAACTGAACACAATATTCCAAGTGTGGTTTAACCAAGGCTTTATTGGCCTGCAGCATAACCTCGCAGCTCTTAAATGCAATTCCCCCCAGCTACTGAAACACACCATGTACCTTCTTAACAACCCTATCAACTTGGGTGGCAACTTTGAGGGATCTCTGGATGTGGACCCCAAGATCCCACTGTTCCTCCACACTGTCAAGAATTCTGCCTTTAACTCTGTCATCTGCATTCAAATTCAATCTTCCAAAATGAATCACTTCACACTTTCCAGGATGAACTCCATCTGTCACTTCTCAGCCCAACCCCACATCCTATCAGTGTCCCATCTTCATAAATGTGTTTTGTCACACCCTCAAAGAATTCAGTAAAGCTTGTGAGACATGACCTGCCCCTCACAAGGCCATGTTGAGTATTTCTAATCAAGCTTTGCTTTTCCAAATCATCATAAGTCCTGTCTCTCAGAATCTTCTCCAATAATTTGCCCACCACTGATGTAAGACTGACCGGTCTATAATTCCCAGGGTTATCCCAAATCCCTTTCTTGAACAAGGGAATAACATTTACCACACTCCAATCATCTGGTACTACTCCAGTGGACAGGTTGCAAAGATCATCACCAAAGGCACAGCAATCTCTTCCCTCACTTCCTATAGTATCATTGGGTATATCCACTCTGGCCCAGGGGACTTATATATTCTTATGTTTTTCAAAATTATCAGCACATCCTCCTTCTTAACATCTGTTTGAGTGTATCACGCTGTCCTCACAATTGACTAGTGACTACTGAAACAAAGTATTTATTAAGGACTTACTGTACATCATCCAACATGGCACGAGCTCCCTCCACTATCCCTGATCGGCCCTACCCTCACTCTGACCATCAAGTTTTTCCTCACATAAGTATAGAATGCCTGAGGGTTTTCCTTAATCTTACCCGCCAAGGCTTTCTCATGCTTGCCCCGCATTACAGCTCTGGATCTGTGGATGGACTCACTTTGGAGCATCCATGAGGCTGAGGAGATCGTGGTTAGCACGTTAAGTGAATTGGTCACACCGCAGATTAGGTTTGCTGTGGGAGGAAGGGAATGGGTGACCGAAAGAGCAGGAAGAAAGTGCAGGCATCCTCTGCGGTCATCTCCCTCCAAAACAGGAATACCATTTTGGACACTGTTGGGGGAGGTGGATCACCAGGGGAAGTAACGTTCATGTCACCATGGCTGGCTCTGCTGTACAGAAGGGTGGGAAAAAGAGTGGAAGGCGAATAGTCATTGGGGATTCAATTGTAAGGGGAGTAGATAGGTGGCTCTGTGGTAGCGAACGAGACTCCCAAATGGTATGTTGCCTCCCAAGGGCATGGGTCAGAGATGTCTCAGATTGGCTGCAGGACATTCTGAAGGGGGAGGGTGAACTGGGTGGGTGTCGTGCACATCGGTTGCAATGATATTGGCAATAAACGGGATGAGGTCCTACAAGCAGAATTTAAGGAGTTAGGAGACAAGTTAAAAAGTATAGCCTCAGAGGTTGTAATCTCAGGATTGCTACCAGTGCCACGTGCTAGTTGGAGTAGAAATGAAAAAATAGGCTGGATTACTGAGTGGCTTGACAGATGGTGCGGTAGGGAGGGTTTCAGAATTTTGGGACATTGGAACCGGTTCTGGGGGAGGTGGGACTATTACAAATCAGACAGTCTACACCTGGGCAAGTCTAGAATCAATGTCCTTGGGGGTGCTTTTGTTAACGCTGTTGGGGAGGGTTTAAACTAATATGGAAGGCATTGACATAGATAACAAACAGTAATAGGTCCAGCACCAAGCCCCGGGCACTGCTCAAATCTTAGGCCTCCAGTCTGACAAGCATCCTTCCACTCTTACCCTCTGCTTCCTACCATCAAGCCAATTAGAGAAAAGTATTTGTCTTCGGTTAGGAATTAGTTTGGAGGGAGGAGACAGAGAAGAGGATGATGCGTGTGCTCTCCAATGAGCAAGATGTGAATAGTGGTGTCCCAGGGATCTATGCTGGGACCTCAGCATTTCATGATATTTCTCAATGACTTGGATGAAGGAATAGAGAGCCAATTATCCAAGATTGCTAATCACACTGACTGAGGCAGCTTGGAGGAGGTTACAGAGATAGGGAGGGTGGAGGAGGGAGGGATTTCCGAACAAGGATGAGAATTTGAAAATCGAGGTGTTGTTGGTCCAGGAGCCAATGTAGGCTTCAGGATGCAGGAGTTGGGGGAACGGGACTTGGTGTAAGTTTGGATACGGGCAGCAGAATTTGGGATGAGCTGAAGGATACAGAGGGCAGTTGCTGTGAAGTGTGCAAATACAGCATTGGAATGGTCATGTTTGGAGTCCCATGACATGGCTGTGATTTTCAGTGGCTGATCTTTGCGATATGGAGGATATGGGGCTCAGATCATTCTCAAAGATGAGACCCAGTTTGTAAAGAGTCTGGTTGAGCAGCAGAGAGTGTTCAGGGAGAGGGATGGAGTTTATACTGCGAGCTGAAGAGTGTGGCTTTGATCTTCCCAATGTGTTTCCCAGTGAGCCTGGCTCCTCAGTCCTGACTGCTCTTAGCTGCTGTGATTGTCACTGATTGGACACTTATTATTAGAGATTCTGACCACAGCAGAAAGCCCCAGTGTAAAAAATAACTGCAAAGACTGTCAGATCGCAAGGTTGAAACTTCACCAAGAGAGGAAGTGAAAGAAGGAGCTCGGAGCAGCTGGACGTTTGTTCCTGAGACGGGAGAAAACTGTAAACTGTCTGCACTCCCTGGAATCTGACAGGACAGGAGGCTGAAACAGCACAATGATGGAAAAAGTGTCAGTCACTCTCTCACAAACACACACGCCTGCACTCGGAGATCAGAAACAGAATCCAGTAGCAGCTCTGTCTCCAAGCTGTGAAACCTGCACAGAATTGTTCCCTCATTCAGTTTTTAACTGGTAGGATAGACCAAGCAGGGGAGGCAACACAGTGGTGTGTACAGTCGGAAGCGAGTTGCCCTGGGAGTCCTCACCATTAACTATGGAACCCATGAAGCCTCATGACAGCAGGTCAAACATGGAGAAAAAAAACCTCCTGCTGATTACGACAGAGCACCGCCCTCCCCTCCAACCTCAACTGAGCAGTCAGTCCTCATTCATTTTGAACAACACTTGGAGGGAACACTGAGGGTGGGAAGGATGCAGGATATACCCTGAGTAAGGGACTTCAAAGTCCACCATCAAGAGCCTCTCAGAAGCATCACTACTGAGCAAGCTGGTCAAGTTCCACCTGATTCAGCTGCTCGACTGGACCTGGGGCGGGTAGTGAGGGAACCAACAAGAGGGAAAAACATACTCACTATCACCCTCACCAATCTGCCTGCTGCTGGTGTAGCTGGCAATGACAGTATCAGTAAGAGTGACCACCGCACAGTCCGTGTGGAGACAAAATCCTGTCGTCACATTTAAATTACCTTACATTTTGTTGGGCAGGAGATATGGGATATCAGGAAGAGCTTTTTTTTCGCAGCAATTGGTAATGACTTGGAAATTAGTGCCCATTCATGTGAAGCAGGTGAAGACACTCAGTGATTGCAATGGCAGATTGGATGGGCTCTTGATGGAAATAAACCTGCAAGGCCCTGGGGGTCGAGTAGGGGAGGGGGTGGGACTGACTGGATTGCTCCATGAAATGACAGCATTTACCTGACAGGCTGAATGTTCTCCCCCTGTGCTGGAAATAGGTCTCACTCAATGACGGGTTCACAATTAGAGAGTTTGGATGCAGTAAATACAGGACAAATTGTTTTCCCAGGCAGGAGGGTCAGTAACCAGAGGGCACATATTTCAGAAAGGGTCTGAAGAACAAGAGAGAAGATAGGAACATTTCTATCCAGCAAGTTCATGATGACTGTCTGCAAGGTGAGTGGAAGTGGATTCAACAGCAACTTTCAAAAGGGTATTTGGAGAAATAGCTGAAAAGGAAACAATTGCAGGGTTATACAGGAAGGGCTGGGTAAATGGGACTCATTGGACTAATTTGACTAACAGTCATAATAGGCCCAGTGACCTCTGTCTGTGCTATATAAGAGCTTACACACACTTAGTCTCACCTTTACACAAAGACTAGGAGAAACAGACAACCCAGTTTACAGAAGGGTGTTTTCTCAAGCAAAACACACTTGAACCAACTAGATTTACTGAAATAAATGGCATCATCAATTCAGTGGCAAGGGAATAGCGAACCGAAAGCGACGGGGTTGAATATTTAATAGCACAACCACTAAGAGCAGGATGGATGAAGGGCAAGAGGTGAGAGAGCATGCTCTAGGGGTCTGAAGGCTCTGCTGTCAATGGTGGGATGGAGGAAGCAACAATGGGCAGGAGACCAGAGACAGAAGATGGAAGGGGGAGGGAGGGAATGTGAGTCTGCAGCAGGACACAGTGTGAGGGAGAAGGGAGGCCATGGAGGTAATTGGCTGGCAGTGAGGTCAGGGGTCATTCTGGAATGACAGATGGGTAAGACAGGGAAGGGCCCACTCCATATCAGACAATGTTGGGGTTTATGGAATGCGGATTCAGGAATCTGGAGAGGACATTGGAATCGTAGAGGTAGGAGGCGGGACGAGCAGGAATTAGGGTTTCTGTGTCAAGGGGCTGAGGTAGTGCAGAGACAGACAATGTTGTTGAGATTGAAACAAGAGACCAACATGATGGAGAGGATGTGGGGGTTGCAGCTCAGGTACTGGGTAGTCCAGTGGGAAGGTGGCCCATGTATACATCATCATAGAGTCGTAGAGGTTTACAGCTTGGAAATAGACCCTTAGGCTCAACGCATCCATGCCGACCAAGTTTCCAAAACTGAACTAGTCCCATTTGCCTGTGTTTGGCCCAATCCTCTCTAAGTCCTTCCTATCCATGTTCCTGTAAAAATGTCCTTGAAATGTAGTAATTGTACTCCCCTCTCCCACTTCCTCTGGCAGCTCATTACACATACACATCATCCTCTGTGTGAAAATGTTGTCTCTCAGGTCCCTTCTAATTCTTTCCCCCTCAACTTAAGCCCATTCCTTCTAGTACTGGACTCTTCTACCCTGGGGAAAAGACTTTGGCTATCCAACTTGTCTACAACTCTCATGATTCTATAACCTCTATAATATCACCCCTCAATCTCCTGCATTCCCTGGAAAAACATCTCAGCCTATCCATCCTTGCTTGATAATTCAAACTCTCCAATCTTGGTAACATCCCTGTTAATGTTTGTTTTATCCAAACCAGTGTAATAACTTCCTTTCTATGGAAGGGTAAGCAGAAATATATACAGTGTCCAAATGTGGCCTTCCCAATGCCTTGTACAGCTGCAACATGATGTCCCAGCTCCTGTACTCCCTGCTTTGACCAGTGAAAGTGAGCGTGCCAAATACCCTCTTCACCACCCTGTCTACCTGTGACCCCACTTCCAAGGAACTATGTACCTGTACCCCTTGGTCACTCTGTTCAACAACACTCCCCATGGCTCTACCATTAATTGTGTAATTCCTGCCCTGGTTTGTCTTACCAAAATGTAACTCCTTCCATTTATCGAAATTAAACTCCATCTGGATTTGTTGACCCACTGGCCCAGTTGATCAAGATGACATTGCACTCTTGGATAACCTTCTTCCCTGTCCACGATGCCAACAATTTTAATGTCAGCCACAAACTTACTGACCATTCCTGCTATTTTCTCATCCAAATTGTTCATATAAGTGATGAACAACAGTGGATCCGGGATTGATTCTTGTGGCAGACGGCTGGTCACTGGCTTCCAGTCTGAAGAACAACCCTCTCTCACCAGCCTCTGCCTCCCATCATCAGGCCAATTGTATACCCAATTGGCTAGCTCTCCCTGGATCCTATGTGATATGATCTTACCAAGCAGTCTCCATGGGGATCCTTGCCTAAGGCCTTGCTAAAATCCATGTAGACGGAGTGTACTGCTGTAACTGTATCTATCTTCTTGATTTCTTCTTCAAACACTCAGTCATCTACTGGTCTCTATTGGAGGTCCAGTGAACAGGAGGCCCATGTTTACTGGTCTCACTTGGAGGATCTAGTCAGAAGAAAGTCCATGTTTACTGGTCTCATTTGGAGAGTCCAGCAGGAAGGAGGCCCATGTTTACTGGTCTCTATTGGAAGGTTCAGTGGGAAGGAGGCCCATGTCTCTCCATAGGGCAACCCCGTGAACTGAATTCCATGTTTATTGGACTCTGTTGGAGAGTCCAGTGCATTGTGGACACCATGGTGGGTGTGGGGTTGAGTTCCTTTCTGTTGTAACTGTGTGATGGTTCAACCTTCACCCCAGTGAAACAGTCTGACTCAGAGACTCTTCATGGAAGGGGAAGGAGAGGTGTAGGAGAGGGGAAGGGATTGGAACATGTTGTGAATGGACAGGCTGGGTCACTGGGTCAGAGCCTGTCCTGTCCCTCCAGCTCACACTGATGGCCTGAGGATCTCCTCTCTCTGCTGGGCCTTCATGGAATGAGGTTTGTGTCCAAACCAGTCCCCAGTGAGAATAGGCCAACAGCACAGAACTGTCCTTTATTTGACAAGAATCTGTCAGTCTTCCTGAGAGATACTAAACCCAGGTCAATGTGGAAATGGGGCCTCACTCCAGGAGAAGACATGCTTCTGGATCAAAGGTTAACATCCATGAGTGGGGCAGAGCAGAGGGAGATTTATCCTGCATTCAACTGTCACCACCTGGGACACAGAAGCAAGACAGAGAAAGAGACATAGAGGGAGAGAAAGAGAGAGAGAGATCGTGTGTGTGTGAGAGAGATAGAGAGAGAAAGACATGAGTATGGGGAGAGACAGAATGACAGAGAGGGAGGGAGAGAGACTGTAGATTGGGATACAGAGAGGGAGGGAGAGAGAAAGAGGGAGGCATAGAGAGGGGTAGATAATAGTTGGGGACTTTTACTTGAAGTGAGTGATTGGGACAGTGAGAGATGGAGAAATAGCGATTATGAGATGGAGTGAGGAAGGGTGAATGAATTGGAGAGAGTTGCTATGAGACAGAGTGAGAGAGTGAGAGAAAATATAAGCGAGATTAGCAGTGGGAGAGAGAGATAGAGAGAAAGACACGGCAGGTGTGAGACAGAAAGAAGGGGTGGGGAGAGAGAGAGAGAGAGAGGGAAGTCCTGCTCACCAATTTCTGGGAAGGTTGTGTACTTGAGAGAGGGTACAGAGGAGATTTACCAGGATCAGCTGTGGGGAAAGATTGGAAAGGTGGGGATTGTTCTTGGAGCAATGAAGGTTGAGAAGGGACCTGATAGAGGGGTATAAGATTATTTGGGGCAATCTTAGGGTGGATAGGTAGGCACTTTTTACATGAGTGAAGAACTCAACAACCAGAGACAGAGATTGAAGGTAACACAGTCATAGAAACATAGAAACCGAGCAGGAGTTGGCCATTCGGCCCTTTGAGTCTGCTCTGTCATTCAGTATGATCATGGCTGATCCTCTCTCTCAAAGCCATATTCCTCCTTTCTCCCCAATCACTGATGCCGTTAAAATGCAAAACAATTATCTGTCTCTTCTTCTTGAATATATTCAACCTGCCAGTCTTCAGTCCATGCCAGTACCTCACCCCTACACAATAGACTCGTATCTTATGTCAAATACCTCCTGGAAATCCACTTTGTCTGACTGGCTCATTGTCTCCTCAAATATTTCTAACAGATTTGCCAGGCATGACCTCCCCATGATAAAGCCGTGTTGACTCAGCCCTATTTTCCCATTGCATTTCGAAGTCCTCTGTAATTTCACCCTTAAATTGAAATCTAAAACCTTACCAAAAACTGAGTCCAGGCTAACTGGCCTATAATTTCCCGTCTTCTCCCTTCTTAAATAGGGGTGTTATGTGAGCCATTTTCCAGTTCCTTGCCCCCATCAAATCCCTCCCCACACCACCTTTACCCCCCCCCCCCGACTCCATTGATTCCTGAAAGATCATCACCCATGCCTCCACAATCTCCTCAGTGATCTCCTCAGAACACACTGGTGTAGTTCATCCAGTCTGGGTGAGTTATCCACATTCAGACCTTCCAGCTTCCCCAGTACCTCCTCCTTAGTGATGGCCACTACACTCCCCTCTGCCCCCTGACAGTCTTGAAGTCCTGGTATGTTGCTGGTATTTTCCATAGTGCAGACTGATGCAAAGTATCGATTCAATTCCTCGGCTATTCCTTTGTTTCCTATCCATTTGTCCACCTATCCATTGAAGTCTGCCCTGACATTTTGTATATGGATTTTCTGTCTTCTAGTTGATTTCCTTCCCCACACCCTGATTACTGCTTGGAGACCTGGACAGAACTTGCATCAGATTCTTTATTTCTTGCAGTTCCTCAACTCTACTCACCCAGATTCTACACCTTCTGACTCTATATCACTTCTTGCTATTGGTTTAATTTCATTTCTTACTAACAAGGCAACTCTTGCCCCTCTACCCATCTGCCTGTCCTTTTGATAGGACATGGATCCTTGGATATTTAGTTCCCAGCCCGGATCCCCTTACAGCCATGTCTCTGTGATACCCACAACATCATACCTGCCAGTTTCAATCTGTGCTACAAACCCATTGTGTATACTGTGTGCATTTAAGTCCAACACCCTCAGTCCTGCATTGACTGCCCTCCTTCTCATCATTGTCCTCTTATCTATTGTGTTTGATGTTCAAGTCTTGATCCTTTCCATACTCTCTGTCCTATTACATCTTCTAGAAACCTGAATAACTTCTCCTCCACTTTAACTAGTTTAAGTCCCTTGGAAACTCAATTTACCTCAATTTGTGGCATCATTTTGTCTCCCTTACTCGGAATGGTTCACGCATTTAGATAAAAACTCTTTAAGTTTGTTCTATTGTTGATTTTCCCTGCACTTTTATGGTTCCTTTGATATTCAAAAATTCTGCCCCTTCCTTTTATTTTCTGGTAACAATCAATCCCATCACGAGCCAGCAACCTACCTGCTCTTTTCCACTCCATTTCCTCATTTTCCATCCAACTGAACCCAATTATTGGGTCTTTGGGTTGAGTTCAGGACAATATTTATCTTTGAACCAGCATCATTAACAGTGGTCTTTGACCTCATTGCTTTTCATGGGATCTTGCTGTGTGGAAACTGGCTGCCACTTCCCCGACATTGTAACAGTGACTGGTTTTCAAACAAAACTGTCTATAAATGTCTTTGGGAGAGCCTGAGGTGTTGAGGGTTCAATTGAACTTCAGTTAGAGTCAGAGATTTGTACAGCACGGAAACCAACCCTTCAATCCAACTCATCAATGCTGACCAGATATCCGAAATGATTCTAGTCCCCTTTGCCAGCATTTAGCCCACATCCCTCTGAATGCTTCCTATTCATATACCCATCCAGATGCCTTTTAATTGCTGTAATTCTACCAGCCTCCACCACTTCCTCTGGCAGCTCATTCCATACATGTACCACCCTCCGCATGAAAACATTGGCCCTTCGGTCCCTTTTACATCTTTCCCCTGTCACCTTCAAACTATGCCTTCTAGTTTTCAACTGCCCCACTCTGGAGAAAAGATCTTCTCTATTCACCCTATCTATGCCCCTCATGATTTTATGAACCACAATATGGTCACCCCTCAGCCTCCAAAGTTGCAGAGAAAATAGCCCCAGCCTATTCAGCCTCTCCAGATAGCTCAATCCCTCCAGCCCTGGCAACATCGTTGTAAATCTTTTCTGAAGCATTTTAAGATTCACAACATTTTTCCTATAGCAGGGAGACCACAATTGCACACAGTATTCCAAAAGTGCCCTAACCAATGGGCTGTACAGCCGCAACAGCTCCCAACTCCAATACTCAATGCGCTGCCCAATAAAGGAAAGCATCTTCACCACACTATCGAACTGCAACTACACTTTGAAGGAACTATACTTTTTTTTGGATGAACTGGGAATCCTTCAGTTGTGAAAGATGCCATTCCATGACACCATTGGAGGAAGAGCAGGCAGTTCCCCCCCACCGTGCCCTGGTCAATACTTATACCCCAATCAAAATCAATAAAAATCTATTTCCCTGCTAATTATCATAATGTATTTGGGATCTTACTGTGCACAGTCTGCTGGAAAGAGCCATTGGGGCATCCTGAGTTGGGGACAGGTGCTACACAAATTCAAGTCTTTCTTTAAGGTTGGAGCTTCCTGATCCTGACCCTCACCCATTGTCCGTGCACTCTCACCTTCCAGGGGTCATTGAGTCATTAGGAGAAGTGACCTTGGCTGACCCTGGGGCAGTGAGACTCTTTGTAGCCTCACCCTTGACCTCAGCCCATTGGTGTGCAGCAAGGTTTGAAATGTAATCTGGAACCTTCCACATGGACACCCAATGAAGTGTGTGGATCCAAGTCTGCTCCAATGTTCTCGGATAAAGTTCTCCTGATCTGTGGGTGATAGCAGGTTTGTTAAAGATGTATTGAGCTCCACTTTCCAGCTTTTGCTCCATAGCTCTGGAGGTTTCGCTGTTTCAAGTGAATATCCAAGTGTTTTTTCAATGTGATGATGGTTTTGGCCTCTCCCACCCTTTCAGTCAGTGAGTCCCAGATCTCACCAGCCTCTGGGTGGAAACAGTTACTCCTCAACTCCCCTCAAACCCTGTCCCAATTCATTGCTTCTCTGCTGATGGAAATCAGTCCTTCCTACCCACTCTGTCCAGGGCCTTCATCATTTTACACACCTCGAATGCTCCACCATTCAATATGATCATGGCTGATCATCCAACACAATCCCCTATTCCTGCTTTCTCCCCACATTCTTTGATCCCTGCCAACCAGTTCCCAATCCATGTTAGTACATGACCCCCAATCCTCTTGTTCGTTGGGATTTCCCTGATTCAGTTGAACATATTTCATCCTGTCAGCTCTTTGCTTTCCTCAGGTCCTGTTCAATGTCACCCCTGCATTTTCTATCCTCCTCTCAGCTTTCTGCAGGAATTGATCTCCAGATAACCAACATCACCTTCCTTATTTGGTCTTCCCTACTCTGCTGCCTTTTGACATCCCAGGCTGAGAGTCTATATCTGGGAGTCCCAAACTTACTCATTGTGGGAACAGATTCTGAACAATCTCTGTCTCATCCTTCGAGGCCTACCACTGCCCTGACCCTGATTTTCCATCATGTACTTGGTTTCAGTCCACTTTTGCTAAATCACTGCACAGTTCAGTAAAATATTTCATTCCCAAATGAATTTTTTTACATTGCTCCATTGTTCTCCATTTCCATCCACACTCTCAATCTCACTGAGTTCCGATCACTGTCACTGAAATGCTCCCCCATTGATAGCCCTTCCAGCTGCCCATATTCATTCCATAAACGATGGTCCAAAACTATACCTTCTCTTTCACCATCACCCTCTCAGGGGCAATTAGGAATGGGCAATGAATGCTGGACCTGGCAGTGACTCTCATATCCCAAGAAGCAATTTAAACAATACCTGTTCTTTTGTCGGGGTTCATTCTGTATTTACTACAAATGTTCAATAAGATTGTATTGCCAGTGAATATACTGAGAGTCAAAATCCATTTGTTTGGCAGGGATTAAAATTGTTTCTCTTGTCTTTCAGGCCGTGAGAACTCTCAGCCCAAGCTGACCCTGCTGCCCCCCTCCCCAGAGCAGGTCAATGCCAAGGGCACTGCCACCCTGGTGTGCCTTGCCAATCACTTCTATCCCGATGAGCTGGAGGTGCAGTGGAAGAAGGACGGTGCAGTCATTTCGGACGGGGTTCAGACCAGCAACTATCTGCGAGCTTCGGACAGCACCTACAGTGTCAGCAGCCTGCTGACCCTCTCTGGGTCTGACTGGGAGTCCAACGCTCGCTTCTCCTGTGCCCTCACCCACGTGACCCTCCCGTCTCCCTCAGAAAGAGCATCAGGAGATCAGAATGTGTGTAGAGTGTTTGAGACAGTCCACAGAGGAGACACAACTTTACTTAGAACAGGGCTGAGCTGGCAGGACAAAGGTCATTGTTAGCACTGAATTTCAACTCTCTTCCTTCTCAGGACTGCTCAGAGCTACGTCTGAGGTTTGGATGTTGAAGTAGGTCACTGCGACAATGTCGAGAGACTTTACGCTATGTCAAACCTCATGCTGTCCTTGTCCGGGGAGTGTTTGATGGGGAAGTGTTGACTGTATGCCGAGTAAAATCTCTTGAAGTTGCTGAAGACTGTCAGCTGTACAAAACAATGTGACCCTCAGAAGTCTCTGCTTCAGTAAACCAGACCTTTTGGGCGGCATGGTGACATAGTGGTTAGCACTGCTGCCTCCCAGCGCCAGAGAGGCAGGTTCAATTCCTGCCTCAGGCAACTGACTGTGTGGAGTTTGCACATTCTCCCCGTGTCTGCGTGGGTTTCCTCCAGGTGCTCTGGTTTCCTCCTACAGTCCAAAAATGTGCAGCTTAGGTGAATTGGCCACGCTAAATTGCCTGTAGTGTTAGGTGTAGGGGAATGGGTCTGGGTCTGGGTGGGGGCGGGTCGGTGTGGACTTGTTGGGCTGAAGGGCCTGTTTCCACACTGTAAGTAATCTAATCTTCTTCCTGCTTAGCTGTCAGTTCCAATTTAAGGGTTTGTCACTGTTTAAAGGGACAGAATTCTCATGTTATTGAGCAAATCTCCACAAGTGTTTTCCTTAAGCTCCATTGTGGCTGTGATTTTGAGCAGCTTCCTTTGTCTGGACTGTTAATTGCAGTTTTTTTTTCTGTCAATGTCAATCTGAAAAAGGGAAAAAAGATGAAGATTCAGTCTCTGTGTACTTTGGAAATAGATGACCTCCACTCCCCCTCCCCCCCAGTTGATTTCAGCAGGTCATTGTCACAATTGGTTGCTTGGCCTGTCAATCAATTACAATCATCATTCATTAATCATTTTCAAATGATCCCTTTGGTCAGGAATTTATGCAGGTTAGAAGTTTCCAAAAAGAACAGAAACTGAAAGTTGTTAGGACTCAAAAGTACAATCTGACGCATTCCCTCCAGGCCCAGCTGATGGGATTGCACTGTGCAATCTCTGCGGCATGTTGGGTAGCCCCTGAAACAATCTTCAGCCATTCACAGACATTGCTGGCTGCGTCTCTCACAGTGTGAGTGCGAGTGTTTTACTTTATGCTGCCTGTAGGTGTCTCTCTCAGTGTTACTCAGAGAGACACCTGCAGGCAGCATGGAGTGTGACCATGTTACTCAGTGCTGCCTGTCTCTCAGAGTGTGTGTGTTACTTAGTGCAACCTGTTGGTGTCTCTCTCAGTGTGAGTGTGTTACTCTGTGCTGCCTGTAGGTGTCTCTCTGAGGTCTATGTCTCCGAGCGATGGATTGAGAATGGGCTTTGTGCTGGGGATTGAAGATGAGGCTTTAATCTTCTCAAATCATGAATGAAAAACAGTTCAGCTGATTCAGTCTGAGAGGCAGTTCATTCAGATGGCCAAAGTTAAAAATCACACAATACCAGGTTTGAGTCAAACAGGTTTATTTGGAAGTAGAAGTACTCGGTGCGCTGTTCCTTCATCAGGTAGCTGCAGGGGCAGTATGAGAGGACACAGAATTTATAGTAAATTCAGATGGCAGCTGAGAGTGTATTCTCGGTAAGGGAGGGATTTCAGAGGCAGTGGGCACTGTGCTCCCTAATGTGTTGCCCAATTACAAGGGGATTTTCTGGATACAGGTTCAGAGCAGTAGTGGCTGCCTGCCCAGCCAATGCTGGCTAACCATAGTTGTATTTCAGATGTCAATTAGCCTGAAATTAGGAGCAGCAATATTACCTTACAGGGAGGGGAGCTGTCTGAGGGAGGGAGGTTAAATTCTTGCAGCCCCAAGAGAGGTTGCAGTGGATTAATGACAGGTATGACCACCATGAAGGTGCCAAGTTCTCTCCTCCTGTCCCAGCTGTGATGCCCCTCAGGTTAAAAACGTGACTGTGCTCCTTTAGGATGGTGACCATGTTCCTGGGTGAGGTAGGGAGGGAAGGTCAGCCTCTCCCAAAGGCAGCACAGGCTGGATCGAAGGCGCATCAAGAGTAAGCATGGGGAGATTGAGGGTGACAGAAGGAGGGGGTTGGTTGGCAGGTTGTTATTCAGAGTCAGGTCCCAGGGTAACAGTCCTTCTGACACTCCCCTTTTCTTTTTTTTTAGAACCTCTGACATTCCTGTTTATTTTTCTTTCTATTACCCCAACACTACCGCCTAACTGCAGTCGTGTTTTTTTTATCCCCAGCACCCATGGTGTGTGTGTGTGCAGGTGTGAGACACAGTGAGAGACACAAGGTGTATGAATCTTTATTCAGTTTCCACCACCAGGAAGAAAGGAAACACCCGAGTGGCCTGTGACAAGCAGTGCCCTTCGCATCAAAGGGCAATGCTGTGTGATCAAACAGTGAAGGGGAGGACAGGGATTAAATCAAAATAGAGTTGGAGGGGGAGATAATGCACTCCACTCCCTGCGGCGCCCACCTCTCCCTGAACAACTCCAGGGTGTTGGTGGAGACCGCATGCTCCTTCTCCAAGGACACCCAGGCCCTAACGTAACCGCGGAAGAGGGGCAGGCAGTCGGCCCTAACGACCCCCTCCACGGCCCGCTGCCTGGACCTGTTTATGGCCAGTTTGGCCAGGCCCAGGAGCAGACCCACGAGGAGGTCTTCAGACCTGCCCTCCCTCCTCCGTACCGGGTGCCCGAAGATCAGGAGCATGGGACTGAAGTGCAACCAAAAGCAGAGGAGGAGGTGTTTAAGAAAATCAAAAAGGGAGTGCAAACGCTCACATGCAACATATACATGGTCCACGGCCTCCACAGCGCCACAGAACAAGCAGTTGGGCTGGGAGTCCGTGAACCACTGCAACCTGCGGTTGCAGGGGACTGCTGCGTGCAGCACCCTCCACCCCAGATCCCCGAGAGAAAGGGGGAGGACTCCTGCATAGAGAGTCCTCCACTGGGGATCCCCACCGCCGGTGGCAAATGGGCACGCCAAGGCGTGTCCGGACGGTGGATGAGGGAGAAGAGGTGGATGGTGTGCAGCAGCAGTCGACACAGGGCTAGCTTTTTTACATCCTTAAAAGGGACAAAATTAAAATTCCGGAGGCGGCTCAGGTTGTGGGAACAGGCTCCCGCGGGAGGTACGGGACCTTGGGGCCAATGTGAAATTCCGTCCGGGTCTGGGGTGAGCGCGGACGGGATCCCGCCGCACTCCTGAACGTCCTCCAACTGGTGCACGACGTCGGGTCCGAGCACCGCCGTTTGACAGTCCCCTTTTCATCTGTCAGCCAGGACTCCCTGATTGGACAAGGTTAACTGTCCCTGTCAGGGAACTCATATTATATATAAAAGAATAAAACATTTATTGAATAAGGATCTCAAGAGCTAAATGGCACTAGACAAAATGAATGGTTTGAAAGGTTTCATTATGAACACCGCAAATGAGATTTGGTGAAGGACTTTTTCACTCAGCGGGTGGTGGGAATCTGGAATGGACTGTCATAGAATCCCTACTGTGAGAAACAGGCCATTTGGCCCAACAAGTCTACACTGATCCTTGGAAGAGTAACCCACCCAAGACCCAATCCCCTATCCCATTACTCTACTTTTGCCCTGACTAATGAACCTAACCGACACATCCCTGATCACTATGGGCAATTTAGCACAGCCAATTCACCGAACCTGCACGTCTTTAGATTGTGGGAGGAAACCAGAGCACCAGAGGAAACCTACACAAACACTTGGAGAATGTACAAGCTCCACACAGACAGTTGCCTGAGGCTGGAATCGAACCCAGGTCAAAACATTTAGACCGGCCTTGACTTCGCTCCAGCTTTTGCATCCACCTCTGGCCCTACCCACTCTGCAACCCAGACTCCGACTACATTTCCCAGAGTCACCCTGAGTCCAACTGCCTATCTGCAGCCATCCAGCACACTCACTCTCCGTCCTCACCCATACACCCCCACAGTGCACCCTATCCCTCCACTTCTCCCTCTTCACCTCATCCCCACCTTCCCACTCCCCCACCTCACTCCACAACCCACCTCCGCCCCAATCTCCTTTCTCTCCCACACCCATTCCCCCATGCTGCATCACAATCAACCCTCACCCACCACATGTCATCACCCTTCCCCCTCCCCTCCTTCAGCCACCTTGGGCCTTCCCCAAAAACCTCACGCCCGAGCCTTGCCCATATTTACTATTCCCCCCCCCCGCCCCCCCACCGACCTCGAACTCTCTGAGGCCAAAAGGTCCATCCTCAGGAAAGGGCTCATATTCATTCCCGCCCGACCCCACCTCAACGAAACCCGCACCCACCACGACACAGAGCTCTTCTTCCGCTGCCTCTACCTCCGTGTCTTCTTCTTTAACAAAAACTCCCAAACTCCCTCTGGAACCCTCCTCCCACCTCCAACCTTCCTCCTCCATTTGGTCACACCCCCCACCACCAGCTGTGTACACATCCTAGACCTCTTCAGTGCTGACCACTGAAGTGACATCAGCCGCCTCAATTTCTCCACCTCCCGCCCCCCCACCCCCGTCACCCTCTCCAACCACCCCCCCTCTGATTGACGGCTCCACTCTCTCTGCACCAACTCCTGGTTCACTATCAAACTCACTGACAAAGATGGGGTGGTGGTAGTCTGGAGAACAGACCTAAATGTCACAGAGGCCGAACGCCAATTCTCCGACTCCATGCCCTACTTCTCCCTTGCCCATGACCCCGCGGTGACCCATCTGGCTAAAATCACTTGCCCTATCAGTGCCCTCATTGCCTCCAGTGATCTC
Source organism: Chiloscyllium plagiosum (assembly GCF_037043375.1). NCBI lineage: Eukaryota > Metazoa > Chordata > Chondrichthyes > Orectolobiformes > Hemiscylliidae > Chiloscyllium > Chiloscyllium plagiosum. Next base: position 112,770,568 of record NW_028270147.1, on the reverse strand, counting down.
CCCTCCATTGCCTCCAATCTCATAAACCCCAGCCCCACAATGCCCAGTTCTATTTGCTCCTCAAGATCCACAAGTCCAACTACCCCAGCTGACCCATTGTCTCAGCATGCTCCTGTTCCACCAAACTCCTCTCATCCTACCTCAACTCCATCCTCTCCTCCTTGGTTCAGGCACTTCCCACCTACATCCACTACACCAACCACACCCTCCATCTCTTCAGTAACGTCCAGATCCCCAGCCCTGAGTGCTTTATCTCCACTATGGATGTGCAGTCCTTATATATATACATCCATACCCAATAAGGATGGCCTCCAGGCCCTCCACCTTTTCCTCTGAAGCAGACCTATCCAGTCCCCCTCCACCAATACCCTCCTCCGCCTTGCTGAACTAGTCCTCACCCTCAACAACGTTTACTTTAACTCCTCCCATTTCCTCCAAATCCAGGGGGTGGCCATGGGCACCCAGCTGGGCCCCAGCTACGCCTGCTTCTTTATCGACTATGTTGTACAGTCCCTCTTCAGTATCTACACAGGCACTGTGCCCCAACTCTCCGCCATTACATCAATGACTGCATCAGTGCAGTGATCTGCACCCAGGCTGAACTGGAGCAGTTCATCGGCTTTGCCCATAACTTCCACCCCGTCCTCAAATTCCCTTGGTCCATCTCGGACACCTCCCTCCCCTTTTTTGGCCTCTCCATTTCCAATTCTGGTGATAATCTACAGACAGACATTTACTACAAACCCACAGACTCCCACATCTAAGTAGACTACACCTCCTCCCACCCAGTATCCTGTAAGAACTCCATCTCATTCTTCCAATTCCTCTGCCCCATCTGCTTCATCTGCTTGGATGAGGAGATATTCCACTGATCACAGATGTCCAACTGTTACGAACAATGTGCTTTTCCTCCTTCTGCCATCCACTGCACCACATCTATTTCCTGTTTCACTGCTCTAAACCCACCCCCCTCGAAATACAATAAAGGCAGAGTCCCTATTGTCGTCACCTATCACCCCACCAATCACTGAATCCAACGCATCATTCTTAAACACTTCCATCAACTCTAACTAGACCACACCACCAAATACATCTTCCTCTCCCCACCCCTGGCTGCCTTCCACAAGGACCATTCCCTTCGATAATTCTTGATCTGTACCACTCGCACTGCAACCATCCCGAACCCCTCGGTACCTTCTCCTGGAACCTGAAAACATGCAAAACCTGCTGGTACATCAATCCCACACCTCCATCCAGGGCCCCAAACAGTCCTTCCAGGTGAGACAGAGGTTCACCTGCTTTTCCTCCAACCTAGATTACTGCATCAGGTGTTCCCCATGTGGTCTTCTCTACATTGGGAAGAGCAAACGTAAACTGAGGAACATTTCACCGAACATCTCAGCCGGACCCACAGGGGCCGAGCAGTCCTACCAGTCTTCACCCATTTTAATTCCCCTTCCCACTCCATTTTTGACATGACCATCATCGGCCTACACCATTGCCACAATGAACCAAACCACAAAATGGAGGAACAACATCTCATCTTCCTTCTGGCAGCATACAGCCCAGATGACTCAACATTGAGTTCTCCAACTTCAAATAAACTCCCTTCCCATCCCCTGACTCCCTTCCCAGCACCTCTCCCTCCCTTCCACTACTCCCTTACACCTACCAGATTCATTCCTCCCATTGACCAACCAGGTCATACCCTCCACCTGTCATCACTGATCCCCCCCTTCATCATCCTGTCCCCCGCCACCTCTTTATCTGCAGCTTCCCCTAACACCCACCCCCATTCCTGAAGAAGGGTTACACCCGAAACATCAGCTTCTCCACCACCTGATGCTGCCTGACTTGCTGTGTTCTTCCAGCCTCCTGCCTGTCATTGAATGGAACCAGCAGGAAAGGGTTAGACAATCAAGGGTCAGGCTCACAAAAATATGGGAATGGGACATGCTACAGATAGATGCATTGAGACAGTCAATCAAAGAGAGAAGACCAAACTGGAAATGAAACACTAATCCACAGTGGACGGAATTTAATGTCAGAAAGTGTGAGACCATGCACTTGGGTCGGAATAATCTAAAGGCCGACTATTAGTTAAATAGTGAGAGATTCCAACAAAGTGCAGTACAGAGTGATCTGGGTAGTATTGTGCACGAAACACAGAAAGTTAGTGCAGGTACAGCAAGTAATCGAGAAGGCGAATGGAATTTTCACCTTTATTGCTGGGGGTTGGAATTTAGAAGTAGAGAAGTCTTGTTAAAACTGTACGGGGTGTTAGTGAGGCTGCATCTGGGGTATTGTGTGCAATTTTGGTCTCTGTATTTAGGAAAGGATGGACAGCCGTTGGAGTCTTCTTCCAACTCCTATTTCCCATGTCCTTATGTGCTCCAATGTCCTTCCCTCACAGCGGAGCTGGTTTGTAGCCTGGCTGCAGTAGCAGCCTCCAGTCTCTGGGTGGTGCTACTAAAAGATCTGCATTGCCCAGGCTGTCACAGTTCCCACATTACAATAATGTCTGGTTTGTGGAAGCATTCCATTGGCTGTAAAATATTTTCAAACATCTTATGTTCAAGGATGGTATAACAAAAATATAATTCTCTCCCCTTTTATATTTTATCTCTATGCCTTCCCACCTGTCTCCTAACAACATCACAGACTTGTGTAAAATCTCGAATGAATCATGAATCTCTGGGAGAACTTACTCTGTGACAACACTGGGATTAATGACCACCTCCTCAGTGGGCTTTGAGGGTGAAGGTCAATAGCAGTCTCATTGGGACTTGATCTGAGTTGTCTCCAGTTAGTCAGTGTTATTGTTCTGGGTCCAGACAGTACTGACCAACCCTGTGTTCTGATTGAGATGAAGGGTGAGCTGTGCTGGGTTTTCACACGTGGCTTACACACACATAGTGAAGCAGGGATTACCCATTTCATGAGAGTAAATGGAACTAACAAAATGGGTGGATGTGACACCCCCAAACTCTCCCTAAGATAGTGGGGACAGGAACAGTAATATTCTCAGACAGAAAGGATGATAGAAATGGTACCCCACAGACAGAGGTGGGACAGGAAAAGCGACGCTCCCGAAAGACAGGGGACAGAAACTGTGTGTTCCCTACTTTCTTGTTGTGACATATGTCCTGGGAAATTGGTTTGGTTTATATTTTCTCAGTTGTATTTAGGTTTGATGAATTGATTCAGTAACAAGGATTCCAATCCTATATTTCCTGTCGTAGCAGATCCACTGAAGGTCATCCTTTCATTTGGAGGTTGCCCAGGTTTCTGTCCAGGCTGATACAGCATGATCTACCAGTGCTGCTCCTATTGGGCTAAATAATCACACATGAGGGAATCTGACGGGCACTTTCGGTTTGTGCTGCAAATGGAGAGATTTGCTTTTACTGCAATGGCGGCCAAAGAAATTAGTCAGTGGATGTCGTTCCAGCTGAATATAATGTTCTGATGTTCATGATGGGATTAACCTTGACAGTTCTCACTTGCCTTTACCCCGACAGTGGGGCAGGAAGTCACCACGCAGTGGTCTCCTGGCTCACACTGAGAAACCAAGTTGATGATATAACTGCAGAGAGCAAGACAATGGCTTGGACTCACTTAACAACCAAAGGCTTCAGCCAACAACTGGATCACAGGCAAATGGCGTGTTGTGTAAACTCTCAGTATCTCAGGGAACAAACACAACTACTGAGCTACAAAACCGAACAGGATATTTTTATGAAAATTGGCATTCCAAAAATGAAATTCAAACACAATATGCATAAAACCTAGATACAATCTAATTTCAGAGACCACAGCATTTTCTTTGAAAGCTGGACAATAATGAGATGGGAATTCAGCCACCCACTCCGTCACACTGTGTTGAAGTTGCACTGTCCTCAGCATAACACTATTCAAAGCCTTTTAATAACATGAAAGGGGAGAGAAACATTGCAAACTGTATTACCACAAGTGAGGATCCATTAAAATCTAGGACCATGATGTTAAATGCTCCCAGCCATAAACAACACTGATGCATTCCCATCATTAGTTTGTTAAATGATGTTAAAAAGTCTGCCAAACACTTTCATGAAGAAGGAGTATTTAAATCTCAAGAGGCATGGATGACTTTTTTTCAGTACCACAGCAAGGAAGCAACAGCTGACAGAGAAACTCTAACACACTAATGATAACAGGCACTGAATACAGAGCAGGCCCCTGAGAGAGAGAGAAAAAAACCAACAGCAGAGATCTGTCCAGTGCCGGGAACACTTTAGACAAGACAGTTTGTTGCCAGCAAGTTACTGCAGCTTGAAAACTCCAGTACGGTCAGAAAGAGAAAAAGGACAATGTGCAGATTGTTGAACAAGCCCCTACACCTGGGCCTGAGGCAGGAGCCCAAGCTCCAACACACTGGCATCACTTCACACCAACCTTCACACAGTGCAGGGCTCATGAACTCCAGCCATCAATTCCTCTGGAACCGGGATGGAGTGAGGTAACAGGGACAATTGTAGAAGAGTCAAAAAGGAGTAAAGCAAGATGGAGAGGGTGTTTTGGAAAGGGGTTAGAGGAGGAAATATACTTTGTGCCCCTCGATACTGATATTGTCCATTTGTAGTACAGAATGAACCAAACAGCACACTGTGAAGACAATCACAAGTTACACCAAAGTACTTTTCTTATCACATGGGTCATTTTCATTGTGGTACGATGAGTGCCCTGCTTCTGAAGCTGTGCACTCTCTCTGCATCTTTGCAGTTTATTTTTTACTGATCAGGGACAGTGAAGCAGCTGCCCTCTAGTGGCGAGAGAGTGCTTGCCCTGCTGTTGAGGATTATGGGTAAAGTCCCATTCCATTTGCGCCCACACAAACCAGCAGCCACTTCAGCTGGTTTATTGAAAATCACAAGCTTTCAAGGGGCTGCTCTTTCAATTGTGTAACTGGACTTCATACATCAGTTGAGGCCAAACCAACTTGTCATATAGCTGAGCACATCTTCCTGGCTTTTAGAGACACACAATTATGCGAATTAGGGACAGATGAAGCAGATTCATCCTCTTGATCCTGTTCCACGTGGCGGATCTGATTACTCCACATTCTTGCCTAACTCTGATAGATTACTGATAAGCAAGGGATGAAAGGCTGTCTAATTCTTCATTACAAGTATTCAGAGATTTCAGTTGACCTTTTGAACAAGAGTTTCAAAGACCTATGACTGTATGCAAGACAAAGAATTCTGCTTTTCTCATTCTTAAATGAGGGAACTTAGTTTTGTATTACCCCCGAAAACGTAACATTTTTTTCACATCCAGGCTGTATTCTATGCTAATGTTGATATGGCATCTGCTTTATCAGCTGCTCTCTCATGAAAACAGCTGCCTGTGCTGACCTTCAGTGACTAATGCACATAAACATCCAGCTCCTACTGCCCCTACAGCTATCCATATTTGTATCCTTTAATTTGATTTGTCTCACCACATTTTCCTTCCAAAATGAATCAGTGACATCTCTTTCCATTAAATTGTATCTGCAATCATCTGCTCATTCCATTAACTTACCTACATCCTTTTTGAAGTTCAACACTATCATCTTCATAAGCCACAATACTTCAACGTTTTATATCATCAGAAAACTTTGAAATTATGCCTTGTACACTCAGGTTAATATAGATTTATTGTTAAAATTTATGTTAAATAAATTATCATCTGTTTTGACCAAATTCCCCAGTCAATTAGGCCATGGCTAACCTGGAACACATTCCCCCTTAGTTCTGTAAACCTTATTGTCCTGAGCGATCGAACATCGAACCCTGGCCTTGACAGCTTTTCCAATTGCGAGTTCCGGATTTTCACACTTTTTCAGAAGGAGTTCTTCCTGAAATCATCCTAATTTTAATTTTAACAACCCTCTTGTTCTGAACTCTGGCACTGGAGAAAACAGTTTACATCAACATTGTTAATCATTTCCAGAGGAAAAGCCTCATTAAGCAACCTGTTTGCTCTCATTAACAGTTTCAGCTCTTAAGGTGACATGACAGGCTGGATACTGAGAGGATGGTTCCTGTTATAGGGCAGACAAGAACTAGAGGGTCAATTTAACACAAAGCAGTCTCCCGTTTAAAACCAGGAGGTTTTGTTTTGATGGCTGAGGGTCGACAGTCTGTGGGATTCTCTTCTCTACATGGGAATGGAGGTTGGGTCATTGAGTTTACTCAAGGTTGAGGTAGACAGTTTTTGATGAAGATGGCAGTTAAGTATAATGGGGGAATTGGGGGAAGCAGAAAGTGCAGCTGAGACCACACCCAGATGAGCAGTGATCTTCTTCATTGGCACAGCAGCTCCCAAAAGGCCTGCTCCTGCTCCTGGGTCCTATGTTCTGGCAGTGGCTGCAGCAATCCTGGACCCCCATCTTTCCTTTGTCACTCACTGACAAAAATATCATTTCAAAACAAACATTATTTTCTTTAACAAACCCAACTCAACTCTCGTTACATTATTTTTCTCATCTGTCTTCTTATCTCCACAGGGTTTTGGAAACATACGTTTTGTCTTCAGTTGGAAGGGAGGCAAACAGAGACAGAGCGAGGCCTCAGAGAACAAAGAGAGCTCGCACTCTGCACAGCAAAGCTTTTTGGGTGGAGGTGAAGAGGCGAGAATCGCGGGGAAAAGAGAACTTAGAGTTCAAAATAAAAGCTCTTCGCATATTGCCATCAGTTAATGAATTAATGTGAGAGGCCTAGAGACCCAGAACAATGAGAGTGTGGTGCTTAAGAGGCTAAAAGGCAGACATTATTCCTTCTCAGGGCATGAATGCCAGTGATAAGCCTCAAGTGTATTGCCCACCTCCAGTTGCTCGGACTGAGTTCTTTGCTGAACCAGATCATGGGGCCGTTAAGAATTAATTGAGTCAGTGTGAGACTGGAGTCACAAGACCGGGTGATGACTGGGTTCCCTTGCCCAAAGATCATTCATGAACATGACATGGAGTTTCATGGGCTTTTTTGTTCAGATCCCAATGATGATGTAGACCCCCTTGCAGGACCCCTCGGTCTCATGATCGGTCAAAAGAATCACTAGGAGTACGGTCTGGTTAAACCAAGGTTACCAGTTTAATAAATTAAGGCAGCCTGGCGCAGATTTGGCCAGCAACACGGAGGTTGAAAGCTTCTGTGTTCTATGGAGAAATGGCACAATTATATTCAAAAATTACACATTATTTATATGTTTCTTAAGAGATAGGACAGCCTTAATTACAAGAAAAGACCAATCACATATAATAAGTTGACATGATTTACAGCAGGTTAATCCAATGGTATTTCCTGGGAAAGGGTTCTTAATTACAAGGAAAGTACAATCAACCATAATAAAGTGATATGATTGCCAACAGGCCGGTCCAATGATATTCCCTTGGAAACAGATTGTTATATTCACAGAATCACCCCAGGTTTGCTCGTTCAGGATTAGTTCAAATACCAAATCACTGTTTTGAAAAATTCCTATTCTGAAAAATCCATTGTATTCTCTTATCTTGTATTTAGCTTAACCCAGCAAAGCAGCAGCATACGTTCACAAGAGGCAAATCATTACTTTCAGCCATTTTGTTGTGTTATTTTAAATTGAAAATCTATTTTGTGGTTAATAAAAATCTACATATACTTGTTGCTTCTGACAACAGCCTAAATTCAAATTTTAGATCCTCATTCCCCCCTTTGTCATTCTATGACCACACCATAAGGGTATGGATCAAATTAATCCAATTCAATAGCAGCGAAAGACTGCAATATTTTCTCTTCCACCGAAGATGATTCAGGGGCAGGCGATGATGCTTCTCATTATCATCTAAGTGGAGAAGAAACATTCTCTGGGTGGAGTCAATGTTGTCAATAGAAATTAATATTTTAGCAATAATACTCTTAACAATAGCAATACCAACAAAAAGACCAACTAAAACAATAGCAGCATACAGAGCCATATTGATTAGCCAGTTGTACCATGAGCCAAAACCCCAATTTCCCAATCCTGCACCTTCATTCATTTGGTTGACAAAAGTGTGGATGCTGTCTCTATGCCTAGTAATGTTTTCGATGAAATAAGTGACCCCCATGATACACTTTCCTTTGACTATGGTGCAAACTCCACCTTCCTTCACAAGTATGTAATCAAGATCATAGCGGTTTTGTTGGGTAAATAGGCACAATTCTGAAAGCATGTCCCTAATTCCTATTAGGGCAGCAGTTGTCTCATTTCATGAAATCGTGAGTCCACAAATGAGATAATTATGATTTTGATGACGAATAACTCCTGAAGACCCTCCTACAGAAAGAACACTAAGAGCTGCATATGCCAATGAGTGAGTTTTATTTTTTGATAGAACCCTTGCATTCTTCCATTCTGCACAAAAGTCAAGAGAAACTGAATGTTTAATCAGGGTCTTGTTGTCAGGTAATTGGACAGGGAACAGTAGTTGGAAATAGTGTTCCTACAGCTACATTATGATGTGTACATGCTCTATTCAGGACAAGGTAGGTATACGCCTTATTGTAACTGAAAAAGTAATATCCAGGTTGAGTGTAGATAATGGAAGGACCTTTCCAATAAGAAGCGAGCCTATCTTTGTAACTTCCTGGAGTACCTGTGTAATTCATGATTACATAATTTGGCCACGAACGTAAAGGCTGAAAATTATTTAGTCGAATGAGGTGGGTTTCTTGATAAGGGACGTGGTCGACATCCCAGAATAGTTCTACCCATCCAATAATTGGGAAAATATTAGTGCCATTCGGGGTATCATAATGAAGGTGGGTGTTGTTACCCACCTTACAAAGGGTTTGAATACCAGTGGTAATAGAGACACATTTCTCCTTAAGGCATACACATGAGATGCAAGGTCCTTCAAGGAAGCAGTGATGACTGATACATTTAATCATAGTACAGGGGATAATTTTAGGCACTTTTACATAAGTGCATCCTCCTCATTCCTTACCATTGTAGCACTTTGGATAGGATATTGCGACTTATTGGATGAAGTCCATAATCCTGTAAATGCTTTAGAACTATTCTATACCCCCATGTTAGGAGTTGGAAGGATAAAAGGGGTCAGGGAGTCTCTTGCTGAAGTAAGGGCAAAACAAACTACCTCATCCTCTCCAAATATTTTATTATGGGTTTTTAGAAACATATTGCTAGTGAAGGATAACATCCCCCTTTGTCTACTTTAACAAAGGCTTACCAGGGATGCCCATTGTACAAATGTAATCAACTGACACACAACACCTTTACAGGGCAAAGACCATTTAGACTTGTTCTGTAAATTAACTGTTCAATCTTTTTGATGCAGTTGATCACTGCAATGGTCATTCCTGGTAACATTCAGTTTCTCGGCACACAAGGACATCTTCCTGGCGTAGTTGGTACACAGTCTCTGTTTGCTCAGGATCGCACAGGTACACTGTCCCTTCTTATGCACCAATGCTGGCAATGGCAAGTCCACACAGCAGGTCAAGTTCGATCTTTATCATCTCCCCCTTGCAAGGTAGGAGGCCGCGGAGTGTCCATTGTAATACAATATAAACCGCTTCCTCCTTGTATGTACAATATACACATAATCAATTAAGATAGGCAGCAGCAAAGAAGGAACACAAACTCATCTCATAAGAGTCATCCATATTCTGGTTTGAGTATTGAGGGAGTACCCTATTTGAGGCCCTAATTTGTGCTCTTTAGCAGGCTAACAGCAATTTTGAACTAAATAATTCTCAAATTAATCAAGTTCAAATAGCCCACTTGACTAAGTATATTGCCCACACTGGCAAAAGGCTCGTTCATTTTAAACTCTGCACTCAAGATTCCTTTCCTACCCATTATTTTCTCACTTTATACAGAGAAGCCCAGGCATGGGTGAATTAAGCAAACCTATTTTTTATAAATCCAGCTTTGCTAAGATGTAATACTCCTCGAAGTTTTGCTACTAAAAACATCAATATTACCTAAAATTTAGATTAGTCCTGCAATATATTGTATTCTCTAAAAAAAAATACATTAATCTTTAGCCCAATCAAATGGTCTGAGCTACAGCTGTAGTTGACAGTATTTAGAATTAAGTGTAGAAACCAGATGGTGATTTTGAGCAGAGAAGTTGGTGATGAATATTGCATGGAGGGCAATGCTGCCCCCAAATTATGGTAACATGACACAAAGCTTTCAATCCACACTGAAATTTTCTAATATTGAGCTAACCCTAGAATTTAGACATTGGTACCGTCTTAAAATTATAAACCATCACTGTTCAGTATCAAATATTTAAGTGAAGATAATAGCTCAGCCAGATACTCCTTCTTAGGTCTAACAGCCCAATCCAAAGATAAATCAAATCAACCAATGTGCATTCTTATAAGCTCCATACACAAAGCAAAGACATTTAGGCTTAGCGTCTACGTATGAAACCAAATCACTTGATAATTCAGTCAGTAGTACATTATAATATAAAGTACCTGTAATTATTGCAGAAATGGAAATTTCCAAATTACTTCCAAATTTCTAAACAATATGGAAAGCAATCCAAACATTAAACCTGTATGATTACAGTCAGTAAGCAATACAGAAATCAACCTCTACATTGTGAATTGGCACTGAACAGACAGTCTCATTCCTCCATGATTTCTGCACCTTACCCAGGTCTGGCAAACACGTCCTTATACTGTGTCTAACTGGGTTTTGCTGGGGACCCAATGGGATCAGAAGTTTGTGGTGTAAGGCTGCCTGCTAGGCAGCTGCATCTACTTGCATACTGCTTTAGAAACAGTATCAGTTTCTTCAGCATGAGCCGAAAATATTGATAATTGTTAGATTGATTGGACAAAGTAACATTACTATAACACTACCCCCTTGAGGTTAGAAGTCTTCAATGTTCCCACAAGGCTCCAAAATCGTGGATCATATTAAAAGCACAATGAAGAATCAGTGCATATTAGTAGATTTTCCTTTTGATAGGATGAAAACATGTCTATTCCTAACGTCAGCACCGAGGTACATTACTCCCCATTGGCCACATTTCAACAGTTAAAGCAAGGGCCAGGCATTTGTCCCTGGGGGATTTTGCTGTCTTGTTGCCAGTCTCAAAAGTAAAATACTGGGGCCTGCCTGTCCCCATTTTCAGGATCCCCTCGGGAAAGGTTGTCCAGCAGTGTTCGTTGGGTGGGCACATGAGGTAGTTCCACCCCCAGTGGGTATCCTGTTTCCAAAAAACCCTATCAGGGCTGGCATACGGCATTTAGGGTCACATGGGCTCTGGATACAATTGGTTTTACCTGGTAACTTGCATTATGGTTCAGTCCGGTTCTGGCCATCCCAATAGAAAACCACCACTCACCTCATTTGCGACTCGAAATTCCTGGACTGTTTCGTAATGTTGGTCTGGGTCGTGTCAGTGACTCCAGGTGGAAAACATTGCAAAAACATCAGACAGATAGGCAAATCTTACAGTCTTGTAACACAAGCCATTCATATTCAGGTTACTCCCAGAATTTTACTGTATTTACATTTGTATCACCCTTGGACATATTGAGCAAATTTGGCCAGTTTGGTCTTGCAGTCAGGGGCATGGTTCATTAACATAACTCTAGTTCCTGTGATGGGACCTGGTTTAGGACTGCGCAGGCCACTTATCACCATGATATTGGCTATGAAGACTGAATGCTTCATTTCCAAAAGAAGGAAAGGTTTGCAACAAGTGGGTGGTTTAAAATTAAAGCTGGGGACAATCAGGAGATGTTAGGTGCTCTGTGGGTATACAAGAACATAATCCCAATCCTCAAAAAGGGTCAGTATGCCAGACATAGGCTCGGGGTTCCGTGTAGAATCTAAGTTCTTTATTTTGTGGTATTGTTGCTTTAAACTTGTTTATATATTCCACAGCCTTAGTGGCCTTACACTGTTTTCTCATGTCCCTTTTTATATACCTAGTCACAGTCACCTCCCCAGCTTTTGGGAGTTCCATCTGCTATATCTCTATCCCCCAATCACATGCAGAATTTCTTCAACTAGCCAGTAAGGTAGCTTCCCATTCTTTAATTAACAATGAATTAATGCAGCCATGTTTTAAATTAACCATGAGGCAATGGGACAGGTCACTGACAATGTGTAAAGGGATAAAAACAAGCGACCCTGCCAAATAATTTTGATTTGGGCTAATATAATTGATTATTATAAATATTATAAAATATTATTATAAAATAATAAATAAAATAATCATTATCTGTAATTCAGGGTGGGAACCCAACAAGTGACTAAGACATTTTAAAAACTGTACTCTGCTGCTTTATTCTTCTTATTGCATCATTCTCTTCCCTTCTGTACTTGATCTCCTTGCCTCTATTTTCATTTTAACCTTATTTAACCAATTTATGTTTGTCTAACTTTAAAGCCTGTTCCTAACAATACATTTTGGAATCTTGATTGTTATAATCTGAAAGCTAGTTTTAGGATTTGAATTTTCAGCTAATCAAAAATTGCAAGAGGAGAATAACTAAATAGGTGATTTGTCTCATTCACTTGTCCTGGTCACTGTATCATATGGCTGTGACATTATGGAGCCCGCTAACTCCATGGCAATGGGGCAGTGATGCTACAAAAGAAACAGTGATTGATTTACCACCCTGTTCCTCGATATGTTTGGTTATCCCAATTGTCCAAAGGGTGCAATGCTAGGTGTCAGCAGTGCCTGCCTAAGTCAGCAGGCGTCCTTTTTCATTTGTGAGGGACACCTAATGATATGGATAGAATTCAGTTTGGATTTTGTTTTTGGCGAGAGCACTGAGTGGACATGTACAGGGAGGCCTTAACCTGCAGGCCCCCGCTGCCAGGAATAGTCACCCCTCTCAGGCTCGCATCCTTCCTGATGGACTCGGCAAATGGCTCTATGCAGCACACAAACAAGGCAGGAGAGAGAGGGCAGCCCTGCCTGACTCCAGATCTGACTGGGAAGCTATCTGATTCCCACCCATTGATTGAGACTGCACTGACAATGTTGGTGTAGAGCAGTCTGATCCAATTGCAGATTCCCTCCCCAAAGCCCATTTTGGAGAGAACAACTCTCATATACGTGTGTGATATCCTGTCAAAGGCTTTCTCCTGGTCCAGGCTGATCAGGCAGGTGTCCAACCCTTCTGTCCTGCACATGGGCGATCGTATCCCTGAGGAGTGCGAGACTCTCAGCGATCTTCCTGCCCGGCACAGCACAGGTTTGGTCAGGGTGAATCACCGACCCTAGAGCAGACCTGACACAGTTGGCGATTTTTTTATACAGGTCTGTACATTTTTCAATCATATGCCCATATGATTAGCTGAGGCGTCAGCAGAGCCCAAATGACTGCATGGGCCCCCTGTTCTTCGTTAGGCAGGCAGATGTTACACAGTGGTCTTTCCCCACCGCGCCTTTGGCGGCAGCTGCCCCAAGCTTCAGCGCGTCCCTCAACACGTAGTCCTGGACCATGGAATGTGCCAGTCTGCAACACTCAGTCGGGGTCAACTCCTTCAGCTGGAAGATCAACAGGTTTCGGACCACCCAGAGAGCGTCCTTCACCGAGTTGATAATCCTCCAGGCACAGTTGATGTTCGTCTCGGTGTGCGTCCCGGGGAACAGATCGTATAGCACAGAGTCCCGCGTCACGGCGCTGCTCGGGACGAACCTCGACAAACACCACTGCATTCCTCTCCAGACTTCCTCTGCGTAGGCACATTCCAGAAGGAGGTATGGGACAGTCTCGTCCCCCCCGCAGTCGCTTCGAGGGCAGCGTGCGGTGCGGCTGAGAGTCCGGGCATACATAAAGGATCTCACAGGCAGAGCCCTTCTCACCACCAGCCAAGCCATGTCTTGGTGCTTGTTGGAAAGTTCTGGCGATGAGGCATTCTGCCAAATGGCTTTGACAGTCTGCTCAGGGAACCGCTCGATAGGATCCGCCCTCTCCTTTTCCCAAAGGGTCTCAAGGACACTACATGCTGACCACTTCCTAATGGACTTGTGGTCAAAGGTGTTTTTCTTCATAAGTTTCTCCACGAAGGACAGGTGATACGGAACGGTCCAACTACTCGGAGCGTTCCGCGGCAGCGAGGCCAGGCCCATCCATCGCAACACCGGGGACAGGTAGAACCTCAGTACGTAGTGACACTTGGTGTTTGCGTACCGGGGATCCACGCACAGCTTGTTGGCGATTACCTTTGACAGAATTTTGTAATCTGCATTCAACAGTGAGATTGGTCTCCAATTTTTGAGTTCTTCCCTCTCCCCCTTCCGCTTGTAGATGAGGGTGATGATGCCTTTCCTCATGGATTCACTCATGGTACCTATCCGAAGCATACTGATATGCACGTCCAACAGGTCCTGGCCAATCATGTCCCACAGAGCGGAATAGAGCTCGACCGGTAAGCCGTCGCTTCCAGGAGTTTTATGCTTTTCGAAGGACTCGAGGGCCTTGGTCAGCTCGTCCAGAGATAGCAGCTGGTCCAGCCTCTCCCGTGTTCTGTCGTCTAAGACCTCCGTGATAGAGGACAGGAACGACTGGGAGGCCGTGCTGTTGGTCGGTTTCGCGTCGTACAGACTGGCATAGAAGGATTTACTGATCCTCATGACGTCAGCCTGAGGTGATGTTATCGAGCCACCTTCTTCCTTCAGGCTGCTGAGCACAGAGCTCTCTTTGTGTACCTTCTGGAAGAAGAAACATGAGCACATCTCGTCCTGCTCCACCGAGCGGACCCTGAACCGGAAGATTATCCTGGAGGCCTCCGAAGCAAAGAGCGAGGCTTGCTGGCCCTTCACCTCCTTGAGGTCCTCCATGACATCCACCCCCATTGTCTGCAGCAGGAGCAGGTTCTGCATACTTTCCTGGAGCTGGGACAGTTTTCCCCACCTCACTCTCGCCTCCTGAACACCTTTGAGGATGAAGAACCTCTTGATGTTTTCTTTTACTGTTTCCCACCAGTCCGCTGGGGACTCAAAGAGGGGCTTCACGGTTCTCCAACCTGCATAGTCCCTCTTGAGGTCCTCAATGTTTCCCGGGGTCAACAGCTTTGTGTTCAGCTTCCACGTTCCCTTACCAGCCTGCTGCTCATCCTGCAGGTGACAGTCGGCCAGTAGGAATAAAACACAGCAGTCTTAAAATTAAGTGGAAACAAACGAGTCCGAAACAAAAAAATTGCTTATAATATTGTTTTCCTCCATATTAAACTGATTTGAAATTGAATAAAGTTGGCTTTCATGCAAGGTTAAAAGAGATTGGTTAGAAACTGACAGTAGGGCAGTCATTACCTGTAAAAAGAACAACAGTTAACATTTTATTTCATAACAACTGAAGGGTCCTTAACCTTAAAAGAAATCATGTTAAATTTCCAAAATGCAAATCAGATTCAAAACAGTCCTGGATCTTGAACTCCAGGGAACAAAGGACAAACATTCAATCACCAACAAACAAACGTGTATTCAAACCGAATCACAAAGGGTTAATCTTTGTATGAGTTTTAGGGCTTTCTCTGCCTCTCTCTCTCTCCCTCTGTCTCTCACACAGACACACACACCATATCTCAGTCTTTAGTACAGTAGGGCAGTCATGACCTGTAAAAAGAACAGGAGTTAATATTTTATTTCATAATCACTGAGGAATTGATGGCCGGAGTTCATGACCCCACACTGTGTGAAGGTTGGTGTGAAGTGAGGCCAGTGTGTTGGAGCTTGGGCTCCTGCCTCAGGCCCAGGTGTAGGAGCCTGTTCAACAATCTGCACATTGTCCTTTTTCACTTTCTGATCACAGACTTTTTGATATTGTTTAACAAGCTAATGACATACATGCATCATTGTTGTCTATGGCTGGAATAATTTAACATCATGGTTCTCGTTTTTAATGGACACACTCTCATGATAATACAGTTTTCAATATTTCTCTCCCCTCCCCTTATGTGTAATTGAGATATTTGCAAATGAGGACAGTGCGTCTTCAACACCGAGTGAAGGGCTGGCTGGGTGTTTGAATTCTCATCTCACTATCGTCTAGCTTTCAAAGAAAAGTCTGTAGTATTTGTTGCTATATTTGAAATGAGATTGCACCCAGGTTTTATAAATATTATGTTTAGAATTGATTTTTGGAATGCTAATCGGCAAAAAAATATCCTGTTCGGTTTTGTAGGTCAGTAGTTGTGTTTGTTCCCTGGGATACTGAGAGTTCACACAACCCTCCATTTGCCTGTGACCTAGTTGTTGGCTGAAGCCTCTGGTTGTTCGGTGAGTCCAAGCCATTGTCTTGCTCTCTGCAGTTATACCATCAGCTTGGTTTCTCAGTGTGAGCCTGGAGACCACTGCGTGGTGACTTCCTGTTCCACTGTCGGTGTTTAAAGCAAATGGGAACTATCAAGGTTAATCCCATCATGAACATCAGAACATTATATTCAGCTGGAACTACCTCCACTGATTCATTTCTTTGGCCACCATTGCAGTAAAAGCAAATCTCTCCCTTTGCCAGCACAAAGAGAAAGCGCCGTCAGATTCCCTCGTGTGTGATGGTTTAGCTCAATAGGAGCAGCACTAGTAGATTATGCTGCATCAGCCTGGACAGAAACTTGGGCAAGCTCCAAATGAAAGGATGACCTTCAGTGGATCTGCTGTGATAGGAAATATGGAATTGGAATACTTGTTAGTGAATCACCTTGTCAACTGTGAAAATATAAAACAATCTAATTTCCCAGAAACATACATCTCAGCACAGTGAGAAAGTGGGGAACAAGCGATTCCTGACCTCCCCACCATGAGGAGTGTCACTGTTTGGGGAGCATCGCAGTTCCAGTCCCCTTTCCCTCCCCAGACGGTGTCGCTGTTACTGTCTCCTCTCCCGCTTTAGGGAGCGTTGCTGTCGCTGTTCCCACTCTTTGAGGGGTCTCCCTTTTAATGCTCTCTCTCCCTTGCTGGGAGTATCCTTTCTGTCTGAGGATGTTATTGCTTCTCCCTCCCCTCTCAGTTTGGTCATAAGACCATAAGACCATAAGACCATAAGACCTAGGAGCGGATGTAAGGCCATTCGGCCCGTCGAGTCCACTCCGCCATTCAATCATGGCTGATGGGCATTTCAATTTCACTTACCCGCATTCTCCCCGTAGCCCTAATTCCTTGTGACATCAAGAATTTATCAATTTCTGCCTTGAAGACATTTAGCGTCCCAGCCTCCACTGCACTCTGTGGCAATGAATTCCACAGGCCCACCACTCTCTGGCTGAAGAAATGTCTCCGCATTTCTGTTCTGAATTTACTCCCTCTAATTCTAAGGCTGTGTCCGCGGGTCCTCGTCTCCTCGCCTAACTGAAGCAATTTCCTCGCGTCTACCATTTCCAAGCCATGTATTATTTTGTAAGTTTCTATTAGATCTCCCCTTAATCTTCTAAACTCCAATGAATACAATCCCAGGATCCTCAGCCATTCCTCGTATGTTAGACCTATCATTCCAGGGATCATCCGTGTGAATCTCCGCTGGACACGCTCCAGTGGCAGTATGTCCTTCCTGAGGTGTGGGGACCAAAACTGGACACAGTACTCCAAATGGGGCCTAACCAGAGCTTTATAAAGTCTCAATAGCACAACAGTTCTTTTATATTTCAAACACCTTGAGATAATTGACAACATTGCATTAGCTTTCTTAATCACGGACTCAACCTGCATGTTTACCTTTAGAGAATCCTCAACTAGCACTCCCCGATCCCTCTGTACTTTGGCTTTACAAATTTTCGCACCGTTTAGAAAGTAATCCATGCTTCTATTCTTTTTCCCAAAGTGCAAGACCTCGCGTTTGCTCACATTGAATTCCATCAACCATTTCCTGGACCACTCCTCCAAACTATCTAGACCCTTCTGCAGCCTCCCCACTTCCTCAGTACTACCTGCCTGTCCACCTAACTTTGTATTGTCGGCAAATTTCGCTAGAATGTCCCCAGTCCCTTCATCCAGTTCATTAATATATAATGTGAACAGCTGCGGCCCCAATACTGAACCCTGCGGGACACCACTTGTCACTGGCTGCCATTCCGAAAAAGAACCTTTTATCCCAACTCTCTGCCTCCTGTCAGACAGCCAATCCTCTACCATACCAGTAGCTCACCTCGAACACCATAGGCACTCACCTTGCTCAGCAGCCTCCCATGTGGCACCTTATCAAAGGCCTTTTGGAAGTCTAGGTAGACCACATCCACTGGGTTTCCCCGGTCTAACCTACTTGTCACCTCTTCAAAGAACTCCAACAGTTTTGTCCGGCACGACCTCCCCTTACTAAATCCATGTTGACTTGTTTTAATCCGACCCTGCTCTTCCAAGAATTTGGAAATCTCATCCTTAATGATGGATTCTAGAATTTTACCAACAACCGAGGTTAGGCTAATTGGCCTATAATTTTCCATCTTTTGCCTTGATCCTTTCTTGAACAAGGGGGTTACAACAGCAATATTCCAATCATCTGGGACTTTCCCGGACTCCAGTGACTTTTGAAAGATCTCAACCAACACCTCCGCTATTTCCTCAGCCACCACCCTCAGAACTCTAGGATGTAACCCATCAGGGCCAGGAGATTTATCAATTTTAAGACCGTTTAGCTTTTCTAGCACTTTCTCTTTTGTAATGGCAACCATACTCAACTCAGCCCCCGGACTCCCTTTAATTGTTGGGATATTACTCATGTCTTCCACTGTGAAGACTGATGCAAAGTACTTATTAAGTTCTCCTGCTATTTCCTTATCTCCCATCACTAGGCTTCCAGCATCAGTTTGAAATGGCCCAATGTCTACTCTTGCCTGTCGTTTGTTTCTTATGTATTGAAAGAAACTTTTACTATCATTTCTAATATTACTGGCTAGCCTACCTTCATATTTGATCCTCTCCTTCATTTTTTCTCTCTTTGTTATCCTCTGTAGGTTTTTGTAGTCTTCCCAATCTTCTGATTTCCCAGTGCTCTTGGCCACTTTATAGGCTCTCTCTTTTTCTTTGATACATTTCCTGACTTGCTTTGTCAGCCATGGCTGTGTAAGCCCTCCCCAGATAATCTTTCTTTGGATCCACTGGCCACATTATTTACCCAGTCCACCTGCATATTGAAGTCTCCCATGATCACTGTGACCTTGCCTTTCTGACATGCCTTCTCTATTTCCCGTTACATGTTACGACCCTGGTCCTGACCACTGTTAGGGGATCTGTACATAACTCCCACTATGGTTTTTTTTGCCTTTGTGGTTCCTCAATTCCATCCACACAGACTCCATACCATCCGTCGCTATGTCATTCAGCACCATAGATTTAATTTTGTTCTTAACTAACAAGGTAACCCCATCCCCTCTGCCCACCTCCCTGTCTTTTCGATAAGTTGAAAACCCTTGGATTTTTTAACTGCCAGTCCTGACCCCCCTGTTACCATGTCTCTATGATGCCTCCCACATTATAATCATTCACGATGATCTGTCTGGGCCCGGAACAAAAGCGCAAACTAACTGGAGGCAACTCAGATCAAGTCACAATGAGAGTGTCATTGACCTTCACACTCAATGTTGCCAAAGAGGACATTCTCCCAGAGATTAATGATTCATTCTAGATTTTAAACAAGAGACTGAGATTGTGAGGGGTGTGGTGGAAAGAACACCCACAACTCTAAGAAAATTACCAGGAGATGCAGAAAATCCTTCATGAAGTTAAACTTTTATTTGTAAATACAAGCTGTGGCAATCAAAAACTGTCTTTCCTGTCTGCCCACCCTCCTCCTGGAGTCTCTCCAGCTTATACTTTCCTAGTTTCTACACTAATCTGATAGCATTAGCATAACCAATCATACGAGCTTGCTTTGTCTCTCTAAACTAATCATCGTCTGACACACTGGTCGACCAGATTCTGGATCAGTGGTGCTGGAAGAGCACAGCGATTCAGGCAGCATCCGAGGACAGGCAAAATCGACGTTTCGGGCAAAAGCCCTTCATCAGGAATAAAGGCAGAGAGCCTGAAGCGTGGAGAGATAAGCTAGAGGAGGGTGGGGGTGGGGATAGAGTAGCATAGAGTACAATAGGTCAGTGGGGGAGGCGATGAAGGTGATAGGTCAGGGAGGAGAGGGTGGAGTGGATAGGTGGAAAAGGAGCTGGGCAGGTAGTAGCGGGTTTGTTTCAGGACATGGTTGAAGAGCTTCAGGGCAGAGGAAATGACCTGTGAGTTGCAGTGGGAGAGAGACTCCCTGAGATTCTTGTAGAGAGAGGAGGAAAACTTCTTCAAGGCAGGCATCCTTGCAAGAGGGTTCGCAGTAGGGTTAAAATCAACAAGGTAAAAACAATGACTGCAGATGCTGGAAACCAGATTCTGGATCAGTGGTGCTGGAAGAGCACCTCCCCCACTGACCTATTGTACTCCTCCCCCACTGACCTATTGTACTCTATGCTACTCTATCCCCACCCCCACCCTCCTCTAGCTTATCTCTCCACGCTTCAGGCTCTCTGCCTTTATTCCTGATGAAGGGCTTTTGCCCGAAACGTCGATTTTGCCTGTCCTCGGATGCTGCCTGAATTGCTGTGCTCTTCCAGCACCACTGATCCAGAATCTGGTTTCCAGCATCTGCAGTCATTGTTTTTACCTCGTTTTTACCTTGTTTTTACCTCTTTACACTGGTCTACCACTTACTTAACCTATCACATTAACACCACCATCGTATTTAGCATTAGCTCATCTATCGTGTAATTTAACTAGCCTATCAGAGTGTGCTACAATTGTCTGTTACCCAGGCCCAGCTGATGGGATTGCATTGTGCAATCTCTGCGGCATGTTGGGTAGCCCCTGAAACAATCTTCAGCCATTCACAGACATTGCTGGCTGCATCTCTCACAGTGTGAGTGTGAGTGTTTTACTTTATGCTGCCTGTAGGTGTCTCTCTCAGTGTTACTCAGAGAGACACCTGCAGGCCGCATGGAGTGTGACCATGTTACTCAGTGCTGCCTGTTTCTCAGAGTGTGTGTGTTACTTAGTGCAACCTGTTGGTGTCTCTCTCAGCGCGAGTGTGTTACTCTGTGCTGCCTGTAGGTGTCTCTCTCAGTGCGAGTGTGTTACTCTGTGCTGCCTGTAGGTGTCTCTGAGGTCTATGTCTCCGAGCGATGGATTGAGAATGGGCTTTGTGCTGGGGATTGAAGATGAGGCTTTAATCTTCTCAAATCATGAATGAAAAACAGTTCAGCTGATTCAGTCTGAGAGGCAGTTCATTCAGATGGCCAAAGTTAAAAATCACACAATACCAGGTTTGAGTCAAACAGGTTTATTTGGAAGTAGAAGTACTCGGTGCGCTGTTCCTTCATCAGGTACCTACAGGGGCAGTATGACAGGACACAGAATTTATAGTAAATTCAGATGGCAGCTGAGAGTGTATTCTCGGTAAGGGAGGGATTTCAGAGGCAGTGGGCACTGTGCTCCCTAATGTGTTGCACAATTACAAGGGGATTTTCTGGATTAAAGTTCAGAGCAGGAGTGGCTGCCTGCCCAGCCAATGCTGGCTAACCATAGTTGTATTTCAGTTGTCAATTAGCCCGAAATTAGGAGCAGCAATATTACCTTACAGGGAGGAGAGCTGTCTGAGAGAGGGAGGTTAAATTCTTGCAGCCCCAAGAGAGGTTGCAGTGGATTAATGACAGGTATGACCACCATGAAGGTGCCAAGTTCTCTCCTCCTGACCCAGCTGTGATGCCCCTCAGGTTAAAAACATGACTGTGCTCCTTTAGGATGGTGATTATGTTCCTGGGTGAGGTAAGGAGGGAAGGTCAGCCTCTCCCAAAGGCAGTACAAGCTGGATCAAAGGGGCATCAAGAGTAAGCATGGGGAGATTGAGGGTGACAGAAGGAGGGGGTTGGTTGGCAGGTTGTTATTCAGAGTCAGGTCCCTAGGTATCAGTCCTTCTGACACTTCCCTTTTCTTTTTTTTTAGAATCTCTGACATTCCTGTTTATTTTTCTTTCTATTACCCCCACACTACCGCCTAACTGCAGTCATTTTTTTTTATCCCCAGCACCCATGGTGTGTGTGTGTGCAGGTGTGAGACACAGTGAGAGACACAAGGTGTACGAATCTTTATTCGGTTTCCACCACCAGGAAGAAAGGAAACACCCGAGTGGCCTGTGACAAGCAGTGCCCTTCGCATCAAAGGGCAATGCTGTGTGATCAAACAGTGAAGGGGAGGACAGGGATTAAATCAAAATAGAGTTGGAGGGGGAGATAATGCACTCCACTCCCTGCGGCGCCCCCCTCTCCCTGAACAACTCCAGGGTGTTGGTCGACACCACGTGCTCCTTCTCCAATGACACCCGGGCTCTAACGTAACCGCGGAAGAGGAGCAGGCAGTCGGCCCTAACGACCCCCTCCACGGCCCGCTGCCTGGACCTGTTTATAGCCAGTTTGGCCAGGCCCAGGAGCAGACCCACGAGGAGGTCTTCAGACCTGCCCTCCCTCCTCCGTACTGGGTGCCCGAAGATCAGGAGCGTGGGACTGAAGTGGAACCAAAAGCAGAGGAGGAGGTTTTTAAGAAAATCAAAAAGGGAGTGCAAACGCTCACATGCAACATATACATGGTCCACGGCCTCCACAGCGCCACAGAACAAGCAGTTGGGCTGGGAGTCCGTGAACCACTGCAACCTGCGGTTGCAGGGGACTGCTGCGTGCAGCACCCTCCACCCCAAATCCCCGAGAGAAAGGGGGAGGACTCCCGCGTAGAGAGCCCTCCACTGGGGATCCCCACCGCCGGTGGCAAATGGGCACGCCAAGGTGTGTCCGGACGGTGGATGAGGGAGAAGAGGTGGACGGTGTGCAGCAGCAGTCGACACAGGGCGAGCTTTTTTACATCCTTAAAAGGGACAAAATTAAAATTCTGGAGGCGGCTCAGGTTGTGGGAACAGACTCCCGCGGGAGGTACAGGACCTTGGGGCCAATGTGAAATTCTGTCCGGGTCTGGGGTGAGTGCGGACGGGATCCCACCGCACTCCTGAACGTCCTCCAACTGGTGCACGACGTCGGGTCCGAGCACCGCCGTTTGACAGTCCCCTTTTCATCTGTCAGCCATGACTCCCTGATTGGACAAGGTTAACTGTCCCTGTCAGGGAACTCATATTATATATAAAAGAATAAAACATTTATTGAATAAGGATCTCAAGAGCTAAATGGCACTAGACAAAATGAATGGTTTGAAAGGTTTCATTATGAACACCGCAAATGAGATTTGGTGAAGGACTTTTTCACTCAGCGGGTGGTGGGAATCTGGAATGGACTGTCATAGAATCCCTACTGTGAGAAACAGGCCATTTGGCCCAACAAGTCCACACTGATCCTTGGAAGAGTAACCCACCCAAGACCCAATCCCCTATCCCATTACTCTACTTTTGCCCTGACTAATGAACCTAACCTACACATCCCTGATCACTCTGGGCAATTTAGCACAGCCAATTCACCTAACCTGCACGTCTTTAGATTGTGGGAGGAAACCAGAGCACCAGAGGAAACCTACACAAACACTTGGAGAATGTACAAACTCCACACAGATAGTTGCCTGAGGCTGGAATCGAACCCAGGTCAAAACATTTAGACCGGCCTTGACTTCGCTCCAGCTTTTGCATCCACCTCTGGCCCCACCCACTCTGCAACCCAGACTCTGACTACATTTCCCAGAGTCACCCTGAGTCCAACTGCCTATCTGCAGCCATCCAGCACACTCACTCTCCGTCCTCACCCATACACCCCCACAGTGCACCCTATCCCTCCACTTCTCCCTCTTCACCTCATCCCCACCTTCCCACTCCCCCACCTCACTCCACAACCCACCTCCGCCCCAATCTCCTTTCTCTCCTACACCCATTCCCCCATGCTGCATCACAATCAACCCTCACCCACCACATGTCATCACCCTTCCCCCTCCCCTCCTTCAGCCACCTTGGGCCTTCCCCAAAAACCTCACGCCCGAGCCTTGCCCATATTTACTATTCCCCCCCCCACCCGACCTCAAACTCTCTGAGGCCAAAAGGTCCATCCTCAGGAAAGGGCTCACATTCATTCCCGCCCGACCCCACCTCAACGAAACCCGCACCCACCACGAACACAGAGCTCTTCTTCCGCCGCCTCTCCCTCCGTGTATTCTTCTTTAACAAAAACTCCCAAACTCCCTCTGGAACCCTCCTCCCACCTCCAACCTTCCTCCTCCATTTGGTCACACCCCCCACCCCCCACCACCAGCTGTGTACACATCCTAGACCTCTTTAGTGCTGACCACTGAAGTGACATCAGCCGCCTCAATTTCTCCACCTCCCGCCCCCCCCACCCCCGTCACCCTCTCCAACCACCCCCCCTCTGATTGACGGCTCCACTCTCTCTGCACCAACTCCTGGTTCACTATCAAACTCACTGACACAGATGGGGTGGTGGTAGTCTGGAGAACAGACCTAAATGTCACAGAGGCCGAACGCCAATTCTCCGACTCCATGCCCTACTTCTTCCTTGCCCATGACCCCGCGGTGACCCATCTGGCTAAAATCACTTGCACTATCAGTGCCCTCATTGCCTCCAGTGATCTCCCCTCCATTGCCTCCAATCTCATAGTCCCCCAGCCCCACAATGCCCAGTTCTATCTGCTCCTCAAGATCCACAAGTCCAACTACCCCAGCTGACCCATTGTCTCAGCATGCTCCTGTTCCACCGAACTCCTCTCATCCTACCTCAACTCCATCCTCTCCTCCTTGGTTCAGGCACTTCCCACCTACATCCACTACACCAACCACACCCTTCATCTCTTCAGTGACATCCAGATCCCCAGCCCTGAGTGCTTTATCTCCACTATGGATGTGCAGTCCTTATATATATACATCCATACCCAATAAGGATGGCCTCCAGGCCCTCCACCTTTTCCTCTGAAACAGACCTATCCAGTCCCCCTCCACCAATACCCTCCTCCGCCTTGCTGAACTAGTCCTCACCCTCAACAACGTTTACTTTAACTCCTCCCATTTCCTCCAAATCCAGGGGGTGGCCATGGGCACCCAGCTGGGCCCCAGCTACGCCTGCTTCTTTATCGACTATGTTGTGCAGTCCCGCTTCAGTATCTACACAGGCACTGTGCCCCAACTCTCCGCCATTACATCAATGACTGCATCAGTGCAGTGACCTGCACCCAGGCTGAACTGGAGCAGTTCATCGGCTTTGCCCACAACTTCCAACCCGTCCTCAAATTCCCTTGGTCCATCTCGGACACCTCCCTCCCCTTTTTTGACCTCTCCATTTCCAATTCTGGTGATAATCTACAGACAGACATTTACTACAAACCCACAGACTCCCACATCTAACTGGACTACACCTCCTCCCACCCAGTATCCTGTAAGAACTCCATCTCATTCTTCCAATTCCTCTGCCCCATCTGCTTCATCTGCTTGGATGAGGAGATATTCCACTGATCACAGATGTCCAACTGTTACGAACAATGTGCTTTTCCTCCTTCTGCCATCCACTGCACCACATCTATTTCCTGTTTCACTGCTCTAAACCCACCCCCCTCGAAATACAATAAAGGCAGATCCCTATTGTCGTCACCTATCACCCCACCAATCACTGAATCCAACGCATCATTCTTAAACACTTCCATCAACTCTAACTAGACCACACCACCAAATACATCTTCCTCTCCCCACCCCTGGCTGCCTTCCACAAGGACCATTCCCTTCGATAATTCTAGATCTGTGCCACTCGCACTGCAACCATCCCAAACCCTTCGGAACCTTCCCCTGGAACCTGAAAATATGCAAAACCTGCTGGTACATCAATCCCACACCTCCATCCAGGGCCCCAAACAGTCCTTCCAGGTGAGACAGAGGTTCACCTGCTTCTCCTCCAACCTAGATTACTGCATCAGGTGTTCCCCATGTGGTCTTCTCTACATTGGGAAGAGCAAACGTAAACTGAGGAACATTTCACCGAACATCTCAGCCGGACCCGCAGTGGCCGAGCAGTCCTACCAGTCTTCACCCATTTTAATTCCCCTTCCCACTCCATTTTTGACATGACCATCATCGGCCTCCTCCATTGCCACAATGAACCAAACCACAAAATGGAGGAACAACATCTCATCTTCCTTCTGGCAGCATACAGCCCAGATGACTCAACATTGAGTTCTCCAATTTCAAATAAACTCTCATCCCATCCCCTGACTCCCTTCCCAGCACCTCTCCCTCCCTTCCACTACTCCCTTACACCTACCAGATTCATTTCTCCTATTGACTAACCAGGTCATACCCTCCACCTGTCATCACCTATCCCCACTTCATCATCCTGTCCCCCGACACCTCTTTATCTGCAGCTTCCCCTAACATTTCTGAAGAAGGGTTACACCCAAAACATCAGCTTCTCCACCGCCTGATGCTGCCTGACTTGCTGTGTTCTTCCAGCCTCCTGCCTGTCATTGAATGGAACCAGCAGGAAAGGGTTAAACAATCAAGTGTCAGGGCCATCAACAAATGGGAATGGGTCATGCTACAGATAGATGCATTGAGACAGTCAATCAAAGAGAGAAGACCAAACTGGAAAAGAAACACTAATACACAGTGGATGGAATTTAATGTCAGAAAGTGTGAGACCATGCACTTGGGTCGGAATAATCTAAAGGCCGACTATTAGTTAAATAGTGAGAGATTCCAACAAAGTGCAGTACAGAGTGATCTGGGTAGTATTGTGCATGAAACACAGAAAGTTAGTGCAGGTACAGCAAGTCATCGAGAAGGGGAATGGAATTTTCACCTTTATTGTTGGGGGTTGGAATTTCGAAGTAGAGAAGTCTTGTTAAAACTGTACGGGGTGTTAGTGAGGCTGCATCTGGGGTATTGTGTGCAATTTTGGTCTCTGTATTTAGGAAAGGATGGACAGCCGTTGGAGTCTTCTTCCAACTCCTATTTCCCATGTCCTTACTTACTCCACTGTCCCTCTCTCACAGCAGAGCCGGTTTGTAGCCTGCCTGCAGTAGCAGCCTCCAGTCTCTGGGTGGTGCTACCAAAAGATCTGCATTGCCCAGACTGTCACAGTTCCCACATTACAATAATGTCTGGTTTTTGGAAGCATTCCATTGGCTGTAAAATATTTTCGAACATCTTAAGTTCAAGGATGGTATTACAAAAATATAATTCTCTCTACTTTTATATTTTATCTCTATGCCTTCCCACCTGTCTCCTAACAACATCACAGACTTGTGTAAAATCTCGAATGAATCATGAATCTCTGGGAGAACTTACTCTGTGACAACACAGGGATTAATGACCACCTCCTCAGTGGGCTTTGAGGGTGAAGGTCAATAGCAGTCTCATTGGGACTTGATCTGAGTTGTCTCCAGTTAGTCAGTGTTATTGTTCTGGGTCCAGACAGTACTGACCAACCCTGTGTTCTGGTTGAGATGAAGGGTGAGCTGTGCTGGGCTTTCACACGTGGCTTACGCACACATAGTGAAGCAGGGATTACCCATTTCATGAGAGTAAATGGAACTAACAAAATGGATGGATGTGACACCTCCAAACTCTTCCGAAGATAGTGGGGACAGGAACAGTAATATTCTCAGACAGAAAGGATGATAGAAATGGTACCCCACAGACAGAGGTGAGACAGGAAAAGCGATGCTCCCGAAAGACAGGGGACAGAAACTGTGTGTTCCCTACTTTCTTGTTGTGATATATGTCTTGGGAAATTGGTTTGGTTTATATTTTCTCAGTTGTATTTAGGTTTGATGAGTTGATTCAGTAACAAGGATTCCAATTCTATATTTCCTGTCGTAGCAGATCCACTGAAGGTTATCCTTTCATTTGGAGTTTGCCCAGGTTTCTGTCCAGGCTGATACAGCATGATCTACCAGTGCTGCTCCTATTGAGCTAAACCATCACACACCAGGGAATCTGACGAACACTTTCTGTTTGTGCTGGCAAATGGAGAGATTTGCTTTTACTGCAATGGCGGCCAAAGAAATTAGTCAGTGGATGTCGTTCCAGCTGAATATAATGTTCTGATGTTCATGATGGGATTAACCTTGACAGTTCTCACTTGCCTTTATGCCGACAGTGGGACAGGAAGTCACCACGCAGTGGTCTGCTGGCTCACAGTGAGAAAGCAAGTTGATGGTATAACTGCAGAGAGCAAGACAATGGCTTGGACTCACCGAACAACCAGAGGCTTCAGCCAACAACTGGATCACAGGCAAATGGAGGGTTGTGTAAACTCTCAGTATCTCAGGGAACAAACACAACTACTGAGCTACAAAACCGAACAGGACATTTTTATGAAAATTGGCATTCCAAAAATGAAATTCAAACACAATATGCATAAAACCTGGATACAATCTAATATCAGAGACCACAGCATTTTCTTTGAAAGCTGGACAATAATGAGATGGGAATTCAGCCACCCACTCCGTCACATGGTGTTGAAGTTGCACTGTCCTCAGCATAACACTATTCAAAGCCTTTTAATAACACGATAGGGGAGAGAAACATTGCAAACTGTATTACCACAAGTGAGGATCCATTAAAAACTAGGACCATGATGTTAAATGCTCCCAGCCATAAACAACACTGATGCATTCCCATTATTAGTTTGTTAAATGATGTTAAAAAGTCTGCCAAACACTTTCATGAAGAAGGAGTATTTAAATCTCAAGAGGCATGGATGACTTTTTTTCAGTACCATAGCAAGGAAGCAACAGCTGACAGAGAAACTCTAACACACTAATGATAACAGGCACTGAATACAGAGCAGGCCCCTGAGAGAGAGAAAAAAAAACAACAGCAGAGATCTGTCCAGTGCCGGGAACACTTTAGACAAGACAGTTTGTTGCCAGCAAGTTACTGCAGCTTGAAAACTCCAGTACGGTCAGAAAGAGAAAAAGGACAATGTGCAGATTGTTGAACAGGCCCCTACACCTGGGCCTGAGGCAGGAGCCCAAGCTCCAACACACTGGCCTCACTTCACACCCACCTTCACACAGTGCGGGCTCATGAACTCCAGCCATCAATTCCTCTGGGACCGGGATGGAGTGAGGTAACAGGGACAATTGTAGAAGAGTCAAAAAGGAGTAAAGCAAGATGGAGAGGGTGTTTTGGAAAGGGGTTAGAGGAGGAAATATACTTTGTGCCCCTCGATACTGATATTGTCCATTTGTATCACAGAATGAACCAAACAGCACACTGTGAAGACAATCACAAGTTACACCAAAGTACTTTTCTTATCACAGGGGTCATTTTCATTGTGGTACGATAAGTGCCCTGCTTCTGAAGCTGTACACTCTGTCTGCATCTTTGCAGTTTCATTTTTACTGATCAGGGACAGTGAAGCAGCTGCCCTCTAGTGGCGAGAGAGCACTTGCCCTGCTGTTGAGGATTATGGGTAAAGTCCCATTCCATTTGCGCCCACACAAACCAGCAGCCACTTCAGCTGGTTTATTGCAAATCACAAGCTTTCAAGGGGCTGCTCTTTCAACCGTGTAACTGGACTTCATACATCAGTTGAGGCCAAACCAACTTGTCATATTGCTGAGCACATCTTCCTGGCTTTTAGAGTCACACAATTATGTGAATTAGGGACAGATGAAGCAGATTCATCCTCTTGATCCTGTTCCACATGGCGGATCTGATTACTCCACATTCTTGCCTAACTCTGATAGATTACTGATAAGCAAGGGATGAAAGGCTGTCTAATTCTTCATTACAAGTATTCAGAGATTTCAGTTGACCTTTTGAACAAGAGTTTCAAAGACCTATGACTGTATGCGAGACAAAGAATTCTGCTTTTCTCATTCTTAAATGAGGGAACTTATTTTAGTTTTGTATTACCCCCGAAAACGTAACATTTTTTTCACATCCAGACTGTATTCTATGCTAATGTTGATATGGCATCTGCTTTATCAGCTGCTCTCTCATGAAAACAGCTGCCTGTGCTGACACCTTCAGTGACTAATGCACATAAACATCCAGGTCCTACTGCCCCTACAGCTATCCATATTTGTATCCTTTAATTTGATTTGTCTCACCACATTTTCCTTCCAAAATGAATCAGTGACATCTCTTTCCATTAAATTGTATCTGCAATCATCTGCTCATTCCATTAACTTACCTACATCCTTTTTGAAGTTCGACACTATCATCTTCATAAGCCACAATACTTCAACGTTTTATATCATCAGAAAACTTTGAAATTATGCCTTGTACACTCAGGTTAATATAGATTTATTGTTAAAATTTATGTTAAATAAATTATCATCTGTTTTGACCAAATTCCCCAGTCAGTTAGGCCATGGCTAACCTGGAACACATTCCCCCTTAGTTCTGTAAACCTTATTGTCCTGAGCGATCGAACATCGAACCCTGGCCTTGACAGCTTTTCCAATTGCGAGTTCCGGATTTTCACACTTTTTCAGAAGGAGTTCTTCCTGAAATCATCCTAATTTTAATTTTAACAACCCTCTTGTTCTGAACTCTGGCACTGGAGAAAACAGTTTACATCAACATTGTTAATCATTTCCAGAGGAAAAGCCTCATTAAGCAACCTGTTTGCTCTCATTAACAGTTTCAGGTCTTAAGGTGACATGACAGGCTGGATACTGAGAGGATGGTTCCTGTTATAGGGCAGACAAGAACTAGAGGGTCAATTTAACACAAAGCAATCTTCTGTTTAAAACCAGGAGGTTTTGTTTTGATGGCTGAGGGTCAACAGTCTGTGGGATTCTCTTCTCTACATGGGAACGGAGGTTGGGTCATTGAGTTTACAGATTTTTGATGAAGATGGCAGTTAAGTATAATGGGGGAATTGGGGGAATCAGAAAGTGCAGCTGAGACCACACCCAGATGAGCAGTGATCTTCTTCATTGGCACAGCAGCTCCCAAAAGGCCTGCTCCTGCTCCTGTGTCCTATGTTCTGGCAGAGGCTTCAGCAATCCTGGACCCCCATCTTTCCTTTGTCACTCACTGACAAAAATATCATTTCAAAACAAACATTATTTTCTTGAACAAACCCAACTCAACTCTCGTTACATTATTTTTCTCATCTGACTTCTTATCTCCACAGGGTTTTGGAAACATACGTTTTGTCTTCAGTTGGAAGGGGGGCAAACAGAGCCTGAGCGAGGCCTCAGAGAACAGAGAGAGCTCACACTCTGCACAGCAAAGCTTTTTTGGGTGGAGGTGAAGAGGCGAGAATCGCGGGGAAAAGAGAACTTAGAGTTCAAAATAAAAGCTCTTCGCATATTGCCATCACTTAATGAATTAATATGAGAGGCCTAGAGACCCAGAACAATGAGAGTGTGGTGCTTAAGGGGCTAAAAGGCAGACATTATTCCTTCTCAGGGCATGAATGCCAGTGATAAGCCTCAAATGTATTGCCCATCTCCAGTTGCTCAGACTGAGTTCTTTGCTGAACCAGATCATGGGGCCATAAAGAATTAATTGAGTCAGTGTGAGACTGGAGTCACAAGACCGGGTGATGACTGGGTTCCCTTGCCCAAAGATCATTCATGAACATGACATGGAGTTTCATGGGCTTTTTTGTTCAGATCCCAATGATGATGTAGACCCCCTTGCAGGACCCCTCGGTCTCATGATCGGTCAAAAGAATCACTAGGAGTACGGTCTGGTTAAAGCAAGGTTACCAGTTTAATAAATTACGGCAGCCTGGTGCAGATTTGGCCAGCAACACGGAGGTTGAAAGCTTCTGTGTTCCGTGGAGAAATGGCACAATTATATTCAAAAATTACACATTATTTATATGTTTCTTAAGAGATAGGACAGCCTTAATTACACGAAAAGACCAATCACATATAATAAGTTGACATGATTTACAGCAGGTTACTCCAATGATATTTCCTGGGAAAGGGTTCTTAATTACAAGGAAAGTACAATCAACCGGATCAGAGTTGATGATCTGGAATCTGAGCTTCAAACACTGCGGCACATCCGGGAGGGGAAGAGTTACCTGGATGCTTTGTTTCAGGAGGCAGTCACACCTGGGAGATTAAGTAATTCACATTCAGCTAGTGATCAGGCACAAAAGAGTGTGACTGTAAGTGAGGCAGGTAGGGGGAACCGGAGTTCAGGAGTAGAGGAGCCTCAGCCCTTGACCTTGTCCAACAGGTACGAGATTCTTGCTCCCTGTTCCGATGAGGAAAAGGGCTCTGGACAGGATGAGCCAGCTGACCACGGCACCATGGTGCAGAAGGCCATTCAAGAGGGGGGAGCTAATAGACAAGTAGTGGTTATAGGGGATTCTATAATTAGGGGGACAGATAGTATCCTTTGCAAGCCGGATCGGGAGTCTCGCATGGTGTGTTGCCTGCCTGGTGCCAGGGTGCGAGACATCTCTGACCGGCTTGAAAGGATATTGGAGCGGGAGGGGGAGGATCCAGTTGTTGTGGTCCATGTTGGTACCAACAACATAGGCAAGACTAGGGTGGAGGACCTGTTTGGGCATTACGAAGCACTAGGCAGGAAATTGAAGCACAGGTCCTCAAGGGTCATAATCTCCGGATTACTGCCCGAGCCACGTGCCAATTGGCATAGGGACAAGAAAATTAGGCAAGTAAACACGTGGCTAAGGGATTGGTGTGGGAAAGAGGGATTCCACTTCATGGGGCATTGGCATCAGTTTTGGAACAGGGGGGATCTGTACCGTTGGGACGGTCTCCACCTGAACCGATCAGGTACCAATGTTCTAGCGAAGAGGATAAATAGGGTGGTCAGTAGGACTTTAAACTTCTGAGTTGGGGGGAAGGGAAAGTGAAAGCGACAGGGAATATGGAGGTAAATGGCAAGATAAGCAGCAGGATAGCATGTTTCCAGGCGGATTTAAAATTGAGGCAGACTGAGAATACAGTAAAAAGCAAGGATAATTTAGGACATATGACTTCCAACATCTCTAATGATAAGGAAGTTAGCATTAAGGCACTTTACCTGAATGCTCGTAGCATTCATAACAAAGCCGATGAACTAATGGCACAGATAATAGTGAATGATTATGATGTAGTAGGCATCACAGAGACTTGGTTACAGGGGGGTCAGGACTGGCAGTTAAACCTCCATGGTTTTTTAACTTATCGAAAAGACAGAGAGGTGGGCAGAGGGGGTGGGGTTGCCTTGTTAGTTAAGAACAAAATTAAATCTATGGTATTGAATGACATAGCGTCGGATGATGTGGAGTCTGTGTGGGTGGAATTGAGGAACCACAAAGGCAAAAAAACCATAATTGGAGTTGTGTATAGACCTCCTAACAGTGGTCAGGACCAGGGATGCAACATGTACCGGGAAATAGAGAAGGCATGTCAGAAAGGCAAGGTTACATTGATCATGGGAGACTTCAATATGCAGGTGGACTGGGTAAATAATGTTGCTAGTGGATCTAAAGAAAGGGAATTCATGGAATGCTTACAGGATGGCTTTTTGGAACAGCTTGTCATGGAGCCCACAAGAGAGCAGGCTATTCTGGACCTAGTGCTTTGCAATGAACCAGACTCTATAAAAGATCTTAAAGTAAGGGAACCCTTAGGAAGTAGCGACCATAATATGGTAGAGTTCAGTCTGGAGTTTGAAAGGGAGAAGGCAAAATCGGATGTAATGGTGTTACAGTTGAATAAAGGTAATTATGAGGGCATGAGAGAGGAACTGACTAAAATAGACTGGAAGCAGAGGCTAACCAGGAAGACAGTAGAGCAAAAATGGCAGGAGTTTGTAGGTATAATTGAGGACACTGTACAGAGGTTCATTCCCAAGAAAAGAAAGATTAACCGGGGAGGGATTAGACAACCTTGGCTGACAAAGGAAGTCAGGAAATGTATTAAAGAAAAAGAGAGATCCTATAAAGTGGCTAAGAACAGTGGGAAATCAGAAGATTGGGAAGGATACAAAAGCAAACAGAGGATAACAAAGAGTGTAATAAGAAATGAGAGGATCAAATATGAAGGTAGGCTAGCCAGTAATATTAGAAATAATAGTAAAAGTTTCTTTCAGTACATAAGAAACAAACGACAGGCAAAAGTAGACATTGGGCCACTTCAAACGGATGCAGGAAGCCTAGTGATGGGAGATAAGGAAATAGCAGGAGAACTTAACAAGTACTTTGCGTCAGTTTTCACAGTGGAAGACATGAGTAATATCCCAAAAATTAAAGGGTGTCACGGGGCTGAGTTGAGTATGGTTGCCATTACGAAAGAGATAGTGCTAGAAAAGTTAAAAAGTCTTAAAATTGATAAATCTCTTGGCCCCGATGGGATACACCCTAGAGTTCTGAGAGAGGTGGCTGAGGAAATAGCAGAGGCATTGGTTGAGATCTTTCACTGGAGTCAGGAAAGGTCCCGGATGATTGGAAGATGGCTGTTGTAACCCCCTTGTTCAAGAAAGGATCAAGGCAAAAGATGGAAAATTATAGGCCAATCAGCTTAACCTCGGTTGTTGGTAAAATTCTAGAATCCATCATTAAGGATGAGGTTTCTAAATTCTTGGAAGAGCAGAGTCTGATTAGAACAAGTCAACATGGATTTAGTAAAGGGAGGTCATGCCTGACAAACCTGTTGGAATTTTTTGAAGAGGTAACAAGTAGGTTAGACCAGGGAAACCCAGTGGATGTGGTCTATCTAGACTTTCAAAAGGCCTTTGATAAGGTGCCACACAGGAGGCTGCTGAGCAAGGTGAGGGCCCATGGTGTTCGAGGTGAGCTGCTGAGATAGATTGAGGATTGGCTGTCTAACAGAAGGCAGAGAGTTGGGATAAAAGGTTCTTTTTCAGAATGGCAGCCGGTGACGAGCGGTGTCCCGCAGGGTTCGGTGCTGGGGCCACAGCTGTTCGCATTATATATTAATGATTTGGATGAGGGAACCGGGGGCATTCTAGCGAAGTTTGCCGATGGTACGAAGTTAGGTGGACAGGCAGGTAGTACTGAGGAAGTGGGGAGGCTACAGAAGGATCTAGACAGGTTGGGAGAGTGGTCCAGGAAATGGCTGATGGAATTTAACGTGAGCAAGTGCGAGGTCTTGCACTTTGGCAAAAAGAATAAAAGCATAGACTACTTTCTAAATGGTGAGAAAATTAATAAAGCCAAAGCACAAAGGGATCTGGGAGTGCTAGTCGAGGATTCTCTAAAGGTAAACATGCAGGTTGAGTCTGTGATTAAGAAAGCGAATGCAATGTTGTCTCTTATCTCAAGAGGGTTGGAATATAAAAGCAGAGATGTACTACTAAGACTTTATAAAGCTCTGGTTACGCCCCATTTGGAGTACTGTGTCCAGTTTTGGTCCCCACACCTCAGGAAGGACACACTGGCACTGGAACGTGTCCAGCGGAGATTCACACGGATGATCCCTGGAATGACAGGTCTAACATATAAGGAACGGCTGAGGATACTGGGATTGTATTCGTTGGAGTTTAGAAGATTAAGGGGAGACTTAATAGAGATGTACAAAATAATACATGGTTTGGAAAAGGTGGATGCTAGGAAATTGTTTCCGTTAGACGAGGAGACTAGGACCCGTGGACACAGCCTTAGAATTAGAGGGGGTCATTTCAGAACAGAAATGCGGAGACATTTCTTCAGCCAGAGAGTGGTGGGCCTGTGGAATTCATTGCCACGGAGTGCAGTGGAAGCCGGGACGCCAAATGTCTTCAAGGCCGAGATTGATAGATTCTTGTTGTCTAGAGGAATTAAGGGCTATGGGGAGAACGCTGGTAAGTGGAGCTGAAATGCGCATCAGCCATGATTGAATGGCGGAGTGGACTCGATGGGCCGAATGGCCTTACTTCCACTCCTATGTCTTATGGTCTTATGGTCTTAACCATAATAAAGTGATATGATTGCCAACAGGCCAGTCCAATGATATTCCCTGGGAAACAGATTGTTATATTCACAGAATCACCCCAGGTTTGCTCATTCAGGATTAGTTCAAATACCAAATCACTGTCTTAGATTAGATTACATTACAGCGTGGAAACAGACCCTTCGGCCCAACAAGTCCACACCACCCCGCCGAAGCGCAAACCACCCATGCCCCTACATTTACCCCTTACCTAACACTACGGGCAATTTAGCATGGCCAATTCACCTGAACTGCACGTCTTTGGACTGTGGGAGGAAACCGGAGCACCCGGAGGAAACCCACGCAGACACGGGGAGAATGTGCAAACTCCACACAGTCAGTCCCCTGAGTCGGGAATTGAACCCAGGTCTCTGCCCACAATTATAATTCCTAATTTTGAAAAATCCATTGTATTCTCTTATCTTGTATTTAGCTTAACCCAGCAAAGCAGCAGCATACGTTCACAAGAGTCAAATCATTACTTTCAGCCATTTTGTTGTGTTATTTTAAATTGAAAATCTATTTTGTGGTTAATAAAAATCTACATATACTTGTTGCTTCTGACAACAGCCTAAATTCAAATTTTGTGATCCTCATTCCCCCCTTTGTCATTCTATGACCACACCATAAGGGTATGGATCAAATTAATCCAATTCAATAGCAGCGAAAGACTGCAATATTTTCTCTTCCACCGAAGATGATTCAGGGGCAGGCGATGATGCTTCTCATCATCATCTAAGTGGAGAAGAAACATTCTCTGGGTGGAGCCAATGTTGTCAATAGAAATTAATATTTTAGCAATAATACTCTTAACAATAGCAATACCAACAAAAAGACCAACTAAAACAATAGCAGCATACATAGCCATATTGATTAGCCAGTTGTACCATGAGCCAAAACCCCAATCTCCCAATCCTGCACCTTCATTCATTTGGTTGACAAAAGTGTGGATGCTGTCTCTATGCCTAGTAATGTTTTCGATGAAATAAGTGACCCCCATGATACACTTTCCTTTGACTATGGTGCAAACTCCACCTTCCTTCACAAGTATGTAATCAAGAGCATAGCGGTTTTGTTGGGTAAATAGGCACAAATCTGAAAGCATGTCCCTAATTTCTATTAGGGCAGCAGTTGTCTCATTTCATGAAATCGTGAGTCCACAAATGAGATAATTATGGTTTTGATGACTAATAACTCCTGAAGACCCTCCTACAGAAAGAACACTAAGAGCTGCATATGCCAATGAGTGAGTTTTATTTTTTGATAGAACCCTTGCATTCTTCCATTCTGCACAAAAGTCAGGAGAAACTGAATGTTTAATCAGGAAATTTGAGTCTTGTTGTCAGGTAATTGGACAGGGAACAGTAGTTGGAAATAGTGTTCCTACAGCTACATCATGATGTGTACCTGCTCTATTCAGGACAAGGTAGGTATACGCCTTATTGTAACTGAAAAAATAATATCCAGGTTTAGTGTAGATAATGGAAGGACCTTTCCAATAAGAAGCGGGCCTATCTTTGTAACTTCCTGGAGTACCTGTGTAATTCATGATTACATAATTTGGCCCCGAACGTAAAGGCTGAAAATTATTTAGTAGAATGAGGTGGGTTTCTTGATAAGGGACGTGGTCGACATCCCAGAATAGTTCTACCCATCCAATAATTGGGAAAATATTAGTGCCATTCGGGGTATCATAACGAAGGTGGGTGTTGTTACCCACCTTACAAAAGGTTTGAATACCAGTGGTAATCGAGACACATTTCTCCTTAAGGCATACACATGAGATGCAAGGTCCTTCAAGGAAGCAGTGATGACTGATACATTTAATCATAGTACAGAGGATAATTTTAGGCACTTTTACATAAGTGCATCTTCCTCATTCCTTACCATTGTAGCAATTTGGATAGGATATTGCGACTTATTGGATGAAGTCCATAATCCTGTAAATGCTTTAGAACTATTCTATACCCCCATGTTAGGAGTTGGAAGGATAAACGGGGTCAGGGAGTCTCTTGCTGAAGTAAGGGCAAAACAAACTACCTCATCCTCTCCAAATATTTTATTATGGGTTTTTAGAAACATATTGCTAGTGAAGGATAACATCCCCCTTTTGTCTATTTTAACAAAGGCTTACCAGGGATGCCCATTGTACAAATGTAATCAACTGGCACACAACACCTTTACAGGGCAAAGACCATTTAGACTTGCTCTGTAAATTAACTGGTCAATCTTTTTGATGCAGTTGATCACTGCAATGGTCATTCCTGGTAACATTCAGTTTCTCAGCACACAAGGACATCTTCCTGGCGTAGTTGGTACACAGTCTCTGTTTGCTCAGGATCGCACAGGTACACTGTCCTTTCTTATGCACCAATGCCGGCAATGGCAAGTCCACACAGCAGGTCAAGTTCGATCTTTATCATCTCCCCCTTGCAAGGTACGAGGCCGCGGAGTGTCCATTGCAATACAATATAAACCGTTTCCTCCTTGTATGTACAATATACACATAATCAATTAAGATAGGCAGCAGCAAAGAAGAAACACAAACTCATCTCGTAAGAGTCACCCATATTCTGGTTTGAGTATTGAGGGAGGACCCGATTTGAGGCCCTAATTTGTGCTCTTTCGAAGGCTAACAGCAATTTTGAAATAAATAATTCTCAAATTAATCAAGTTCAAATAGCCCACTTGAGTAAGTATATTGCCCGCACTGGCAAAAGGCTCATTCATTTTAAACTCTGCACTCAAGATTACTTTCCTACCCATTATTTTCTCACTTTATACAGAGGAGCCCAGGCATGGGTGAATTAAGCAAACCTATTTTTTATAAAGCCAGCTTTGCTAAGATGTAATACTCCCCGAAGTTTTGCTACTAAAAACATCAATATTACCTAAAATTTAGATTAGTACTGCAATATATTGTATTCTCTAAAAAAATACATTAACCTTTAGCCCAATCAAATGGCCTGAGCTACAGCTGTCGTTGACAGTATTTAGAATTAAGTGTAGAAACCAGATGGTGATTTTGCCACACTGAAATTTTCTAATATTGAGCTAACCCTAGAATTTAGACATTGGTACTGTCTTAAAATTATAAACCATCACTGTTCAGTATCAAATATTTAAGTGAAGATAATAGCTCAGCCAGACACTCCTTCTTAGATCTAACAGCCTAATCCAAAGATAAATCAAATCAACCAATGTGCATTCTTATAAGCTCCATACACAAAGCAAAGTCATTTAGGCTTAGCGTCTACGTATGAAACCAAATCACTTGATAATTCAATCAGTAATATATTGTAATATAAAGTACCTGTAATTAATGCAGAAATGGAAATTTGCAAATTACTTCCAAATTTCTAAACAATATGGAAAGCAATCCAAACACTAAACCTGTATGATTACAGTCAGTAAGCAATACAGAAATCAACCTCTACATTGTGAATTGGCACTGAACAGACAGTCTCATTCCTCCATGATTTCTGCACCTTACCCAGGTCTGGCATACACGTCCTTATACTGTGTCTAACTGGGTTTTGCTGGGGACCCAATGGGATCAGAAGTTTGGGGTGTAAGGCTGCCTGCTTGGCAGCTGCATCTACTTGCATACTGCTTTAGAAACAGTATCAGTTTCTTCAGCATGAGCCGAAAATATTGATAATTGTCAGATTGATTGGACAAAGTAACATTACTATAACACTGCCCCCTTGAGGTTAAAAGTCTTCAATGTTCCCACAAGGCTCCAAAATCGTGGATCATATTAAAAGCACAATGAAGAATCAGTGCATATCAGTAGATTTTCCTTTTGATAAGATGAAAACATGTCTATTCCCAACGTCAGCACCGAGGTACATTACTCCCCATTGGCCACTTTTCAACAGTTAAAGCAAGGGCCAGGCATTTGTCCCTGGGGGATTTTGCTGTCTTGTTGCCAGTCTCAAAGATGAAATACTGGGGCCTGCCTGTCCCCATTTTCAGGATCCCCTCGGGAAAAGGTTGTCCAGCAGTGCTAGTCTGGTGGGCACATGAGGTAGTTCCACCCCCAGTGGGTATCCTGGTTCCAATCAACACTTTCAGGGCTGGCATACGGCATTTAGGATCACGTGGGCGCTGGATACAATTGGTTTTACCTGTAACTTGCATCATGGTTCATTCCGGTACTGGCCATCCCAATAGGAAACCACCACTCACCTCATTTGCGACTAGAAATTCCTGGACTGTTTCGTAATGTTGGTCTGGGTCGTGTCAGTGACTCCAGGTGGAAAACATTGCAAAAACATCAGACAGATAGGCAAATCTTACAGTCTTGTAACACAAGCCATTCATATTCAGGTTACTCCCTGAATTTTACTGCATTTACATTTGTATCACCCTTGGACATATTGAGCAAATTTGGCCAGTTTGGTCTTGCAGTCAGGGGCATGGTTCATTAACATAACTCTAGTCCCTGTGATGGGACCTGGTTTAGGACTGCGCAGGCCACTTATCACCATGATATTGGCTATGAAGACTGAATGCTTCATTTCCAAAAGAAGGAAAGGTTTGCAACAAGGTGGTTTAAAATTAAAGCTGGGGACAATCAGGAGATGTTAGGTGCTCTGTGGGTATACAAGAACCAATCCCAATCCTCAAAAAGTGTCGGTATGCCAGACATAGGCTCGGGGTTCCGTGTAGAATCTAAGTTCTTTATTTTGTGGTATTGTTGCTTTAAACTTGTTTATACATTCCACAGCCTTAGTGGCCTTACACTGTTTTCTCATGTCCCCTTTTATATACCCATTCATAGTCACCTCCCCAGCTTTTGGGAGTTCCATCTGCTATATCTCTATCCCCCAATCACATGCAGAATTTCTTCAACTAGCCAGTAAGGTAGCTTTCCATTTTTTAATTAACAATGAATTAATGCAGCCATGTTTTAAATTAACCATGAGGCAATGGGACAGGTCACTGACAATGTGTAAAGGGATAAAAACAAGCGACCCCGCCAAATAGTTTTGATTTGGGCTAATATAATTGATTATTATAAATATTATAAAATATTATTTTATAATAATAAATAAAATAATCATTATCTGTAATTCAGGGTGGGAACCCAACAAGTGACTAAGACATTTTAAAAACTGTACTCTGCTGCTTTATTCTTCTTATTGCATCATTCTCTTCCCTTCTGTACTTGATCTGCTTGCCTCTATTTTCATTTTAACCTTATTTAACCAATTTATGTTTGTCTAACTTTAAAGCCTGTTCCTAACAATACATTTTGGAATCTTGAATGTCATAATCTGAAAGCTAGTTTTAGGAATTGAATTTTCAGCTAATCAAAAATTGCAAGAGGAGAATAACTAATTAGGTGATTTGTCTCATTCACTTGTCCTGGTCACTGTATCATATGGCTGTGACATTATGGAGCCCGCTAACTCCATGGCAATGGGGCAGTGATGCTACAAAAGAAACAGTGATTGATTTACCACCCTGTTCCTTGATATGTTTGGCTATCCCTATTGTCCAAAGGGTGCAATGCTGGGTGCCAGCAGTGCCTGCTTAAGTCAGCAGGCGTCCTTTTTCATTTGTTAGGGACACCTAATGATATGGATAGAATTCAGTTTGGATTTTGTTTTTGGCTAGAGCACTGAGTGGAGTGGTACCAAGCATACTTTATGCATTACTGAGTGGGGATCCAGCTGAAGAAGAGTCCGGAAAAGAAGTTTTCATTTATTTTGTGGACATTGGAGGATCAACAGAGCTAAGTTTTCTTTGTCTTGTTTTGAAAGCAGATCTCCTCTGTGGTGATGGTCATTATTTTTACAATATATATCTGAATAACATGCAACATTTTATTTTGAAAATTCATTTATTCAGTATTTAATATTGAAAATGTAAAATGTATACAGTTCCCAACTTTGAAATCCTCTATACTTATCTGGTTTTAGTCCCTTAATTTAAATCCAAGATGAGGATTCTTAAGTGGTCCTGACCAGTCATTGCCCATTTACAATGCAAAGGTCATGAAATAACTGGAGCTGCCTTAAAAGGTCTTGTATATTCAAATGAAAAAAAAAACTCCTCATGCACGAATAATGGCCAAATCCAAAGACACAGATATTAACCATGGGATATTAATTTTGTTTGATGGTTTATCACAACCTAATGTTGAACTGAAACTTCAATTGTCATTGAGGGAGGGGACTCCCTCAATAAGACTACAACTGTCCTTACCAATAATCACCAATAAAACACAGCAGTTTTTTTTTATTTCAAAAATATACTTTATTCATAAAATACTTTGATGATCTGTACAACTGGACATGCCATACATATGTAAACATTCCATTTGTTTGCATACCGAAAACAGAGTAATCATTCCTATTTACAGGTCTGTACGATTACATTTTATTGCTGAGGTGTCAGCAGAGCCCAAATGACTGCACGGGGCCCCCTGTTCTTCGTTAGGCAAGTAGATGTTACACGGTGGTCTTTACCCACTGCGCCTTGGCGACAGCTGCCCCAAGCTTCAGCGCATCCCTCAACACGTAGTCCTGGACCTTGGAATGTGCCAGTCTGCAACACCCAGTCGGGGTCAACTCCTTCAGCTGGAAGATCAGCAGGTTTTGGACCGCTCAGAGAGCGTCTTTCACCGAGTTGATGATCCTCCAGGCACAGTTGATGTTCGTCTCGGTGTGCGTCCCGGGGAACAGGCCGTAGAGCACGGAGTTCCGCGTCACGGCGCTGCTCGGGACGAACCTTGACAAACACCA
Source organism: Chiloscyllium plagiosum (assembly GCF_037043375.1). Classification (NCBI taxonomy): domain Eukaryota; kingdom Metazoa; phylum Chordata; class Chondrichthyes; order Orectolobiformes; family Hemiscylliidae; genus Chiloscyllium; species Chiloscyllium plagiosum. The sequence goes on along the minus strand of NW_028270147.1, from coordinate 112,727,947 downwards.
CTGCATTCCTCTCCAGACTTCTTCTGCTTAGGCACATTCCAGAAGGAGGTGCGTGACAGTCTCGTCCCCCCTGCAGCCGCTTCGAGGGCAGCGTGCGGTGCGGCTGAGAGTCCGGGTGTGCATAAAGGATCTCACAGGCAGAGCCCTTCTCACCACCAGCCAAGCCATGTCTTGGTGCTTGTTGGAAAGTTCTGGCGATGAGGCATTCTGCCAAATGGCTTTGACAGTCTGCTCAGGGAACCGCTCGATAGGATCCGCCCTCTCCTTTTCCCGAAGGATCTCAAGGACACTACGTGCTGACCACTTCCTGATGGACTTATGGTCAAAGGTGTTTTTCTTCATAAACGTCTCCACGAAGGACAGGTGATACGGAACGGTCCAACTACTCGGAGCGTTCCGCGGCAGCGAGGCCAGGCCCATCCTTCGCAACACCGGGGACAGGTAGAACCTCAGTACGTAGTGACACTTGGTGTTTGCGTACCGGGGATCCACGCACAGCTTGATGCAGCCACACACCAAAGGTGGCCATCAAGGTGAGGGTGGCATTGGGTGTATTTTTTCCCCCGTTGCCCAGATCTTTGTACGGCGAGTCCCTTCGGACCCGGTCCATCTTTGACCTCCATATAAACTGGAAGATGACCCAGGTGACTGCAGCGGCACAGGTTCTGGGAATAGGCCAGACCTGTGCCACGTATAATAGCAATGACAGTGCCTCACACCTGATGACCAGGTTTTTTCCCACGATGGAGAGCGACCGTCGCTTCCATCTGACCAGTTTCTGCCTCACTTTGCTGATACGCTCCTCCCAAGACTTAGCGCATGCCCCAGCCCACCCGAACCAAACACCCAGCACCTTCAGGTGGTCGGTCCTGACGGTGAAGGGGATCGAGGATTGGTCAGCCCAGTTCCCGAAGAGCATGGCCTCGCTCTTGCCTCTGAGGCCCGTTCGAACTGGTCACATATGCACATGAGTCTGCGCACGGACAGCGGATCCGAACAGAAAACGGCGATGTCATCCATGTACAGGGAGGCCTTAACCTGCAGGCCCCCGCTGCCAGGAATAGTCACCCCTCTCAGGCTCGCATCCTTCCTGATGGACTCGGCAAATGGCTCTATGCAGCACACAAACAAGGCAGGAGAGAGAGGGCAGCCCTGCCTGACTCCAGATCTGACTGGGAAGCTATCTGATTCCCACCCATTGATTGAGACTGCACTGACAATGTTGGTGTAGAGCAGTCTGATCCAATTGCAGATTCCCTCCCCAAAGCCCATTTTGGAGAGAACATCTCTCATATACGTGTGTGATATCCTGTCAAAGGCTTTCTCCGGGTCCAGGCTGATCAGGCAGGTGTCCAACCCTCTGTCCTGCACGCAGGCGATCGTATTCCTGAGGAGTGCGAGACTCTCAGCGATCTTCCTGCCCGGCACAGCACAGGTTTGGTCAGGGTGAATCACCGATCCTAGAGCAGACCTGACCCAGTTGGTGATTACCTTTGACAGAATTTTGTAATCCGCATTCAACGGTGAGATTGGTCTCCAATTTTTTAAGTTCTTCTCTCTCTCCCTTCCGCTTGTAGATGAGGGTGATGATGCCTTTCCTCATGTATTCACTCATGGTACCTGCCCGAAGCATACTGATATGCACCTCCAGCAGGTCCTGGCCAATCATGTCCCACAGAGCGGAATAGAGCTCGACCGGTAAGCCGTCGCTTCTGGGAGTTTTATTCTTTTCGAAGGACTCGAGGGCCTTGGTCAGCTCGTCCACAGATAGCGGCTGGTCCAGCCTCTCCCGTGTTCTGTCGTCTAAGACCTCCGTGATAGAGAACAGGAACGACGGGGAGGCCGTGCTGTTGGTCGGCTTCGCGTCGTACAGACTGGCATAGAAGGATTTACTGATCCTCATGACGTCAGCCTGAGATGACGTTATCGAACCATCTTCTTCCTTCAGGTTGCTGAGCACAGAGCTCTCTTTGTGTACCTTCTGGAAGAAGAAACGTGAGCACGTCTCGTCCTGCTCCACCGAGCGGACCCTGGACCGGAAGATTATCCTGGAGGTCTCCGAAACAAAGAGCGAGGCTTGCTGGCCCTTCACCTCCTTGAGGTCCTCCGTGACATCCACCCCCATTGTCTGCAGCAGGAGCAGGTTCTGCATACTTTCCTGGAGCTGGGACAGTTTTCCCCGCCTCTCTCTCACCTCCTGAACACCTTTGAGGATGAAGAACCTCTTGATGTTTCCTTTTACTGTTTCCCACCAGTCCGCTGGGGACTCAAAGAGGGGCTTCACGGTTCTCCAACCTGCATAGTCCCTCTTGAGCTCCTCAATGTTTCCCGGGGTCAACAGCTTTGTGTTCAGCTTCCACGTTCCCTTACCAGCCCGCTGCTCGTCCTGTAGGTGACAGTCGGCCAGTAGGAATAAAACACAGCAGTCTTAAAATTAAGTGGAAACAAACGAGTCCGAAACAAAAAAAAAAGCTTATAATATTGTTTTCCTCCATATTAAACTGATTTGAAATTGAATAAGGTTGGCTTTCATGTAAGGTTAAAAGAGATTGGTTAGAAACTGACAGTAGGGCAGTCATGACCTGTAAAAAGAACAGCAGTTAACATTTTATTTCAAAACAACTGAAGGGTCCTTAACCTTAAAAGAAATCATGTTTAAATTTCCAAAATGTAAATCAGATTCAAAACAGTCCTGGATCTTGAACTCCAGGGAACAAAGGACAAACATTCAATCACCAACAAACAAATGTGTATTCAAACCGAATCATAAAGGGTTAATCTTTGTACGAGTTTTAGGGCTTTCTCTGCCTCTCTCTCTCCCTCTGTCTCTCACACAGACACACACACACCATATCTCAGTCTTCAGTACAGTAGGGCAATCATGACCTGTAAAAAGAACAGGAGTTAATATTTTATTTCATAATCACTGAGGAATTGATGGCCTGAGTTCATGACCCAACACTGTGTGAAGGTTGGTGTGAAGTGAGGCCAGTGTGTTGGAGCTTGGGCTCCTGCCTCAGGCCCAGGTGTAGGAGCCTGTTCAATAATCTGCACATTGTCCTTTTTCACTTTCTGATCACAGACTTTTTGATATTGTTTAACAAGCTAATGACATACATGCATCATTGTTGTCTATGGCTGGAATAATTTAACATCATGGTTCTCGTTTTTAATGGACACACTCTCATGATAATGCTGTTTTCAATATTTCTCTCCTCTCCCCTTATGTGTAATTGAGACATTTGCAAATGAGGACAGTGCGTCTTCAACACCGAGTGAAGGGCTGGCTGGGTGTTTGAATTCTCATCTCACTATCGTCTAGCTTTCAAAGAAAAGGCTGTAGTATTTGTTGCTATATTTGAAATGAGATTGCACCCAGGTTTTATAAATATTATGTTTAGAATTGATTTTTGGAATGCTAATCGGCAATAAAAATATCCTGTTCAGTTTTGTAGATCAGCAGTTGTGTTTGTTCCCTGGGATACTGAGAGTTTACACAACACGCCATTTCCCTTTGACCCAGTTGTTGGCTGAAACCTCTGGTTGTTCGGTGAGTCCAAGCCATTGTCTTGCTCTCTGTAGTTATACCAACAACTTGGTTTCTCAGTGTGAGCCTGGAGACCACTGCGTGGTGACTTTCTGTTCCACTGTCGGTGTTTAAAGCAAATGGGAAGTTTCGAGGTTAATCCCATCATGAACATCAGAACATTATATTCAGCTGGAACTACCTCCACTGATTCATTTCTTTGGCCACCATTGCAGTAAAAGCAAATCTCTCCCTTTGCCAGCACAAAGAGAAAGTGCCGTCAGATTCCCTCGTGTGTGATGGTTTAGCTCAATAGGAGCAGCACTGGTAGATTATGCTGCATCAGCCTGGACAGAAACTTGGGCAAGCTCCAAATGAAAGGATGACCTTCAGTGGATCTGCTGTGATAGGAAATATGGAATTGGAACACTTGTTAGTGAATCACCTCGTCAACTGTGAAAATATAAAACAATCTAATTTCCCAGAAACATACATCACAGCACAGTGAGAAAGTGGGGAACAAGCGATTCCTGACCTCCCCACCCTGAGGAGTGTCACTGTTTGGGGAGCATCGCAGTTCCAGTCCCCTTTCCCTCCCCAGGCGGTGTCGCTGTTACAGTCTCCTCTCCCGCTTTGGGGAGCGTTGCTGTCGCTGTTCCCACTCTTTGAGGGGTCTCCCTTTTAATGCTCTCTCTCCCTTGCTGGGAGTATTCTTTCTGTCTGAGGATGTTATTGCTTCTCCCTCCCCTCTCAGTTTGGTCATAAGACCATAAGACCATAAGACCTAGGAGCGGAAGTAAGGCCATTCGGCCCGTCGAGTCCACTCTGCCATTCAATCATGGCTGATGGGCATTTCAATTCCACTTACCCGCATTCTCCCCATAGCCTTAATTCCTTGTGACATCAAGAATTTATCAATTTCTGCCTTGAAGACATTTAGCGTCCCGGCCTCCACTGCACTCTGTGGCAATAAATTCCACAGGCCCACCACTCTCTGGCTGAAGAAATGTCTCCGCATTTCTGTTCTGAATTTACCCCCTCTAATTCTAAGGCTGTGTCCGCGGGTCCGAGTCTCCTCGCCTAACGGAAGCAATTTCCTAGCGTCTACACCCTTTCCAAGCCATGTATTATCTTGTAAGTTTCTATTAGATCTCCCCTTAATCTTCTAAACTCCAATGAATACAATCCCAGGATCCTCAGCCGTTCCTCGTATGTTAGACCTACCATTCCAGGGATCATCTGTGTGAATCTCCGCTGGACACGCTCCAGTGCCAGTATGTCCTTCCTGAGGTGTGGGGACCAAAACTGGACACAGTACTCCAAATGGGGCGTAACCAGAGCTTTATAAAGTCTCAGTAACACAACAGTGCTTTTATATTTCAACCCCCTTGAGATAATTGACAACATTGCATTAGCTTTCTTAATCACGGACTCAACCTGCATGTTTACCTTTAGAGAATCCTCAACTAGCACTCCCAGATCCCTCTGTACTTTGGCTTTACAAATTTTCTCACCGTTTAGAAAGTAATCCATGCTTCTATTCTTTTTCCCAAAGTGCAAGACCTCGCATTTGCTCACATTGAATTCCATCAACCATTTCCTGGACCACTCCTCCAAACTATCTAGACCCTTCTGCAGCCTCCCCACTTCCTCAGTACTACCTGCCTGTCCACCTAACTTTGTATCGTCGGCAAACTTCGCTAGAATGTCCCCAGTCCATTCATCCAGATCATTAATATATAATATGAACAGCTGCGGCCCCAATACTGAACCCTGCGGGACACCACTTGCCACTGGCTGCCATTCCGAAAAAGAACCTTTTATCCCAACTGTCTGCCTCCTGTCAGACAGCCAATCCTCTATCCATACCAGTAGCTCACCTCGAACACCATGGGCCCTCACCTTGCTCAGCAGTCTCCCATGTGGCACCTTATCAAAGGCCTTTTGGAAGTCTAGGTAGACCACATCCACTGGGTTTCTCCGGTCTAACCTACTTGTCACCTCTTCAAAGAACTCCAACAGGTTTGTCAGGCACGACCTCCCCTTACTAAATCCATGTTGACTTGTTTTAATCTGACCCTGCTCTTCCAAGAATTTGGAAACCTCACCCTTAATGATGGATTCTAGAATTTTACCAACAACCGAGGTTCGGCTAATTGGCCTATAATTTTCCATCTTTTGCCTTGATCCTTTCTTGAACAAGGGGCTTACAACAGCAATCTTCCAATCATCTGGGACTTTCCCGGACTCCAGTGACTTTTGAAAGATCTCAACCAACATCTCCGCTATTTCCTCAGCCGCCTCTCTCAGAACTCTAGGATGTAACCCATCAGGGCCAGGAGATTTATCAATTTTAAGACCGTTTAGCTTTTCTAGCACTTTCTCTTTTGTAATGGCAACCATACTCAACTCAGCCCCCGGACTCCCTTTAATTGTTGGGATATTACTCATGTCTTCCACTGTGAAGACTGATGCAAAGTACTTATTAAGTTCTCCTGCTATTTCCTTATCTCCCATCACTAGGCTTCCAACATCAGTTTGAAGTGGCCCAATGTCTACTCTTGCCTGTCGTTTGTTTCTTATGTATTGAAAGAAACTTTTACTATCATTTCTAATATTACTGGCTAGCCTACCTTCATATTTGATCCTCTCCTTCATTTTTTCTCTCTTTGTTATCCTCTGTAGGTTTTTGTAGACTTCCCAATCTTCTGATTTCCCAGTGCTCTTGGCCACTTTATAGGCTCTCTCTTTTTCTTTGATAGATTTCCTGACTTGCTTTGTCAGCCATGGCTGTCTAAGCCCTCCCCAGATAATATTCTCTTCTTGGGGATGAACCTCTGTAGTGTCCTCAATTTTACCCACAAACTCCCGCCATTTTTGCTCTACTGTCTTCCCTGCTAGGCTCTGCTTCCAGTCTATTTTCATCAGTTCCTCTCTCATGCCCTCATATGTACCTTTATTTAACTGTAACACCATTACATCCAATTTTGCCTTCTCTCTTTCAAACTGCAGACTGAACTCTACCATATTATGATCACTGTTTCCTAAGTGTTCCCTTACTTTAAGATTTTTTATAAAGTCTGGTTCATTACATAGCACTAGGTCCAGAATAGCCTCCTCCCTTGTGGGCTCCATGACAAGCTGTTCCAAAAAGCCATCCTGTAAGCATTCCATGAATTCCCTTTCTTTGGATCCACTGGCAACATTATTTACCCAGTTCACCTGCATATTGAAGTCTCCCATGATCACTGTGACCTTGCCTTTCTGACATGCCTTCTCTATTTCCCGTTACATGTTGCGCCCCTGGTCCTGACCACTGTTAGGAGATCTGTACATAACTCCCACTATGGTTTTTTTGGCCTTTGTGGTTCCTCAATTCCATCCACACAGACTCCACACCATCCGACGCTATGTCATTCAGCACCATAGATTTAATTTTGTTCTTAACTAACAAGGCAACCCCACCCCCTCTGCCCACCTCCCTGTCTTTTCGATAAGTTGAAAACCCTTGGATTTTTTAACTGCCAGTCCTGACCCCCCTGTTACCATGTCTCTATGATGCCTCCCACATTATAATCATTCACGATGATCTGTCTGGGCCCGGAACAAAAGCGCAAACTAACTGGAGGCAACTCAGATCAAGTCACAATGAGAGTGTCATTGTCCTTCACACTCAATGTTGCCAAAGAGGACATTCTCCCAGAGATTAATGATTCATTCTAGATTTTAAACAAGAGACTGAGATTGTGAGGGGTGTGGTAGAAAGAACACCCACAACTCTAAGAAAATTACCAGGAGATGCAGAAAATCCTTCATGAAGTTAAACTTTTATTTGTAAATACAAGCTGTGGCAATCAAAAACTGTCTTTCCTGTCTGCCCACCCTCCTCCTGGAGTCTCTCCAGTTTATACTTTCCTAGTTTCTACACTAATCTGATAGCATTAGCATAACCAATCATACGAGCTTGCGTTGTCTCTCTAAACTAATCATCGTCTGACACACTGGTCTACCAGATTCTGGATCAGTGGTGCTGGAAGAGCACAGCGATTCGGGCAGCATCCGAGGACAGGCAAAATCGACGTTTCGGGCAAAAGCCCTTCATCAGGAATAAAGGCAGAGAGCCTGAAGCATGGAGAGATAAGCTAGAGGAGGGTGGGGGTGGGGATAGAGTAGCATAGAGTACAATAGGTCAGTGGGGGAGGAGATGAAGGTGATAGGTCAGGGAGGAGAGGGTGGAGTGGATAGGTGGAAAAGGAGCTGGGCAGGTAGTAGCGGGTTTGTTTCAGGACATGGTGGAAGAGCTTCAGGGCAGAGGAAATTACCTGTCAGTTGCAGTGGGAGAAAGACTCCCTGAGATTCTTGTAGAGAGAGGAGGAAAACTTCTTCAAGGCAGGCATCCTTGCAAGAGGATTCGCAGTAGGGTTAAAATCAACAAGGTAGAAACAATGACTGCAGATGCTGGAAACCAGATTCTGGATCAGTGGTGCTGGAAGAGCACCTCCCCCACTGACCTATTGTACTCCTCCCCCACTGACCTATTGTACTCTATGCTACTCTATCCCCACCCCCACCCTCCTCTAGCTTATCTCTCCACGCTTCAGGCTTTATTCCTGATGAAGGGCTTTTGCCCGAAACGTCGATTTTGCCTGTCCTCGGATGCTGCCTGAATTGCTGTGCTCTTCCAGCACCACTGATCCAGAATCTGGTTTCCAGCATCTGCAGTCATTGTTTTTACCTCGTTTTTACCTTGTTTTTACCTCTTTACACTGGTCTACCACTTACACTTAACCTATCACATTAACACCACCATCGTCTTTCGCATTAGCTCATCTATCGTGTGATTTAACTAGCCTATCAGAGTGTGCTACCATTATCTGTTACCTAAGCCCTGTAACATGATCCTACGCATGCATTACTCCACTAAGTTAATGACATAACTGCCAAATTAACTTCTATATATTCCATACTAGTTACTTTATTTCCTAAACGAGCAGCCCGAAGTTTGCACCACTGCATTTATAGTATCTGTGAGCTCCTCCAAACAAACGATTGTGCAGGCATATGCATTGTTGCAACAAATAGCTTATTCATGTCTTTAATGGATGGAAACCTGATGTTCTTACCTACTCTGACACACAGTGGTTCAGATTCCTTTCTACATCGGTCATCCTTGATTCTGTCAGCAATATCTGATTTGCTAGATTTCCACCCCCCTCCAAAAAAAAGCCAAATACTTTGTTTACCGACAAGAAGGAAACATACAGATCTACAATGGAAAGGTGCTTCATGTTTGATGCGGTTCTGGAGCCTGCATGGTGATGAGTTCATGGTTTTTGCATTTGCTAACCTATTTCTACTGTTATTCATATGGAATTATTCTTCTGGTGGCTGATTCATTTAAAATGAATTCATATAAATGGAGAGGCTGAGCTCAGCAGGTAATAGCGAAGTCAAAGTGCTGTTGGCCTTTACTTCAAAGGGAGCAGTGTGTAAAAATAGAGAGGTCTTGCTAAAATTATAACTAAAATCAAACCTAAAGTACCATGAAGAGTTTGATCTCTTTATCTGAGGAAAAATATACTGGTATTTGAGATAATCCAGAGAAAGTTCACTGTTAATTCTGTGTATGGAGGAATTGACAGGGTAGATGCTGAGAGAGTGTTTCACCTTTGTGATAAAGTCTAGGGCCAGAGGCCATAAACTCGGAGTAAGGGGTCGCTCATTTGAAACCAGTTAGGAGGATTCTCAGGATAGTGAATCTGTGGAATTCTTTACCACAAGATTGTCAGGGCTGGGAAGCTAAACATATTCAAAGCTAAAATGAATTTTTGTTCAGTAAGAAAATAGAAGGTTATGTGAACAGGCAGGAAAGGGGAGTTGCAGATTATGAGATAACCCATAAGCTTATTGAAAGGTGGAGTGAACTTCGGCTGAATGGTCTGTTTCAGAGGTGGGGAACCTTTTCATGTTGGAAGGCCGCATTATGTTAGTTGTAATCTAATAAGGCCTCATCCAAGAAACTTCAATTGTATAAATGTTGGTACGGTTGGACTGTGTGACTATTCTCAAATTTCACTTCAAATGGAAAGCCACGTGCACTGTTGTCATCAGTTGATAAACACTGGTGTACTGGACACACACAGGATCTCGCCAATCAGCCTCGGGTGGAAGTGGCTCCAGTCAGGCAGGGGAGATAATGTACAGTCTAGAGTCGCATTATAACTAAATCATGAGCATAGCAGGTGTCGAAATAGCCCTTATGACTTACCAATTTTTTAATTGTGGCGGTCAGTCTGTGAGGATTATTTTGCTGAATTTTCTTTTACTCTCTGGTATTTTAAATACATTCATGTTAAGATTAAAATAAAATAATAAATGCTGAAAAAAATTAATTAAAAAATACAAGATTTGTTCTGCAAAATTTGGATTCATTCAAAAGGCCACACACAATGGCCTAGAAGGCCACAGGTTCCCCACCCCTGGTCTGTTTATTCTATGTCTTATTATCTTTTGGTCATTCATGACACAAGTATCGCAAGCATCGCAGCCTTTATTACTCTTCATTGATCATGGTTCGTAATGTGGTGAGTTTTGAATTGCAGTCAGAGTGAACTTTGCAGATGTTTGACCCAGTGACAGCGAAGGAATGTCTTTATAATTCCAAGTTTCGGTGGTACATGGTTTGGAGGGGAGCTCCAATGTACTTGTTATCTTTGCTTTCATAGGTGGAGGTCAGGAGTTTGGATAGTGTTGAGTTACAAGCCTTGATAGGTTGCTGAACTGCTGGCATTGTGCAACAGTGACTGAGGAATATTAAAGGCTGTATATTGGGTGCCATTCACCCTGGCTGTATTGTCCTTGATTTCAACTTCTTGAAATGTTTTTTGTAATAATTCCTGTTTTTCTGCAGGCAATACATCTCAAAAACAATCACATTTGTTTCAACAAAACGTAGTAGACAATATATTTTGGTCCAAGGAAGGACTGGACTTCTTGGCAATAATCTGAATTTGTATCTGGAATTTTAATGGATCTGTCAACATGGAAAATAGTGAATTCGTTTTTTAAGAATATTGTGTGTTTTACTTTTGTTGTGGAAGTTTTCAGCAACTGCGTTGCACATTATCAAAATGTGAGCAGAGTTTTCAGAGCAGATTGTAGGATGTGGGTTGGACTGAAGCTTTCTCAGTGAGAGGAAAGTATTAATAGAAAAACTATTTTTTTCAGTTTTCAACCAAACAGGGGAAAACCTCAAAGAAGGGCTATGTAATTGGAAGAGCATTGAGTTGTCAGTGTGGCAGAGGGATTTACTGTACTCAGTGCCTTCTTCCCCAAGCTGCATTCATCCAGACATCCTGATGTGTAAACAAAACAGAAATTTCTTAAACTCTAGCAGGTCTGGCAGCATCTATGAAGAGAAAGCAGAGTTAATCCCTTCTCAAGCATCCTGACTTGTACTTTTTGCATCAGACTTTGCCGAGTCAGGAGGTAAATTACTTCGCACAGAGTTTCCAGCCTCTGATGTTATCCTGTAAACCTTGCTTATTTGGCTAATCCAGTTCCATTTCTGGTAAATGGTGACATCCTCCAGGATACTGTTAGTGGGATTCAATGATGGTAATGTCGTGAATGATGAGGAGAGATGACTGGATCCTATGTTTTGGTCATTGTCGGGCACTGTTTGTCACCAATGTTATTTCCAACCTATCAGCCCAAGACCTCTTGAATGCTGTTCAGGTTTTACTGATAGTGACTCGGAATACAGCTGAGGAATTATGAATGGGATTCAACAGTGTGCAGTCATGAATCATCCCCATTTCTGACTTTATGGAGAAAAGGACTCTGAAGATGATTGGATCTTGGACAATGCCCTTGGACAATGAGGTGTTTGAACCTGCAATAGGCACAACTATTTCCTGATTCCATTGGCTTCAATTTTTCTCACACTTCTTGATACCATACTTCGCCAAAAGCTCCCTGAATGTCGGCCCAATTATTGGATGTAATGAGGATTGAAGCTGAATGGCCCTGACAGAAGCCAAACTGGGCATCAGTCAGCGTTTTATTGGGGAATGTATTTCTCCATTGCATTGTTAATGATGATCAACCATTTTGCTGAAGATTAAGCATAGACAGATGAAGCAACGTTTGAATAGTTTGGATATTCCTCCATTTTGAGGGCAGGATTTACCTGGGTAAATTTACACATTGTTAGTAGTTGTCAGTGTTGTTGCTGCATTTAAACAGACTGTCAAGGGATATGACTAGTTCTGGAGCACAAACCATCAATCGTATAGTTAATATGTTTTCAAGCCTTATTGCTATTGCTGTGTCCTCTTATCCCTTCATAAGTATCAGAGAAGGATGGAGTTAAGTTGGTTATTTTCCCCATTGGTTTTGTTACTACCTGCTGCAGACCAAGTCTACCAAATTTACCCTTTAGGATTTCACCAACCTGGCCATTAGTGCTGCTATGAATGTATGTTTGGTGATGAAAATTGAAGTCATGTACTTAGAGTACATTCTGAGCCCTTGCCACCCTCACTACTTCCTCAAAGTGGCGTTCAACATGGAATACTGATTCACCAGTTAGGGGGTGGTGGTAATCAGCAGGAAGTTGTCCATGGTTGACCTGATGCCCTCAGACTTTATGGAATCTGAAGTCAATATTGAAGTATCCCAGAGCAACTCACTCCCAATTGTATGATACTGCCGCTACCTCTGCTGAGTCTATTCTGCTAAGGAGGAGTGTGCAACGTTGGCTATAAATTGGGTGTGACTATGTCAGGCTGAAACTTGAGTGTTCTGTGGGGCAATTAGACACAATCCCTGAATATGAGGAAGGAGAACTTTGCAGAGTCGTCTGGGCTGGATATATTGCTGTTATTTCTGGTTCCTTGATTGTTATCACATTGTGTGTTTGGTTTTATTATTTACCTTCCCCAGCAGTTTATGGAAGAACTAGGTGGCTTACTTGAGTGCTTCTCCTTCATCAAGTGGTTGTCAAGCACAATCATAAGACACAGGATCTTATGATCCTGATCCACAGTTACCTGATGAAGGAGCAGCACTCTGAAAGCTAGTACTTCCAAATAAACCTGTTGGACTATAACCTGGTGTTGTATGTTTTTTAACTCTGTAGAATTTTGGCAATGTTTGGAGAGGAGTATCTTTTGGTTGTAGTGTACTGATGGTGTTTCACCTCTGGTTTTCTTCAGTTTCTTCCTGTCAACTGATGTAAATTTCAGTCTCAACAGTCTACTGGTTTCCTCATTCTGTTGCAGTATTTAGAGTTCTCAGACATGTGCAGTTTTGGGGAGGTTTCACTGAACAGACGGTCATCCCGATAAGATGGGCCACCTTTTTGAACAGCAGTGACCCTTGTAATGGTGGTAGGTGATTTGGGATTAAATAGAGCTACCAGTGATGAAGGAGCATGTCAGAGAGATGGAGGTGATGTGCCTAAGGTGCTGACTCATTTGTAGTGTCAGAAGTTTCTTTGAAGTTTTCAAGTTGGCAGGGTTAGTGTTTGAAAATGTCAGACTGTATCTGAACCCAGAAGTGTCTAGAAAATGAAATGTGCCATCATAACTTTTTTAATGTAGAAAGATGATTATTCCTGTAAGGTGTTGACCCTGATCTCAATTTCTTTTTCTTGGAATGGAAATTTGTTTTCTCAATTTTCTTCCCTGTTCTCCCTATTCTGACTGAGAATTTGGCCAAGTAATCACTTTTTATTTCTGAGCCTTTATCATGTGTTGCCGGGCAAATTAGAGAAGGAATCACAGGGCTGATCCATCCCACATGAGTGCACTTGGCAAAGGGGAATCACTGGATGGATTTTCTTCCCTTTTCTGCCTAAGTTGAAGCCATTCCCTCCAGCTTGGAGATTGATCACTTCCAGAACACTTCAGCTCGTGGTGTGCAACAATGTCAGTGTTGTGTGTAACCGTATAACAGGGCCTGTGTCTGTTGTCTAGTATTGATCTGTGCAACTTCAGAAAAGAAAAGAAAACTTGTTTTAAATGGCACTGTTTACAATCATGGAACATTCTTTATGTGGCTTACAGCCAGTGAACACTTTGTAGTTTATGAAATAGCAAATGCAAAATACAATTTGAGCATGTTCGGTTCATCAAAACAGCAAATTGTTGAATAGGATAATCTGTTGAAATAAATATTGGCCAGAATGCTGAGGTCTTCTGCATCCGTCTCCTCTGAAGGACACCATCTGCAACATAGTGCAGTACTCCCTCAGTACTGGACAGGTCATTCTGCTATGACATGCATTTCATTAACACAAATTTGACAAATTGGGGACACTGTTTCTAAAGCACGAACTCTGAAAACGTGTGTTGGCTGCAACCCGATTACATCGCGAAGACTTTAAATGCTGTTTCTAAAATGTGATTTTCCGATATCATGGGGGTTGGACAGCAAAGCAACCATTGTGTTATGGAAGAACTACTTGGAGTGAAATGTCTGCCTGAGAGATCTGCTCAAATCTCTGGTGGGATTTGAACCCACAATCTACTGTCTCAGGCTACACAACTGCTATCTGGTCAGTGACGGCCCTTTCTTGCTCTTTAAATAAGTGGCACGGTTGTGATGAAATACCCTTTCGGTGTAGTCTGCACATTATGTGATATTTCTCCCATTCTGATCCTCTTTATTTGTCTAAATCAATTCAGAACCAGCTAACTTCCTGAATTATCAACCCTTCCACACATTCCCATGTCAATAAATTTTATTCATTGCCCTGAAGACCTCAATTGATAGAGAACAGCAAAAGACCAAGCAGATTATCAGACTTTATTGTTTAAAAATTAAACTTCTTTGATTTATAGGATATTTGATTAATCTACATGCAGAGGAGCCTCGATTATCTGGCATTCGATTATCTGAATTTCGGATCATCCGAAGTAGATTGTAAGATCCCGATGCTTGGCTAAACTGTATTACCCGGCATTCAATTATCCAAACAAAACACTCTGCCCATGTCGCTTGGGTAATCAAGGTTCCTCTGTAAATTGTTCCATTGTTTCAATGTTGTGCTTCCTTGTGAATCTACATTATTATCTGAAAGCACATGGCTGTTCTGGCTCGTGTTTAATTGTTTGCAGTGAACAGTACGTTCACGACAACATTAAGTGTCCCAAACTAATAGTCATCAAAGTAATTTACCTTTCTCCCTCAGTTATTTTTTAAAAACTGGAACTTTCATTAAACCTTCAGAGTAGTCACAGCATATAACCGTGTGTCAGCTGCTTTCTAGTTCCTGATGAGAAACATTTCTGCCATGACACAAGTCAACCTCTGAGCTTACAGTCACTTTCAAATAAATGTTTGTTCGAACCATTCTTTGTTTCTGTATCAAAGGCATTTGCTATAACAGGTAATAATATTGGAAGAGCTCATTTATCCACCATTTTCCAAGGGTGGGTAATGGAGGCATATAAGGGACATTGACCTGCCAGACACAAACTGGGCATTTGTGTCTGAGCATAAGTTGGACTTTCTCTGCAGATTGCAGCTGCAGTAACATATCCCTATTGTGACCTTTTACCACCTGCTGTAGTTGCTTTATCAAACTCCCTGTTCAGTTATGAATATTTCACGTTCGGAAAAGATTTCTGTGCTGTGGATCTCTGTGACTATTGGACTCTTTGTGACACTCTGTGACAATCTATTTCTCTCTGTGACTCTCTGTGACTCTGTCTCAATCATAATGAGAAATGCCACAATGTATTTATTGCACATTTCTGATAAATAATTTGTCTTGTGGAAAGGGAACATGCATTTAGCGTGAAGTGAACTGGTAGAGTTGTGAAAAGAGGTCTGTAATGTAAGAAAAAAATGTCAATCATGGTTTAATTTTACTAACGTCAGTAAATGACTATTAACCATTAATTTACATAAATGGAACATTTACATTGTGAGAAGGAAAAGAGACTAGATAATGTAGGGACCAGGAAATGGGACTTGGCCAGATTAGCAGTTGTTTACTGAATGGCAGAGTCTCAGAAAAACAACCAAATATTTGCAGGGGCAAATATTTGGCCAAAGGACTGTTATAAAGAAAGAAATATTTCCATCTAAATAATGAGTGTTGTGGTTACGGGACATCTCAAAATGGCTCTCTGCCAATGAAGTACTTTTTGAATTCTGGTCATTGGTTCAAGGGAGGTATTATGACGTCGTAGCTCCAATTGTTCTGGCATAATAGCGACTTGATGATCACGATAATCTGGATAATCAGATTCCTCACAAAAACTTGGTTGAATATACAGCACAAAAACCAAAAGAGCTGCTGGAAATCTGAAACAAAAACAGAAATTGCTAGAAAGGCTGAGCAGGTCTGGCAGCATCTTTGGACAGAAATCAGTTAACATTTCTGGTTCAGTGATCTTTGTTGTTATGGGACATCTCAAAATGGCTCTCTGCGAATGAGGTATTTTTTGAATTCTGGTCATTGTTCCAAGGTAGGTATTACGATGTCATGGCTCCAATTGTTATGGCATAATAGCCAGGGGAACAAGGACTTGGACTTCTGTTGATGGTTACTGACATTATTTGATCTTGGTTCTGGTGTATACACACACAGATGCTCCTAGTTTGAACCTACTACTTACTACTAGTACATTCCTCACTGAAGCTACATTACCTCTCAGGACTGGAGAACATTCCACATTTGAGTTTCTGATTGCAAGCTTGTAATGTAATCTAATCTGAATCTGAAAATCTGTGTTGTTGATTATCTTTGCTTTGTTTTTGTTTTAGGTGAGCTGACAAATTGTGGAGTAGAACATCTAACAAGTCAGCCCGACTAAATCAGAGACTGATAAAGAGTCGAAGTACGAAGCAAGGTATAGTGGTGCTGATTTGCAAACTACTCCAGTTAGTTGTAGTGCCTTCAATCATTGTTGTGGTGACTACTGGGTCTAGCCATCAATACTGTGTGGCAGATTAGAGATCATTTGATCCTGTGGCCAAAGAACTGTTATAAAGAAAGAAATATTTACATTTAAATGGTGACTTTTGTGGTTGTGGGACATCTCAAAATGGCTCTCTGCCAATGAAGTATTTTTTGAATTCAGGTCATTGTTACAAGGGATGTATTATGATGTCGTGGCTCTGATTGTTATGACCTAATAGCCAGTTGGTGTTAGTACTGGATAATCAGATCCCCAGCAAAACCTTGATTGAATATACCACACAAAAAACAAAAGAACTGCTGGAAATCTGAAACAAAAAAAAAGAAATTGCTGGAAAGGCTCAGCAGGTCTGGCAGCCTCTGTGGA
Source organism: Chiloscyllium plagiosum (assembly GCF_037043375.1). Taxonomy (NCBI): domain Eukaryota; kingdom Metazoa; phylum Chordata; class Chondrichthyes; order Orectolobiformes; family Hemiscylliidae; genus Chiloscyllium; species Chiloscyllium plagiosum. Next base: position 112,711,120 of record NW_028270147.1, on the reverse strand, counting down.
GAAAAATCCGTTAGCATTTCTGGTCCAGTGATCTTTGTTGTTATGGGACATCTCAAAATGGCTCTCTGCAAATGAGGTATTTTTTGAATTCTGGTCATTGTTCCAAGGGAGTATTATGATGTCGTGTGTTGTGGCTCCAATTGTTATGGAATAAAAGCCGGGAGAACATGGGCTTGGGCTTCTGTTGATGCTTACTGATATTATTTGATTTTGGTTCTGGTGTACACACACAGATGCTCCTAGTTTGATCTTACTACTTAATTCTTTCACATTCCTCACTGAAGCTACATTATCCCTCAGGACTGGAGAACGTTCCACACTGGTGAAGGATTTGTTTGTGCTGTAAGGCTCAACATTGGTATACAAACCAGATTTCAATTGTTTATACAAAATGTTGTATTTCATTATCATTAAATAATGTCGACTTAATATTTCTGTTTTTGACCAAATTGAAAATCCAAATCCAAAATAAGTATTTGAGTTTCCGATTGCAAACTTGTAATGTAATCTAATCTGAATCTGAAAATCAGTGTTGTTGATTGTCTTTGCTTTGCTTTTGTTTTAGGTGAGCTGACAAGTTGTGGAGTGAAACATCTAATAAGTCAGCCCGACTAAATCAGAGACTGATAAAGAGTCGAAGTACGAGGCAAGGTATAGTGGTGCTGATTTGCAAACTACTCCAGTTAGTTGTCGTGCCTTCAATCATTGTTGTGGTGACTACTGGGTCTAGTCATCAATACTGTGTGGCAGATTAGAGATCATTTGATCCTATGGCCAAAGGTCTGTTATAAAGAAAGAAATATTTACATTTAAATGGTGACTTTTGTGGTTATGGGATATCTCAAAATGGCTCTCTGCCAATGAAGTATTTTTTGAATTCTGGTCATTGTTTCAAGGAAGGTATTACGGTGTCATCACTCCAACTGTTATGACATAATAGCTAGTTGATGTTACTACTGGATAATCAGATCGCCAGCAAAAACTTGGTTGAATGTACAGCATAAAAACCAAAAGAACTTTGGAAATCTGAAACAAAAATAGAAATTGCTGGAAAAGCTCAGAAGGCCTGGCAACATATTTGGAGAGAAATTCGTTAACACTTCTGGTTCAGTGATCCTTCCTCTGAACACTGAAACATCAACTCTCATTTCTCTCCATGTTGTGAGGAAGAGTCACTGAACCCGAAATGTTAATTGATTTCTCTCTACAGATGCTGCTACTGAGCTTTTCCCGCCATGTCTGTCTTTGAAGACACAGTAAATGTTTTATTAACCAGCACCAATGGGACCAGGAGTGCTGGTTGATCAAATATTCCAGTAGCCAACAAACTGACACAGTCAATGCAAAAACACATGCTAAGTATTAGAAACGTAATGCAGGGGTATACACATTACTTTATTTATAGTATAACTCACTGAAACAAGCATGCACATTTGCCTTAAATAAAACTTAATGGCAGAGTGCCTTCTCACTTGCAGCCTCAACTCACTACTCTGACACCATGAAAATGCAGTAACCTTCGAGTATTTCAGGTGAATAATTTTTGTTGGTTTATCAAGAGCGACAGTTCATAAAGTGCCAGTTAAAATAAAGTTTGCTGTCCCATGATTGTTTTTGGCTATCTGGTTGAATTACTAGCGCATGTTGCAGTTCACCATCTACATTGCACAATTCAGTAGTGTGATGGAATATTTTCAACTTGCCTGGATGAGTGCAGGTCTACTAGTACCGAAGATGCTTGACACTATTTGGGACAAAACAGCCCAGGGCTAACACCACATGCACAAACCTTCACTTCCTCCAACTTCAATAATCAGCACCAATCTGTACCATTTACATAATATACTTACAGAAGTTCTCTGAGGCTGACAGGGTGGCACTTTCCAAATCCATTGGCACCTTGAAGGACAAAGGCAGCAGATACATAAGAGCACCAACACCAGCAAGTTGCTATCCAAGCTGCATCCTGTTCCTGATCAGAAATATATCAACGCTTCTTCAGTATTGTTGGTTGGAAATCCTGCAACTCTCTCCCTAATGGCATTGTGGGTTGACCTGCAATAAATGGACTGCAGGGCTTCAAATATGTGGTTCACCATATCTTCTCCATGGCATCCAGGGATGGGCAATAGATGCTGGCTCAACCAGAGAGACACTCATCGTGAATAAATCAGTTTATTTCTATTATACAGGAAAATTCCAAAGCTGGACCCATGGTAGAGTCATTGAGGTGTACAGCGCACGAAAGGACTCTGGCTCAAGTCTTCGCTGGTCAAAAGCAGCCACCTGACTATTTTGATCCAATTTTCCAGCACCTGGTCCATTGCCTTGTGTACTTTGATATCTCAGTTGTACATCTAATTAAATGTCACAAGGGTTTCTGCTTCTAACACTCTTACACCACTCCCTGATTAAAAACACTTCTCCTATTCCTTTTTAACTTAAATCCATGCCTCCTGATATTGATCACTTCTCCCAAGGGAGAAGGTTTTTTTCCCGTCTACCCTGTTTACGCCCCTCATAATTTTATACATCTTGATCATGTTCTCACTCCATCTCCTCTGCTGTGAGGAATCTGTTAATGAAAGAAATTAGGGAAATTAGTATCTGAAGTTAATATCAGACTTGAGGTTATTGTGCAAAGATGAGTGGCAGGTCAGATGATTGGTCAGAATATAAAGATAGCAGGTAATAACTAAAAGGTTAATCAGGACGAAAAAATTAATATGGGAGGAGAGAGTCAGGCATGCAAAATGGACAGAGTCGCTGGGATGAAGCTATTTCCGCTTGTGAAATAAACAGCGATGGGAGGACATATATTGACATATTGTGCCAATGAAGCAAGAGTGGTGTGAGGAACAAAATATCTTTTTCATACAGCGAGTTGTTCGGATATGGAATACACTGCATAGAAGTGTGGAGCAGAAAGGTTCAGTTAAGTCATTCAATAAGGCGTTGGGTTTTTTTTGGATAGAAATAGTGTGCAGCAATAAAGGAAAAAAGCAGATGTGTGTCAGACACTAAAGCTGGTGAAGGCATGATGGGCTGAATGACCTCTTCCTGCACTGTGAAGTAAAATGAGGTGCTGGTCCTGCAGAAAGTGAGAATGGAGATTAAATAGTAGATAACAAGGGAATGGTAGAGGATTCAAAGAGACATTCCTGGACTAACTGTCAATCAGGTAGTGGAAAGGAGCAGTGGACTTGGTGAAATTACAATCATGAGGGAAACTGATGGAACTCTGCTCTGCCAATGGGGCTGGGTTCATTGAATTTTTTTTTACAGAGGTGGTTTATGTTTGCCATGGGAATTGAAGGTAATTGGAGTTCGAATTGGAAACAGAGCAGCCGTGATTATATTGAAAGGTGGAGCAGATTTGAGGTGCCGAATGGGTTGCTTCTCCTATTTTGTTTGCTTAGAAAGATACAGAGAATGTAAACATTATTGAAAGAAGGCAAGTAATTGACATTTTTCGTCTTGTACTTATTGGGATTAGCTTACCAAAAAATACTGGAATAGTTTTACTCAAGAAACATGATTATGTTGATAAAATGCTGTGCTCACTGATGATTCTAACTTTTTCTGTACAACTTGCCATTACGTGACCAAAGAGCTACAGTAGAGGGCAAGTTGCACACAACTGAGACAACTCCTGAGCTTGTGGAGATCTGGTGGCTCTCACTGTCTTGTTCTCAGACCCAACTGTTTATTTACCGAGAGCCAATCACCTCACTGTTGGCAGGCAGAAGACCCTTGTCATCGATGGGTACTAGTCTGCATACTAATCTTGTTGCTAACCGGATCTTCCCTTGTACACAGACCTAGGCAGCAGCTTATCTGTAAACCTTTCAATACTGCTTGAATCAGCAACTGTGTAAACAGAGCTTAGAATAAGTGTCAGGTAACTTGCTTTCAAAAACTTCAGCACTCCATAGTTTTTAAACAGTTTTCTCACTTCAATCCATAATCAAAAATACAGAAAATTGAAACGATCTGGTCTTTACATAGTTTATTTACCAATGTACCACTCCAGGGAAAAAGTGAGGACTGCAGATGCTGGAGACGTGAGTCGAGTGTGTGGTGCTGGAAAAGCACAGCAGGTCGGGCAGCATCCAAGAAGCAGGAGAATGAACATTTCAGGCATAAGCCCTTCATCAGGAATGAGGGCTTATGATGAAGGGCTTATGTCCAAAAGGTTGATTCTCCTGCTTCACGGATGCTGCCTGACCTAAGAATGTCCCTTTTTAATTTGATAAAAAGCCACATTAAAGGTTATGACTGAAAGTAATACCTAATCTTACAAGAGTTTAACATGTTACCATAAATAGGAGATTGGCTGGGAAACAGGAAGAGAGTCGGCATAAGTGGGTCTTTTTCAGGTTGGCAGAATGTATCAAGTGGTGTGCCAAAGGGCTCGGTGCTGCGTCTCAACTGCTCACAATTTATAAAATTACTTGGATGAAGGGATGGAAGATAAGTTGCCAAATTTACTGACAACACAAGGAGAAAAGTAGGCTGTGAAGCAAACATGGGGTTGCAAAAAAGTTACCAGTAGTTTAAGTGAGTGGGCAAAGATCTGACTTAGTTGAAATGTGGGAAAAGTGAATTTTTTTCACTTTGGCAAGAAGGATACAAAAGTATATTATCTAATTGGTGGGAGATTGCTGAGCTGTGAGAGAGGGGGATGTGAATGTCCTGGTGCATGATTTTCAAAAGGCTCAAATGCAGTTATAGCAAAAAATTGGGAAAGCTGATAGAATGTTTTAATTTATTGCAAAGGGACTCGAACACAAGGGAGGTTATGCCTCAGTTGTACAGGCCATTGGTGGGATCCCATCTGAAGTGCTGTGTATAGTATTGGTCACCTTATTTAAGGAAGGATGTAAATGTGTTGAAAGCAGTTCAGAGAAGATTTAGCAGCCCTGCAGTGGAGGGTTGCCTTATGAAGAAAGATTGCATAGATTGGGCTTGTCTTGCTGGAGGTTAGGAAAATAAAAAGTGACTTGAGAGGCTTTGATAGGATGGATGTAGAGAGGATCCTTCCACTTAATCGAGGCATCTAGAACTGTTTAAAAGTGAGAGGTTGCTGGTTTAAAATGGAAAGATTGGCTCCATATTTTTGAAGGTCATAAGTCTTTGGAGCTCACTTCCTGAAAAAGCAGTGGAAGCAGAGCCCTTGAATATTTTCAAGTCCATGGAGGATGCATTCTTGTAAAGAGGGAATAAAAGGTTATCAGGAATAGGAGGGAATGTGTATTTGGGTTACATTCATGATCGCCATGGTCTTGTTAAACCGTGGAGTAGGCTCAAAGGACCGAATGGCTGATTCTTCTTTGTGTGCAGTTTCCACATGCTGACTTCTTTCATTCCATGCTGTACATTTCTACACATTCTATCTTCTGCATCATAGCCCTGCTTGCTTATCACTCTCTTGTTATTTATCTTCATTCTCTGCCTTAACCCAGTCCTTCAGCTGCAAAATTCCTATGTACAGATTTGTTTGTGGCTCCTGTTTACTTTTCCAACTCTTTTCTGCCCTGGCCCCCTCCATATCTCAGGTCATTCTGTCCGCTGAACATTTTAGCTCCATACATCCCAGTCTCACCCTAACATTTCCTGCTTCTTAACTTCCAAAATCCCTCAAAATATATATTTGACACCCTGCATGTTTTCTAGTTCCCCTTTGATTCCTGCCTGGGTCTATCCTAAGAGTTTTTACTGCAGGAAACAGACTATTTTAACTTGCATTGTGTTTGATTCATTATTTTTCTTTCATCCCAAGTTGCAGTACATAGAAAACAGGCTTGAAGCTATACCCACCACTACTGCAGTGACAGACACAGTGATGGATACGAGGGAAGCTTTGAGCAGTGCTACTCGAAAAATTAGCAGACTGGGTAAGTGGAAGGAATACAAAATAGTTGTTCATGGCAATTAGATCAACAGTTACTCTTGACCTCATGCTGGCCATTGTTGATCAGATAAAAGTAATAACCCCGGTGAAATTAAGTTAAATGGTCGAGGGTCATGCACTGACATTTTGCAGTGTTTTGAAAGCATTTGCAACAGAAACTGAGGCTATGGAATCTTTTCCTTCTCTCTAATTTATGGAGCTTCTTTGATAAGGCTTAGCAGGCAAAGTCAACCCTCCTGAAGTGGTCATCTCCCACTCCCATCTGTGTCAACACCTGTTGCCCATTGCAGATTCCCCCAAATGTCTGGTTTATCACTTTGTGCTGGTCCACAGAATTTGAGGAGGTGGACAAGAATTAAATTACCATCTATCTCTTCTATATTCTGACAGCAACAATTTGAGAGAAACTTGTGCTTACTAACCAATCCCATTGATTGTGATAATGGAATGCATGCTCCTTTTTTACTTCTGAAACTTTGTTTCTATTTCTATCAGATGGAAGGTATCTGGAGAATTCTATACCCAGTGCTACACCTGTCAAATCCAGTAGTCGCAGAAAATCACGGAAGGTCAACACCCCCCGCAGCCCCTTGCGATCTACCACTCTGGAAAGTAACATTATGAAGAGCAGTCAAGTTGAATTCAGAGATCCACTAACTGCAGATAGGTATGACCAGACGTATGTACTTTCTGTCGGTCACTTTCTGTTATCAATTCCTTCAGTTGTGCATATATTAGAAACAACTAATACCTGCTTGACAGCTTATAGTTGCCCTCTCCTGACAATCAAAGCACGACAGAGTCAACAGTGGCAGGATAGATACATAGAGGATCCCAGACTTCAGAATGCTTGTTCTTTCACATATAATCTCATCCGAGGGTGTAATTTTAAAGATCTTGCATGCAAACATTTTCTGTACTTATGACTTTTTACAGTGTGTTCCAACTTGTGTACAAATTGACTTGCAGAAGCACTCTAGAACAGAAACCATTCATAAACTGGGGTCTGCCAGTAGCCTGAGGCAGTTTCCATTAGAAACATGGGCACAATTTCCAATATGGAATAACAATAATAGAATGTGTTTACAAGAATCCTTTGCCATGTAGCCCACCTTAGTTGGTTCTATTTGGTTTTTATTCAATGCTCACTGCTCTGGGAACCAACTATTAATGGAGATACGTTAGTGAAGCTCAGTCTTGTGCAGTATTTAGATCATCATCAGTTCATCAGAGCCATTAAGCTTTTATAAATAGGAACTGGAGTACAAAAATGAATGATGTTAAACCATCACAAATCACTGGTTAAGCTACAGTTAGAATGTTGTCCCCAGTATTGGGAACCCTAATTCAGGAAGGACTTCAAGGCTGTGCACAGGAACCAGAAAGTGTTAACTTGACATTCGTTGATTATAGTAATCAAGAGAGATTCGATAAATTGCTGATCAGTTTGATTGAACAGTGGTTCAGAGGAGACCTCAAAACTGGTCAGGACTTTGGAAGAACTGCTTCTACTGGTGGAAGAGACAGTAAGTAGAGGGAAAATACAAGGTGAAGTTATGGAAGTCACCAAATTAATAAAGTTACAGACTGTCATTGGCATCAAGTTTCATTTCAAGGGGAGGTGATAGCTGAGTGGTATTAGTGCTACGCAAATATTCCAGATACTCAGCATATTCTAGGAAGCTGACACTGGATAGTCCAACATATGTTGAGCTGGGGTGAATTCTCTTTGATGCTTATAGAAATTGGGTTGTTGGGGTTTTTTGGATTTCATCAAGGGCAAGTAGTCATCAGTGAGCATTTGCTTTATGTAGTGCATTGATTTTGGAAAGTCTTCAGCTCTTGTATAATTGTGTGCTGTCTGTTGATGTGCATGTGATGTGGTTGTCCTTTATTTTTCCTCTGGCATCCCAGGGAGCTACCAACCAGACGGTGGCTAGTGTGATGGTAGTCACTGATGAATCCTCTTGATGACTCAAATGGACTGGTAAACCCGAAGGACCTTTTAGGCCTTGGCGAGTATGTTGCGAAGCTGTTGTCTGGATTGTCAGGTTTGGCAGGTTCATCAGCCTTTAGGCTGCTGTGTCCAGTCAGTACATTGTTGTTTAAATTTAAGAGTGGGAATGGTATTGTAGAAGATTGGCTTTTGGGAATAGTAGAGGGAACATGAGCCCATTAAGTAAGGATGGCTGTTTATCCTCATGAAGGGCTTGTGCCGGAATCATGGACTCTCCTCTTTGGATGCTGCCTGACGTGCTGTGCTTTTCCAGTGCCACACTTTTTGACTCAGTTTATCCCTAATGCCGACTAAGTCCGACAGATTGTTTAAAGCAGAGTTTCAGCAAATAGATACTTGATGGCATGAAATCTGCAGTGTTAAATGGTTTAAGTGATGTCTCATTTTGGCAGTTGTCAACATTTGTGATTATGTAAATTTTGTGCTTTCAGTGCTCACGGGGAGTTATCAAAGAAAAGCACAAGCTCTCCATCGTTCCATTCCACTGTGAGTTCTATGTCTCAGAGCACTTTTCAGAATGGCGCAGTGATAACATCCAGCAAGGGGAAAAGGCAGCTGCGTGCTACTACCTCCACACCTTCACCTTCTCTAGCCGACGTCAGTGTTACTGCAGCCAGGCCCTCCACATCCTCTGCTGCAGGTTGGAACTCTCGGAATCATGTCTTCTGTAACTGTCATTTGTTTGTCCTAAACATCGCCATGGGAGTAGGTTTTTTTTTAAATAAAACCCTGAGTAAGTAGACAACCAAGGTGAAGTGAGAGGCATAGTGATGGTTGGAAGAAATGATGAGGTGCCACGTGACGTGGAAGCAGGTGCTTTTTCATTCAAGTGGTCGGATCCTGTCTGAGGAACATGAAGCAGAAGTAGGCTATTCAGCCTGTTGAGCCAGCCCCTGTCATTCAGTACAATCATGGCTGATCAGTGCTTCAGTGTCGTTTTAGCCACCCTGTTTCCATGACCCCATACACTGTTGGAAATCAAATCCGTCAATTTTTACATGAAACATACTTGATGACTATGCTTTCACAGCTCTCTGTGGTAGAGAATTCCAAAGGTTCATGACACTGAAGTAGCAACAGAATTGTCATCAGCTCAGACCTAAGTGACATGCTCTCATTTTTAAGTGGTCCCACCAGTCCTAGACTCCCCAACGGGGGAAATGTTACCGACATCCACCCTTTAAGTATTTCGTAGATTTCAATTAAATCAATTCAAAATGCTGGAGAATGCAGGTCCAGTTTTCCCAATCTCTCCCCATGAGAATGTCCTGGAAACAAGTCTGGTGAACCTTTGTTGCATTCCTGATCATTCACCAGGACCCAAATACAATGATTGGGTTTGGATCTTCTGCACGCTTTGCTATTTGTTGTATCCTGTGAATCTCATGAAAATTTCAATGTCTTGTCCCTTGTCATTTTTTATTCAGTTCCTGAACTTGTTTTGAATCCTGGAGAGGCGTGCAGTTAACCTCATGATCCCAATGCATTGTTTAACTAATTGTAAAAATTGTAATTATACTTTTCATTTTGGTTATTGCAGCCTCGATGCTCAGCTCCCCGCCAAGTGTCCAACACCACATGACTGTTCAACACACTTACTTGGATGCTATAGAACAGTCCATCTGTCAGCTATCGGAGATAGACACGACTCGGGGAGTAGCCTTTGCTCAACAAGAGACTGTGGCGTTGGCTCAGATCCTAAAGGTACGGGTCTATGCCTTGTGCTGTTTCAGGAATGATTTTGTAAAATTGTCTTAAGTGACAATGGCTGCGCTCGTTTTCCAAACCAGGCAATATTCTGAGCAACGTTCTTCAGTTAAATCAGGCAAACAAAGATTTTTCCAAAACTAAAGATTAAATTTACTTACCCTGGTGTTGTGTTGTACCAGGACAATGCCTAATCTTAAATGTGCAGATATTAGCATCTTTACAAGTTGACTGATAGAAGCAGGGCAAACTTGCCAAGTTTTCAAGAAATTGCAGCTTTATAAAATTTATGCCATTATGATGAGATTTATGAGAAAATGTTTTTTTTTATTTATAAAGTTGCAATCTGAAAATTAATTGATTAAAATCTTGTCATTTGTTACTCTTAAGATTTTGGTGCCTTTGCATTTCAATTGTTACTCTCTCTCTCTGGACACTGCAAATTTAAATACCAGCTTTTCACAGAGCAGAGCAGTTGAATGTAGAGTGATGGTTCCTATTTAATCTTTGTTTGTGTCCAGGCCCAACAGCAGAGACATGAGCACGACATAGCCCTGCTGAAGCTGAAGGCCGAGCAGGAAGCTGCTGCAAGTCAGAGGCAGCTAGAGGAGGCCAGACAGAAAGCTGTACAGGTACTTGAACATGTAACAGGTGTCTGGAAATGCAAGGAATTCAGTGTTGACTGTTTCTCACCGTGCAATAAGAACAAACAAATTATATTTATAAAGTGCCTTTAACATTGAAGTCAAACCTCTCCCCACCCCTGCCCTGTTCTGCTCCACCGGTAAACTGCCCCTCTCATCAAAAGCACATCATGAAGATATCAGGAAGCTCAACATCATCCATTACAAAACATCAGCATGATTTGAATTATGTCCACCACCTTAAGTGCCTATTCCCTCTGTCATCTGTATATGGTAGCAACAAGGTGCACCATCTATAAGATGCTCTGCAATACCTCATTGAAGGCTCCTTTGACAGACTTAGACTCATGACCTATTCTGCCTGGAAGAACAGGGCAGCAAATGCATGGGAACGCCGCATATAGTTATGACTTTAAAATATATTGCTTTTCCTTTGCTGCCTACAGTGGTCTGACATACATTGGGAGTATCTTGCAGCCACATGGACTGCCGTGGTTTAAGAAGATCACTAGCTTTCACCTTTTAATGCCAGTTGTGGTTGGACAGTCAGTGTCAGGGATATCTACATCCTGAGAATGAATTAAATAATTAATTCCTGCTTTTTTAGTTCTGAATGGTTACATCTCCCCATCATGGAAACAATCTCGCAATACCATGACCAGGTTAAATTAAAAAAAACCAAAGAACTGCAAATACTGGAAATCAAAAAAAACAAAATCACACTATGACTAGGTTACTGTGCTTATATGTGCCATTGGAGGAGAGGGAAAGGCTTAAAAGCTTGATTGTAAAATAGAAGCTGTGTCAGTGAGCTTACGTTGCATGATGAAACATGGATCATAAGTCAATTCCACATTGCATTTTAATAATGCTCTGTCTCTTGATTAAAGTATCTGAATTATCAATTGCTGGACATGAAAACCTCTCTTTGTGTTCTCAGGCATGTGCAGAAACTCTGCAGCAGTTTGTACAGGTTCGCCAAGAGATGCTGCAAGAGTCCACAACTAAAATGATCGCTCAGCAGGTGGAACTTGCAAGGCTGATGGCTGATACAGCACGTCAGGTTACAGAGGTACTTTCTTCTAGTGTACTTGGCAAGATGGCCCTTTCCCCCAGTCATGCTGAAGAGCCTGTACTTTCTGGAGTTTTGAAGGAATTTCTCTCATACAGTTGCTGCATTGAGTTAATTGTCACTGCAGTTTGAAATTATTTCATTCCTCTAATGTAGTAAACTGTCAAGGAAGAGCAGGGCAAAGCTTAACAGCACACCATATGATATTAAGAAAGATGACCAACTGCTTGGTCAAAGAAATAGGTGAGATAGAATATTGGAAAGAAAGAAAATGTTACTATTTGAGCTGTGTTAGGACAGAATTGCATAGCTGATGACAATGCAGCTGAAAGCTTCAGCGCTGAGCTGGGGTGGTGAAAATGAAAATGCTAAAATGGGGAATCTAGACACTTCAAAAGTTTCGAGGATTGAAGGAAATTGCAGAGATAGAAAGAAAAAATATGTACGGAAGGACAGGACTTCTTATACTGAAGCTGTTGGCAAGTCATGAATCAGCAAGCACGAGGATCATGGGTAAAAGGGGCTTGGTATGAGGGTGAGGTATGTGGAGCTTTTGAATATGTTGAAGTTGATGAAAGTTCAGTCAAGAGAACATTGAAATAGTCATGTCTGGAAGTGAACAATTAAGTAAACAGCTGAGGGTGCAATTTTGGGTCATGTGATGGAAGAGTTTACTGAAGGTAAGAATTCCCATTGGATGAGCTCTGTAGTAGGTTTCCTTTATTCATGGATGGAATTGCCTTCGTACTCGTGACTGCATAGCTGTGATTGATTGATAAATGCCATCGGAATCAGTATATAAACACCCCATTTTCACTCCTTTTCACAACGTCTGAGATCTTTTAGCACATTGTATCATGCTCCCCTTTGGAGAAAAGAAAGCATGAAATGGAGCCTCAAGGAATCGAGCAGGAGTAGGGTATTCGTCCCCTTCAGCTTGCTCCCCGATTCTATCATATCATGGCTGGGCCAACCCAGGCCTCAACTTGTCTTTTATGCTTGATCCTCATAGCCCTCAACTGCTTAATATTTCAAAAATCTATCTACCCTCTTTTAAAATAATTTGAGATAGAATCATAGAATCCCTACTGTGTGGAAACAGGCCCTTCGGCTTAGCAAGTCCACACCCACCCTCCGAAGAGTAACCCAACCAGACCCATTCCCCTATCCCATTTAGCTGTCACAATTCTTTGGGCAAGAGAATTCCAGCCATTCACTGAGAAAGAAAAATTACTTTACTTTTTTTTAAATGAATATTCCCTTCTGTAATGTCCCCTGGGTTGAGACTTCACTAGTACGAGAACATCTAGTCAACATCAACCCCTGTCAAGCTCCTCAGAACATTGTTTCCATAAGATAACCTGTTATTTGTCCAGACTCTATTGAATAATGACCTAACCTATTCTTGACAGACCAACCTTTTCATCCTTGAAGCAACTAAATTAATCTTTTTTTGAGTGGCCTCCAATGCTAGTTTATCCTTTCTTAAATATGAGAACAAAAATTGTATACAGTACTCCAAGTGAGGTCTCAGCAACAGCCATTGTGGTTAACCAATCCTCAGTCCATGCTAATACATGACCCCCAATACCGTGAGCTCCTATCTTGTGCAATTGACTTTTATGTAGCACCTTATCAAATGCATTTTTAAAATCCCAATACAGAACATCATCAGATTCTCCTTTATCAGCTCTACTTGTTATCTCCTCAATGAACTCGAGCAAATTTATCAAATATAATTCCCTTTCACAAAATCCAGTCTACCATGTTTAATGATAAGCTTTTCCAAATGTCCTGCTATTTCTTCCTTTAATAATCAACTCTGCTGTTCTGCCAAAACAGAAATTAAACTAACTTTCCTGATTTCTGTCTCCCTCCCTTCTTGAACAGGTGCATCAATCCACTGGAAGCTCCCTGTATCCACTGATTCGGGAATAATTCAAAAGATGCCTTGAATATCTCTGCAGCCAGTTGCCTTAAAAAATGTTTGATACATGCCATTTGGTCCTGTCTGCCTTTAATCGTATTATGATTCGGAGATGCCGGTGTTGGACTGGGGTGTACAAAGTTAAAAATCACACAACACCAGGTTATAGTCCAACAGGTTTAATTGGAAGCACACTAGCTTTCGGAGCGACGCTCCTTCATCAGGTGATTGTCTGATGAAGGAGCATCGCTCCGAAAGCTAGTGTGCTTCCAATTAAACCAGTTGGACTATAACCTGGTGTTGTGTGATTTTTAACTTTAATCATATTAGTTTGTCATTACCTTGTCCCTTGTGACAAAGACTGTTGCAGCATTTTTCCTCCCATGAATACCTTGCTTTTTGTTATCTTTGGGATGATAACGGTATTCTCCTCCATGAAAACTAATGTAAAATATTGGTTTAAATTATCTGCTGTTTTCCCTGTACACATTATCAATTCCCGAATCAGAACCTCCAAGGGTTCGAAGCTCACTTTAGCTACTCACTTTTTACATTCCTGTAGAAACTTTTGCCGTTCGTTTTTGTTTCTTGTCAATTTAATTTTATGATCAATTTTTTTCCTTTCTCGTCCTCCGCTGTTGTGTCGTTCTTTTCCTGTTGGTACTGTCCTTGACTGCCTTTGTTACCCACGGGTGGTTCACCTTTCTCTCAGAGTTCTCCTTTTTGCCTCAAATAAAATTTTGCTCAGCGTTATGAGAAAAGCCCATCATATCTCAGTGACCGAGCATGTGAATTTTTTTAACACTGGATGCTTCAATTTTAATGACGTTCTCATTGGTTTTTGCTGTTTCAAAGAAGAGCTGAGATCATCTGGAAAGGAGGTGGCAGCTGATTCAGTATTAGTTCCAGAATTAATTTGAATACTTGCAAAAAGAAATTATTTGCAATACTGTGAGAGCAGGGGTCTAGCCAAATAGCTATTCCAAAGAGGCGGCACACATGTGATGGGTTGAGTAGGGGCCTCTGATTTCAAAAGCATGATGTGATCCAAGTTGTCTTCTCATCTGTGCTGTGCTAATTCTTTCTGGTTTAGATGACAGAATTGGCATGTGCACAGGTAGCAGCAGGATCTCTGACTGCCACAAACCTACCTCATGGAACAGCTCCTGTGCCAGTGACAGTGCTGTTGGACCAACAGAGGCAGCAGGATTCAGACTTCATGAACCAACTTCGAACCAGAGCTGAACCTGACAGGTAAGGTTTTTCCACTGCCCCAACCTGATCAATAATATTTAGCTTCTTGGCTTAATAACCTGAGGTTTGTTGCTTGATGCGATGCACAGTTTTTGATGTTTTTCCTCTTATCTGTGATCAGGAGAGGCAGGGTCAATGCACTCAGTCTTTTAGGAAAAAAGGAGGTGGCTCAGTGGTCAACACTGCTGCCTCATAGCGCCAGGGACCCAGGTGACTCCAGCCTCAGATGACTGTCTGTGTGGAGTTTGCACATTCTCCCGTGTCTGCATGGGTTTCCTCTGAGTGCTCCGGTTTTCTCCCACAATCCCAAGATGTGCAGGTGAGGTAAATTGGCCGTGCTAAATTGCCCATAGTGTTCAGGGATGTGCAGGTTTGGTGCATTAGTCAGGGGTAAATGTTGAGTAATAATGTTCAGAGATAGGTTTGGTCGGGATACTCTTCAGAGGGTTGGTGTGGATTTGTTGGGCCGAAAGGCCTGTTTCCACACTGTAGGAATTCTATTCTATTCTATGATCAGAGTAATTTTGGGGATCTAATAGGATCCTGGTATTCAGAGGGTACTCTGTTCGTTAAAATAGTATTGTGCACTCTTACCTTCTGCAGCAATTTGAGGTAGACTGCTCTGTACAATTTCTTCAAACATTTTTTTCTGGAACCAATCAGGGACTTGGTAATATGATTGATTAATGAGTTCAAAATTGAAGACCCTTTTGGTAAGATTCAATGCAGCAGAATAGAATTTAGCTTTAGGCGAAGGAATTTGGTTCTTTTACTAGTTTCTAAAGTTAAAGGCAGTCACAAGGGTATAAAGTAATAGTGAGCTAAATGGGAATGGGATGAGAGGTTAGAATGTTAAAGCAGAAGAACATATTTAGTTATTTCATAATTCGCAACAATGTACATTTACTTATAATAGAAATGCACGAGGAAAAGATGGCAACAGCGGTGCATAGCTAAAGGAATTGTGGGTGACATCAAATTGAAAGAAAAGATATACAAAACTGCAAAGGTGGTGGTAGGCCAGAAAATTTGAGAATTTCAAACTATTGAAGGATGAACAAAAACTGCTGGAAGATACTTTGTCCCTTGTGATAGAGACTGTTATAACATCTTACCTCCCATTATATACTTTGCTTATTTCCCAAATTTGGGATGGTAACAGTATCTTCCGGATTTGTAAGATAATTGGGCAAATTATCCCACTAGTTACTCAGCCTAAAACAAAGTGCTCTTGTGATGCTGTGGTCATGTCTCCAACTTTGAGCCAGAGGCCTGGATAAGTCCCATCTGCTCCAGAAGTGTTGATTAGGAAAGAAACATGAGACAAACTTCAGTAATTGAATGTACAATCTTGATGGTCTCTGGAAGTTCCAAACTTGACTGTTTTGTATCCTCACCTGAGGCCTGATCTCAATTAACCCATCTCATTTAAACTGAATTGCCTTTTCTTGTGTTGAATATAATTGAGGTTTGTCCTGTCTGCATGCTCCCTTGTGCAAAATCTGTTGCAACCTGTCAAAGAACAAGATTGTAAACTCAGATTCGCTGATAGCCTGTTCAAGGGACAGTAGGTGCTGCAGTATTGATCCCATTTTCCATTGAACTGAGACAGGAGATGGTGAACTTGCTGACATGTCGTTCACGGAAAAAACTGTTTTAATTTTAAAAATTGCCATGGCTGTGGTGGAATTGAATCCAGAGACTTAGCTGGAAGTAGCTGATCGTTGTTTCTTTCTTTGTTTCATCTCAGAAAGAATGAGTGCAGTCCAACACCAGCTGGATCTGCAGAGAAACTGCCGGACACTAAAATGCGTAACTCCACTTTGTTAGACAGTCTGTTTGAGTCATCCAGACTCAAACATCATGATCGGAGGTGGGCACTTTATGTTCGCTGTGGATGCTTTTACATAGTATAATATTAATCCATAACATATTTCTTGAGTACTGAAAACAACAAATACTGGAGATCACAGTGGGGAGATGATGGCCCAGTGATATTATTGCTGGACTGGTAATCCAGAGATCCAGATAACATCCCGGAGAACTGGGTTCGAATTGTTCGAATTGAATTCAATAAATATCTGGAATTAAGAATCTAATGACCATGAATCCTTTGTCGACAGTTGGGAAAAACCCATTTGGTTCACTAAAATCATATAGGTCGGAAACTACCATCCTTACCTAGTTTGGCCTACACGTGACTCCAGACACACAGCACTGAGGTTGACTCTGTACTGCCCTCTGGGCGTGTTAGGGATGGACAATAAATGCTGCCCAGTCAGTGACACCCTCATCCCATAAACATATATTTTTTTAAATCCATGGAGACAGCAAGCTAACATTTTGAGTCTAGATGACTCCTCATCAGAGCTCTGAAGAGTCATCTTGACTCAATGTTAGCTTGCTCAGTCTCCATGGATGCTGCCTCACCTGCTGTGAGCTCCAGCATTTGTTGTTTTAAGTACAGATTCCACCATCTGCAGTGATTTCCTTATTTATTTATTAAATTCCCCCTAAATTGCAGCTCCTACTCAGCACCTTAACTTACAGAGTACTGTGACCCTGGTGCCAAAAGCCTCCATTGACTTGTTCAATCACACCATATGTTGGGGCAATTGCAAAATGCCACTGTGGCTGAAAGGAATAGAATCAGAGTCATACAACATGGAAACGGACGCTTCGGTCCAACTCGTCCATGCCAACCAAATTTCCCTAAATAAACTAGTCCAATTAGCCTGCATTTGGCCCATATTCCTCAACCTTTCCTATTCGTGTACCTCTCCAAATGCCTTTTAAATATTGTAACTGTATTTGCATCTACCACTTCCTCTGGCCGTTCATTCCATGTATGAGTCAACCTCTTTGTGAAAAAGTTGGCAACTGATAGTTTCACTGTTGCCTACAGTGAGTGAATCGCTAGGGATTATTGTTCATTCAGGACCACCCCTTGCTGAGCATGGCTCAGGGCCTCAAGAGATTCCAAAATGTGGTTTCAGCCTCTTTGTGGGTTACCACATGCTACTCAAGGCCTTGTGTTTGAGAAGCGCAGGTATTAATGGATGGGCGTGCTATGGAAGGAAGGAAGGAGGCAACGTTCATTAATTAATTAATTTATGGAATGTAGGTGTCACTGGCTGTGCGAACATTTATTGGCTAATTCTGATGCCCTTGAGAAGGTGGTTGCGAGCTCCCTTTTTGAATCACTGCAGTCCGTGTGTTGTAGGGCCGACTGGTAGTGCTGTTGGGAAGGAGTTCCAGAATTTTGGCCCAATGACACTTAAGGACAGCTGAAAGATTTTCAACTCAAGATGGTAGTGGCTCGGAAGGGAACCTGTAGGTGGTGGTGTTCCCATGAATCTGCTTCCCTTGTCCTTCGAGATGATATTGGTCATGGGTTTGGAAGATCCATATCGAAGTATTATGAATTTCTGCAGTGTATCTTGTTGATAGTACACACTGCTGCCCTGGGCATTAGTGGTGGCGGGAGTGAATGTGGCCCCAATCACGTAGTCTGCTTTTTCCAGATGCCGTCAAGCTTCTTCAGTGTTCTTGGAGCTGCACCCAAACCAAGCCAAGTAGCGAATAGTCTATTGCACTTCTGACTTGTGGCTTGTAGATGGTGGACAGGCTTCAGGGATTCGGGAGGTGGTTTATTTTTGCAGGATTCATTGCCTCTGACCTTCTCTTGTGGCCACAGTAGTTAGATGGCTAGTCCAGTTCAATTTCTAGTCAATAGTAACCCCCCAGAATGTTGATGGTGGGGAATTTGGTGACAAAAATTAGTCACTAGCAGTAAATGACACCGGGTTATAAAGAAAAGTTGAGCATGGGTTTATTTCTGGGGCTACAGAATGGAGATGTGTTAGATACGTGTCGAACCATGAACAGATCACCCTTGGAGCACTGCAAACAGTTCTGATCTGCATATTGTAATATGGATGTAGAGGCAGTAGGGAATATATTAAAAATATTTACTGGAATTATATCAAAACTGAATTTTAATCCATCAAGCAAGATTGGACAGTCTTATCTTGTTGAAAAAGAGTGACATGGTTGAGGCCATTAAAGTTATGTCGGGGTTTGATAGGGTTGACATAGAAAAGATATTTCTGCTTTTGAATGACACTGTCCACTGGAGCTATGGATACAATAGTACATCCAACAGGGAATTTGCTGGGGAGGAGGTGGGGGGTGGAGCGGGGGGGCGGTGGGGAAGGTCTTTACCCAGAAAGAGGTTTGACGTCAAACTTACATCACCAGGAATAATTGAAGCAAACAACAGATGAATTCAAGAAGAAGCTTGGAATACAAGTTATCGAAGAAAAATATGTTGATGGGTTTAGGTGGAGAGATACAGAAGGAGGCCTGTGTAAATCACAAATACCGAGACTCTGTTTTTGTGTTCTAAACCTGTGCATGTGTGTTGATCTGTGACATTTCTATGGCAGCAGTGGCAGCAGTAAACAATACAGCCCATCCTTACCATTCTTGGAGAAAAGCAGAACCTCCCACCATACAAAGGGAAACAGCTCTATTGAAGAGGTGGTTCCAACAGCAGCTGACAACTCGATCCGCAGTGACAGTCTGCCTTCATTACCTGGTGAGAAAGGCGAATTCTTTAACCAGAAATGATGTTTTGTCCTTCCACTGATCTCATGACTTAAATGGGGAATGGTGTCTCTTCAGTTAACTGATTCAAATCAACCAAATCAATTGCCACGTAAGCACTCCTTCCATACCCAAAGGACATGTAGGTCAAATAGTAACATGTCTTGCACTGATTTATTTCAAGTTCCCTTTATTCAGTCATGTGCTTAAGCTATTCAATCCAACTTTCTTGTGTTCCCCTTGGATCTGTGGTTATGCATAAGGAAACTTCCACATGTCCCCTTAAACAATGTGTGATTCAACATAACAGTTGTGTTGAATCGATAATTGTAACCCAACTCTGCTCCTTGGGCAGATAACTAATCCAAGGATTCTAGCTTAGCCTTTAACTTCATGTTCCAGTTCTAAATCTTTCAGTGAGCAATGGAAAATAACAAAGAACAATGTCAATCATTTATTGTCTCTCCAGATTCTGTTTCTGTTGCCATTGAGTACTCCCTTAAGTCCGATGACTCAATGACTGAAGATGACACTGAAGAGAAATCCTTCCATCCCCTTCTGCCATCAAAGAGCCATCGCTGCTTTAAAATGGGGAAGAAACGCAGCCAGCAGGATGATTCTGATGAAGACATACTGCAGGATCAATCGGCTTCAGTAGCTGTAAAAGTGAGTTCTCCCATGGGTTAGCCAAGGGTGAGTGGTGGTGCCAATTAGTGGGATCTCAGTGCTTGGAATAGTTGCTACTTTCCATGTTCTAGGTATCTTGCCATGAGATTCAGATGTAGAGGATGAGGAGCAGCTGGGGCAATGAGTGTAAGGCAAGTGTTGGGCAAGGGCTGTTTTTTTAAATGATAAGTACCACTCGCTAACAATGTGCCCACAGTTTATAAATCTTGAAGAGGAATTAATCTTTTACATTGTTAATCTTTGTGATCGAGTTACCATGCAGTGAAGACAGAGATTAATATTTACGGGGATTCCTTGCTCACCTAGTCAGGTAAACACAAGCTAAATTTGACTGAATTTACAACTTTCTACTGTCCATTAAAGGTGGTAACAAGATGCAAAAGACAAGTGGTGCTTGCAGAGGAATTTGATTTGAACAAGAGACATTTGTGCAGATAATAAGAGATATTCTAATTGGAAGGATATGGTTAGTGATATCTTGCATGGATCTATGTTGGAGCCCTAACTATTCAGTATTCACAATGAAAGGAAAACCACATTCAAAATTTGGGGCCACTCTACAGATTAGAGGCAATCTCGAGTGTAGGTAGATGGAAGCATAAAATCAGAAAGCAATCTTGATAGTTTAAATAAATGAAAAAGTTTGTGTCAGCAAGTGAGAGGTTGGATCAAACTAGGATATTTCTTGATTGTGAAAATTGAGAGACAGTGGAGTTTAAAGAAACTTGAAGGGTGTGATCCAGCTGTATACAGTTCATGAAAATGTCACAAACAGGCTCAGAAATGTGATCAAGGGGCCAGTGGAATGTTGACATTTATGTCCAAAGAAGACTCAAAATCAACGGATTAGAAGTCATGCTTCAGCAGTTCAAAACCTGGTCAGACTAAGCCATCAGGGCTGGGCACCATGGCTTAAGAAGAGTATCACTCTTAGTGGAAGTGCAATGTAGACTTACTGTAGTGATACTTGGGTTCTGAGGCTTAATTTAAGAAGAGAGATTAAATAGACAAAATGGTGGAGTCAGAACATTGATATTGTGGAACACTTTTGCACATGGAAATGGATGAAGTTTGAAACTCACTTCCACAAACAGTGATTGATTTGAAATCAGTTACAAACTTTAAATCTGAGATTGGTAGATTTTTAACCAAAATGCTGAAGGATTATGGGACAAAGACAGGGATTTGTCATGATGTTGAAGATTACCATGATTTGGGTGAATGGTGGAATAGGCTCAAGAAGCTAAATAGCCACCTCCTGGTTAATGTTGATGTAACCATGAAACCCTTATTCTCTGCATGTGCAACTCCTATTCTGTTTTTGGTTATTTATCAGAACCTGGCAGCAAATTAGTAACTGGAGTCCTGACCATAAAATTATCAGTATGAGGGACTATGGCCAGTCTTAATGTGTTTTACAGATGATGAAATGAGACAGTCCGCATTTACTCATCCTGATAAATATTGGGATAGTTTGATGGGATCACTTGTGATGCAGCATGATTGGCATGTCTGATGATACTCCAACTCCTTTTAATTGTTGTTGTTGTCTGCACTCAGTCCTGAGTTTTCGTGGATTATGGGGCAAGTTTTGCTTGGGTCAGGGGAAGCAGATCACCTCACTCTGTACTGTTTGTTCTCCTGTCTTTCGCTATTCAGCATGATTTGAGCCTGCCCTTCTCTGGCGGACAAGACAGTTTCTCTCAATTCACCATGGAGATGGTGCGACAATACATGGAGGGGGAGGAGATGCGTGCACAGCACCAGGTGTCACTCCTCAAGCTGAGAGAACAAGCCTTGAAGGAGAAGACCAAAGCAGAGCTGGCCTGGTTGGAGCACCAGAAAAAGTGAGTAGCTGACCTATGCAGTGATGTTAAGCTGAATAGCCTTTCAAAAATGCAATGTAAGAATGTGCAGATACTTCTAGTAATCCTTTCCAGATAAGGGAGAAAGCTGGTGTCTTTTCTCATTGCAGTGAGGCTGTTGTGCAGAAGCTAGGTATTCACATCATCTTTCCCCTTATCACTATTTGGATTGAGTAGAATAAAGGCAATTTTGATTTTTTTTTCAAATTTTTAAGTTTGTTCTTTGAATTTGGGATGTTTCCGGTAATGCTGGTATTTATTTACTATCCCTCATTCTCGAAATGGTCATGGTGGTGAGCTGCCTTGAGCCACTGCAGTCTGCTTGGTCAATATAAACATATCAACTCGCAAGTGCTGTTAGGTTTGGAGTTCAGGGCTCTGGAATAGATTGATGCAAGACTGTTGTCCTAATCCACGGGTCAGGATTTTAAACAAATTATTTCAATGGATTTCTTCGCTGCTGGTAAGGCCAGTATTGTTAGTATTGTTGTCCATCCTTCATTGCACTTGGGAAGGTGATAGTGAGCCATTTCCTCAAACATCTGCAGTTCACCTGCTACAGGTACAACCACAATGCTGACAGGAAAGGAATACCTGGGATTTTGATCCGATAGCAGTGAAGGAATGGTATATTGCTAAGTCAGGATGTTGTATGGCTTGGAGAGGAATTTACAAGTAATGGTGTTACCATGTTATCTACTGTCTGTGTCATTTTAGGTGGTAGACATTGCAGGCTTTGAAGATGCTGTTAAAAGAATTGAGTGAGTTCCTGCAGTGCATCATATAGTGCACATAGCTCTCACTGTTTATTGGTGAAGGGCGTGAATGTATAGATTGGTGAATATGATGCTGATCAAGCAGGTTGCTACGTCCTATTTGGAGTTGTTTCTTGGGCATGTACTGGGGAGACAGGAAGTAAGTTACTTAGTGAAGAATTTTCAGCTTCTGACCTGGTTTGTTGACACAGTATTGTTTAGCTGATCAGGTTCAGTTTCAGGTCGAGGGTAACTCTAATGTGAATTGTGAGGGAAGCAGTGATGATAATACCACTTCATATCAAAAGGATTGCAAGAGATGGTCAATGCTTGGTAGGTATGGTGTGCATGCCATCCATGCTGCCGTAACACTGTAGTCACATATGCCATACTAGCTGTGGGCAGAAGATTTCCTTCTTCAAAGTCACTGCATGAATTAGTTGGGTTTTTATGGCTGCTCAACATCTTTGTGGACACTTTTACTGACACCAACCTTTTATTTCCAGAGTAACTTTTAAAATACCCTTTTTAATTTTGTGAGCATAAACAATATCTTGTGGAGATAAATTTTCTCCACATCGAGTATGACGAGCATGGAGGGCATTAAAGTTATAAAATATTAAGAAGAATTTGCTGTTTAACAAAATCTTAAACCCTGATCATTCTCTTTCTGGTTTCGTTGCTAATTCACCAGTGGTGAAACTGTGTGATCTACTTGGGCAGATTTATCCAAGTTTGTCTGTAAATTCGAGCATTATTATACCATGTGTTGGGAGCCGTGGTTTACTAAAGAAATTGAATCTCTTGTCAAGACGAAGAAAGGACTTATGTTACGATGAGATGTGAAGTTCAGTTATGGCACTTGAGAGTTACAAGTTAGCAAGGATAGACCTAAGGAGAGAACTAAGAATAGCCAGGAGGGGACATGAGAAATCACTGGCAGATAGGATCAAGGAAAACCATAAAGCTTTCCATAAGTATATCAGGAAGAGAAGAATGACGAGAAAGATCAGGGCCAATCAAGGATAGTTGTGGGAAGTTGTGCATGGAGTCCGAGGAGGTGGGGAAGCACTAAATGGATATTTTTTTTAGTATTCACACTGGAAAAAGACAGTGTTGTCAAGGAGAATACTGCGATGCAGGCTACTAGACTAGACGGGATTGATTTTAACAAGGAGGTGTTAGCTATTCGGGAAAGTGTGAAAACAGATAAATCGCCTGGGCTGGATGGGATTAATCCGAGGATTCTCTGGGAAGCCAGGGAGGAGATTGCAGAACCTTGAGCTTTGGTCTTTATGTTGTCATTGTCTACAGGAATAGTGCCAGAAGACTGGAGGATAACAAATGTCGTCCCCCTTTTCAAGAAGGGAAATACAAACAACCCTAGTATTATAGATGAGTAAACCTTATTCAGTTGTGGGTAAAATGTTGGAAAAGTTTCAAAGAGATAGGATTTATAATCATCTAGAAAGGAATAAATTGATTAGGGATAGTCAACACAGTTTTGTGAAGGGTAGGTCGTGTCTTACAAACCTTATTGAGTTCCTTTGAGAAAGTGACCAAACAGATAGATGAGGGTAAAGCAATTGATGTGGTGTATATGGGATTTCAGCCAGGCATTTGATAAATTTCCCATTGTAGGCTATTGCACAAAATACAGAGGCATGAGATTGAGGGTGATTTAGCTGTTTGGATCACGAGTAATGTACCGCAAGGATCTGTTTTGGGTGCACTGCTGTTTGTCAGTTTTGTAAATGACCCAGATAAGGGCATAGAAGGATGAGTGAGTAGATTTGTAGATGAAACGAAGGTCAGTGGAGTTGTGTATAGTGCTGAAGGGTGTTGCAGGTTACAGAGGGATATAGATAAGCTGCAGAGCTGGGCTGAGAGGTGGAAAATGAAGTTTAATGCAGAAAAGTGTGAGGCGATTCAGTTAAGAAGGAGCAACAGGAATAAGGAGTACTGGGCTAATGGTAAGATCCTTGGTAGTGGAGATGAGCAGAGAGATCTCGGTGTCCATGTATAGATCTCTGAAATTTGCCACCCAGGTTGATAGGGTTGTTAGGAAGGCATATGGTGTGTTAGCTTTTATTGGTAGGGGGATTGAGTTTCACAACCACAAGGTCTTTTGCAGCTGTACAAAACTCTGGTACGGCCACACTTGGAGTATTGTGTACAGTTCTGGTAACTGCATTATAGAAAGGATGTGGAAGCTTTGGAAAGGGTGCAGAAGAGATTTACAAGGATGTTAGCTGGTATGGAGGGAAGGTCTTATGAGGAAAGGCTGAGGGACTTACGGCAGTTTTCATGAGAGAGAAGAAGGTTGAGAGGTGATTTAATTGAGAATTATAAGATAATCAGAGGGTTAGATATGGTGGACAGAGAGAGCCTTTTTCCCCAGATGGTGATGGCTAGCACAAGGGGCCATAGCTTTAAATTGCGGGGGTGATAGATATAGGACAGATGTTAGAGGTAATTTCTGTAGTCAGAGTGGTAGGGGTGTGGAACGCACTGCCTGCAACATTGATGGACTCATCAACTTTAAAAGGCAATTAAATGGTCATTGGATAAACATATGGATGATAATGTAATCTTGTAGGATAGATTAGATTAGATTAGATTACTTACAGTGTGGAAACAGGCCCTTCGGCCCAACAAGTCCACACCGCCCTGCTGAAGCGCAACCCACCCATACTCCTACATGTACCCCTTACCTAACACTACGGGCAATTTAGCATGGCCAATTCACCTGACCTGCATACCTTTGGACTGTGGGAGGAAACCGGAGCACCCGGAGGAAACCCACGCAGACACGGGGAGAACGTGCAAACTCCACATAGTCAGTCGCCTGAGGCGGGAATTGAACCCGGGTCTCTGGCGCTGTGAGGCAGCAGTGCTAACCACTGTGCCACCGTGCCGCCCAGATAGGCTTCAGATTGGTTCTGCAGGTCGGTGCAACATGGAGGGCCAAAGAGCCTGTAGTGTGCTGTAATGTTCTATGTTCTATGTTCATGTGACTTTGCCATGTTCTCTAACCAGACGCCTTCGAGACAAGGGAGAAGATGATAAGATGCCATCCATCCGTAGGAGACAACGTGGGCTTCTGCTCAGGTTGCAGCAGGAACAGGTATGACCCACTGAATGCCAGGGAAAATGTCGGGCTATCCACTAATACTTCATGAATGAGCATATTTCCCCAAGGTTCCGATGGTTGCAAACCTTTTTTTAATGGTGATATCGTTTTTCCTTGAAATGCCAACAACAAATGCTGCTGAATGTAATGTATATGCTCGGCCTAGGGACAGATTTCCATACCATGGTGTTTCTGAATGCAATTCTCCTACTGGCAATGCTATGCTATGATTATCCTCAATAATGCACATTAAGAGGAGAATTATTAATCAAACCTTGAGAAGAATGATTGTACAATGAGGCCACAATACTTTTAATGCTGCTTGTTGTATTTTGAATTTGTTGATTCCCCCCCCCCCCCCCCCCCCGCTGTTATTGCAATGGATGAGCTCTCACACATACAAATGAACAGATTCCAGCTCTCGCTGGTTGTCAAGTGCCCTTGATTTGTCTTTAACTTATGACATTAATTGAAAGGATGCATCATTTATTGCCATTTAAATGTTTTACTTTTCACCCTTGCTTTCCCCTTGCCCTTGTACTTTTTTTAAAAACTGCTTACAAGGCATGGTATTGCTGATTAGGAGATCACTTAGTTTGGATTCCTAATTGCGTTGGAAAAGCTGGTGAGCTGCTGCCATGATCCTGGTTAAAACATTGTCCTGTCTCTTTGTTGCATCTGACTTTGTCCTAAAGCCATCTTTATGGTTTTCACTTTGTCCTGTTTTCTTCATGAATTGTACATTTGAAGTTTGAGACAGAGATTGCAAGCCAAGCCAAATTACGTCACTACCATAAGTTGGAACACAGTGAAATTGAGATATTAACTAACGCTCAAAATTGCTCAATTGTTCTGACCTTGACTTTAGCAATAACAGATCTTGGACAACAAGGTTAGAACTTAAACAAAAACATGCAACTTTAACAGAATGCAGATGAATTACAAGGAAACAAAATTAATATGTACAATGTAAGCTCAATCTGCTTTGAACATTTACCCTACTTCCATGGAACATTACAGTGCAGTACAGGCCCTTTAGCCCTCGATGTCACGCCAACCTGTGAAACCAAACTAAAGCCCATCTAACCTACTCTATTCCATTATCATCCATATGTTTATCCAATGACCATTTAAATGCCCTTAAAGTTGGTGAGTCCACTACTATTGCAGGCAGTGTGTTCCACAGCCCTACCACACTGAGTAAAGAATCTACATCTGACATCTGTCCTCCATCACCCCTCAATTTACAGCTACGTCCCCTCGTGCTATCCTTCTGCACTCCACCGACTTTAATGTCATCCACAAATTTACTAACGCATCCTTCTATGCCCTCATCTAGGAGATTTATAAAAATGAGAAGCAGCAGTGGTCCCAAAACTGATCCTTGCAGTACACCTCTGGTAACTGAATTCCAGGATGAACATTTCCCATCAACCACCAAGTCTGTCATCTGACAGCTAGCCAATTTCTGATCCAAACCGCTAAATCACCCGCAGTCACATGCCTCTGTCTTTTGTGCAATAGCCCACCTTGGGGAACCTTAGCAAACACTTTACTGAAATTCATATACACCACATCAACCCTTATCCACCTGTTTGGTCACCTTCTCAAAGAACTCAGTAAGGTTTGTGAAGCATGACCTACCCTTCAGAAAACAGTGTTGATTATCCCTAATCAAATTATTCCTTTCTAGATTATTATAAATCCTATCTCATGTAACCCTTTCCAAAACTTTGCCCACAACTTGGCTTCCGCAGATTTCTAGAGATTTAACTTATTTTTTTACAGTCTGAGAATTGTTTCTCAGAACTTTCAACAAATCAATCACTGGAAAATAACTAAAGAGAGCAACCAAGAACAGCCAGTCCAGAAGAAGTCCAAACCAAACCTGCCTCCTGCCCAAAACCCAGTCAGAGCCAATTCACTTTGTTTTCCGCCTCTTTTCAACATTCGCTGTTAGCACTCCTTCCTAGATTGTTCAACTTAACATCCAAATTGTCTCTGAGCACAGCAGCACCCTGGTGCTGAAATATCTGGAGTGTTCTTAGACCAGTAATTAATCTGCATCGTCTTCCCAGGCCAGCAGACATCTATCTTTGTTCTCCCCTTTTTTTGTTTTAAAACAAGTTGCTTTTCAAAGTGCAATTCTCAACTTCAGCTCACAGTTCCAAACCAAAACTGAGAAAAATATAGTGATGGTCTCAACAAGTTGCTGATTTTTGTTGGCATAGGTTTTGCCAATCACGCAGTGTCAGGCAGTGTCACGCAGAATTGGAATGTTATGTTATTGCTGTTGGACCCACTACAGATTTGCCAGATTCTGTATTCACTCAACCCAGGCACACTTTCCAACTTGCCCAGCAGCAAGAGCTAATACGTAATTCTCGAAAGCGGAAATCTGCCTGTTCATCATCTTTCTCTTCTGCAAAGTACTTGGCTGCTGAGGACAGTTTTCAGGTTTGAGAACTCAGGTTAACTCACCACAGACCTGGAAGCAACCTCCTGAAATAAAATCAGAAATGCTCACTCAAAGTAAGGCATCAGCTGTTGAAAAAGAACGTGAGTAACTCTTTCATGATAATTTTCCACCTGGAGTACTTGACTGTCTGAGTTCGTGTTGACAATACATTTTGTTGAAAAAACCCACAAAGTTTTCATCAAGAACAAGCATTATAAGTTGTAAACGTTGCACAGTGCCACTTGGAAACTGTGCAACTTAGAACTTAATGGGTTATGGAGTTGTGTGCCCTGACTTCATTTTTGTCTGTACTCTGTCGTCAAAATAAATTTATTGACGACGTAAAGACGGGTTTGGTTGGTCTCTAACATGGTAATACATTGTATACAATTTCATCACAGGCTGGAATCAGGCATCTTCAAGAAGCCAACAAGGCTGCTCACAGGGCGAGGCAGCTGATTCTGAAACAGCAGGAGGAGGTTCAACATATGCTCCAAACCACCACCAAAATTCAGGAGAGACTCAAATCCGCTGGGGAGAGCAAGTTGGTTAGTATCCCACCATTTGCAAACTCCTGAACTGTTCAATGCAAGGTTACTATTAAAGTAAGGAATTACTTACTCAGCAGCATGAATGATGGGTGATCACTTTCAATCCAAACTTGCTATCAGCCAGGTTTCTGTTCTATATTATCATTACAATATAAATAAAACTTTTAATATTTTACAGAAAAGATGTAAGAATGGTTTGTCTGCCACTGAGAAACATCAACTTAAGCCTCGGTACTTTTATTAAGTTGATAACATGTTCACATGTTCCCTTGTGTCGAGGCCAAATCTCTGCAACCTAAAGCTGTATATGCAGGAATACCTGCTGCTGCCGAGAATACCATCCTTTGTATTCATCGATATCGTGTTTTGTTCTGCATTCTGTAGAAGTGACAACACAAGAAATGGAGCTTTCAGCCCAATGTATCTGTGCTTCTGTTCTTTCGCTCCCTGCAATCTGGTTCCGACCTGTTATCAGCATATCCTACAAAGCTGTCAAAACATTTTTGCACTTGATCATGTGCATAGGAATGGGACTAGGTTGTTGAACCACTCATCTGTTTGCACTTACTTCTATTATAATTGATTTACATCTCCCTCCCTTAATCTGTTTCCCTGAATAAACGTTCCCAAGAAACAAAAAAATCAGACTCACTTTTAAAATGTTCAATTAATTCAAAGCTCAATTAATTCAAAACTAATGAAACGCTCTGCCTGCCTGAAAGGAAATGATGTTGCTTAGTTGCAGAAACCTGTCTTTGAATCTCATCTGTGTTTCACTGCTACTAATTCTGGAGCTGTTTCCTTTTAACTTTCCATGCGTCCATCTTGGTATCTCTCAGGTTCCAACTCGACAGGAGCAGCGGGATGCAGAACAACCAGGAGTGGAGAATGTTCCCAAAATGAGCCCCGCTTCCAGTCCCCTACAAACAGATACGGAGACGTGGAGTCCCTCCTCTGTTTCAACTTCAGGCAGTGAGACCAGCAGCATCACGCAAAAACTGAAGAAGATGTGCAGTCATATGGATGAAAAGTAATATCTCTTATGGCTCCTTGTAAGGCATATTGCTGTGAAAGGCTGGCAAGCCTAAGCATCTCATTTGTCAGCTGGTGATGTTATAGAGAGGGTGAGAAAGAGAGAGACAGAGTGGCTCTGAGCAGAGAAAAATATATGAAGTCCATTTAACTCTGTTTTTCAAAGACAGTGTGTTTGCTGCATATGGTGCTTCTAATTATCCCCCCTGAGGTATTGTCATGTTTGACCCTGTGACTGGGGCAGCAAAACATAAATATGGTCTCACTGCTACTGCTCTCCAAGTAGTGGAGTTTTTTTCTTACCCTCATCTTCTTTACTTACACCCATTGCCCTGGTGCAACAGTCTCAGAATGGGATTGCAATGTGAAAACTTTCACTAGTGCAAAGCTTGCTTTGCCTTTCAGTGGAGTGTGTTGGGAAACTGGAGGTACATGCAAATGTTGCAGGAATTGTTTTTCCTGGTGGAATTATCAGCTTGACATCATTGTGTAAGCTTTTTTATCCTATGAAGGCAATTGAGTACACTACAGAGGATGTAAACAGGTCTTACTAGGGCAGTACCATGGCTCAATGGCGAGCCTGCTGCCTCACAGTGCCAGGAACTCGGGTTTGATTCTAACTTCAGGTGACTGTGTGGAGTTGGCACATTCTCCCCGTGTCTGCATAGGTTTCCTCCCGTGGTCCACAAATATACATGTTAGGTGGATTGGCCATGCTAAATTGCCCATAGTGCCTAGCGATATGCAGGCCAGGTGAATTAGCCATGGGAAATGCAGAGTTACACTGATAGCGTAGGGGAGTGAGTCTGGGTGGGATGCTGTTCGAAGGGTCATTATGGACTCAATGGGCTAAATGGCCTGTTTCCACACTGAGGGATTCTATGATTTGTTCCAATCAGTTCACATCAGTGTTACTGCTCCACCTGAGACTCCTGTCACCTTTGCTCATCTATTACCCTGACCCTCTATTCCTTTCTCCCTCTAATCTTGTCTATCTTCCCCTTAAACACCCGTATGATATTTGATTCAACCACTCCCTGTGCAGTCTTCATTGTTGTAATCCAATTCTGCAGAACTTCCATATCTCCCTGATGGATTTCTTGGTGACTACTTTGTGGCCTCAAGATATGTTCTTCCCTGTGAAAGGAAACATTCTGTCTGTATCCAGTCTGCTGAACCCTCTCAACATTTTAAAGACCTCTATTATGTCCCTGTTTGGCCTTCTTTCAGAGAAAAGAGATGTAGCTTGTTAACCCTTTCCTGACATGTGAACCCACACATTTCTGTGACCAACCTTGTCAATCTTGTCTGTGTACCCACTTCAGTTTCCCCTTTTCCTATTTATAGTATGATGATCAGCCTGCACACAGTATCCAAGTGTTGTTTAAGCAAGGTTTGATTCAGGTTTAGCATATTTAATAAATAATTAGATAGGGATGATGTGCTAGACTACTGATGTTTTTTTCTGATCTAATTAATTTAAATAAATGTGAGGTACTGCATTTTGGTAAGGCAAATCAGGGTAGGACTTAATGGGAAGGCCCTAGGCAGTGTTGCTGATCAAGGAGACCTTGGGGTGCAGGTTCCTAGTTCCTTGAAGACGGAGTTTCAGTCAGACAAGGTTGTGAAGAAACCGTTTGGTGTGCTTGCCTTTATTGGTCAGTGCATTGAGTATAAGAGTTGGCATGTCCTTTTATGATTGTACAGGAGGCCACTTTTGGAATAATGCATTCAGTGCTGTTGTGTTGTGAAACTTGAAAGGATTCAGAAAAGATTTACAAGGATGTTGCTAGGGTTGAAGGTTTCAGCTATAGGGAGAGGCTGAAGGGTAACCTTAAAAGTTTATAAAATCATGAGGGGCATGGATAGGGTGAATATCCGTGATCTTTTTCCCAGGATAGTGGAGTCAAAAACTAGAGAGCATAGGTAAGAAAGGAAAAATTTTAAAGTTTCCTAAGGGGCAACTTTTTCACACATGTATGGAATGAACTGCCAGAGTTGGTGGTGCAGGCAGCAATAATTACAACATTAAACAAGGGTTTGTAAGCTGTGGTTGGGCTGTTAGGAAGGCAGTGCTTGACATTCTCCCACTATCTAAGTCAGAAAGAGATTTGGAGCTGGGGTTGGATTTGATGAGCTCTGTTGCCATTTGAAGTTAATGAATCCGAGCAGAAGGGGTTGTGTTGAGGTAGAGGTGTCGCAAGGTTGGCTACAAATGTTTTGATGGAATATTTGTAATTTCTCCTTAATAATGTGATGTTTTCTTGAGTATCTAAAGATAAAGCAATTTTGGGATGATACTCAGCTGTTTTGTTTTTCTTGTTTTGCTCCTTTTGTTGTAAACATTGCTCTCCTGTCACCACTACTTCTCTGTCCTTACGTCTCATCACTGGGCTTCTCTCAGTGTCTGTTTTCCCAACGTACATCCCAAATTCCAGCTGTACATCAGCAACCAGCTGGTCAGGTACTGTGCAACTTCTGCTTCTCACTGATCGAGCATGCTCTGTTTCATCACATGCATGTGGATGATGTGGGGGATGGTGGAGGGTCAAGGGAAAGGAATTGTGTAGAGAAATGTGCATTCCTTGGGCTTAGTTGTGGCTTCACATAGATGCAGAAAGCAGCTAGTTGGCAATATACTGCAGACTTTATAATTAATCTGGAGCCTGCTTTTAAAGGGGTATTACTGTGAAAGCAAGAAGTTGAAGTTACATAAACAATCTTGAGCTGCTCATGCTAACAGGATACAAAACCCTGTTTAACGTTGAATTGGACTTTCGCAAATAGTCTGGCAGAGCTAGCAGCCCACTCATCTTGATAAATGGAGCTTTAAGAAATCTGAAATTTGAAATGTAAGCTTGAACTTTCAGATGGCAGTGCCTCTTTAAGACTGCAAATGTGTCTTTGGTGAACATATGAGGTTGTCTTATGGATGTGAAAACTTGATTGGCATGTAACCATCACAGTCGACATGAGTATCTCCAACTACATGCAGCTACTTTTGTTAAAATGCCTGTCAGTTTAATAGTGCTGTCAGATCTCAAATCTTTGTTAAAAATTGAAAGTACCAATAAGAAATAATATTCAGAGCTCAGGGCTGCATTTAGTAGCAACTGGACAAACTCAGGAGCATTTTGGATGAGTTTAGCAGTGGCAGGAATTCTGTATTGATTTCTAATTTGAATTTAATCTTGCTTCAGAGCTACTTGATTTCCCCTTTTTTATTTTGTTTTAAACTGCATTCAAAATTAAGTTTGTTACTTTAATACTTTTCTGCAGCTCCTTCGTGGACTCCCACAGAAAAGATAATCACACCTCCCTCTTTTTGCTTTGGATCAGTGTTTTTGCAAGTTGACTGTTGGTATTTCTACCGTACAGGATCTGTTATGGGATTAATATACCATCTTCTTCCTGTTCAGTTTTCAAGAGAAAAGGGCTTGGCATTGATGGCAGGGTAACTTACCTGGGATCTTAACTGGATCAGCCACATAAATACTCTGGCTGCAAGAGCAGCTCAACAGCTGGGTGTTCTGCGATGATTAACTGACCAAAGCCTGAGAGGCACTTTTTGGGAGAGTGATGGAATACTTTCCATGTGCTTGCATGAGTACTGCTCCAATAGCAAGGAAAATGCTTGACATTGTCCTGAACAAAGCAGCCCACTTGGTTGACACTCCACCCATTGATTTCCTCCTCAATGGCACACATTTGCAGCAGTGTGTACCAGATATGAGATGCACTACAGCAACTAACCAAGGCTGTTTTTACAGCACCGTCCAAACCCATGTTCTGTGCCATCTAAAGACAATGGTAGCTACTGCTCCCTTACTAATGCTACCACCTCCCAAATCCCTTCCAAGCTGCATAACATTTTGAATTGGAATTACATCACTAAACCTGGAACACATCCTGACAGCACTGTGGGTGTACTTCAAGAGGGCAGCATACCACCACTGAAGGGCAATTGGGAATGAGAACAAATGCTGGTTTCATTGGCACTACTCTTATTCCTTGAAACTATCTTCAATGAAAGCAAGTAACACAAATATACCCCTTGGTACAGTGCAGCTGTGTACACAATCTGCAGAGACTATGCTATAAACTTTTCCTGTTCTAAATAGTATTTTCGTTAGAACGCTGCATCTAACTGAATATTTATTCATTAAATAATCATGAGAGAGGAAAAGGTTTTGTCATTTTGCAGCAATGGAATAGTATTTTGTGATAATCCAGTTTAATTGAAGATCTCTTTGTCTTATACAATGTGATGTGAACGTTTAGATTACATGTCGGCTGTACTACATTTCTGAAAGAAAT
This sequence comes from Chiloscyllium plagiosum, assembly GCF_037043375.1. Taxonomy (NCBI): domain Eukaryota; kingdom Metazoa; phylum Chordata; class Chondrichthyes; order Orectolobiformes; family Hemiscylliidae; genus Chiloscyllium; species Chiloscyllium plagiosum. The sequence continues at coordinate 112,677,179 of NW_028270147.1, read as the reverse complement.
TCACCCAGAATTAGTGAAATCATTGAAAAATATTGCAGAATTTGAAGTGTGAATTATGTTCGTTGTGTGAATGTTGTAATATTGGAAAGCTAATAGAAACTAGCACGTTCTCCCAGGGTGAATTAAATACCACTGGAACTTTGTAATAATTATGCTTGTGTAAACCTTTAAAGAGGCTGTAAAAAAGAATAAGCTTTTTCTTTTGTGATCCAGATAAGCAATTAACATGTTTTAGAAGTATTTGTATATTTTTGCTGTTAGTAACATGAAAAGCAAGATAATAATAAGCCTCTTGAGCCTGCTCTGTCATTCAGTATGATCATGACTGATCATCCAACTCCATACCCTCGTCCCAATTTCTCCCCATACCATTTGATCTCTTTAGCCCTAAGAACTATATCTAACCCTTGAAAATATTCAATGTTTTGTCCTGAAATACATTTTGTGGCAGAGACTTTTGTTGGTTCAACACTGTATGAAGAAACTTCTCCTTATCTCAGTTCTGAATAGCCTAACCTATATCCTTTAGACTATGACCACTGGTTCTAGCCTACCCCACCATGAAGGCCAACATACCATTTGCCTTCACCACCTGCTGCACCTGCATGCTTACTCTCAGTGACTGGTGTACAAAGACACCCTTTGTGTAACTCTTCCTTTCCTAATCTATTCAGATAATCTCGCTGTCTGTTTTTGCAACCAAAATCTCACATTTCTCAAAATTTCTCCAGCACTTTGTTTCTTTGGTTCAGATGTTCAGCATCTGCAGTTCTTTGTTTTGTTACAGATGCTAATAATTTGACTTGGGGAGCGAGAGGCAGCAACTGTGATAAATTAAGATAAAAATCCCCCACTGTGGCAAAAAGACACATAATTCTTTACACTTTGCAAAACACTGTACTGTAAATAGGAAATGCAATTGAGCTAAATGCAAGAAGGCTTAGCATCTGACTTGTCTCAAACCTCTATCTAAACTTGTGAGGACCAGGCTATCAGAATTTTGTTTGCTCGCTTCCTTTGAGATCACAGTTCACTAATGTCCCAGTATCAATCCCTGGTTACCAATTGCAGTGGGGTGGGGAAATCTGTGTCAGACTGAAGTTTTTTTTAAGAGCAGCATTGCACATTGATGTTGATGGTTTTGACTAATATTGCATCAGCAAACTTGGAGGAAATCCTTTTGAATGTGTTGATTAACTGCTCTGAGCCTATTTACATGCAGTAGTGCTGCAATGTTCTAGAATGTGTGAGGTGTACAAGGAGACCTTGCCCTGAATTTTGTTTGTGTTGTGAAACTATAACCCAAACAGTGTTGAATTTAAAAAGTAATAATTATACATTTTGAGCTGCAGGTTAATGTCCGATTTTAGAAATGAATATCGGCAGCTAGCTGACACTTCCTTTCTCTCTCCCCCCCGTTCTGCTTGCATGTCCATCAGGTTCCTCACTGAACGGGAGCAGAAGCTGATGCATCGGCGACGGCATGCAGAGGAGCTGCTGGAGTGGAAGCGGCGGCTCGATGCTGAGGAAGCTGCCATCCAGCAATTGGAAAATCAGGCTCTGGCTGCTTGGGACAAGGAGCTCATGGGAAAGAGAGAGGCAAGGAAGAAGGTTCCCAAATCGAAAGGTAATGTTAGCCTCTGTTTCTTGTTTGTTTGTTTTCTCTTCGAGACAGTAATGCATTTACTGTAGTTCTGACTACTTTCAAGTGCACTTTGGTATCGCTGATTGTCATGGCATGTGTGAGGTGATGTATTGATGTATAAATGTCATCAGTCTGGATTAATGCAGAAGAAGCAAGGTGTAAACCTGACCTTTTATTTTGCCTGTCTCATTCATTCAAGGAAATCACGTTTTCCAACCATCTGCCGTGATCCATTTAATCAGCATAGCTCAGATGTTGGAATTATCATCCTTCTCAATGGTACCTTGACACAACAGCCCAGTGTAGTTTCCCACTCACCCTCTCGAGGGAGGCTGAAGTTTCAGATTTTAATTCCTTTCACTGCTGGTGGTTGCATATCACTTGCAGAGTTGAGAAGCAGCAAAAGTTGTAATCAGTGAGAGAGCTTGGACGTTGTTTACACAAGACTATGTGGCCACTTTGTTAACACGGAAGAATCTAGTTTTCTTTGCAAGTTCCACCATCTTGCATAGTGGGATGATGACATGAATTCTGTCACAGGAGGTTTTCCCTCTCGTTTGGCTTATTACTGTATTGTCACTGTAATTGAGGCTGACAGCCCAGAGTTAAGTCAGCATCGGTGTGGTAGATTGTCTGTTAACATCTCGTTCTGTCAGTTTCCTTTGGAATCTCTGAAGTTGAACAGTAAGAGCTGAATGCCTGTGCAAGTTTGATTTCATTGGTCTGTAACTTCAGTCATGTTGCACCTGTCTAAATTGGAGAAAGAATGTCACCAGCTTTTCAGAAAAAATCGCACACCACTGAAGTATTCAACAAAGGAAAGTCAACTCCAACAGGTTTGCCTGTTTCTGACTCTCCAGCTGTGCCCCTTTGCCACTCCAGCCTCTCATTTGCTATCCTCAGCTGGTCCACACCCTTTATATCTCAGCAGCATATTCCAGCATTGAGTAAACCCAGCATTTACTAATCACAAACCTGTCTCTGGAAAGTTACATGCCTCCTGCCTCATCATCCACAACTCTCACCCAGAGACTTGACCATTCCATCCTCTTCTGGTCAGATTTCTGTCCTTATACTCCATGAATGTGAGCACTTCCAAACGTCCGGAAAGAGCGCTTATTCTGAAAATTATCAGACTGTCCTTAATTGACCTTTGCCTCCCAATTTTTCAACATCTCCAATCTAATTTGCACATTTAAGAAAACCCTTCATGATGAATCCCTGTCTCTCTTTGTGACTTTTAGTCTAACATCATCCTTCAACCTCTTGTGGTCTTCATTTCCCTTCCAGAGTTAACCTAAATCATGGCCATGTATAGTAGCCCAATGGCCGAATTCATTTCCAAATCCCATTCCTCTCCTGACCTTCAAATGCACATCTTTTGCAAGCTTTTAGTCTCTAGCTTCTCATTTTGGCTTTTTCCTCAATATGGTTCTAACCATGCTCACCGTTACTGACTGCCCACATAGTTCTGCTGTGTGATCGGCCGGTATGTACGGTGGGACTGCAGGTCTGAGGAATTGATGTGTTTGGTGACACTGTGGCCCCCAAGTGGTCAGCGTGTCCATTGCGTGAGGCTTTGTCAGTGGTACAGCAGGTTTGATTAAAGTTGTTGAACAGGTTGTGAGAAGTGTCGCCAAGAGTTATGCAGGTTTGCATATATCTCTTATCCGCTAATGTTAGTGTCCAAGTTGAATTTGATTGTAACGAGACCTGTTAACATCCATTGGGTGGATCTTCAACAGAAACTACGTCAGACCAGAAAAATCCAAGGGGAAATTAACTTTGCTTTTGCTGAAGATGCTGTTGAGATTTAGACAATGGTTCATGGAGTGGCTGAGGAGCTGTGCAAATGGCAGGGAACTTGGCCATGATCTGGGGGATTTGCAAATACCCCCAGACTTTGGGAATTATAAATGGAAGGATGACGAGAGTGTCAGCAGAAGAGCTTATTGTGAGGTGAGACCCAGATTTTGCATTTGAAAACAAAATTATTTTTTCTTAGTTTAGCAAGAAAGGTATGGGTGAAGAGTGCTCCACAGCAGCTCTGATTGATGATATGTATAACAGAGCATGTTAAAAACATTATCTCGATCCTGATGACTGTATTGAGTTCAATTTACCATTTTGCCCCTTCCCTAAAAATCCAAAGTCCCTTTCTCCTCCACTGTTTGTACTCTCCCATTATTAATTTATCATCCTCATCATCATCATACTGTTATCCATTAATCCCCATCTGTCATAACTTTGCCCAGTCTGAGAATGTGCAGATTCTGTTTCTATTTACATAATATATGGTGTCCCTTCCAGCCACTCAGTACTTTTTTTCAAATTCTTCTCTATCGTTTCTGTCTTTCTATTGCTGTTTCCATTGGTTGATAATACAAGATTTGATTATTATTCACCTTCTTAAAACTCTCTAGAATCTTGATCTGGAATCTAGAATTTAGAATCATGGGTCATTCCATAACTTTCAGATAAAGAAAGCCTTAAAGGTTGAACTTCTCAATCTGTGATCATATTTGTACCTCTTTTCCTGATAACATCTTGAGAATTTGCACGATGTTGAGATTCCCAAAATTGACCAAAGTATTCTAAGATCTTATGCAACTTAACGTGGCTTAAATTGTTTTTGTTTATGTGGCCTTTGTTCTTATCTGATTAGGCAAGAGTTTTTAAAAAAAGATTTTTAGTGCTGCTTTGAAGAGGAGTGGAGTTCTCCCTCATGGTCCCGGTCAATCTACGACATGAGTCTGTATGACTAAACGTTTACTGAACCATTTCTCTAATTTGTGGTAACTTGCTGTGTGAAAGTTTGTTGCAGCTTTTGACGATATTATAATTAGTGGCTATACTTCAAAGGTTAGGAACAACATGGTACAAGTGTGAAACGTTATATATGTTTGCAAGTTGTTTTTGACAATTTGAGGTTAAGGTGGGTGACTTGAGCATTGGCTACAAAGTATTGTCCAGCACGAAGACCAAGTTCTTTACTATTACAACAATGCAACTTCTATTTTACTGTGGCACTGACATTGAAGTGTACACTGGATCACTCCTCCCAGTAACTCAGACTTGAAACACTGCAATGTGAACTTTTTACCACGGTCTAAAGTCAACATCAAGCTGTTCATTGTCTAGCCTGACTTCCCTTTGAGCACAGTTTGTGAAGTGTTGCACTTTGCCAGGGACTGAGAATGGGCATGTGTAAATCAGCTTTTCATTCACAGAGCAAATTTGGGACTGTTCATTTCCTTTGTTTTGTCTTTATAACTCGACTCTAATGTATCTTCAGTCTGAGCTGTTTCGCACAGCAACATTTCTGGGCATGTTACTTGCCTTTGACAGTGTTAGCCGAGAAACCTATCAAAATCTTCCTGCTTGGAGCCATGTGAGGCAGTGGTCAGTGGTTAGGTCATATAGCTTTGAAGCACTCATCTGTTAAATTGAGAATGATTTGACCTTCTTGAAAGGCTGGGTGCGCTATATGAATCCATGTCAGCCCCAATATTTATTGTGAGACTTCCCACAGCGCTGATCTTCAGTTAGCTGCCTACATTCAATTAAAGGCAGAACTTTTTTGGAATTTGACAAAGCAGAGGTTTCTTCAAAGATGCTGTAGGCAAAGTGCTGAACTATGAAATGCAGTAAATCAATCAGTCAATAATTAATCATTTCTCAGCCAAGGTCTTAGGCAAGGGAAAATGTCAAACCTTCTCTCAATTTGGGAGCATCGCATGTTACCTTAAAGTAGTATTGTCTGTGCTTTTGGATCTCACTACTGTTATTCATTGCAATTATAATTAAGTTTTAAAGCATTTCGCAGATTTTTCTTTGATTGAACATGCTTTGAGTTCCATCCAATTTTACATAATTCAGAATGGGGGAAGAATTAGAAGGTCGAAGCATCAAAGTCTTCATTGAGTAGTTTTAGGGAAGGCTAATGGATTGGGGGTGGTTTGGTCTGTATTTAGGGTGTGTGCAACAGCTGCCATTTCTCCTGTGCTTCTACCCACAGATCTTCATTTCTAATGAAGTTTTAAAGTTATTTGGGTTGAACGAAGAGCAACATCAGAAGACGGCTTGGCAGAAGTTGAAGAAATTTGGCAACAAACAACGTGATCGGGTGGACCATATTTTGGTAAGTGCTTCAGTTTAGGAACTGTTCAGTTTTATATTGTACCACTGCATCACAATTATGAACACCTCATCGTACATCTAAATTTTCTATTATTTCAAATGACAAAGGCTTTATCTGTCTTTGGCTTACCTGTCTGGCTATCCTGCATTTGTCCAGAAAATGCTTCAACTTTCTGACTGAATTGAAAACTTGGCCCTCGCTGGAGTAATTTGCTGAAACTCAATACCTGCTATTCATTAGTTGCCACAAAAGTTTCAAAGAAATTCAGAAGTACATTGAATTCCTTACTTACCTAATAAAAGCAAATTACTGCAGATGCAGGAATTGGAAACCAAAAGAGAAAATGCTGGAAAATCTCAGAGGGTTTGGCAGCATCTGTAACGAGAGAAAAGAGTCAGTTAGACTCGAAATGTCAGCTCTTTTTTCTCCTTACAGATGCTGTCAGACCTGCTGAGATTTTCTAGCATTTTCTCTTTTGGTTCCTCACTTACCTGTCTTTTAGACCCAGTTTTACAGTAAGTACAGGTCAGGGTTCTTTGCTTAACAAGAGTTACATTTTGTTACAAAAAAATGCAAATAATTACCAACCACTGGCATATAACTACTAACTAAAACTAACAACCCCTCCCACATGCATTCCTCATTACACATACACAGACAGAAAGACAGGGACAAAGTGCACTGGGTGTTTTGCATAAAGGGAAAGACTGGGAACGTACTTCCAATGTTACCTATTGATGGCTTTTCCTGAGATAATCCTTGTGCTGATCAGAATGCTGTTCCTTGATCTTCCTTCTCCAGATGCTTCCATTGGTTTTCAGAAGGCACAGTGTGACTAGTTCACACGTGTACAAGTCTGTAACTTATTAATTAATAGTCACAGCTTACAGCAAGTGCTGAAGGGAAAAGAAGCTGGTTTTCTTCAGGCTTTTTACTGCAGAGACAGATCCTTAACTTGTGGAGATCTGGTGATTTCTCAATTCATTTGTATCCAGCCCCAGCTGATCAGTTACCTGGGAGCCAATCTCCGTTTTTGTCCAAAGGATATTTGTCTGTGGCCTAGTGACTAGTTAGCTACTTACTATTGACTGAAGCTCCCGTTGAACACAGCCCTTGGCTGCAGCTTGTCTGAAAGCCATCTAATACTGCTTGAACTGTGTGAGTAGCAATTAATGCATGTTAAGGAACTTGCTACTGTGAAGTGCCAGCAATCCCTGAACAATCCTTGAGTTTTAAAATTGCTTTATTCCCATCTGAGTCCAAAATCAAAAGTATAGAAAAATTAGAAGACAGTTTTTGCAGACCTTTCCAGTCCTTCCCATGTGTTGGTATGTCACAGCACAACATGTGTCAGCAGATTGATGAGTTTAACAGGTCTGTAAGAACACCGTTATCTTCAGGCCACACCACCACCTTGACTTGGTCAGATATCACCTTTCCTTTTATGTTAACATGTTTAATCTCCTGGAATCCCTGAGTTTGCAGTGCTGTGGGAGTACCTTCAACACGTAGGCTGCAGCACTTCAAGAAAAATATCTTTCCGTGGAGAAATGGGGAGGGGCAGCATGCATCCCAACACTGAAGTTTTAAAAAATTGGGTGCTTGATATGCCAAAAAAATCAAATCATTGCTTTTTTTCCCTCTTTGGATCAAACACTTCCAGCTGACAGTGTGTGTCCATTAGGCAAGGGTTGAAAGTCTCTGCTCTGCATCAGCTCAAGTAGAGATACCGTCAGGCCACAGCTACACCAGGGCAGAGGGCCAGCCTAAAGCTACAACATGTAATTCAGTTACACTCACCAGCTCTTTCCTTGTGGTGGGTATTCCTTTCTGGTTGTGCGTGCTGAGTAAAACATCTCCACTCGTTTATTGTGTTACTGGCAACATTGGTGATTAATCTCACTGGTTTGAGGAGTTGTGACGTTGGAATCAACTTCAAAACCAGGTAGGATTAGGATTAAGCCAGCAGCACCCTTCAGTCTGTTCTTGTACTCCTAATCATAGCTGATTTGTATCTTAGTTCTGTATATTGATTTCCTAATTGCTCCTAACTGTTACTTGACCTTACAGATATCTCTCAACACTCATATTGAAATGCTGTAACAGTCACAATAGTTTTTAAGGCCAGAGGGAACCCGATTATTTTAGTATTGTTTGTGTGACAAAAGGCTTCTTCACATCACCCCTTAACCAACCTAAGTCTTATTTTCCTGCATGCCCTATTTCTGGCATGCCTCGCTAAAGGAATTAGTTTCTCACTTCCTTCGCTGTCAAATCGTTTCATCATCTCAGTCACTTCTATCGATCCATCCCCTAGTCATCAATACTCAAGAGAACGCAGGCCTCGTTTATCCAATAAAAGTAAAAAATGCTGGAAGTATTCAGGTCAGACCTAATTTATGTAGCCAGTCCTTAACCTTCCCAGCCTTGGTATTGTTTTGTACAAGAATAACTAGTGACTCTCCATTGATCTCACAGTGAGCCCTCCAGAACTCCTGTCCAAGCTCCACTGCTGTGTGGGAATGGCCACTTGTGTGATCCTGGACACAAGGAAAGTGGGAGGCCTGAAGTCTGAGTGATTTCAGGGCAAACACTGCTTGGTACGAAAGGAAAGAGCTGTAACAAATAAATCTTGATATAAAAACAATAACACCCCCTCTGTTTTTCTGGCAGGTTCAAGAGCTTTATGAGGAGGAAGCCCAATGGGTGAATTATGATCAGGATGAGCTTTGTGTGAAGATGCAGTTGGCAGATGATATTTTTGAAGCTCTGATAAAAGACACAATAAATGTACTGAATCAGATTCACGGGCAACAGTTAAAACTCATGTTATCCTAACACGGGCCATGCCATCAGCCAACTTGTGGACTCCAGAAGGAAACCAAACCTCATGCCCCGAGCAGAAGAGAATCCACCTCGGCCTCTGAACTCCTCTCTCTGATTGAGTTTTGACATCTGGCATAGAATTTCCTCAATAAGTAGCTGGTATGGGATATCGATCCTTACTGGCGTCAGCCGACTGGCAGGATGTGGATACCAGAAGTGCCAATCTTTCTCCCTACCTATTCATAAACAACCTGATCCCATTTATTTATCCAAACTGTAGCATAGACTTGAATTCAAAGAAGTTTGCACATTCAATTTTGTTTTTGTATTTACACCTACATTTACCTTTTTAAAAAGTATATCTAGTGGTGCAATAATATGTGTTTGGTGTATGTTAGCTCTGAGAGTTGAAACAATGGCTGATATCAGACACTGAATACTCCCTCTGAGTGAGGAGGACTATATCTGCATGAATGAAGTGGAAGGCAGAGGTATTGAGGATTTTAAATACTTGCACTTACTTCATTATGATAAGTCTTGATTTTATTTTTTGGTTTTAAATGGGCAGCACGGTGGCTCAGTGGTTAGCACTGCTGCCTCACAGCGCCAGAGACCCGGGTTCAATTCCTGCCTCAGGTGACTGACTGTGTGGAGTTTGCACGTTCTCCCCGTGTCTGCGTGGGTTTCCTCCGGGTGCTCCGGTTTCCTCCCACAGTCCAAAGATGTGCAGGTCAGGTGAATTGGCCATGCTAAATTGCCCGGAGAGTTAGGTAAGGTGTAAATGTAGGAGTATGGGTGGGTTGCGCTTCGGCGGGGCGGTGTGGACTTGTTGGGCCGGAAGGGCCTGTTTCCACACTGTAATGTAATCTAAATCGTAATCTAATCTAAATTATTTCAGAAAGGACAATTGATTTTTATTCATGTAAATGGACTGTATTTGTGATATTCGTTTTCAGGAAAAAGTTGCAAACTTTGAGCAGCTTTTGAGATCACTTGCACTGATTCAGAACTTCTTCAGAACTTTCTCTCTCTCTCTTTCTCTCTCCTTCAGAACTCACTCTCTCTTGCTCTCTCTCACTCTCACTCTCTCTCTCTCTCTCTCTCTCTATACTACAGGAATCTCTCTTTCTCCCTCCTTTCTCACCACTCCTGATCATTTCTGTTGCATGCTGCTTCTATCTGTTAATTTTCCCTAATGTTCCTCTTTTTTTAGTAAATATTTATTGAAAAATATTCTATTATAATACAGTAATGTCAATAAACCGCCGGCTGTTGTTCAAGATACAGTTGTCTCATATTTGCTTAACTAAAACCAAATCAGCACAAACTCAAATTAAATAAACTAACATTAAATTTAATGTGGTGGGCGGCACGGTGGCACAGTGGTTAGCACTGCTGCCTCACAGCGCCAGAGACCCGGGTTCAATTCCCGCCTCAGGCGACTGACTGTGTGGAGTTTGCACGTTCTCCCCGTGTCTGCGTGGGTTTCCTCCAGGTGCTCCGGTTTCCTCCCACAGTCCAAAGATGTGCACGTCAGGTGAATTGGCCATGCTAAAATTGCCCCTAGTGTTAGGTAAAGGGGTAAATGTACGGGAATGGGTGGGTTACGCTTCGGTGGGTTGGTGTGGACTTGTTGGGCCGAAGGGCCTGTTTCCACACTGTATGTAATCTAATCTTAATTACAATCCACTAAAATTAAATTGCTGTACATTGTACTACATTACATGACTCCATTTGCCGCACCCTCCAACAAGGCTCCTGTCCACAAGAGCAACAGTGATTATATACCCGTATTTACGAGACCACTCCCCCACCCACCAACTCCCCGGGGTCCCCGGACCACCACATACAGACCTCGTGCCTATATAAAGGCCCTAATCAGTACTGCCGACAGATCCATGTTGATGTAAATTAGAAAGGGCCGCCATGTCTTATAAAATTGCTCCATTCCGTGGTGCCCCATACTGTCAGGTAATCTTGTGGGACGTGCTCCATCACAAGTCTGTGCCACCCTGCAAGACCTGGAGGCTTTGCTGATATTCATTTCATTAGGATGTCCTTCCTCTCACAATGTGTACGAATGTTGAATCACCTCCTCCCATGCTCACCCAAAGAGGGAAGTTTCGGTCGTCCCAAAAGGAGGGACACCAGATCCTCTCAAACTTCCGTTCCCAGGATTGTCTCCAGCTCATTCACTATGGCCCCCCAGGATCCGCGGATCTTGTAACAGGACCAAAAGCAATGTGTAAGAATGTCAATGCTGTTTTTACATTTGGGTCATTTCAGGGAAGACACTTTCTTCAACTTTGCTAATCTCTCTGGCTCCATTTGGGCCCTGGGGAGGATCTTCAATTGCATCACTTGTGCCTTAACGCAGATTGAAATTTTCTTTACATCCCCTCATACGTCTTCCCACATTTCCGATGAGATTTCTTCCCTTACTCCTGATTCTAAATTTCCTTGACTTTCTCCATGTCCCCCAAGGCATTCCCTCTCTGCAGATGATATGTGGTACGAACTGAAAGACTGCCCCCACATCGGAGCACTCTTCATTCTCTCCGACTTGTCAGGCTGGGTCAAGAACATAGTGTTCTGTATGTAATCCCTAACCTGGAAATATCAGAAAAGGTCCCTCTTGGGGATTCCGTATTTCTGACCTAATTGGCTAAAAGACATCAAGACCTCTCCCTCAAATAAATCTCCCAGACAGGGGATTCCTTTCCGCTTCTATGCTCTGACACCAGAGACCTTTGATTCCAGTCTAAATCCTGGAGCTCCCACTAACGGGGTGAATGGCAAATTGCCCCCACCCTGCCGCATTATCCTCCATGCTTTACCGTATTTATGCTAATCAGACTTGCACAATGCGCATCTACTGATCTCATCTTATCCATGAATAGTAAGCTTCTGAAGGGACACCTCGCCTGTGAGGCCTCAAGATCAAGCCACATCGACTTTGAGTCATTACGCACCCATTCACGTACATATGGCAGCAGGGTGCCGATTTGATATCTCCTCAGATCTGGGAGGTCCACCACACCCCCATATCCTATGGACGTTGCAACTTGATAAATTTAATTAAGTTGCGCCTACAGCACCAAATAAATGATCCAAGCCATCCCGCAAACCTCCGCAGCACCTGGTTGGGTAAGAACAAAGGGAGCATCCTCACAGGATATAACAACCAAGGAAGAACATTCATTTTAATCAAGGCTATATGGCCGAGCCATGATCTGGTTATTCCCTCCCATCGCAGCAAGTCCTGCTTTACACTCTCAAACAGCGACACAAAGTTAGCTCCATACAGTTGCGGGAAGTGAGGGGCAATAAAAATTCCCAGATAGAGAAAACCTTTCTGTGACCATCTAAAAGGAAACTCCATTCCGTCCTCCAGCTTCAGTACCTCCACCAATCCCCCCACAGGCAGGACTTCCGATTTTGGAAAATTTATTCTGTATCACAAAAAGCTGCCGAATAATTTAATGTTTTGTATTAGCCGGGGTATGGACTATTTGGGGTTAGCTAAAAACAGTAGGACATTGTCCGTATAGAGAGTGATTTTGTTTCCCCAACTCCCACCTTTAGTGCCTTTATTTCAGGTTCTTTTCAGACAGTCTCTGCCAGTGGTTCAAGCACCAAGGTAAACAGTCGCAGCAACAGGGGGCATCCCTGTCAGCTGCCCCTCCCCACACCAAAATTACTCAATTTCACATCATGCGCGATTCATCTGTCCCATCAACCAATCAAGTCATACTCTCTACATTTCTCAACCTATCCCCACCTCACTGCACAGCTCCCCTAAAACCCACCCTGAGTCCTGAAGAAGAGTTACACCCAAAATGCTGACCCCTGAAGAGATTAGACAGAAAAGATTGGATTGCAACAAGAGTCACAGGTATTTCTTACCTCATCTCATTGAATCAAACTATCGAGCCCATCAATCCTGAAAACAGATTCCAACATTGAAGTCCCATTTGCTGGTTGCAAATGTAAAGTCTCTGTCAGGCTGAAAGAAGGAAGCTCTCGACTGAGAAATGAGTGAGCTTAACCCAGATCCTGAACAACAGCACAACAGAATGGAGTGATATAAATCAGAAACAGTATTAATACAGGGCAGCCTTAATACTGCAGCTAGCACTGAGTGCAGCCAGCACAGAGGGGAATGCTGGGAAGTTTGGTCCATGTGGGAGTTCGGTGAACTCGCGGAAGGAATCTACCTTTGCTTTTCCAAACTGATTTGGAACTGCCACGTCAGCTGCTGGGAGCCTGCACATGCACTTGGTTTGAATGAAGCAAAATGATAAACATGAGAATAGGAGTCTGGTAAGCAGATCAGCTGGGAATTGTTTAGTATGAGGGACTGTCTAAATAGACTGCTTCAGTACATGTCCATTAGGGAAGGTTAATAAATGGAAAGTACTGAAACTTCAAAACAGAGATTGAAGACAATTACTGGTCCAATGAAGGAATGGATATTTTTAATTTGTAAGTGAGATCAATATATTTATTGAATTTAACTGATTCAGCGTAAATACATCTGTAGTGAATGTATAAAACTACAGGAACTCCCACTTGGAGGCTGAGTTGAAAAAAATGATACATTCGGGAGGGGCAGAGTTACTTGGAGACTTTGTTCCAGATGGAAGTTATAGGCCTCAGGACTGTACAGTTCAATCCATCGTGTAGTAAAGGGCAGGAGGTTATGACCCGTGAGGGAAGCAGATGGGAGTTGGAGAATACAGTGGGACAGGAAAACCCCTCACTCTTCTCAACTCCAGTGAGAACAAGGCCAGCCTTTCCAACCTTTCCTCATTGCCTGTCCTCGGATGCTGCCTGAACTGCTGTGCTCTTCCAGCACCACTGATCCAGAATCTGGTTTCCAGCACCTGTAGTCATTGTTTTTACCTCGTGCATTATCGCTTGCTCACTGCTCCCCTTTTACATGATAATGGAGAGAGGACGCTTGCTGGTGCAGTTTTTTTTAATCATCTCAGGATATTGAAAGTTGTGAGCACAGTGCAGTCACTTTCACGGACAAGATGGTGAGGTCCCACAGACAGGAAACAAATGACGAGATAAATCTATTCATAGAGTCATAGAGATGTACAGCATGGACACAGACCCTTCAGTCCAACCAGATATCCCAAAACCCAATCAATCCCACCTGCCAGCACCCAGCCCATATCCCTCCAAATCCTTCCTATTCATATACCCACCCAAATGCCTCTTAAATGTTGCAATTGTACCAGCCTCCACTACTTTCTCTGGCAGCTCATTGCATACATGTACCACCCTCTGTGTGAAAGAGTTATCCTTTAGGTCTCTTTTATATCTTTCCCCCTCACCCTAAACCTATGCCCACTCATTCTGGATTCCCTGACCTCAGGGAAAAGACTTTGTCTATTTATCCTATCCATGCCCCTCATAATTTTGTAAACCTCTATAAGGTCACCCCTCAGCCTCCGACGCTTCAGGGAAAACAGCCTCAGCCTGTCCAATCTCTTCCTGTAGCTCAAATCCTCCAACCCTTGGCAACATCCTTGTAAATCTTTCCTGAACCCTTTCAAGTTTCACAACATCTTTCCGATAGGAAGAGACGAGAATTGCACGCAATATTCCAACAGTGGCCTACCCAATGGCCTGTACAACTGCAAAATGACCTCCCAACTCTTGTACTCAATACTCTAACCAATAAAAGAAAGCATACCAAACACCTTTGAGCAGGATACCTGAGGGAATCTCTTCAGAATGGGGATCTTGTCAAGCCACGTAAGGTGGGGGTGGGGGTGTGGTCGGGGTGTGGTGGTGGTGGAGCCTCAAATGATGGTGCCAGAGACTGTGCAACTTTCAGCAGTGCACCTCGGTCTCAGCCTGGATTCTGTGCTCTCATTTCTGAGGTGGCTTTCATCTGATGACCATTTTGACGATAAGGCAGGAGCATTGCCCATGGAGCAATGTAACAATGTAAACTGTGTGGCTCTGAAAGCCTGAGTCTGCATCTCAGCTCAGAAGGATATCAGCTCAATTATCAAATCTATTTCTGCCCCTCAGCAGGCTGACCAGGCTGCCGGTGCCTTTCCAACACTCCCATGTTTCCTCTTGTCCCACAGCTCATTCTCCTGAGGGATAGTTGTGCTCGGAGTCGAAAAGTGTGGTGCTGGAAAAGCACAACAGGTCAGGCAGTTGTGCTCAGGCCGAGGACATGACCTTGTCCCTCTGTCAGATCCTCTTCAAGAAACCCATGGCTCACCACCACCGCTCACCAGTTAGGGAAGGGCAACAAGCAAGGATGGAGATGGGGACGTGAAGCCTAAAGTGCTGTTCTCTGCAGTTTGGGGGCATGCTTTGACAGCCCTTTGTTAGATCTTTGAGTGTAATTCATTTTTTGCTGATCCTAGTGTCAATCTAAAGGACACCCCACCTTCCTGTCTGACAAACCAGGTTCACCCATTTCATGGCTCTGTTTCTGGATGAGGCTCCAGTCTTTCAAAGAGATGAATTCAAGCCTCACCAGTTTGATATGCCATTTATTCTGATTTCTCCTGAAATGTGGTGGGCGTTGACATGTCGGTTATTTTTTGCTCTTCCCTAATTGCCCTGGAGAGGGTGGTGGTGAATCATGTAATATCTAGGAAGCAACTGACAGGTCATTCCCACTGGAATCCACTGGAATGACTGCATGTTTGTTCATGGCTAATGGATGGAGTCATTACCCATAATCCTCAGTTGCAGTGCAAGTATTCTGTAGTTATGCATAGGCAGCTGTTTCACTCTGTCTGAAAAATACAAAGTCAGAAGTCACACAACACCAGGTTCTAGCCCAACAGGTTCATTTGAAATCACAAGCTTTCGAAGTGCTGCTCCTTCATCAGGTGTACCCCAGCCCCCCATCAGTATCCCCACATTACTGAACAGTACAAATAAACTGGGGCTCTGCGAGGATCTAACCGGCTCCATCTGTAGAAACGAGGAGAGAGAGAGAACAGCTTTCAGACCAGGATACTGATCGCACCACAATGAAAATGTCCTGCGTGCTATGAGTTTTCAAAAAAGAAGTGCTTTGATGTGGCTTTTGATTGTCTTCACGGTGTGCTGTTTTGTTCATTCTGTGATATGCATAGACTATGTCAGTATTGGGGATCAGAAAGTATGTTCCCTCCATTAAACACTTTCCAACACACCCTCTCCATCTTGCTTTACTCCTTATTGACTCTTCTACAGTTGTCCCTGTTCCCTCACTCCGTCCCGGTCCCAGAGGAATTGATGGCCGGAGTTCATGACCCCGCACTGTGTGAAGGTTGGTGTGAAGTGAGGCCAGTGTGTTGGAGCTTGGGCTCCTGCCTCAGGCCCAGGTGCAGGGGCCTGTTCAACAATCTGCAAATTGTCTTTTTTCTCTTTCTGATCATACTGGAGTTTTCAAGCTGCAGTAATTAGCTGGAAACCAGCTGACTTGTCCAAAATGTTCCCAGCACTGGACAGATCTCTGCTGTTGAATTTTACTCTCGGGAGACAGATCTGTATAAAGTGTCTGTTATCTTTACTTTGTTAGAATTCATGTGTCAGATGCTGCTTCCTTGCTCTGGTACTGATAAAATCACCAATGCAGAAAGTTTTCAAGAAAGCGTTTGGTACAATTTCAAATATTGTTTAACAATCTAAAGCTGTAGATACATCAATGTCCGAGTTTAACATCATGGTCTGAGTTTTTAATGGCCCCTCACTCGTGATAATTCAGTTTTCAATGTTTCTCTTCCCTTACATGTTATGAATATGATTGCAAACATATTTTGATGAGATCAGAGCGTCGTCAACACCATTTGACAGAATGGGCGGTTGTTGAATTCTCATCCCACAATTGTCTAGAGTTCAAAGAAAGCGCTATCATCTTTGTGGTTACAATTGAAATTAAATTGCTCCCAGATTTTATAAATACTGTGTTTGGATTTTATTTTTGGAATGCTAATTTGCAATAAAAATATCCTGTTCGGTTTTGCAGCTCAGTCGTTGTGTTTGTCATAGAATCATACAGTCATAGAGATGTACAGCATGGAAACTTTTGGAAACTTTCAGTCCAACTCATCCATGCTGACCAGATATCCTAAATTAATCTCATCCCATTAGCCAGCACTTGGCCCATATCCCTCTAAACCCTTCCTATTCATGTACCCATCCAGGTGTGTTTTAAATGTTGTAATTATAACAGCCTCCATCACTTCCTCTGGCAGCTCATTCCATACACACACCACTCTCTGCATGAAAAACGTCGCCCGTTAGGTACCTTTCAAAATTTTCCCATCTCATCCTAAACCTATGCCCTCTAGTTCTGGACTCCCCCACCCCAGAGAAAAGACCTTGCCTCTCATGTCTTCATAAAGTTCTCTAAGATCACCCCTCAGCTTCCTACGCTCCAGGGAAAACAGCTCCAGCATATTCAGCCTCACCCTGTAGCTCAAATCCTCCAACCCTGGCAACATCCTTTTAAATCTTTTCTGAACCATTTCAAGTTTCACAACATTGTAGATTTGTTCCTCTACATCCCCCCCACAAGTCAGTGACCCAGAGTGAAATCTGATTGCACATTTTTTGCTTCTGTATCTCGAGTGAATAAATTCTGTCCTTGACCCTTCTGGGACATTCACTTACTCCAGCTGCACACTGATCTCTATAAACAATCCTCAACCATTTCTCTATTTCCTATCTTTCCTGAACACTTGGGATCCAAAAACATTTAAAACCCAATCTTGCCCTTCTTTGAGCTGGGTTTCAGTTGGTGGGAAAACATCAGATTCCCACATGGCAATCTGTGTCTGTAACTCCCCAGTCTTGTTTCCCACACACCGTGTAGTCTCATACATGCACAGTCATTTTGGTTCAGAATTGATTAAACTCTCCCGCTCTCTGACCCTGCCTAGTAAGTTACGATTCCTCATTCTGGCGAAATCTATCACCCAGCATTCTTGGAGCTGAGGGTTCGTCTCTGATATTACCTTTTGGTTCCACAGTCCTGCCAAATCAGTTTAAACCCTCCCAACTAGCATTTGCAATTCACTCCAGAAGGAACTTAGTCCCCAGTTTTGTTCCAGAGCAACCTCTGTCCAGGTCACAACTCACCAGGGTCAGTCACAACATCCCAAGAATCTAAAGTCCTCCCTCATGGCTGAATATTGGACCAGGAGATATCAGCTAGACCTCAGTGGGAGCACTCTCCCCTCGGGCTCATAATATTTTGGCTTCACATCCCATTCCAGAGATTTCAACCCATCATCCAGGCCGAGAGTGCAGTGCAGTACTGAGGGAGTGCTGCATTGTCGGAGGGTCAGTACTGAGGCATTGCCTCACTGTCGGAGGGTCAGTACTGAGGCATTGCCTCACTGTCGAAGGGTCAATGTTGAGGTATTGCCACACTGTCGAAGGGTCAGTACTGAGGGGGCACCACACTGTCAAAGGGACCACCTTAAGATGGGGCCACCTGATGCCTTTCCCTCTCCAGTTCGTGGAAGGGGGGGGGGGTGTATGGGGTGGGGGGAAGTGCAGTCGGAGATGCCATGGCACTATTAGATGAAGAGCAAGGCAGTTTCCCCAGGTTTTCTGGTCGATATTTATCCTCCAACCAACATCACCAAAAAAAGGTGATCTGCTCATGACCATTCTGCTTTCTGGAATCTTGCTGAACACAGTCAGACATGAGGGACATAAAGCACCCTATGGTGTGGGACAGGTGCTCCACAAATGCAAGTCTTTCTTTGAGGGTGGGAGTCTCCTGATCCTGACCCTCACCCATTATTCACACACTCTCCCCTTCCAGGGGTCATGGGGTCATTAGGAGCAGTGATCCTGTCTAACCCTGGGACACTGAGACTCATTGCAGCCTCACCCTTGACCTAAGCCCAGTGCTGGGAAGCAAGGTTCGAAATGAAATCTAGAACCTTCTACATAAACATCCAATGTGACTCTTTCCTGAAGTGTGTTGATCCGAGTCTGTTCCAATGTTCTCGGATAAAGTTCTCCTGATCGGTGTGTGATCAGGGGTTTGTTAAAGAGCTACCGACATAAAGACCTGATGTCCTTTAAGGAAGGAAATCGACTGTCCTTATCCAGTCTAACCTACATGTGACTCCAGACCCACAGCAATGAGGTTAACTGTTAACCACCCTTTAGTTTTTTGAAGAAGTAACAAAGAGGTTTGATGAGGGCAGAGCAGTAGATGTGATCTGTATGGACTTCAGTAAGACGTTCAACAAGGTTCCCCATGGGAGACTGATTATCAAGGTTAGATCTCATGGAATAAAGGGAGAACTAGCCATTTGGATACAGAACTGGCTCAAAGGTAGAAGACAGAGGGTGGTGGTGGAGGGTTGTTTTTCAGACTCGAGACCTGTGACCAGTGGAGTGCCAAAAGGATCGAAGCTGGGTCCTCTACTATTTGTCATTTACATAAATGATTTGGATGCAAGCATAAGAAGTACAGTTAGTAAGTTTGCAGATGACACCAAAATTGGAGGTGTCGTGGACAGCGAAGAGGGTCACCTCAGATTACAACAGGATCTGAACCAGATGGGCCAATGGGCTGAGAAGTGACACATGGAGTTTAATTCAGATAAATGCAAGGTGCTGCCTTTTGGGAAAGCAAATCTTAGCAAGACTTATACACTTAAAGGTAAGGTCCTAGGGAGTGTTGCTGAACAAAGAGACCTTGGAGTGAAGTTTCATAGCTCCTTGAAAGTGGAGTCGCAGGTAGATAGGACAGTGAAGAAGGCGTTTGGCATGCTTTCCTTTATTGGTCAGAGTTTAGAGTACAGGAGTTGGGAGGTCATGTTGCGGCTGCATAGGACATTGGTTAGGCCACTGTTGGAATATTGCGTGCATTTCTGGTCTCCTTCCTATTGGAAAGATGTTGTGAAACTTGAAAGGGTTCAGCAAAGATTTACTAGGATGTTGCCAGGGTTGGAGGAACTGAGCTTCAGGGAGAGGCTGAACAGGCTGGGGCTATTTTCCCTGAAGCGTCGGAGGCTGAGGGGTGACCTCACAGAGGTTTACAAAATGACGAGGGGCATGGATAGGATAAATAGACAAAGTCTTTTCCCTGGGGTCGGGGAGTCTAGAACTAGAGGGCATAGGTTTAAGGTGAGAGGGGAAGGGACAACTTTTTCACGCAGAGGGTGGTACGTGTATGGAATGAGCTTCCAGAGGATGTGGTGGATGCTGATACAATTGCAACATTTAAGAGGTATTTGGATGGGTATATGAATAGGAAGGGTTTGGAGGGATATGGGCTGGGTGCTGGCAGGTGGGACTAGATTGGGTTGGGATATCTGGTCGGCATGGACGGGTTGGACCAAAGGGTCTGTTTCCATGCTGTACATCCCTATGACTCGATGACTCTGTAATGGCCGAGCAAGGCACTCCATTTTAACAATCACTGGAATGTCTCAAAACTGGAATGAAACCGAACAGACCACTTGGCATTGACATCGGTGTCAGAAACAACATCATCAAACACAGTCCTGTCCACCCTGTACCATTCTCCGTTTTTTATCTGGGGTCGAGTGCCAAATTCAGGAGAGCTGTCTCACAGACTAGTCAAGCAAGAGCCTGACACAGTCATACTCACAGAATCATACCTTACAGACAATGTCCCAAACACCACCCTCACCATTCCTCGATATGCCTGTCCCACTGGCCGGACAGACCCAGCAGCAGTGGTGGTGCAGTCTTTATCATTTCAGGCACAGATTATAAGATCAGGGAGGATATGTTGGAGCTGGGTAGAACTGGTTAGGCCACAGCTGGGGTACTGTGTGCAGTTCCGGTCACCACACTGTGGGAAGGATGTGATTGCACTGGAAGGGGTGCAGAGGAGATTCATCAGAGAGTTGCGTGGAATGGAGCATCTGAAAAGATGTGAGGAGAGGCTGGATAAGCTCGGGTGGTTTACTTTGGAGCAGAAAAGATGGATAAGGGACATGATCGAGGTGCACAAGGTCATGATTGGAATGGAAAGGATGGATAGAATGTAGTTGTTGCCCTTAGTTGGAGGTTCAGTAACAAGTTGGCACACATTCAATGTGAAAGGCAGAAGGTTTAGAGGGGATTTGAGGAAATGCTTTTTCATCCAGAGGGTGGGAGTCAGGAATGCACTGCCTGGGAGGGTCGCTGAGGCAGAAAGCATCACAACCTTTAAAGTGTACTTGAATGACTACCGGAAATGTCCGAACTTTCAATGTTATTGATCTGGTTCTGGAAAGTTGATGCAGTGCAGTGTTGGTGGTACAGATTTGATGGAGTGAATGGCCTCTTCTAGACTGTATGATTCGATTAAACCTCTGGTTGATTGGCACGTAACTGTCCTCCCTCGGCTGATGAGTCAGTCTCTCCTCCATGTTGAACAGCACTTCCAGGAAGCTCTGAGGGTGGTGAGGGCACAGAATGTACTCTGGGTGGGGGACTTCAATGTCCACCATCAAAAAGAAATTTGAATAAATATCCATTCTTTTGTTGGGTTTATTAGGTATTGGCTACAAATGTTCAAACAGAATGTTCGGAGAATGGAGGTCCGTTCATGCCCAGGAACGACAAAAATTGTTTCTCTTGTCGTTCAGGCCATGAGAACTCTCAGGCCAAGCTGACCCTGCTGCCCCCCTCCCCAGAGCAGGTCAATGCTAAGGGCACTGCCACCCTGGTGTGCCTTGCCAATCACTTCTATCCCGATGAGCTGGAGGTGCAGTGGAAGAAGGATGGTGCAGTCATTTCGGACGAGCTACCTGCGAGCTTCGGACAGCACCTACAGTGTCAGCAGCCTGCTGACCCTCTCTGGGTCTGACTGGGAATCCAACGCTCGCTTCTCCTGTGCCCTCACCCACGTGACCCTTTCCTCTCCCCTCAGCAAGAGCATCAGGAGATCAGAGTGTGTGTAGAGTGTTTGAGACAGTCCACAGAGGAGACACAACTTTAAATAGAACAGGGCTGAGCTGGCAGGACAAAGGTCATTGTCAGCAATAAATGTCAACTCTCCTTCTTCTGTGGACTGGCTCGGAGATGTTTCTGAGGTTTAGGGGTCAAGAAAGCCCATTGAGACAGTGTACAGTGAGCTTTTCTCAGCACCTGACCCTGTGCTCTTTTTGTCCTGGGAGTGTTTGCATGGAACAGTGTTGAGACAGCTTTATTCTGTATTTAACCCAAGATTCTCCCTGTTTGATTGGGACAGTGGAGAGAGACAATTTCTTTGTATCTAATCCTGTGCAGTCCCTGTCCTGGGAGTGTTTAATGGGGAAAGTGTAGACTCCTATTGCCAAGTAAAATGCCTCAAAGATGTTGAAGACTGTCAGCTTTACAACAACGTGAACCTCAGAAGTCTCTGCTTCAGTAAACCAGATCTCCTTCCTGCTCAGTCGCCAGTTCCAACTTAAGGATTTGTCACTATTTAAAGGGACAGGATTCTCATATTGTTGAGAAAATCTCCAACAGTGTTTGCCTCAAGCTCCATTGTGGCTGTGAATTGGTGCAGCTTCCTCTGTCTGGGCTGTTAATTGCAGTCTGTTTTCTGTCAATGTCAATCTGGAAGAGGGAATAAAGATGAAGGTTCAGTCTCTGTCTCTGGGTGCACCACCTCCCTCTCAGCTGATTGGCTACATTTCAGCAGTGAGTGTCATGGTTGGCTGCTCAGACTGTCAATGACTGGCACATGGGCTGATGATTGGACTGAGAGAGAAGTGTCAATCATTTCCAAGTGATCCCTTCGATCTGGCATCCGTCAAGTTTACAAAATTCAAATCAGAACAGAAACTGAAAGCTGCTGGGGGCCAATCATTACAATGTGAGGCATTCACTCTTCATTCTGTTGGTCCAGACCCAGTTGGTAGGATCACACTGTGCACTCTCTGCTGCTGCTCGCGAACACCTGAAATGAACTTAAAACCCTTTGCAATAAATACCAACACTCTCCATCTCCCGTGCCTGTGCGGCACAGTGGCTCTGGGCAGCACTGTGGCTCAGTGGTCAGCACTGCTGCCTCACAGGGCCAGGGACCCGGGTTGAATTTGACTCTCAGGTAACTGACTGTGTGTAGTTTGCGTATTCTGTCCTTGTCTGTGTGGGTTTCTTCCTGGTGCTCCAGTCTCCTCCTACAGTCTATAGACATGCAGGTTATGTAGATTGGCCATGTTAAATTGCCTACAGTTTCCAGAGTGTGAACACTATGTGGATTAGGCATGGGAAATGTATGCTTACAGGGATGGGGTTGATCTGGGTGGGATACTCTTTGGAGGGTCAGTGTGGACTCAATGGGCCAAATGGCCTTCTTCCATACTATGGGGATTCTCTGATCTATGACCGTCCTCATCACTTGATACAGCTGACTTTGTGATTCATGTCCCTGGACACGTAGATCCCTCTTTGCTGTCTTATAGAAAGGGTCTTTGTGCTGGTCAGGGGTTCAGGTTTGACAAGAGGACACTTGCTAAAGGGAGCTCTTGCTGGGAGAGGAGGTTAGGAGAAAATAATCAGTACTTTCCAGTGAGTTACTCATCAACAGGTGGTTGTGGTAAGTGAAGGAGTTGCGCTATGAAAATGCAGGAATAGGTACAGGCCTCAAGAAGAAGAGACAGGAAAATGTCTTTGCTCAGAAACTGCTTTGAGCAGAGAGCAGTCAGCAGGTACTGTGCTCACAGCAGCTAAGGCAGACTGGGAATGTTCAACTCGAATGTCTCAAAGCTACAAAAGTATCACCTGAATATGAGACTGAAGATGAAACCTCAGAGTTTGTCATCAGTGAAAGGAAACCGGGAAGCCGGGCCCCAGCAGGGTGCAGCTGCTCTAGGATGGTCACCCACTGACATTAAGAAAGGAATGAAACCCCACATTCAGCCACCCGATGCACCATTCGGTTCAACCCAATCTGCTCAGTGTCCATCACCCAGGAAATAGGCAGCAGGTCATGGTGTCGGCACCTGTCTGTGTTCCAAAATGATGGCACTTGTTCTGCAGACTTCACATTCTGCTTTCACTAACTCCCTGTGAGAAACCTCTTTAATCTGCAACAGTGGGAAAGCAAAGATCAGAACGAGAGGCTCAATCAGCATCAAACAATAACTACATGGACCAGACTCAGGCCTCACTGGACAGTTGGGTTTCATTTTCCAGCCTGTCCCATTCTCCGCTCCAGTGTCCTACCTCCCGATGTCCTGGTCAATAGCTCACTGTTATTGTGGGAGCCTGCTGAGGGTGAATGAGCCCTCACAGTTCCCACATTACAACAATGTCTAGACTTTGAAGATATTCCATTATCTGTAAAACATCTTTGAACATTCTCAGCTCATGAATAGTGTAACAGAAATACAATTCTCTCTCCGTTTTGTTTCCTCTCCATGTCTTCCCATCTGTCTCCTCACAACATCCCTCCCTTGTTTAAAATCTCGAATGAATTATGAATCTCTGGGAGAACTTACCCTGTGGCAACGTTGAGACTAATAACAACTCCTCGGTGGGCTTTGAGTGTGAAGATCAATAACACTCTCATTGGGACTTGATCTGGGTTGTCTCCAGTCAGTCAGTGTTATTGTTCTGGGACCAGACAGTTCTGATTGAGATGAAGGGTGAGCTCTGCCGGGTATTAACACACGGGTCAGTGTAGTGAAGCAGGGATTACCCACTTCACAAGAGAGTAAGCTGAACAAACAAACTGGGTGGCTGTGACACCCCCAACCTGACAGAGAGGGGTGGGGGACGGGGAACATGAGTAGTAACATCCTCAGACAGAAAGGATGCTCAAAATGGCATAGCTCCAAAGAGGGAGGGGACAGGAACAGCTACACTCCCCTGAGAGAGAGGGGACAGTTACAGTGACACTCCGTAGAGAGAGGGGACAGCAACTGTGTGTTCACTTTCTTGCTGTGTCGTGACGTATGTCCTGGGAAATTGGTTTGATTTATATTTTCTCAGTTGTATATGGGTTTGATGAGTTGATTCAGTAACAAGGATTCCAATTCTATATTTCTTGTAGCAGCAGATCCACTGAAGGTCATCCTTTCATTTGGAGTTTGCCCAGGTTTCTGTCCAGGCTGATATAGCATGATCTACCAAATGCTGCTCCTATTGATCTAAACCATCACACACCAGGAAATCTGACCGGCACTTTCTCTTTGTGCTGGCAAAGGGAGAGACTTGTTTTTACTACAATGGCAGCCAAAGAAATTGTTGAACAGACACCTACACCTGGGCCTGAGGCAGGAGCCCAAGCTCCAACACACTGGCCTCACTTCACACCAACCTTCACACAGTGCGGGGTCATGAACTCCGGTCATCAATCCCTCTGGGGCCGGGACGGAGTGAGGGAACAGGGACAACTGTAGAAGAGTCAATAAGGAGTAAAGCAAGATGGAGAGAATGTGTTGGAAAGGGGTTAGAGGAGGAAATATACTTTGTGCCACTCAGTACTGACGTTGTCTACGTGAATTGCAAAATGAATAAAAAACACACTGTGAAAACAATCATATCACAGGGGACATTTTTATTGTGGTGTGATAAGTATCCTGATTCAAAAGCTGTTGTCCCACGCTCCCTCCCTCTCTCACTCTCCGCATTTCTGCAGATTGAACCAGTTAGATCCGAGCAGGGCCCCAGTTCATTTGTTCTGTTCAGGGACAGTGAAACAGCTGCCCTCTAGTGACTATAGAGTGCTGGTACTGCTGCTGAGAGCCACACGTCAAGTCCCGGGCCATGAGCATCTGAACGAAACAGCAGCCATTCTGTTGGAATCTCGTGGGAATGATTTATCGGTTGTTCCGGCCTGGATCCCCAGTCAGTCAGTCAGGCCATGGCTGACCTAGAACACATCCCCCCTTAATTCTGTAACCCTCACCATCCTGAATGAATGAACATTGATCCCCGACCTTGGTAGCTTTTTCAGATTGAAAGTTCCAGATTTCCCCTACTCTTTGTCAGAAAGAGTTATTCTGAAATCATTCCCAATTCTAATTTTAATCATCGTCTTGTTTTGGACTCTGGCATTGGAGAATACAGTTTACATAAACACTGTTAATCATTTCCAGGGAACAGCCTCGCTTTTGCAACTTGTTCTCTCTCATTAACAGTTTCTGATCTGAAGGTGACACGACAGGCTGGATACTGAGAGGATGGTTCCTGTTCCAGGGCAGGTGAGAACTGGAGGGCCGGTTTAAGACAAAGCAGTCTCCCGTTTAAAAGGAAGGAGGGGTTTTCTTGCTGAGGGTTGACAGTTTGTGGAATTCTCTTCTCTACATGGGAATGGAGGTTGGGTCATTGAGTTTAGTCATGGCTGAGATAGGCAAGTTTTTGATGAACAAGGCAGTTAAGGATAATGGGTGGGGGAGAGAGGCAGAAAATGCAGCTGAGACCATAACCAGATGAGCAGTGATCTTCTTCATTGGCACAGCAGCTCCCAAAAAGCCTGCTCTTGGGTCCTATGTTCTGGCAGAGGCTGCAGCAATCCTGGACCCCCATCGTTCCTTTGTCACTCGCTGACAGAAATATAATTTCAAAACAAACATTATTTTCTTTAACAAGACCAAGTCAGTTATGGTTGCTGTCATTTTCTCAGCTCTCTTTACATCTCAGCAGGGCTTTAGAAACATATCTTTTGTGTTACATTGGAGAAGAGACAGACACAGACAGAGTGAGGCCTCAGAGAACACAGAGAGCTTTCACTCTGCACAGCAAGGCTGTCACGGGAAACATCTGGTGAAAGGTTTGGAAGGAGGTGGAGAGGAGAGAGGCATGGGAAAAGAGACCTGACAGTTCAAACTAAAAATACTTCACATATTGCCATCACCTAATGAATTAATGTGAGAGGATTAGAGACCCATAACAGCTAGAGTGTGGTGGACCAGAGGCTCAAAGGTAGACAGCAAAGAGCTGCATTATTCCTTCTCGGGGCATTAATGTCATTGACAAGCCTCATAGTTATTGCCCATCTCCAGCTGCTCGGACTGAGTTCTTTGCTGCACCAGATCATGGGGCCGTAAAGAATGAATCACGTCACTATGGGACTGGAGTCACAGACTGAGTGATGACTGGGATCCCTTGCCTAAAGAACATCTGTGAACATGACATTGAGTTTCATGGTTTTTGTTTGTACCCATCCCAGCACCTTCCTTCCCAGAGTGGGAAGGCCATGTTGGGTTTGGTGCTGGGTAATGAAACTGGCCAGCTGTTAGATTCGGAGGTAGGTGAGCACTTTGATGATAGTGAACAAAATTTGATTTTGTTTACTTGAGCAATGGAAAGGGATAGGTATATATTGCAGGGCAAAGGTTATTGGTGGAGGAAAGGCTACTATGATGCGATTAGGCAAGAATTAGGATGAATAGGATGGGGGAAGGAAACTGCAGGGGATGGGCACAACAGAAATGTGGAGCTTATCCAAGGAACAGCTACAGCATGTACTTGATAAGTGTGTACCTGTCAGGCAGGGAGGAAGTGGTTGAGCGAGGGAGCTGTGGTTTACTAAAGAAGTTGAATCTTTTGTCAAGAGGAAGGAGGAGGCTATGTTAGGGTGAGACCTGAAGGCTCAGTTAGGGCGCTTGAGAGTTTCAAGTTAGCCAGGAAAGACCAAAATAGAGAGCTAAGAACAGCCAGGTGGGGACATGAGATGTTGTTGGTGGATAGGATTAAGGATAATCTGAAAGCTTTATATAGATATATCAGGAATAAAAGAATGACTAGGGAAAGATGAGAGCCGATCAAAGAGAGTAGTAGAAAGTTGTGTATGGAGTCTGCAGACATGGCAAAGTGCTAATGAATATTTTCCTCAGTATTCACACTGGAAAAAGACAACGTTGTCAAGGAGAATACTGAGGTCCAGGCTACTAGACTGATGGGATTGACATTCACAAGGAGGAGGTGTAGCAATTCTGGAAAGTGGGAAAATAGATAAGTTCCCTGGGCCGGATGGGATTTGTCCTGGGATTCTCTGGGAAGCCAGGAGGAGATTACAGAGACTTTACCTTTGATCTTAATGTTGTCATTGTCTATAGGAATAGTGCCAGAAGACTGGAGGATAGCAAATGTTGTCCCCTTGTTTAAGAAGGGGAGTAGAGACAACCCTGGTAATTATAGGCCAGTGAGCCTTACTTCGGTTGTGGGTAAAGTGTAGGAAAAGGTTAGAAGAGATAGGGTTTATAATCATCTAGGAAGTATTAAATTGATTGGGGATAGTCAACACTGAAGCTCAGGCCTCGCAAACCTTATTGAGTTCGTTGAAAAGGTTACCAAATAGGTGCATGAGGGTAAAACGGTTGATGTGATGGATATGCACTTCGGTAAGGCATTTGATAAGGTTCTCCACAAAATACCGAGGCATGGGATTAAGGGTGATTTAGCGGTTTGGATCAGAAGTTGGCTAGCTGAAAGAAGACAGAGCGTGGTTTTTGATAGATAATGTTAATCCTGGAGTTCATTTACGAGTGGTGTACTGCAAGCATCTCTTTTGGGGCCACTGCTGTTTGCCATTTTTATAAACGACCTGAATGAGGGCATAGAAGGATGGGTTAGTAAATTTGCGGATGACACTGAAGTTTGTGGAGTAGTGGAAAGTGCTGAAGGATATTGCAGGTTACACAGGGACATGGATAAGTTGCAGAGCTGGGCTGAGAG
Source organism: Chiloscyllium plagiosum (assembly GCF_037043375.1). Lineage (NCBI taxonomy): Eukaryota > Metazoa > Chordata > Chondrichthyes > Orectolobiformes > Hemiscylliidae > Chiloscyllium > Chiloscyllium plagiosum. Next base: position 112,648,941 of record NW_028270147.1, on the reverse strand, counting down.
GTGGCAAATGCAGAGTTTAATGCAGAAAAGTGTGAGCTGATTCACTTTGGAAGGAGCAACAGGAATAAAGAGCACTGGGCTAATGGTAAGATTCTTAGTAGTGTAGATGAGCAGAGAGATCTCTGTGTCCATGTCCACAGATCCTTGAAAGGTGCCATCCAGTTTGATGGGATTGTTAAGAAGGCTTATGGTGGGTTAGCTTTTATTGGTAGAGAGATTGGGTTTAGGAGTCATGAGGTCATGCTGCAGCTGTACAAATCTCTGGTGTGGCCTCAATTGGAGTATTGCAAACAGTTGTGGTCACCGCATTAAAAAAAGGATGTGGGAACTTAAGGGTTCAGAGAAAATATACTAGGATGCTGCCTGGCATTGAGGGAAGGCCTCATGAGGAAAGGATGAGGGACTTATGGCTGTTTTTGTTGGAGAGAAGAAGGTTGAGAGTTGTCTTAATTAAGACGTACTAAGATAATCACAAGGTTAGATAGGGTGGACAGTGAGAGCCTTTTTCCTCAGATGCTGAGGGGACATAGGTTTAAATTGAGGGGTGATAGATACAGGACAGATGTCAGAAGTAGTTTTTTTACTCAGAGACTAGTAGGGGCATGGAATGCACAGCCTGCAACAGTAGCAGACACCCCAACATTAAGGGCATTTAAATGGTCACAGGATAAACATATGGATGAAGATGGAATAGTGTAGGGTAGATGGAGTTTAGATTGGTTGCATAGGTTGGCGCAACATCAAGGGCTGAGGGCTGTCATGTTCTATGTTCTATGTTCCAGATATGACATTGCTCATCACCGCCCTCTCCAGGACAATTAGGGAAGGACAACAAATAGCAGACAAATTAAAACTTGCCCCACCCAAGGAGAAATCAAAATAAATGACGTACAATTCAAATGATTAAACTGGTGAGGCTTGAACTCATCTCTTTGAAATGCTGGAGCCTCGGCCATGACATGGGTGAACCTGCATTTTTCAGATTGCAATTGGAGTGCCCTACGGATCAGGCACAAAATGAATTACACTCAAAGACCGAACAAACGGCTATCAAAGTGTGTCACCAAACGGCTATCAAAGTGTGTCAGGAAGAACTCAAGAGAAAGCCATTAGTGGGTGTAAGCGGGTAAGACAGACAAGTGTCAGATGTCATTGAATGCACCATAAATACACTAAAGCTGTTGGGATGGAGCAGGGAAATAGGATTAATTGAATTTCTTCATTGAGAGCTTTCCTGGTTGTAATAACTCAGTACATTAAAAGATGAAGTGTAGCTCATATTGTAAACAATGTACTGCAGTGGGCAAGAAAGGATGTTGAGCAACATAAATGCTTAAAATTGGGAAAGGAAATTGTATAAAAGAAATGGGAAAGGCCAATGGGATTTTGGAATGAATATTGAGAGTGAGGAGACGGAGGGGAGAGTGGCCAGGACAGCTGTACTGAAGAATGGTTAGGTCACATCTGGAATATGGTGGACAGTTAGGGGCTTCGTTGAGGGGTAATGCAGAATGGGACAGGGATTGGGGACCTAGGTTACAAGGAAACGCCAGAACAGGATCTCAAGGAGGGAGGGAGGGTATTCTGATATTCAAAACATCTTAATGAAATCGACACAGTAAATGTAGATTTACTGTCAATGCCGGCAAACAGAAAGGCAGGTACAGGAAGGAGATCAGGAAAAATATTTTGATGTAGAGATTGGAATTTGGTGAGTGCTGATAAACTGAGTCCTCCATTCATAATGGGACAGAATTACTTCTTGCAATTTGAACAAGTCTGAAGCAAAAGAGCAAGTTAGGATCAAATAGTCATTTGAGAATATTGACTTAGCCTGAAAAATGCTCGGTTTTTGGAAGCTTTTCATTTTGCCCTCATCAGGACAATTGTAAAAGTACCAATCAAAGGAGAAAAACCTGACATTTATATTGCATATGAGGAAAGTACTGATCGGTTAAGGTGTTGTCACTATGAACACGCCAGTTTAAATATTGTTTTCCTCTGCTGTGGCATTTCTTGTAAATTGTCCTGATGCATGCAAGACAAAAACCTTCAACAAAATGATTTGTCTTTTGCAACATTCAAATTAGGATCAGTTTGGAGAGAAAGAATGAACATGGAAATGTATTAAGTTAACAATGAAAATTGGTCTAAATTCAGGATAGCTTCACCTTGAATTTAATACAGGAATTATCAGGTGAAGTTTAATCACTGGAATTATTTAATCATCTTCCACCAGTTTAATTGTTTGAATTGTCCATCAGTTACGTTGATTACTCCTGGGATGGGGAGAGCATTGACGTGTCTGCTATTTATTGCCCTTCCCTAACTATCCTGGAGAGTCATGATTTGGAGATGACGGTGTTGGACTGGGGTGTGCAAAGTTAAAAATCACACAACACCAGGTTATAGTCCAACAGGTTTAATTGAAAGCACACTAGCTTCCAGAGCGCTGCTCCTTCATCAGGTGATAATGGAGGGCTCAATCATAACACAGAATTTATAGCAAGAATTTACAGTGTGATGTAACTGTAATTATACATTGAAAAATTGATTGCCTGTTTCATCTGTTAGAATACAGTGATAGTTTCACTTCTTTCATGTGTAAATCACAAAACCTTTTTTAAAAAAAAAGTTGCATTCTCGGGTTAGCTGTTAACAATGGTGATAGCTAGACAATATATTGAAGGTGTTGGCCCCCTGTATTCTCTTTCTATGCCATGATGTTTAGATTGATTCTAAACTAAAAAGTGAGATAACGGAGTTTTACATAAATTCATGCAGTTTTTGAGCTCAGAGTTCTACATGAATGCATGTAGTTTTTGAGCAAAGTACTATGTAACCCTTCAAGTACAAATTCACCCCACAAAACATATGTGTGCATATGGGTCTTTGTCTGTCTGTGTGTGTCTGTCTGTCTGGGTTGGGGGTTGAGTGTGAGAAAGTGTGTGTGTGTGTGTAGTGAGTGCAGAGTGTCTTAAGTCTGTGAGGGGGTGCATGTGTGAGTGTGGGAGTGTATGTGTCTGTAAGGGTGTGTGTGTGGGTGTCTGTGTGCACGTCTGTATGTATGTGTGTCTGTGTATATGTGTGCATAGCAGTGCCTGTGTGTGTGTGAGAGTGTGTGTGTGTAGGAGTATCTGTGAGTGTGTATAGTGCAATGGTCGTCACCTGTAATGTGACATGAACCCAAGGTCCCAGTTGAGGCCCTCCATATGGGTACTGAACTTAGCTATCAGCCTCTGCTCGGCCACTTTTCTCTGCTGCCTGTCCCGAAGTCCACGTTGGAGGATGGTCACCCTTTTAACTTTATCCTGGAGAGGGCGGTGGTGAGCCATGAGTTTCTCGAAGAGGATCTGACAAAGGGACAAGATCATGTGCTGGGCCTGAGAACAGCTGTCCCTCAGGAGAATGAGCTGTGGCACAAGGGAAAACCTGGGAGTGGTGGAAAGGCACAGGCAGCCCGGCTAGGCTGCAGAGGGGCAGAACCAGTTTTGACGAATGAGCTGAGGTCCTTCCGAGCTGAGTTGCAGACTCAGGCTTTCAGGGCCGCACAGCTTACACTGTTACTGACCATAGCTCCGTGTTGATGAGGCCTGACCCAGGAGAACATCCACAGAAAGCTGCCTCCTGTGTGTCTGATGTGCCTGTGTGTCTCTCAGACATGACTGAGCAGGGAGCAAGGGTTTCAGCAGCAACAAAGATGTTACTCTAGTGCCCCTCCCACTTTCACCCATCGACTTACAAACTCCTTCCGGGGAAAGGGTTCAGCACATGCTATCGGCTGCTCCAATGTCTCACACCCAACCTCGAGACAACAGACCCCACTGCCCCCTGCCCCCATCATCTGCTCTCCATCTCTCTCCTGAAGGCACTATCTCTGGCTGGGAAACATCTCTAGCTCCCCCAGGTGGTCTCATTCTCCCAAGTGTGGGCTGGGATGGGGAAGCAAGGCAGGCTATTGGACCGGGAGATGTCAGCCTGGCCTCAGTGGGGAGCACTCTCCCCTCAGACTCACCATGTTGCAGATTGGGTGGATGAGCCATTGGGAAATGCAGGGTTACAGGGATTAGATTAGATTACATTGTGAAACAGGCCCTTCGGCCCAACAAGTCCACACCAACCCACCGAAGCGCAACCCACCCATACCCCTACATTTACCCCTTACCTAACACTACGGGTAATTTAGCATGGCCAATTCACCTTACCTGCATATCTTTGGACTGTGGGAGGAAACCGGAGCACCCGGAGGAAACCCACGCAGACACGGGGAGAACGTGCAAACTCCACACAGTCAGTCGCCTGGGGTGGGAATTGAACCCGGGTCTCTGGCGCTGTGAGGCAACAGTGCTAACCACTGTGCCACCGTGCTGCCCACACGGTGGCACAGTGTAGTGGTTTGGATCTGGTTGGGATGGTCTTCGGAGGATTAGTGTGAACTCATTGGGGTGAATGGTCTGCTTCGACATTCTACAGATTTCATCATAACATGATTCTATCTCTGAAGCAAATTATCCATGCACAGGGAGTGCCATACTGTCAGCAGGTCAGTACTGAGGGACTGCCACACTGTCAGAGGGACAGTACTGAGGGAGTGCCACACTATTGGAGGGTCAGTACTGAGGGAGTGTTGCACTAATGGTGGGTCAGTACTGAGGGAGTGTTGCACTAATGGTGGGTCAGTACTGAGGAAGTGCTGCACTGTCAGTGGGTGAGTACTGAGGGAATGCCGCACCGTCAGAAAGTCAATATTGTGGGAGTACTGCAGGAGTGCTGCACTGCTGGTGTGTCAATACTGAGGGAGTGCAACACTGTCAGAGGTTCAGTGCTCATGGACCATCTTTCAGATGGGATATTCTGATATCTGCCCTCTCAGGGGACAGTAGAAGATGCCATGACACTATTAGAAGAGCAGAGCAGATCCCCATGGTGTCCTGGTCAATATTTTAAAAATATACCTTTTAAAAAATACCTGGATCAGCACCTGAAATATCCGAACATTCAATGCTTTGGGCCCAGTTCTGGAAAGTGGATGGAGAGTAGATTTAGTTTTGCCTTGGTGGGACAGACTTGATTGGATGAGAGACTTCTCCTACACTGTATGATTCTCTGATTCTGCGAAACCTCTGGCTGATGACCACGTACTGTCCTCCCTCGGCTGATGAATCAGTCTCTGTTCAACTCTTCACTCTTCCTCCTTTGTGTCTAAATCCTGAGCTCTTATTGTTGCTGGGAAATTTGAGAAGCAGATTTACTCACTTGCTCATTCACTCCCTTCTCAGTCTCTCTTTATCTCCTGAAACTCCACTCAACAGCAATCTGCTGGGTCAGGAGCAAGGCTCTCAGCTCATTGGATAAAGGAACCTTTTCCAGCACCAAGCTGGTGAGTGTCAGCTGGAGAACAATGTTCCATTGCAATAATCAAGGTGTCCAGCCATTCTGTACATCCACGTTCACTCCTGGAGGGACCAGGCAGAGAGGAAGAGTCAGTGCAGCCATTGTGCAGCATCCAGTGTCGAGTTGCCCCATTTCCAAACCCATTGCAACATCATTGTCTGCCCTAACACCAAGCAGATGCTCCCATCACAAGAGGCTCCATGGCCCTGAGGACTGTGAGAGTGAGCCCTGTCCATTCAGCTCAATCATCAAGCTCCAGCCTTCCTGATGTGGTGGCAGCCAGGAGAACCCTGCCCATGGGAGATTCCACACACACTCCCTCCCTCCCTGCGGGGAAAGATGATTCCCTGACCCTGCTTTCTCTCTAAACTGATCCGAATTTGAGTGTTGCTGAAAAAAGAGACGTTTTGTGGAAGCTTTTGTCTTGCACACATCAGGGCAATTTGCAAGAAATGGCACAGCAAAGGCAAGTACCATGTAGACTGGAGATCCTAGAGGGTCAGGCAGCACCCATGGAGAGAAAGCAAGGCAAAATGAAATGTTTTCATAAGAAGGACTTTTTCTCACTCTAGTTCCAAATTCTCAAATGGCTATTTGATCCTGATTTCCTCTTTTGCTTCAGACCTGTTGAAATTCTAAAAAGTAATTCTGTCCTTTTGTGAATGGAGCACTCAGTTTATCATCATTCATTATTAAGTTCCAATAACTGCATCAAAATATTTTTCCTGATCTCCTTTCTGTACCTGGTATATGACTGGAGAATATGTTATTTTGCCTTTCAGTTTGTCTGCACTGATGGTAAATCTACATTTACTGTGTTCCTTTGTTTAAGAATTTTTGAACATCAGACTTCCCTCCCTCCACTGTCGAGATCCTGTTCTGGCCTTCATAGAGTCATAGAATCAAGGAATTCCTTCAGTGTGGAAGGAGGCCATTCAGCCCAGCAAGCTCATACCGACCCTTTGAAGATCATCCCACCCAGACCCACACTTCCCCTACCCTATCACCGTAACCCTGCATTTTCCATGGCATTTTCCATTTGCTAGCCTGTGCATCTCTTGGACATAATGAGTAATTTAGCACGGCCAATCCACCTAACCTACACATTTTCTCTCAATTTTGTAAATGAAACATGAGTTTTGATTTTTACACTTTGGGCTAGATGTAACACAGTTGGAAACATAACTCGAGGCACATTTAATCATTCAAGTGGCCCATTTCAATGCCCCCAATGGTAGCAAAATTTCTCCCAATGAATATCAGGATAGAAGGAGTGAACTGGAATTCCCAGCCACCAACAGATGATGTAAACTAGATTGAGGAGCCAATTGACATCAACATTCCTGAATCTATCCTGATTTAATGGCAGTTCAGGGATTAAATCAGCTTGGCTTTCCCACAATGTGTCCAACCAAGGGACCTTGCTTCAGATGATGTCCTCATGTTAAACTGCCACCTCTCCCATGACCCACACCTGCCTTTAGTTGCATTTGGCCTGAGATTCCATAATAAGCCAAGGTCTCCAGTGAGAGCCCTGCCTCCAACAGGCATTGCTCTGCTCGCTTCCAACTGGGGACCTCCCCAGGAACCAAAAGGAGCTCCCCAGCAGTTCTGTCACTGATGGGTGAGATCGTTGTTGACCCAACTTAGAGTGGACTGAACCCAAACCTTTCTGACTCCATGGAAGGAGTTCTACCAACTTAGCCAAGGCTGAAACTTAAAGAAAGTCATAAAATCTGTCAATAATTAGCACTGCCTTTGTGTGAGGTCAGAGTTTTGAGGTTTAAACGTGTTCTTTTGGAATGCAATGAAGCGTTACCATGGAGAATGTTGCTGCTGGACAAGTACAGCCAACTCTGCCCAAAAGGTCACTACAATAATTAATCCATCACCATCCAGTCGAATGCTTTTCAGCATTACTTTCCCTTTATTATTCCTCTTTTTCAGGTCATTAAATACCTTTTAAAATAGTGCACGTATGGGAACATTGCCATCTACAAGATTTCTCCCAAACCATTCATCATCCTGACTTAGAAATATCTCACTGTTCCTTCACTGTCACTAGGTTAAAATTGGGGAATTCTCTCCCTCAGGGCACACTGGGTCTACCTACAGCACATAGCTGCAGCAGGTTCAGGAAGGCAGCTCCTCACCACGTTCAAAGAAAATGAGGGACAGGCAGGAAATGCTGGCCAGCCAGCAGCGCCAATGTCCCACCAGAGAATAAAACATGGATAAGTTTTCTTTAACAGCCTGTGGCAGAAAATTGCAAATTCTTACCACCTTCTGTGTAAAGAAATCTACATCCCGAAATAAAAACTTGTGACCCTAGGCCCCTTGTCCCTGTCCCATTATGTATTGTCCCTCAAAGCAGCAGATGGTTTGCTAACTGTGCACCATATTCTAGCAATGACCTAACCATTCTTCAGGACAGCTGCCATGGTCACTCTCCCCTCCATCTCCTCACTCTCAATATTCAATCCAAAATCACATTGACATTTGTTTCTGATATTGTTCCCAAGTTAAAGGAGATATATCACTCGACATCCTTTCTTGCGCGCTGCAATGTTGTTTATAAACGGCCCTTCAACCTTTATCGTTCTCAGAGGCATAACAACTGAGAAAACCCCTTTCAGCTCTCAGTGGAGAAATTCAGTTATTCCCGTTTCCCTGCTCGATCCCAATAGCTTCCCTTTATGTGTGACTGTGCTTCCGGTGTACTCAGCAATATCTGACACTTGCCCGCCTACAGCTCTTACACCCACTGATACCTGTTGAGTTCTCCCAGATAAATTGCTGCTCTTTACAGTTTGGTGACCCGCTTTGATAGCCGTTTGTTCGATCTTTGAATGTAATTCATTTTGTGCCTGATCCCAGTGTCAATCCGGAGGACACTCCACCTTTCAGTCTGACAAACCAGGGTCACCCATGTCATGGCTCTACTTCTAGCCTCGGCTCCAGTCTTCCAAAGAGATGAATTCAAGTCTCACCAGTTTGATCATTTGAAGTGTATCTCGTTTATTTTGATTTCTCCTGGGATGGGCGGGCACAAAAGTGTCATGTTCACGAATGTTGTTTGGACAAGGGAACCCAGCCATCACCCGGTCTGTGACTCCAGTCCCGCAGTGACGTGATTCATTCTTAACGGCCCCATGATCTGGCTCAGAACTCAGTCCGAGTAACTAGAGATGGGCAATAAATTTGAGGTTTAATTTACAATAGTTTATAAAATAGTTCATTTTAAAAGCTAATTAAAATAGTTAAATCTATGTTAACCTGAGTGTACACGGTGGCACAGTGGTTAGCACTGCTGCCCGCCTCACAGCGCCAGAGACCCGGATTCAATTCCCGCCTCTGGCGACTCTCTGTGTGGAGTTTGCACATTCTCCCCGTGTCTGCGTGGGTTTCTTCCGGGTGCTCCGGTTTCCTCCCACAATCCAAAAATGTGCAGGTTAGGTGAATTGGCCATGCTAAATTGCCCGTAGTGTTAGGTGAAGAGGTAAATGTAGGGGAATGGGTCTGGGTGGGTTGCGCTTCGGCCGGTCTGTGTGGACTTGTGCTGAAGGGCCTGTTTCCACACTGTAAGTAATCTAATCTAAAGGCATAATTCAAAATTTGCAGATGGTATGCAACTTCGATGTAATATGGCTCATGAAGAAGATAGTGTCTAACTTCAAAAAAAATATAGATAAATTAATGGAATGAGCAGATGGTTGTGGATAGAATTTAATAGAAAGAGATGTCACTGATTCATTTTGGAAGGAAAACGTGGAGTGACAAACAAACTAAAGGGTACAAGTACGGGTGGGTGTAGGGGCAGTAGGACCTGGATATTTATGACCATCAGTCACTGAAGGTGGCAGGATAGGCTGCAGTTCTCATGGGAGAGCAGCTGATTAAAGCAGATGCCATAACAACATGAACACAGTGTGGATGTGAAAAGAATGCTTCCTTTGCGGGGCGAATATAAAACTAAAATAAGTTCAAGGTTTGGGTGAAGATTTGTAGCTCGGGTGCTCATTGTTGTGGTTCTGTTCGCCGAGCTGAAAATTTTTGTTGCAAATGTTTCGTCCCCTGTCTAGGTGACATCCTCAGTGCTTGGGAGCCTCCTGTGAAGCGCTTCTGTGGTGTTTCCTCCAGCATTTATTGTGGCCTGTCCCTGCCGCTTCCGGTTGTCAGTTTCAGCTGTCCGCTGTAGTGGCCAGTATATTGGGTCCAGGTCGATGTGTTTGTTGATGGAGTTTGTGGATGAGTGCCATGCTTCTAGGAATTCCCTGGCTGTTCTTTGTTTGGCTTGCCCTATAATGGTAGTGTTGTCCCAGTCGAATTCATGTTGCTTGTCGTATGCGTGTGTGGCTACTACGGATAGCTGGTCGTGGCGTTTCGTGGCTAGTTAATGTTCATGAAATTAGTTCCCTCATTTAAGACCAAGATAAGCAGGGATTTTTTCTTGCTTAAGGTCATAGGTCTATGGAACTCTTCTTCAGACATAGAAATGAAACCTCTGAATGCTTGTAGTGAGGAAATAGATAGCCATTGCTTATCAAAAATCTATCAAAGTAAGGCAAGAATGTGGAATAATCAGGTCAGCCATGGGGAGCAGCTCAAGAGGATGAATCTTGTCCTTCATTTGTCCCTAATTCGTATGATCGTGTGGCCAGTTCCACCACTGAAGGATCAGCGCCTTGAAAGCTTGTGGTTTTCAACAAAGCAGCTGAAGTGGCTGCTGGTTTGTGTGGGCGCGAATGGAAGGGGACTTTACCCATAATCCTCAGCAGCCGTGCAAGTGCTCTCTCGCCACTAGAGGGCAGCTGCTTCACTGTCCCTGAACAGGAAAACATAAAGAGGGGGTCTGCTTGAAGCTCACAGGCTCAATCTGTAGAGACACATAGAGTGTACAGCTTTAGAAGCAGGGCACTTATCGCACCCCAATGAAAATATCCCCTGTGATAAGAAAAGTACTTTGAAGTGACTTTTGTTTGTCTTCACTGTGTGCTGCTTTGTTCATTCTGTTACACATGTCGACAAGGCCAGTACTGAGTGGCACAAAGTATATTTCCTCCTCTAAACCCTTTCCAAAACACCCTCTCCATCTTTCTTTACTCTCTATTGACTCTTCTACATTTGTCCCTGAACCCTCACTCCGTCACGGTCCCAGAAGAATTAATGGCCGGAGTTCATGATCCCGCATTGTGTGAAGGTTGGTGTGAAGTGAGGCCAGTGTGTTGGAGCTTGGGCTCCTGCCTCAGGCCCAAGTGTAGGGGCCTGTTCAACAATCTGCACATTGTCCTTTTTCTCGTTCTGATCGTACTGGAGTTTTCATGCTGCAGTAACTTGCTGGCAACAAGGTGTCTTGTCTAAAATGTTCCCAGCACTGGACAGATCTCTGCTGTTGATTTTTTTTCTCTCTCTCTCAGGAGCCTGCTCTGTATTCAGTGCCTGTTATCATTAGTTTGTTGGAGTTCATATGTCAGCTGCTGCTTCTTTGGTATGATACTGAAAAAAAATCATCAATGCCTCTTGAGATTTAAATATTCCTTCTTCATGGAAGTGGTTGGCAGACTTTTTAACATCATTTAACATTCTAATGATGTGAATGCATCAGTGTTGTTTATGGCTGGGCGCATTTAACATCATGGTCCTAGTTTTTAATGTATCCTCACTCATGATAATACAGTTTGCAATGTTTCTCTCCCCTTTTCTGTTATTAAGAAGCTTGCAAACGAGTTATGATGAGGACAATGCAACTTCAACACCATTTGACAGAGTGGGTGGCTGTTTGAATTCTCATATAATTATCATCCAGCTTTCAAAGAAAATGCTGTAGTCTCTGAAATTAGATTGTACTCAGGTTTTATGCATATTGTGTTTGCAATTTATTTTTGAAAAGCCAATTTGTCATAAAAATATCCTGTTCAGTTTTGTAGCTCAGTGGTTGTGTTTGTTCCCTGAGATACTGAAAGTTTACACAACCCTCCATTTGCCTGTGACCCAGTTGTTGGCTGAAGCCTCTGGTTGTTCGGTGAGTCCAAGCCATTGTCTTGTTCTCTGCAGTTATACCATCAACTTGGTGTCTCAGTGTGAGCCAGGAGACCACTGCATGATGACTTCCTGTTCCACTGTTGGTGTAAAGGCAAGTGGGAACTGTCGAGGTTAATCCCATCATGAACAACAGAACATTATATTCAGCTGGAACTACCTCCACTGACTAATTTCTTTGGCCGCCATTGCAGTAAAAGCAAATCCCTCCCTTTGCCAGCACAAAGAGAAAGTGCCCGTCAGATTCCCTTGTGTGTGATGGTTTAGCCCAATAGGAACAGCGCTGGTAGCTTATGCTGTATCAGCCTGGACAGAATCCTGGGCAAACTCCAAATGAAAGCATGGCCTTCAGTAGATCTGCTGCTACACAAAATATGGAATTGGAATCCTTGTTCCCAAATCACCTCGTCAAACTTAAATACAAAAGAGAAAATATAAACCAAACCCATTTCCCAAGGACATGTGTCACAACAAGAAAGTGGGGAGCAGACAGTTACTGTTCGCCTGTCTCTGGGGAGCGTCACTTTTCCTGTCTCCTCTCTCTTTGCAGGATATCATTTTTACCATCCTTTCTGTCTGAGAATATTACTGTTCCTGTCCCCACTCTCTTGGGACATTTTAGGAGTGTCACACCCACCCAGTTTGTTAGTTCCATTTACTCTCATGAAATGAGTAATCCCTGCTTCACTATGTGTGTGAGCCATGTGTGAAAGCCCAGCACAGCTAACCCTTCACTTCAATCAGATCACAGGGTCTGAGGTTGGTCCGTACTATCTGGACCCAGACAAAAGCACTGATTGACTGGATCACGATCAAGATAACCCTGATCAAGTCCCAATGAGACTGCTGTTGACCTTCACCCTCAAAGTCCACTGAGGAGGTGGTCATTAGTCTCAGTGTTGTCACAGATTAAGTTCTCCCAGAGATTCATGATTCATTCTCGATCTTACATAAGGGTGTGATGTTGTCAGGTGACATCTGGGAAGACATGAGGATAAAATATAAAAGGAGAGAGAATTATATAGCTGTCCCTCCTTTCTTAAATACAAGGACCAAAATTGCACACAATCCTCCAAATGCAGGCTCACTAACATCCTCTGTAGTTTTAACAGGATTTCTCTACTTTTGAATTCCAACCCCCAGCCATAAAGGTGAAAATTCCTTTCGCCTTCTCAATTACTGGCTGCACCTGCACTAACTTTCTGTGTTTCATGCACAATACTACCCAGATCACTTTGTTGGAATCTCTCACTATTTAACTAATAGTCGGCCTTTAGATTAATCCGACCCAAGTGCATGGTCTCACACTTTCTGACATTAAATTCTGTCCACTGTGTATTAGTGTTTCATTTCCAGATTGGTCTTCTCTTTGTGATTGACCGTCTCAATGCATCTATCTGTAGGATGCCCCATTCCCATTTGTTGATGGCCCTGACACTTGATTGTCTAACCCTTTCCTCCTGGTTCCATTCAATGACAGGCAGGAGATTGGAAGAACACAGCAAGTCAGGCAGCATTAGACGGTGGAGAAGTTGATGTTTCAGGTGTAACCCTTTTTCAGGAATGGGGTTGGGTGTAGAGGAAGCTGCAAATAAAGGGGGTAGTGGGGACAGGATGATGAAGTGGGGATTGATGATGACACGTAGATGGTACAACTTGGTTGGTCAATGGAAGGAAGGAATCTGTTGGTGGCAGGGAGGAGTGGAAGGGAGGGATAGGGGCTGGGAAGGGAGTTGGGGGAAGGGAAGAGTGGTTATTAGAAATTGGAGAACTTAATGTTGAGTCATCTGGGTGTTGGCTGCCCAGACGGAAGATGAGGTATTGTTCCTCCAATTTGTGGTTTGGTTTATTATGGCAATGGAGGAGGCTGATGATTAGATTAGATTAGATTAGATTACTTACAGTGTGGAAACAGGCCCTTCGGCCCAACAAGTCCACACCGACCCGCCGAAGCGTAACCCACCCATACCCCTACATTTACCCCTTTACCTAACACTACGGACAATTTAGAAAGGCCAATTCACCTGACTTGCACATCTTTGGACTGTGGGAGGAAACCGGAGCCCCCGGAGGAAACCCACGCAGACACGGGGAGAACGTGCAAACTCCACACAGTCAGTCGCCTGAGTCGGGAAATGAACCCGGGTCTCTGGCGCTGCGAGGCAGCAGTGCTAACCACTGTGCCACCGTGCCGCCCTTAAATGATGGTCATGTCGGAAAGGGAATGGGAAGGGGAATTGAAATGGGCGGTGACTGAGAGGTCTGGTCGGCCCCTGCAGGCCTAGCTGAGATGCTCGGTGAAACATTCCCTAAGAAGTTTATGTTTGGTCTTCCCAATGTGGAGAAGACCACATCGCGGGCACCTGATGCAGTGAACGAGGTTGGAGGAGAAGCAGGTGAACCTCTGTATCACCTGGAAGGACCGTTAGGGGCCCTGGATGGAGGTGAGGGGTTGGTGTACCATCAGGCTTTGCATCTTTTTGGGTTACAGGGGAAGATTCCTGGGGGTTCAGGAGGGTAGGTGGGCAGGTGGCACAAACCAAGAATTGTCAAAGGGAACAGTCCTTGTGGAAGGCAGCCAGGGGTGGGGAGAGGAAGATGTTCTTGGTGGTGTGGTCTAGCTGGAGTTGGTGGAAGTGTTTAAGGGTGATGCGTTAATTAGTACGGGGATTGATAATAGTTGAGGACAATGGGGACTCTCACTTTATTGTGTTTGGAGGGGGGTGGGTTTAGAGCAATGGAACGGGAAATGGAGGTGGTGCAGTGGATGACAGAAGGAGGAAAAGCACGTTGTTCATAACAGGTGGACATCCGTGATCAGCGAAATGTCTCGTCATCTGAGCAGATGGAGTGGAGGCAGAGGAATTGGGAGGATGGGGTGGAGTTCTTGCAGGATACTGGTTGGGAGGAGGTGTAGTTCAGGTAGTAATGGGAGTCTGTGGGTTTGTAGTAAATGTCTGTCTGAAGATTATCGCCATAATTGGAAACGGAGAGGTGAAGAAAGGGCAGGGAGGTGTCTGAGATGGATGAAGTGAAGTTGAGGACAGGGTGGAAGTTGTGGGGAAAGTCAATGAACTGCTCCAGTTCAGCCTGGGTGCAGGATGCTGCACGAATGTAGTCACTGATATAATGGCAGAAGAGTTGGGGCACAGTGCCTGTATAGTTGCTGAAGAGGGACTGGTCGACATAGCTCAACCAGGTGCCCATCACCACCCCCTGGACCAGTTTGGCTAGACGGAGGAGTGTCTTGGTGGAGGGGGACTGGATGGGTCTGTTGCAGAGGAAAAGGTGTTGGGCCTGGAGGCTATCCTTGTGGGTATGGACATATATAAGGACTGCACATCCATTGTGGAGATAAAGGGCTGGGGAACTGGAGGTTACTGAAGAGATGGAGGGCATGGTTGGTGTAGCGGATGTAGGTGGGCAGTGCCTGAATCCATGAGGAAAGTTGAGGTAGGATGAGAGGAGTTCGGTGGGGCAGGGGCATGCTGAAACGATGGGTCAATCGGATAGTTGGGCTTGTGGATCTTGGGGAGCAAGTAGAACTGGGCAATGCAGGGCTGGGAGACTATGAGATTGGAGACAGTGGAGGGGAGATCACTGGAGGCAATGGGGGCATTGACAGTGTGAGTGATTTTGGCTTGATGGGTCACAGCGGGGTTATGGGCAAGGGGGAAGTAGGACGTGGTATCTGAGAGTTGACGTTTGGCCTCTGTGACATTTAGGTTTTGTTCCCCAGCCTAACACCACCCCACCTTTGTCAACGGGTTGGATGGTGAACCAAGGGTTGGCGCAGAGAGAGTGGAGTGCTCAATCGGAGGGGGTGTGGTTGGAGAGGGTGAGGGGAGAAATTGAGGCGGCTGATGGCACATCAACAGTCAGCAATGAAAAGGTCTCGGGTGTGTACACAACTGGTGGTGGGGGGGTAACCAAATAGAGGAGGAAAGTGGGAGGTGGGAGTAGAGGTCCTCAGAGGGAGGTTGGGAGTTTTTGTTAAAGAAGAAGACACGGAAGTCAAGGCGGCGGTAGAAGAGCTCCACGTCGTGGTGGTTGTGGGGCTTTTTGAGGTGGGGTCGGACGGGAATGACCATGAGCCCTTTCCTGAGGATAGACATTTGGCCTCAGAGAGTTTGAGGTTGGGGGGGATAGTAAATATGGGGCAAGGCACAGGGGTGAGGTTTTCGGGATGGGACCAAGTTGGCTGAAGGAGGGGAGGGGGGAAGGGTGATGGCATGTCGTGGGTGAGGGTTGGTTGTGATGTAGCATGGGGGAATGGGTGTGGGAGAGAAAGGAGATTGGGACGGAGGTGGGTTGTGGAGTGAGGTGGGGGAGTGGGAAGGTGGGGATGAGGTGAAGATGGAGAGGTGGAGGGATAGGGAGCACTGTGGGGGTGTATGAGTGAGGAGGGAGAGCGAGCGTGCTGGCTGGCTGCAGGTAGGCAGCTGGACTCAGGGTGACTCTGGGAAATGTAGTCTGAGTCTTATTTGCAGAGTGGGTGGGACCAGAAGTGGAGGCAGAGGCTGGAGTGAAGTCAAGTCCAGTCCGAGAGTTTTGACCCAGGTTCAATTCCAGCCTCAGGCAACTGTCTGTGTGGAGTTTGCACATTCTCCAAGTGTCTGTGTAGGTTTCCTCTGGGTGCTCTGGGTTTCCTTCCACAATCTAAAGTCGTGCGGGTTAGGTGAATTGGCTGTGCTAAGTTGCCCATAGTGATCAGGGATGTGTAGATTAGGTTCATTAGTCAGGGCAAAAGTAGAGTAATGGGATAGGGGATTGGGTCTTGGGTGGGTTACTCTTCCAAGGGTCAGTGTGGACTTGTTGGGCCAAATGGCCTGTATCCTTACAGTAGGGATTCTATGACAGTCCATTCCAGATTCCCACCAACTGCTGAGTGAAAACAGTCTTCCCCAAATCTCATTTGTGGTGTCCATGATGAAATCTTTCAAACCATTCATTTTGTCTAGTGTCGTTTAGCTCTTGAGCTCCTTGTTCAATAAATGCTTTATTCTTTTTGATAAAATATGAGTTCCCTGACAGGGACAGTTAACTTTGTCCAATCAGGGAGTCCTGGCTGACAGATAAAAAGGGGAGTGTCAGAAGGACTGATGCTCTGGGACCTGACTCTGAATAACAACCTGCCAACCAACCCCCTCCTTCTGTCACCCTCAATCTCCCCATGCTTACTCTTGATGCCCCTTCAAACCAGCTTGTGCTGTCTTTGGGAGAGGTTGGCCTTCCCTCCATCACCCAGGAATGTGGTCATCATCCCAGAGCAGTCACACTTTTAACCTGAGGGTCATCACAGCTGGGGCAGGGGAGAGAAGGTGGCACCTTCATGGTGGTCATACCTGTCATTAATCCACCACAACCTCTCTTGGGGCTGCAAGAGTTCAACCTACCTCCCTCAGACAGCTCCCCTCCCAGGAAGGTAATATTGCTGCACCTAGTTTTGGGTTAATTAACCACTGAAATATGACTATGGGGAGCCAGCATTGGCTGGGCAGGCAGCCATAACTGCTGTGACCCTGGATCCAGAAAATCCCCTCGGAATTCGGCAACACATTCGGGAGCACAGTGCCCACTGCATCTGAAATCCCTCCCTTACTGAGAATACACTCTCAGTATTCACATTTGTCAGCTGCCATCTGAATTTACTATAAATTTTGTGTCCAATGATCCTGCCCCTCCAGCTACCTGATGAAGGAACAGCACTCCGAAAGCTTCTACTTCCAAATAAACCTGTTTGACTATAACCTGGTGTTGTGTGCTTTTTAACTTTGGCCATCTACATGAGCTGCCATCTCAGACTGAATCAGCTGAATTGTTTTTCATTCATGATTTGAGAAAATTAAAGCCCAATCTTTAATCCCCAGCACAAAGTCCGTTCTCAATCCATTGTTTGGAGACATAGACCTCAGAGAGACACCTCCAGGCAGCACAGAGTAGCACACTCGCACTGAGAGAGACACCTACAGGCTGCACGAAGTAACACACGCACTCTGACAGACAGGCCGCACTGAGTAACATGATCACACTCCATGCTGAGGATAGGTCTCTCCGAATGTGCGTGTGTTACTCAGTGCTGCCTGTAGGTGTCTCTCTGAGTAACACGCCCACACTCAGAGAGACACCTGCAGACAGTATTAAGTTAAACACACACTCAGAAAGGCGCTCAGCCAACAATGTCTGTGAATGGCCGAAGATTGTTTCAGCAGCTACCCAACATGCAGCAGAGATTGCACAGTGCGATCCCATCAGCTGGGCCAGGACCAACAGAGTGAAGAGGGAATGCGTCAGATTGTACTTATTGAGTCCTAACAGCTTTCAGTTTCTGTTCTTTTTGGAATCTTGTAACCTACACAAATTCCTGATCAAAGGGATCATTTGAAAATGAGTAATGATTGATGATTGTAATTGATTGACAAGCCAACCAGCCAATCTTGACAATGACCTGCTGAAATGCAGCCAATGATCTGAGGGGTGGTGAGGTGGTCTACTTCCAAAGCACACAGAGACAGAGACTGAATCTTCATCTTTATTCTCCTTTCCAGATTCACATTGACAGAAAAGAACTGCAATTAACAGCCCAGACAGAGGTAGCTGCTCAAATTCACGGCCACAATGGAGCTTGAGAAAAACACTTGTGGAGATTTGCTCAATAACAGGATAATCCTGTCGCTTTAAACAGTGACAAAACCTTAAATTGGAACTGGGGGCTGAGCAGGAAGAAGATCTGTTTTACTGAATCAGAGAATTCTGAGGTTACATTGTTTTGTACAGCTGACAGTCTTCAGCAACTTCAAGAGATTTTACTTGGCATCACAAGTCAACACTGTCCCCATCAAACACTCCCAGGAGGAGGACAGCATGGGGTTTGACATAGCGTAAAGCTGTCTCGACACTGTCGCAATGACTTGCTTTAACATCCAAACCTCAGAAGGTTTTCTGAGTAGTCCTGAGAAGGAAGAGAGTTGAAATTCAGTGCTGACAATGACTTGTATTCCTGCCAGCTCAGCCCTGTTCTATTTAAAGTTGTGTCTCCTCTGTGGACTGTCTCAAACACTCTACACACAATCTGATCTCCTGATGCTCTTGCTGAAGGGAGAGGAGAGGGTCACGTGGGTGAGGGCACAGGAGAAGTGAGCGTTGGACTCCCAGTCAGACCCAGAGAGGGTCAGCAGGCTGCTGACACTGTAGGTGCTGTCTGAAGCTCGCAGGTAGCTGCTGGTCTGAACCCCGTCCGAAATGACTGCACCGTCCTTCTTCCACTGCACCTCCAGCTCATCGGGATAGAAGTGATTAGCAAGGCACACCAGGGTGGCAGTGCCCTTAGCATTGACCTGCTCCGGGGAGGGGTCAGCAGGGTCAGTTTGGGCTGAGAGTTCTCACGGCCTGAAAGACAAGAGAAAAAAATTTAATCCCTGTCACTCGAAGGGAATTCAACCCTCACAATATTCACTGGCAAAACAATCTTTTAGAACATTTTTAGTCAATACAGAATAAACTCGACAAAATGACAGGCATTGTTCACATTGCTTCTTGGGATGTGAGTGTCACTGGCAGGGCCAGCATTTATTATCCATCCCTAATTGTCCCTGAGAAGGTGATGGTGAAGCAGCAGAGAGAGAAGGGACAGTTTTGGACCATTGTTTATGGAATGAATGTGGGAAGCTGGAAGGGCTATCAATGGGGGAGCATTTCAGTGACAGTGATCAGAATTCCGTGATCGTGAGAGTAGGGATGGAAATGGAGAACCATGCAGCAATTGTAAAAAAATTTCATTTTACTAAACTGTACAGTGTTTTGGTAAAAGTGGACCAGAAGCAGCGACATGATGGGAAATCAGTGTCAGGGCAGTGGGAGCCCTCGAAGGACGAGACAGAGATCGTTCAGAATCTGTTCCCACAAAGAGTAAGGGTGGGACTCCCAAATCTAGACCAAATGAACAAGAGGATTGGGGCCATGTACTGACATGGATTGGGAACTAGTTGGCAGACAGGACAGAAAGAATGAGCCTTTTTCTGAATGGCAGGTAATTACCAGTTGGGGTACCACACGGGTCAGTCCTTGGTACCCAGTTATTCATAATATATAATAATAGTCATAGAGTCAGAGAGACCCAAAAGGCCCATTAGCCCATTGTGTCCATACTGGTCAAAAAACAACAACCCAATAATTGTCAACCATTTTTGCAGCAAAAGGGAATTAAATGCGGAATGTGTTTAAGAAGGAATTAGATATAGTTCTTTGGATTAAAGGGATCAAAGAATGTAGGGAGAAAGCAGGAACAGGGGACTGTGTTGGATGATCAGCCATGATAATATTGAATGGTGGAGCACGATTGAGGGGCCGAATGGCCTACTGCAGCTCCTGTGCTTGATGTTTCTATCTGTAGCTCAGATAATGAAGGAATGTCTCTCGTCATTTTGAACCTGGAAGTCAGATGTGTGTGGAAGTGGAAGATGTGGCAATGGTGATTAATGCAGGTCTGTAAGGTGGTTAAGAAGACACATGGGATAAACTGTTTTTCTTTTTCCCTTGATGGAATGAGGGCATTGCTGGATCAGCAGCATTTATTGCCCATCCCTAATCACCCAGAGGGCAGTTTAGAATCACCCACATTACTGTGGGTCTGGAGTCACATGGTAAGGATGGGAATTTCCTTCTCTAAAGGACATTAGGGAATCAGATGGTGTTTTCCTAACAATCAACGATGGTTTCATGGTCATCATTAGACTCTTAATTGCAGATTTTCTTTTGATTGAATTTGAATGCCACCACCTGCTGGATTCTAACCCCGGTCCCCAGAACATTATCTGGATCTCTGGATTAACAGCTCAGCAATAATACCATGAGACCATCACCTCACTTATCTCATTTGGTTGACAGTGAAAGCAAGGAGTTTTTTTATTCTGGAACTGTATAAAACCTCAGTTAGAGCACAGTGAGAGAACTATATACGGTTCGGGTCACCACATTACAGAAAGGATGTGATCCCTCGAGAGACCAGGACAGAGGAGGAGTTCGTCTGGAATGGGAATTTTGAGCTTTGAGGAATGATTGGATTGGCTGGGAGTGTTTTCGTTGGGACAGAGGAGGCAGAGGGGAGATTTGATGGTGGTGTGTAAAATGATGAGGGGCCTGGACAGAGTGGGTAGGAAGGACTGATTTCCACCAGCACAGAGGGCAATAACCATGGGGAGAGATTGAAATCAGTTGGGGGCAGGATTATAGGGGAGTTGAGGATATTTGTTTTCACCCACATGGTGTGATGTGGGACTCACTGTCTGAAAGGGTGGGAGAGGCAGAAACCCTCATCATATTGAAAAAACACTTGGATATTCACTTCAAACAGCGAAACCTCCAGAACTGTGGAGCAAGAGCTGGAAAGTGGGATGGAGCTCGATATCTCTTTAACAAACTTCCGATCACCCACAGATCAGGAGAACTTTATCCGAGAACAATGGAGCAGACTCGGATCCACACACTTCAGGAAAGAGTCACGTTGGGTGTCTGTGTAGAAGGTTCTAGATTATATTTCAAACTTTGCTGCACACCACTGGGCTGACATCAAGGGTGAGGCTGCAAAGAGTCTCAGTGTCCTGGGGTCAGACAGGGTCACTGCTCCTAATGACCCCATGCCGTCTGGAAGGTGAGAGTGCGCAGACAATGGATGAGGATCCGGCTCAGGAGACTCCAACCTTAAAGAAAGACTTGCATTTGTGTAGCACCTGTCCCCAACTCAGAATGAACCAATGGATCTTTCCAGCAGACTGTACACAGCGGGATCCCAAACACTGTGGGATAATTAGCAGAGAAATACATTCTCAGTGATTTTGACTGGGGGATAAATATTGACCAGAGACACCAGGGGGAACTGCCTGCTCTTCATCCACCAGTGCCATGGAATGGCATCTTTCACAACTGAAGGACTCCCAGCTCATCCAAAAAATGGAGCAAATTCCTTGAAGATGAAGTTGCAGGTAGGTAGGGGAGTGACTATGTCATTTGGTTTGTTTTCCCTTATTGGGTAGTGCATTGAGTATTGGAGTTGGGAGCTGTTGCGGCTGTACAGGACATAGGTTTGGGGACTTTTGGAATACCGTGTGCAATTCTCGTCACCCTGCTACAGGAAAAATGTTGTGAATCTTAAAATGGTTCAGAAAAGATTTACAAAGATGTTGCCAAGGTTGGAGGGTTAGCGCGAAAGGGAGAGGCTGAATAGGCTGAGGCTGTTTTCCCTGGATCATTGCAGGTTGATGGGTGACCGTATAGAGGTTTATAAAATCATGAGGGGCATAGATAGGGTGAATAGAGAAGATCTTTTCTTCAGAGCAGGGGAGTCCAGAACCGGAGGGCAGAGGTTGAAGGTGACAGGGGAAAGATTTAAAAGGGACCTAAGGGACAATATTTTCATTCAGAGGGTGTTAAATGTATGGAATGAGCTGCCAGAAGAAGTGGTGAAGACTGGTACAATTACAACATTTAAAAGGCATGGGTATGTAAATAGGAAGATGTTAGAGGGATATGTGCCAAATGCTGGCAAATGGGACGAGATTAATTTAGGATATCTGGTCAACATGGACAAGTTGGACCAAAGAGTCTGTTTCCGTGCTGTCCATCTCTCTGACTCTAATTGTATTTCAATCCAGCCCTTAACACTTCAGGCTCTCTGAAATACATTTACAGGTAGTTTTGTTTGACGAGCAGTCACTGTTGCAATGTCAGTAACATGGCAGCCAGTTTCTGCACAGCAAGATCCCACAAGAAGCAATGAGATCTAAGAGCAATAATAATGTTGGCTCAACGATAAATATTGGCCTGAACTCAACCCAAAGAGAAAGTAATTTGGTTCAGTTGGATGAAAATGAGAAAATGGAAGGTAAAGGAGAAGGTAGATTGCTGGTTAGTGATGGGAGTAATTGTTACCAGAAAATAAAAGAAAGGGATGGAATTTTTGAATATCAAAGGAACCATAAAAGTGCAGGGAAAATCAATAATAGAACAAACTTAAAGAGTTTGTAACTAAATGCACGAAGCATTCCGAGTAAAGTCGACAAAGTGATGCCACAAATTGAGGTAAATTGAGTTTCTAAGAAATTTAAACCAGTTAAAGTGGAGGGTTAAAGTTATTCAAGTTTCTAGAAGATGTAATAGGACAGAGAGTGTGGGAAGGATCAGAGATCAAACATTAAGCACAGCAGATAAGAGGACAATGATGGGAAGGAGGGCAGTCCATGCAAGACTGAGGGTGTTGTACTTTAATGCACACAGTATACACAATGAGCTTGTAGTGCAGATTGAAACTGGCAGGTACGATGTTGTGGGTATCACAGAGGCATGGCTGTAAGGGGATCCGGGCTGGGAACTAAATATCCAAGGATACATGTCCTATCAAAAGGACAAGCAGATGGGCAAAGGGGCGAGAGTTGCCTTGTTAATAAGAAATGAAATTAAATCAATAGCAAGAAGTGATAGAGAGTCAGAAGGTGTAGAATCTGTGTGGGTAGCACTGAGGAACTGCAAGAAATAAAGAATCTGATGCAAGTTATGTCCAGGTCTCCAAGCTGTAATCAGGGGGTGGGGAAGGAAATCAGTCAGGAGACAGAAAAGCCAAAAACAAAATGTCAGGACAGACTTCAATGGATAGGTGGACTGGGTAGCACGTCTCAAAGAAAGGATTTCATGGAATGTCTACGAGATGGTTTTTGAAACAGCTTGTGGTTGATCATTTGGAACAGGCAGTTTTGGATTCAGTGATGTGTAATGAGGCAAACTTGATTAGTGAGCTGAAGGTGAAAGTATCCCTATGGATAAGTGACCATAATATGATAGAAATCCCCCTGTAGTTTGAGAGGGAGAAGCTGCAATCAGATGGAACAGTATTTCAATTGAGTAAAGGGAACTCCAAAGACATGAGGAAGGAGCTGGCCAGAATTGATTGGAAGGGGAGCCAAGCAGGTAAGATGGTGGGGCAGCAAACAGCAGAGTTTCTGGGGATAATTCAGGAAGCAGAGCAGGAATTCATCCCAAAAAAGAAGAAACATAATAAGGGTTGGACAAGGCAACCATGGCTGATGAGGGAGGTCAAGGACAGCATAAAACCAAAAGGAAAAGGTATACAATGTGGTGGAGAATAGTGGGAAGCCAGAGGGTTAGTAAATCTTTAAAAACTTGTGGAGGATAACGAAAAAAGCATTAAGGGTGGAGAAGGTGAAATGTGGGGGTAAACGAGCCAGTAATATACAAAGAGATTGCAAGAGTTTTATCATATATATAAAAAGGAAGAGGGAGGCAAAAATAGACTTTGGATCGCTGGAAAATGAGTCTGGAGAAATAATAATAGGAAATGAAGGAATAGCCAAGGGATTGAATCGATACTTTACATCAGTCTGCACCATGGAAAACACCAGCAAGATCCCAGTACTTCAAGACTGTCAGGGGGCAGAGGGGAGTGTAGTGGTCATCACTAAGGAGGAGGTACTGGGGAAACTGAAAGGTCTGAATGTGGATAAATCACCCAGACTAGATGAACTACACCAGTGTGTTCTGAAGGAGATCGCTGAGGAGATTGTGGGGACATTGGTGATGATCTTTCAGGAATCAATGGAGTCAGGGTGTGGAGGTGGGGTGGGGAGGAATTTGGTGGGGACAAGGGACAGTAAAATGGCTCACATAGCAGCCCTGTTTAAGAAAGGAGGGAGGTAGAAGATGGGACATTATAGGCCAGTTACCCTGGACTCAGTTGTTGGTAAGGTTTCAGACTTCAATTGAAGGATGAAATTGTAGAAGACTTGGAAGTGCATTGGGAAAATAGGGCTGAGTCAAGGGGAGGTCATGCCTGGCAAATCTGTTAGAATTCCTTGAGGAGACAATGAGCCAGTCAGACAAAGGAGAGTCTGAGGAAGTAATCTATTTGGATTTTCCAGAGGGCATTTGACATGAGACAAGCGCCCATAGTGTTGGGGTGAGGTACTGGCATGGACTGAGGACTGGCAGGTTGGCATAAAGCAGAGCGTGAGGAACAACGGCAGCTGGTGACCGGTAGAGTTCTGCAGGCGTCAATGTTAGGACCATAACTATTCACGTTATACATTAACAATCTGGATGAAGCAAGTGAAGACATTGTTGCTAAGTTTGCAGACGACAAGGTGGAGGGACAGGCAGTGTTGAGGAAGTGGGAAGGCTGCAAAGAAGTGGCAAATAGAATACAATGTGTTACAGTGTGAGGGTATGCACTTTGGTAGGAAGAAGAGATGCAAAGACTGTTCTCTAAATGAGGAAAGCCTTTGGAAATCTAAAGCACAAACCTCATTCAGGATTCTCTGAAGGTTAACAGGCAGGTCCAGTTTGTGCTTGGGAAGGCAAATGAAATGTTCGCATTCATTTAAACAGGGCCAGAATACAAGAGCAGAGATGTACTGCTGAGGCTGTGTAAGGCTCTGGTCAGACTGAATTTGGAATATTGTGAGCAGTTTTGAGTCCCATATTCTAAGAAACAATGTGCTAGTATTGGAGGGGTTTACAAGAATGATCCTGGGGATGAAGTTCTTGTCATATGAGGTGTGGTTGAGGACTCTGGGTCTGTACTCGATGGAGTTTAGAAGGATGAGGAGGGATCTTATTAAAATTTGCAGAATACAGATCAGCCTGGATAGAGTGGATGCAGAGAAGATGTTTCCAAAAACAGGAGAGACTCGGTAACCAAGGCACACCTCAGAATGAAGGGCCGACCCTTTAGAGCTGAGATGAGGAGGAATTTCTTCAGCCAGAGGGTGGGGAATCTGTGGAACTCATTGTTACAGAGGGCAGTGGAGGCCAAGTCACTGAGTGTATTTAAGACAGAGATAGATAGGTTCGTGATTGTTAAGGGGATTGATGGTTCCTGTAGAGTAGGCAGGAGATTGGGGGTGAGAAGCATATCTGCCAAGATCAAATGGCAGAGCAGATTCCATGGGCTGAATGGCTGATTTCTGCTCCTGTATCTTAAAGTCGTCTGGAGAGTTTCCCCAAACCCCTGGAACACTGAACCCACTGGACTGTGAGCCCTGCTGGAGCTGTTTGTCATCAGAACTTTGCAAAGAGGTAACCAAAGAGTGGAGAGAGTGTACATCCATGTGGGAACTTCAGAATATTTCCCAGCTCCTGGAATTCCAAGAGTGTAGGAAGTGTGGTCAGTGACAGTAGTTGGAACTGTGGGTTTCGGAGCTTGAGCAGCAGCTGGTGTCAGTGCAGAGAGTCCGTGAGGCTGAGAGCTCCGTGGAGAGCACGTTTCTAGATGTGGTCACTCTGCAACTTCAGAGTATGCAGAGAGAGAAGGAATGGGGGAGCAACAGACTGTCCAAAAGGACCAGGCAGCTAGTACAGGAATCCCCTGAGTGCATGCCACTCTCCAACCAGGATTCAGTTCGGAATCCTGATGAGAATGATGGTTCATCTGGGGAGTTCACCAGAGCCAAGTCCCTGGCACCATGGGGGGTTCAGCTGTACAGGGGGGGCACAAGGAAGACTGGAAGAGCGATAGTGAGAGAAGATTCGAGAGTGAGGGCAATTGATAGGTGTTTCTGCAGCTGCAGATGGGAATCCAGGATGGTGTGTTGTCTCCCTGGTGCCAGGCTCAAGGATGTCACTGAGCAGCTGCAGAGCGCCCTGAGGGGAGAGGGGGAACAGGCAGCAGTCATGGTCCACATCGGTCCCAGTGACAGGGGGAGAAAAAGGATGTGGTCCTGCAGTCAGAATTTAGGGAGCGTGGAAAGGAATTAGGAGCAGGAACTAAAAAGAAGGAATCTGCTCATTACTTCCAGTGCCCCACACAAGTGAGAAGAGGAACAGGAGGATAACACAGGTGACTGTGGGGCTGGAGAGAGGGTCCAGGAGGGACGGCTTTAGATTCTTGGGACATTGAGACTGGGTCTGGGGGAGATGGGACTTGGACAGACCAGGCAGCGTTGCTCCTGAACAGAGCTGGGACTGAGCTCCTGTGGGGTGAGCTGAGCTGTGGGAGCCAGGAGGGAATATCAGAGAGAAACACCAAGGTCCACGGAATCCTCAGTGTAGACAATAAGTCACCACCCAGTGGGAAGGATGTGGAGGAATACAAATGCAAGAAATTTACAGAGACCTGCAAATATGATAGAATTGTTATAAATGGGAGGATGGGGTCTTTAATTTCTGAATATAGATTGGGGTAGTAGCAGTGTAACGGGCAGAGAGGAGCCAGAGTTGTGAGAGTGTGTTCAGGTGAATTTTCAGGTGGCATCGTGAACAGTAAAGAAGGCTGTCTAAGAGTACAATAGGATCTTCACCAACTGGGCCAGTGGGCTGAGGAATGGCAAATGGAGTTTATTTCAGACAAATGTGAGTGCTGTATTTTGGTAAGACATAGGAGATGGGTGAAATCCTAAACAAATATTTTAGGTCAGTATTTATTGGGAAGAAGGACACGAAAGTGAGGGAATTTGGAAAAATAGTGACGTATTGAAAACGTCCACAATACAACTGAGGAGATGCGAAAGGTCTTAAAACATATAAAGGTAGATAAATCACTAGGACCTGATCATGTGTATCCCAGAATATTGTGGGAAACTAGGGAAGAGATTGCTGGGCTCCTTGCTGAGATATATTTATCATTACAGCTATAGGTAAGGTGTTGGAGGACCAGAGATGATGGCTAATGTTGTATCATTATTTCAGAAAGGCTGTAAGGAAAAGCCAGGGAACTATAGACCAATGAGCCTGATGTCAGTGCTGGGTAAGATGTGGGAGTGGATTCTGAGGGACAGGATTTACATCCATTTGGATAATCAATGTGGTTTTGTGCATGGGAAATTGTGTCTCCTTGATTTGATTGAGGAGGTGACAAAGAAGATTGATGAAGTCAGAACAGTAGACAGTGTCTATATGGACTTCAGTAAAGTGTTTGACAAGGTTCCACATGATAGATTGGTTAGTAAGGTTAGACCACATGGGATCTATTGGGAGCTAGCCGTCGGGGTAAATAAAAAAGCTTGAAGATAGGAGAGAGGGAGTGGTGGTAAAGGGTTGATTTTCAGACTGGAGATCTGTGAATAGCTGTGTGCCACAAGGAGTGGTGCTTGGTTCACTGCTTTTGGTCATTTAAATAAATGATTTCACTGTGAATATAGGAGTTAACATAAGTTTGTAAATGACACCATAATTGGTGGGACAGTGGATAGTGAAGAAGATGATCTCAGGGTACAGTGGGACCTTGATCAGATGGGGCAATGGGCAGAGGTGTGGCAAATGGAGTTCAGTTTAGATAAATGTGAGATGTTGCATTTTGGAAAGGCAAACCAGGGCAGGACTCATACAGTTAATGGTAGGGTCCTGTGGAGTGTTGCTGAACAAAGAAACCTCAGGGTGAGGGGTGAAGGTGAGGGTGAAGGTGAGGGTGAAGGTGAGGGTGAAGGTGAGGGTGAAGGTGAGGGTGAGGGTGAGGGTGAGTGAGGATGAAAGTGAGGGTAAGTTGCATTATTCCTTAAAACTGGATCCCAGGGAGACAGGGTGATAAAGAAGGTGTTGGGAATATTTGCCTTTAGTGGTCACTGTATTGAGTATAGGAATTGGGACATCATGTTGCAACTGTACAGGAGACTGGTGAGGCCACTTTGGGAATAATGTGAACAATTCTGATCATCCTGTGATAGGAAGGATATTGTTAAACTTTAAAAAGATGCAGAAAAAGATTTACAAAGATTTTGCTAGGAATTGGAGGGTTTGAACGATAGGGAGAGGATGAATAAACTGGGGCAATTTTCCCTGCAGCATCGGAGGCTGAGACATTTATAAAATCATGAGGGACATAGATAATGTGAATAATTTAGGAAGCATGTGAATGTTTTGTAGAGATGGCAAATTATATTCCCAAAGGTCATTCCAGGGATGAGGAACATCAGTTATGAAGATCTATTAGAGAATTTGGGACTGTCTTCTTTGGAGAAGGCTGAGAGGAGACTTGTTGGAGGAATTAAAGCCAGGAGGGGCCTGGACAGAGGAAATAGGAAGAAAATGTTCCCAATTGAGAAAGGATTGTGACCGAGAGACCACAGATTGAAAGTAATTGGGAAAAGTAACAAAAGTGAGATGGGGAACAACATGTTCAGTCAGCGAGTGGTTAAGGTGTGGAATGCACTGCCTGAGAGTGTGGTGGAGGCAGCTTCAATTGAAACATTCCGAAGGGAATGAGACTGTTATTTGAAAAGGAACAATGTGCAGGGTGACAGGGAGAAGGCAAGAGAACGACACTCAGTGAATTGCTCATTCAGAGAGCCAGTACAGACAGGATGGACAGAATGGCCTCCTTGTGCACTGTAACAATTCTGTGATTGTGTGATTGAACAGAGTTAAAGCTGGGGGAGATGGGAGCTCGGTGTCTCACTGTGCTGCTGCTGCTGCTGCTGAGGTCAGTGAGATCAGGGACTTGGACAGGGAGCCAGAGTTCACATCAAACTCTGCCCGTGTCCATCACACTGAGACTGGCAGGAGGCTACTCACTGATTTCACTCCATGCTGCAGGAATGGGACCACAGGCTGCAAATGGACAGAGCTCCTCCACACGGTGAGTAAAACTGACTGACTTATATCTTGCTGCTTAAAGGGGGCAATTGGACTAAAGAAATACAGCTGGACACCCTGTTAGACCCAGTGCTCCTCAATCAACCATTTCATTCACTGCAGCTCCCCACTAACACCTTCAACAATTCAGCATTTGTGTTTTAGAAATCGTGTTTCAGTATTGACAGGGTTAACAATGGAGGATGGAAGTTTACTTACTCAGTCTGAGTTTGGTTCCTGAACCGAACGTAAGCCACAGTGAGAGCTCGCAGTGCAGAGGCTGTACAAAAACCTCAGCTCTCTGTTTCCCTTTGTCACTCTCAATCTCTCCCTGTCTCTCACTCACTCTCACCTTCTCCCTGCCCTTCGCTCTCTCCCTCACTCATGGCTTTTTCTCTGCCTGTCTGTATCTCTGGGTTGTGTCCAGCTAGGCTTGGGCAGTTTGCGAAATATATTTTTCGATGTTAAATCTTGCAGCTGCTCTTCAAGTGTGGCCATGGAGTGTGGGTGGAAACATGAGGCCTTCAGTGAGTGGTGGACACCACAGGGACTGGAGTGTATTGTGGACAGTGACAATTCTGGCATGGGTTAGTTTGTTCAGTTTCATTTATATCTAACTGTGGATGTGTCAGTTCAGGTGGTGGGATGGTGTGTCCATTATTATACATTTTATATAACTGTGGGTTGTGTCATTACAGGAGGTGGTGCTGTGTGAGTTGAGGTTTTTGTACGGATCTGTATCACTGTGAAGGCCAGCTGTAATGCTGCTGACATTAATAGTCAGCGACATCCTCATTCTGAACATTGCTGATTTTCAGGGTGAAACTGGTCCCTGATCCACTGCCGGTGAATCGCTCGGAGACTCCTATGAATTGAGTTGCTGCAGCATAGATCAGGGGAGAGGGTTTCTGACCTTCTCGCTGCTGGTACCAAGCAAGGTAGCTGCTAATGCTTTGACTGGCCGTACAGGTGATGGTTGCGGTCTGGCCCAGTTCCACTGACAGCACCGGGGGAGACTGAGTCATGGTGATGTCCCCACTGATACCTGAGGGGTCAGAGAGAAACACAATGAGATCAGAACTGTCACAGAAAGAGCCTGTCAAATGAGAGATTGTTGGAGACACTGAGCATTCCTCTGGTTTCAGCATTTTCCCTTCAATCACAAGTCAGTGGAATTGGAGTGAAATGGAGAGCAGCTCAAGATTCAAGGTGGAAGGAGAGAGATTTGTACCTGCGGCACAGGGGCCAGATCAGCTGGATGTGTGAAATCATGGTGTGTGCTCCTGTCCCTGTGCCTGGTTCCTGATAAACTCTCTCTTCACTGGGCTCTGCTTTATAAAGCTGCAGTCTGTGAGAGTCTGACTGGGTGTTCCTCAGTAAATAAATGGCATCAGGCAGAGAGAGCCACGTCAGCCCCTCACACATCCTCTTCTCTCTCTCTCTATCTGTCTCTCTCTGTGTCTATCTCAGAGACTCATTGATGTGAACAGCGCTGAATGAGACCATTTGGCCCATTGTGTCTGTACTGGTCAGCAACGATCTGATGACACTAATCCCATCCTCCAGCTCTTGGCCCATTACCCTGGAGCCTACAGCAGTACAAGGGAACACTGCTCCAATGTCACGAGTGTTTGTGACTCAACCGCCTTTCAGGCAGTGAGTTCCAGACTCCCACCATCCTCTGGATGAAAACATTTCTCCTCAACTCTCCTCTCACTCCGTAACTCGACTGGGCCTGGACTCACTGAAGTTTAGAAGGATGAGAAGGGATCTGATTGAAACATGTAAAATTCTAACAGGCCCGGGCAGGGATGAGGTTTCCCCTGGTTGGGGAGTCTGGAACCAGGGGATACAGTCTCAGGGAGATACCGGGTAGATGATTTAGGGCTGAGATGAGGAAACATTATTTTCACTCAAAGGGTGGTCAATCTATTGAATTCTCTACCACAGATGGCTTTGGAGGACAAGGAACTGAATATATTCACAAAAAAGAGAGAGATAATTGTTTTGCATTTTAACAGCATGAAGGGAATGGGGAGAAAGCAGGAATATGGCTTTGAGATGGAAGGTCAGCCATGATCATACTTAATGACAGAGCAGACTCAAAGGGCCGAATGGCTTTCTCCTGCTCTGAGCTTCTATGTGTCCATGTCTGTGTTACCGTCAATTTCTGTCCCTGGTTTTGAGTCCCTTACTCTTGTAAAAAGTCCCTTCCTGCCCACCCTATCACTGCCCCAAATAATCTTATACCCCTCTGTCATGTCCCCTCTTAGCCTTCACTGCTCCAAGGAAACAACCCCAACCTTTCCAAGATTTCCCCACAGCTGACCCTCCATCCCAGGCAGCATCCTGGGAAATCTCTGCGCCCTCTCAAGTACAATCACATCCTTCCCAAAACGTGATGACCAGGACCTGTCCACCTTTCTCTCTCTATCTCCCTTTCTGACTCACATCTGCCACTTTTTTCACTCTATTACTATCTCTTTCTCCCACTGTTAATCTCTTTCATATTCTCTCTCTCTCTTTCTTTCAATCTCTCACTCTGCCTCATAGCCACTCTCTCCAACTCACTCATGCTTCCTCACTCTGTCGGATAATTTCTATTCTCCATCTCTCTCTGTCTCCGTCACTCGCTCCATCTCTCGCTTCAATTGAAAGCCTCTAAATGTTATCTGCCCCTCTCTATTCCTCCCTCTGTCTCTCTCCCTCCCTCTCTGCATCCCAATCTACAGTCTTTCTCCCTCCCTCTCTGTCATTCTGTCTCTAACCATACTCATGTCTCTCTCTCTCTCTCTTACACACACTCAACCCTACCCTCTCTCTCCCGATTCCCTTCATTCTTGGTCTCACACCCATCCTTCCTCTTTCCCTCACTCCATCCCTCTCAGTCACATCTTGTTTCTCTCTCTATCCCTCAACCTTACCATTTCTACCTCCCTCTACCTCTGTCTTGGTCCCCTCACATACCTCACACTGTCTCAGATGCTCCCTCCTCTATTCCTTGATCACATACACACACACATACTCACAAACGCTCAGATGCTTTTGCTCTATTTCCCTCTGTCTCACCTCTCTCTCTTTCTCACAGTATCCCAGGTGGTGACAGTTGAATGCAGGATAAATATCCCTCTGCTCTGCCCCACAAATGGATGTTAACCCCTGACCCCAGAAGCATGTCTTCTCCTGGAGTAAAGGCCCATTTCCACATTGACCAGGAAGATGGACAGATTCTTGTCAAGTGAAGGGCAGTTCTGTGCTGTTTGCCTATTCTCACAGGAGACTGGTTTGGACACAAACCTCATTCCATGAAGGCCCAGCAGAGAGAGGAGATCCTCAGGCCATCAGTGTGAGCTGGAGGTACAGGACAGGCTCTGACCCACTGAACCATCCTGTCCATTCACAACATGTTCCAATCCCTTCCCCTCTCCTTCCCCTTCCATGATCTGTCTCTGAGTCAGGGTGTTTCACTGGAATGAGGGGTGGACCATCACACAGTTACAACAGAAAGGTACTGAACCACACACCAACCATGATGTCCATGACACACTGGATACTCCAACAGAGTCTAGTAAACATGGAATTCAGTTCACGGGATTGAGAGAGACATGGGCCTCCTTCCCATTGAACCTCCCAACAGAGACCAGTAAACATGGGCCTCCTTCTGACTGGATCCTCCAAGAGAGACCAGTAAACATGGACCTCCTTCTGACTGGATCCTCCAAGAGAGACCAGTAAACATGGGCCTCCTATTCACTGGACCTTCCAATGGAGATGAGCAGCTGATTGAGTTTTTGAAGAAGTCATCAAGAAGATAGATCAAGGTAGAGCAGTACACTCTGTCCACATGGGCTTTAGCAAGGCCTTAGACAAGGTTCCCCATGGTAGGCAGCTCAGTAAGATTATATCACGTAGGATCCAGGGAGAGCTCGCCAATTGGGTATAAAATTAGCCTGATGGTAGGAGGCAGAGGCTGGTGAGAGAGGGTTGTTCTTCAGACTGGAGGCCAGTGACCAGCCGTCTGCCACAAGAATCGATCCTGGATCCACTGTTGTTCATCATTTATATGAATAATTTGGATGAGAAAATAGCAGGAATGGTCAGTAAGTTTGTGGCTGACATTAAAATTGTTGGCATCGTGGACAGGGAAGAAGGTTATCCAAGAGTGCAATGTCATCTTGATCAACTGGGCCAGTGGGTCAACAAATCCAGATGGAGTTTAATTTTGATAAATGGAAGGAGCTGCATTTTGGTAAGACAAACCAGGGCAGGAATTACACAATTAATGGTAGAGCCATGGGGAGTGTTGTTGAACAGAGAGACTGAGGGGTACAGGTGCATGGTTCCTTGGAAGTGGTGTCACAGGTAGACAGGGTGGTGAAGAAGGTATTTGGCACACTCACCTTCACTGGTCAAAGCAGGGAGTACAGGAGCTGGGACATCACGTTACAGCTGTACAAGGCATTGGTAAGGCCACATTTGGACACTGTGTACATTTCTGCTCACTCTACTCTCGGAAGGAAGTTATTACACTGATTTGAATAAAAGAAAGACTAACAGGGATATTACCAAGATTGGAGGGTTTGAATTATAAGGCGAGGATGGATAGGCCGAGATGTTCCAGAAGAGACCAGTAAACAACAGCCTCTCTCTCATGGGACTGTCCAGTACCTGAGCTGCAAACCCACATCCTCTCTGTCATGTAGGTCTCTTATTTCAATCTCAGCAACACTGTCTGTCTCTGCACTACCT
The DNA here is from genome assembly GCF_037043375.1 of Chiloscyllium plagiosum. Lineage (NCBI taxonomy): Eukaryota > Metazoa > Chordata > Chondrichthyes > Orectolobiformes > Hemiscylliidae > Chiloscyllium > Chiloscyllium plagiosum. The sequence goes on along the minus strand of NW_028270147.1, from coordinate 112,615,188 downwards.
CAGCCCCTTGACCACAGAAACCCTAATTCCTGCTTGTCCCACCTCCTAACTCTATGATTCCAATGTCCTCTCCCAGCTTCCTAAAGCCACATTCCATAAACTCCAACTTGTCTGATATGGAGTGGTCCCTTCCCTGTCTTAGAGTCATAGAGTCATAAAGATGTACAGCATGGAAACAGATCCTTCGCTCCCAACCCAATCTAGTCCCACCTGCCAGCACCCGGCCATATCCCTCCAAACCCTTCCTATTCATATACCCATCCAAATGCCTCTTAAATGTTGCAATTGTACCAGCCTCCACAACATTCTCTAGCAGCTCATTCCATACACGTACCACCGTCTGCATGAAAATGTTGCCCCTTAGGTCTGTTTTATAACATTCCCCTCTCACCCTAAACCTATGCCCTCTAGTTTTCGACTCCCCAATCCCAGGGAAAAGACTTTGTCTATTCATCCTATCCATGCCCCTCATAATTTTGTAAACCTCGATATGTCATTCCAGAATGACCCCTGACCTCACTGCCAGCCAATTGCCTCCATGGCCTCCCTCCTCCCTCACTCTGTGTCCTGCTGCAAACTCACATTCCCTCCCTCCCCCTTCCATCTTCTGTCTCTGGTCTCCTGCCATTGCTGCTTCCTCCCTCCCACAATTGACAGCAGAGCCTTCAGACCCCAAGAGCATGCTCTCTGACCTCCTGCCCTTCTTCAGGAGCTTATGTCCGAAATGTCAATTCTCCTGCTCCTCGGATGCTGCCTGGCCTGCTGTGTTTTTCCAGCACCACACTGTTGAATATACTGTTCATTTCCATCACTTTTGTTTCACTGTTCATTGCCATTGATTTGTTGATTTGTTCTAGTAAATCGAGTCTGGCCTGTTCCCTGAGTTGGTTCAAAATTGTTTTGCTTGAGAAAACACTCTTTTGTAAACTGGGTTGTCTGTTTCTCCCCGTCATTGTGTAAAGGTGAGAATAAGTGTATGTAAGCTCTTATACAGCACAGACAGAGGTCACTGGGCCTATTGTGACTGTTAGTCAAATGAATCTAATGAGTCCCATTTACCCAGCCCTTCCTGTATAACCCTGCAATTGTTTCCTTTTCAGCTATTTCTCCAAATGCTCTTTTGAAAGTTGCTGTTAAATTCACTTCCACTCATCTTGCAGACAGTCATCATGAAATTGCTGGATAAAAATGTTCCTATCTTGTCTCTTGTTCTTCAGACCCTTTCTGAAGTGTGTGCCCTCTGGCTACTGACCCTCCTGCCTGGAGAAACAATTTGTCCTGTATTTACTGCATCCAAACTCTCTAATTGTGAACCCCTCATTGAGTGAGACCTATTTCCAGCACAGGGGGAGAACATTCAGCCTGTCAGGTAAATGCTGTCATTTCATGGAGCAATCCAGTCAGTCCCACCCCCTCCCCTACTCGACCCCCAGGGCCTTGCAGGTTTATTTCCATCAAGAGCCCATCCAATCTGCCATTGCAGTTACTGAGTGTCTTCACCTGCCTCACCTGAATGGGCACTAATTTCCAAATCATTACCAATTGCTGCTAAAAACAAAGTTATTCCTGACATCCCCTATCCCTTGCCCAACAAAATGTAAGGTATTCTCAATGTGAAGGTAAGATTTTGTCTCCACATGGACTGTGCGGTGGTCACTCTTACTGATACTGTCATGGACAGATACACCAGCAGCAGGCAGATTGGTGAAGGTGATAGTGAATATGTTTTTCCCTCTTGTTAGATCCCTCACCACCCGCCCCAGGTCCAGTCTAGCAGCTGAATCAGGTGGAACTTGACCAACTTACTCAGTAGTGATGCTTCTGAGCAGGTCTTGATGGTGGACTTTGAAGTCCCTTACTCAGGGTATATCCTGCATCCTTCCCACCCTCAGTGCTCCCTCCAAGTGTTGTTCAATATGGAGGAGGACTGACTGCTCAGTTGAGGTTGGAGGGGAAGGCGGTGCTATGTGATAATCAGCAGGAGGTTTCCTTCCCCATGTCTGACCTGCTGTCATGAGGCTTCATGGGTTCCATAGTTAATGGTGAGGACTCCCAGGGCAACTCCCTTCTGACTGTACACACCACTTTGTTGCCTCCCCTGCTTGGTTTATCCTGCCAGTTATAAACTGAATGAGGGAACAATTCTGTGCAGGTTTCACAGCTTGGAGACAGAGCTGCTGCTGGATTCTGTTTCTGATCTCCAAGTGCAGGCGTGTGTGTTTGTGAAAGACTGATTTTTTCCATCACTGTGCTGTTTCTGCAAAAAAAATCCCAGAACCAGAATCCCAAAAATCTGTGCTGTCAGATTCCAGGGAGTGCAGACAGTTTACAGTTTTCTCCCATCTCAGTAACAAACGTCCAGCTGCTCCGAGCTCTTTCTTTCACTTCCTCTATTTGTGTAGTTTCAACTTTGCGATCTGACAGTCTTTGCAGTTATTTTTTACACTGGGGCTTTCTGCTGTGGTCAGAATCTCTAATAATGTGTCCAATCAGTGACAATCACAGCAGCTAAGAGCAGTCAGGACTGAGGAGCCAGGACTCACTGTGAAACATATTGAGAAGATCAAAGCCATCCTCTTCATCTCTGGTTACAATCTCTATCCCCCTCCCTGAGCACTGTCTGCTGCTCAACCAGACTCTTTACAAATGTGGCCACATCTTTGAGAATGATCTGAACCCTATATCCTCCATATTACACAGACCAGCCACTGAAAATCTCAATCATGTCTAAGGGACTCCAAACATGACCATTCCAATGTTGTTCTGGCACACATCACAGCAATCACCCTCCATAAACTTCTGTTCATCCCAAATTCTGTTGCCCGTATCCAACCTTGCATCAAGTCCTGTTCCCCCCAACCCCCTGTACTCTGTGTCTACATAGGCTCCTGGTCCAGCAACACCTTGATTTTCAAGTTCTCATTCTTGTTTGCAAATCCCTCTCTGCCCTCCACCCTCCCTATCTCTGTAACCTCCTCCAAGCTGCCTCACTCAGTGTGATCAGCAATCTTGGATGTATGGCTTTCTGTTTCTCCATCCAAGTCATTGAGAAATATCATGAAAAGCTGGGCTCCCAGCACAGATCCCTTGGGATACCACTATTCACATCTTCCTCATTGGAGGACGCACACACTATCCCTCCTCTCTGTCTCCTACCTCCAAACTAATCCCTGACCAAAGACAAATACTTTTCTCGAATTGGCTTGATGGTAGGAAGCAGTGGGTAACAGTGGAAGGATGCTTGTCAGACTAGAGGCCTGAGTCTCGTGGAGTGCCTCGGGGCTCGGTGCTGGGCCCATTACTCTTTGTTATCGATATCAATAACTTGGATGAGAATCTGCAAGGCATGATTGGGAAATTTGCAGATGACATTACAATAGACATTGAGGAAGGTTATCAGAAATTGCAGCAGGACCTTGATCAGCTGGAGAAATGGGCAGAGAAATGGCAAAATGAGTTCAGAGAGATAATAGTGAGGTCTTACAGTCTAGGAAGTTTAATTGAGGTGGGAGTACCATGGTGAATGGTAAGGCCTTAAGGACCGTAGTGAAACAGAAAGATCTTGGAGTTCAGGTACACGGTTCTCTGGAAGTTGAGTCACAGTTCTACAGGGCAGTGAGGAAGGCTTTTGGCACACTGGCCTTCATCAGAAGTTGGGAAATTATGTTGCAACTGTACAAAACGTTGGTGAGGTCGCACTTGGAGTATTTGGTCACCTTGTTATAGGATGGACATTATTAAACTGTAACGAGTTCAGAGGAAATGTACAAGCATGTTGCCAGGACTCAACAGTCTAAGTTTTTGTGAGAGGTTGGACAAGCTAGGACTTTTTTCTGAGAGTGTAGGAGGCTGAGGGTTTTATTTTTTAAAGTGTATAAGACATTGAGAGACATGGATAGGGTGAATGCAAGGTTGGGGAATTGGAGAGACCATCAGTTGAAGGTTAGAGTGGAAAGAATAAAACGGAACCTGAGGGGCAATTTGTTTATACAGATGTGGAATGAGCTGTCAGTGGAAGTGATTGAGGCAGGTATATTAACAACTTTTAAAAAGGCATTTGGACAAATACATGGATAGGAAAGGCTCCGAAGGATATGGGCCATGTGCAGGGAAATGGGGTTAACATGGATGGATATTTTGGTCAGCATGGACCAGTGTGGACCAAAACGCCTGTCTCTGTGCTGCAGGACTCGATGACTCTTTGACTCTATAATTCCATATGTTTCCATGTTTATGGACAGTCACTCAAACACAGAAACAAAGGAACTAGGAGCAGGAGTAGGCCATTCAGCCCTTTGAGTAGGCTCTGCCATTCGATATGGCCATGGCTGATCATCCAACTTATTCCCTGTTCCCACTTTTTCCACATAACCTTAATCCCTTTCTTCCTAAGAACTATATCTATCTCCTTCTTGAAAACATTTAATGTTTGGTCTCAACTGCTTTCTGTGACAGAATATCCCACCAACTTCCCACTCTCTGGCTAAAGAAATGTCTCCTCATCTCAGTCTGAAATAACCTTTCCCTTATCTTTAAACTGTAATTCCTGGTTCTGGATTCTCCAGTCATCAGGAACATCCTTTCTGTGTTTTTCCGGTCATGTCCTGTTAGAATTTTAAAGGTTCCAATGTGATTCATCTAAATCTTCTAAATCCCAGTGAATATAATCCGAACTGATCCAGTTTCTCTTCAGAGAAAACTGCTGTCATCCCAGGAATCAGTCTGGTAAACAGTCGCTGCCCTCCCTCCACAGCCAGAACACCCTTCCTCAGATAAGGAAACTAAATCGCATACAATACAATCATAAAATCACACAGTACAGAAGAGGCCCTTTGGCCCATAAACTGTGTACCAGCCAAACTACACTAAACCTACACCAGTCCCACTTTCCAACATGAGGCCCATAGCTTGAATGTTATGACATTTAAACTGCTCACCCAAGTTCTTTTTAAAGTTTGTGGCGTTTCCTCCCAGGCTGTGCATTCCAGACCCACACCACCCTCTGTGTAAAAAAACATTTTCCTCAAAACATCTTGAAACCTCCTTTCTTTCACATTGAGTGTGAGCCAATTTTTTGTTGATCCTCCCATGAAGGAGAACAGCTGCTTTCTACCCACCCTGTCCATTCCCCTCATAACCTTATACACCTCGATCAGGTCCTCCCTCCACCTTCTCTGCTCTGAAGAAAACTACCTGAGCTGATCCAATTTCTCTTCATCACTGAGAGTTTCCATCCCACACAACATCCTGGTGATTCCCCTCTGCACCCCATCCAGTAAAATCACATCCTTCCTACAGTTTGATGACCTGAACTGCACACAGTATTCCAGCTGTGGCCTAACCAATGCTCTGCTTAACTGCAGCATATCCTCCTGCTTTTATAACCAATACCTGAAATGACAAAGGCAAGTGTCCCATATGCCTTCCTAACTGCTCTGTTAACCTGTCTTGCCACATTCAGGGATCAGTGGACAAGCACCCCAAGATCACTCTGTTCCTTTGAGCTTTCTCAGGTCAAAGAACAAGGGACAAAGAAAATTACAGCACAGGAACAGGCCATTCGGCCCTCCAAGCCTGCGCTGATCCATAGCTTCTATCTCGACCTATCATCAATTTTCCAAGGATTTGTATACCTCTGCTCCCTGCCCATTCATGCATCTATCTACATACATCTTTAATGATGCTATCATGCCCGACTCTACCACTTCCGCTGGCAACGTGTTCCAGGGACCAATCTCTCTCTGCATAAAGAACTTTCCACGCATATCTCCTCTAAACATTTCTCCTCTCACTTTGAGTCCATGGTCCCTAGTATTTGAGCCCCTCACTCTGGGAAAAATCCTCTTGCTATCCACTCTTTTTATAGCTCTCATGATTTGTAGACCTCTAGCAGGTCCTTCCTCAATCTTCAACTTTCTATTGAAAATAATGCTAATCTATCATCCTCCCTTCATAGCTCATGCCCTCCATATGAGACAATCCTGGTTAACCACCTCTGCACCCTCTCCAAAGCATCCACATTCTTCTGGTAATGTCGTGACTAGAACTGTATGCAGTATTCCAAATGTGGCCAAGCCAAAGTCCGATACAATTCTAACATGACCTGCCTACTCTTGTAGGGAAAAAGTGAGGTCTGCAGATGCTGGAGATCAGAGCTGGAAATGTGTTGCTGGAAAAGCGCAGCAGGTCAGGCAGCATCCAGGGAACAGGAGAATCGACGTTTCAGACATAAGCCCTTCTTCAGGAATGGGGAAAGTTTGTCCAGCAGGCTAAGATAAAAGGTAGGGAGGAGGGACTTGGGGGAGGGGCGTCGGAAATGTGATAGGTGGAAAGAGGTCAAGGTGAGGGTGATAGGTCAGACTGGGGTGGGGGCGGAGAGGTCGGGAAGAAGATCTCAGGTTAGGAAGGCGGTGCTGAATTTGATGGGTTTGACTGAGACAGGGTGGGGGGAGGGGAAATGAGGAAACTGGTGAAATCCGAGTTCATCCCTTGTGGTTGGAGGGTTCCTAGCCGGAAGATGAGGCGTTCTTCCTCCAACCGTCGTTTTGTTGTGGTCTGACGATGGAGGAGTCCAAAGACCTGCATATCCTTGGTGGAGTGGGAGGGGGAATTGAAATGTTGAGCTACAGGGTGGTTGGGTTGGTTGGTCCGGGTGTCCCAGAGGTGTTCTCTGAAACGCTCCGCAAGTACTACTACAAACCGACCGACTCCCACAGCTACCTGGACTACACCTCCTCCCATCCTGCCCCCTGTAAAAACGCCATCCCATTCTCCCAATTCCTTCGACTCCGCCGCATCTGCTCCCAGGAGGACCAGTTCCAAAAACGCACAACCCAGATGGCCTCCTTCTTCAAGGACCGCAATTTCCCCCCCGACGTGGTCGACGATGCCCTCCACCGCATCTCTTCCACTTCCCGCTCCTCCGCCCTTGAACCTCGCTCCTCCAACCGCCACCAGGACAGAACCCCACTGGTCCTCACCCACCACCCCACAAATCTCCATGTACAGCGCATCATCCGCCATCATTTCCGCTACCTCCAAACGGACCCCACCACCAAGGATATATTTCCCTCCCCTCCCCTATCAGCATTCCGTAAAGACCACTCCCTCCGTGACTCCCTCGTCAGATCCACACCCCCCACCAACCCAACCTCCACTCCCGGCACCTTCCCCTGCAACCGCAGGAGGTGCAAGACTTGCGCCCACACCTCCCCCCTCACCTCCCTCCAAGGCCCCAAAGGAAACTTCCATATCCGCCACAGATTCACCTGCACCTCCACACATATCATCTATTGCATCCTCTGCACCCGATGTGGCCTCCTCTATATTGGGGAGACAGGCCGGCTACTTGCGGAGCGTTTCAGAGAACACCTCTGGGACACCCGGACCAACCAACCCAACCACCCTGTAGCTCAACATTTCAATTCCCCCTCCCACTCCACCAAGGATATGCAGGTCTTTGGACTCCTCCATTGTCAGACCACAACAAAACGACGGTTGGAGGAAGAACGCCTCATCTTCCGGCTAGGAACCCTCCAACCACAAGGGATGAACTCGGATTTCACCAGTTTCCTCATTTCCCCTCCCCCCACCCTGTCTCAGTCAAACCCATCAAATTCAGCACCGCCTTCCTAACCTGAGATCTTCTTCCCGACCTCTCCGCCCCCACCCCAGTCTGACCTATCACCCTCATCTTGACCTCTTTCCACCTATCACATTTCCGACGCCCCTCCCCCAAGTCCCTCCTCCCTACCTTTTATCTTAGCCTGCTGGACAAACTTTCACCATTCCTGAAGAAGGGCTTATGTCTGAAACGTCGATTCTCCTGTTCCCTGGATGCTGCCTGACCTGCTGCGCTTTTCCAGCAACACATTTCCAGCTGCCTACTCTTGTACCCCAACTGATGAAGGAAAGCATGCCATCTGCCTTCTTGACCACTTTAGCAACCTGCATTACCACCTTCAGGGTACAATGGACCCGAACATCCAGGTCTCTCTGTGCATCAATTTTCCCCCGGGCTTTCCATTCACCGTATAGTTTACTCCAGCATTGAGGGATCTTCCAAAATTCATCCGATCACATTTGCCCAGATTGAACTCCATCTGTCCGTTTCTCTTCCCAGCTCTCCAACTATCTATATTCTGCTGCATTCTCTGACAGTACCCTGCTACTCCACCAATCTTAGTGTCATCTGAAAACCTGTTAATCAGATCACCTATACCTTCTTCCAGATCATTTATGTCTATCATAAACAAGTGTGGTCCCAGCACGGATTCCTGTTCTCCATTTTGAGAAACTCCCTTCCACTACTACTGTCTGTCTCCTGTTGCCCAGCCTGTTCTCTATCCATCTCGCTAGTACACCCTGGACCACATGCGACTTTAATTTCTCCATCAGGCTACATGGGGAACATTATAAAACACCTTACTGAAATCCATGTGTATGACATCTACAGCCCTTCCCTAATCAATCAACTTTGTCACTTCTTCAAAAATTTCTACAAAGTCGGTAAGACATGACATTCCCTGCACAAAATCATGCTTCCTATCATGGATACATCCATTTTCTTCCAAATCAGTATCTGTTCCAGCAGCTTCCCTTCCACTGATGTCAGGCTCACCGGTTGATAATTACCTGGATTATCTTTGCTAATCTTCTTATACAAGGGGACAACATTAGCTATTCTCCAGTCCTCTAGGACCTCACCCATGTTCAAGGTTGCTACAAAGATATCTCTTAAGGCCCCAGCTATCTCCTCTCTTGCTTCCCACAGTACCTGGGGATAGATTCCATCCTGACCTGGGGACTTGTCCAACTTAATGCCTTTTAGAATACTCAACACCTTCTCCCTCCTTAAACCGACTTGACCTAGAGTAATCAAACATCTATCCCCAACTTCAACATCCATCTTTTCCCTCTCGTTGGTGAATACCAAAACAAACTACTCATTAAGAATCTCTCCCATTTTCCCTGACTCCACGCATAACTTTCCTCTGTCCTTGAGTGGGCCAACTCTTTCTCTAGTCATCCTCTTGTTCCTTATATATGAATAAAAGGCTTTGGGATTTTCCTTAACCCTGTTTGCTAATGATATTTCGTGACCCCTTTTAGCCCTTTTAATTCCTAATTTCAGATTGGTCCTACTTCCCAATATTCTTCCAAAGCTTTGTCTGTTTTCAGCCACCTCGACCTTATGTATGCATCCTTTTTCCTCTTAGCTGGTCTCACAATTTTATCTGTCATCCAGGGTTCCCTAGTCTTGCCATTTCAATCCCTCATTTTCACAGGGACATGTCTGTCCTGCACTCTTATCAACCTCTCTTTGAAAGCCTCCCACATATCAAATGTGGATTTACCCTCAACAGCTGCTCCCAATCCACATTCCCCAGCTTCTGCCGAATATTGCTATAGTTGGCCTTCCCCCAGTTTAGCCCTCTTCCTTTCGGACCACTCTCATCTTTGTCCATGAGCATTCTAAAAAATTACGGAATTGTGATCACTGTTCCTAACGTAATCCCTGACTGAGATTTCAACCACCTGTCTGGGTTCATTCTCCAACACCAGGTCCAGTATGGCCCCTTCCTGAGTTGAACTATTTACATACTATGTAAAATTCTCCTGGGTGCTCCTTATAAATTCTGCTCCATCTAAACCTGTAATTTTAAGTGAGTCCCAGTCAATGTTCGGAAAGTTAAAATCTCCCATCACCACCACCCTGTTGCTCCTACATCTTCCATAATCGTTTACATATTTGACCTCTATCTCACGCTCACTGTTGGGAGGCCTGTTGTACAGCCCCAGCATTGTTACTGTACCCTTCCTGTTTCTGAGGTCTGCCCAAATTGCCCCACTGCTCAAGTCCTTCATCGTGCCCTCCTTCAGCACAGCTGTGATATCCTCTCTGACCAGTAATGCAACTCCTCCACCCCTTTTACCTCCCTCTCGAACCCATCTGATACATCTGTATCCTGGGATATTTAGTTACCAATCTTGCCTTTCCCTCAACTAAGTCTCAGTAATAGCAATAATATCATACTACCAGGTACAAATCCAAGCCCTGAATTCCTCTGCCTTACCTACTACACTTCTTGCATTAAAACAAATGCACCTCAAAACACCTGTGCATTCATCATCTACCTATTCTTCCCCTTAGTCACACTGATTTCATTACCTAGTTCCTCACAGGCTTTAGTTACTACCTCCTTACTGTCCACTAACCACCTCATTTGGTTCCCATCCCTCTGCTACATTATTTTGAACCGTCCCCAAGGTTCCCAGGTGCAGACTGTCTGATTTGTAATAGTCTCACCTCCCCCAGAACCAGTCCCAATGTCCCAAAAATCTGAAACCCCGCCTCCTGCGCCATCTCTCAAGCCACTCATTCATCCTGTCTATTCTTCCATGTCTACTCTGACACGTACGCGGCACTGGTTTCAATCCTGAGATTACTACCTCTGAGGTCCTTATTTTTAATACGGTTCCTAACTCCCTAAATTCTGCTTGTAGGACCTCATCCCGTTTATTACATATATCATTGGTGCCTACATGCACCATCACAGCTAGCTGTTCACCCTCCCCCTTCAGAGCTATTCGGGAGTCTTGTTTTCGACCACAGAACCACCTATCTATTCCCCGTACAAAGTCCAAATAAACCACATCCATGGGCTCCCCCTCATCAAATCCACTCACTACATCCTCAAACAATTCCAGTCGATTTGTTAAGCATGATTTTTCTTTTGACAATCCATGCTGACTCTAACCAATTCTGTCACTGTTTTCTCAGTGCTAAGCTATAAAATATTTTATAATGAATTTGAGCTTTTTCTCATCCACTGATGTCCGACTAATTGGTCTAAAATTCCCGAGGGTTAATGCTCAATGTTTCCCTTCATGGGAAAGTAAGGGCTACACAGAAAACCACTGAGAGACAACTAGGACAAGATCCAGAACACAGGAGGATGAGAAAGCTGAACTGTATCTATTTTAATGTAAGGAGCTTGATCAGTAATGTGGTTGAACTGAGAGCATTGAACAGCACGTGGGGAAATAGAGTCATCGAGGCATAGAAATGTACAGCATGGAAACGAACCCTTTGGTCCAACCTGTCCATGCCGACCAGATGTCCCAACCCAATCTCGTCCCACCTGCCAGCACCCGGCACACATCCCTCCAAACTCTTTCTATTCATATGTCCATCCAAATGCCTTTTAAATGTTGCAATTGTACCAGCCTCCACCACTTCCTCTGGCAGCTCATTCTATACACGTACCACCCGCTGCGTGAAAAAGTTGCCCCTTACGTCTCTTTCATATCTTTACCCTCTCACCCTAAATCTACGCCCTCTAGTTCTGGTCTTGCCCACCCCAGGGAAAAGACTTTGTCTATTTATCCTATCCATGCCCCTCATAATTTTATAAACCTCGAGAAGGTCACCTGTCAGCCTCCGACGCTCTAGGGAAAACAGCCCCATCCTGTTCAGCCTCTCCCTATAGCTCAAATCCTCCAATCCTGGCAACATCCTTGTAAATCTTTTCTGAACCCTTTCAAGTTTCACACCATCTTTCCGATAGGAAGGAGACCAGAATATTTCAACAGTGGCCTTACCAATGTCCTGTACAGCCGCAACATGACCTTCCAACTCCTGTACTCGATACTCTGATCGATAAAGGAAAGCATACCAAACACCTTCCTCACTATCCTATCTACCTGTGACTCCACTTTCAAGGAGCTATGAACCTGCACTCCAAGGTCTCTTTGTTCAGCAACACTCCCGAGGACCTTACCATTAAGTGTATAGGTTCTGCTAAGATTTGCTTTCCCAAAATGCAGCACCTCATATTTGTCTGAATTCAACTCCATCTTCCACTTCTCAGCCATTGGCCCATCTGATCAAGATCCTGTTGTAATCTGAGGTAACCTTCTTTGCTGTCCACGACACCTCCAATTTTGGTGTCATCTGCAAACTTACTAACCGTATCTCTTATGCTATTTCATATGCTGTTGCATTGTCTTTTTGGAATATCATATTGTTGCAATTGCTGAGACATGATTGAACAAAGATAGGACTGGCTCCTCAACATTCCAGGGTAGAGAAGTCTCAAGTGGGATAGACAGGGTGCAAGAGAGGTGGGTGTGTTGCATTACTGATAAAGGAAACCATGACTGCAGTATTGCTACTGAAGGAGCATTTCTTGGAAGGGTCTTCACATGATGCCGTCTGGGTAGAGCTAGACAAAAGGACAATCACTTTGCTGGGATTATATTACAGGCTCTCCAATAGTCAGATGGAGAGAGAGGAGCAGATATGTCGGCAAATCACTGAGAGGTGTGAGAGGAATAGGGTTATATTAGCAAGGAATTTCAACTTTTCTAACAAGAACTTTATGTTTGACTTCATGTGAATGGAATTTTTAAAGTCCATCCAGGAGAGCTTTTGGTGCCAGTACATAGATAGTCCCATAGACATGGGCAGTGCTGGGCTCAATCCGAGTAATGTCAAATTGTTGGAGAGTCAGTGTGTGAGCATTTTGGAGATAGTGAACATAACTCCGTATGTTTCCTAATTATTATGGAAAGGAATCAGGGTAGTGCAGAAGTTAAGTGTCTAAAGTGAGGCAAGGCCAATTTCAATGTCATTAGACAGGATCTGGCAAATACAGACTGGGAGCAGTTACTTGGAGGTCAGTCGACATTTGGAAAGTGGGGATCTTTTTAATGTAGTTCAGGGCCAGCTCAGAAAGAAAGGCAAGGACTGCAGCTCCTGGGATCCTGGATGTCAAGGGACGTGGATAGTTTGAGAAAGAAAAAGGAAGAAGCATATGCCAAGTACAGAACATCAAAAAAGAGAGGAGGCCCTTCAGGAGGAGAGAAAGTGTGGGGAGGTGCTTAAAAAATAGGAGGGCAAAGAGGAGCCATAAAATATCTTTGGCAACCTGATCCCCTCACCCCAGAATACTTTGGAAAGTGGCACGAGGAAGAATAGATACACTCGTGGTCACCTTTCAGAATTCTAGACTCTGGAGCAGTTCCTATGGATCGGAGGGTGGCTAACATAACCCCACTATTTAAGAAAGGAGACAGAGAGAACACAGTGGTTTTTGTAGACCGGTTAGCTTGACATCAGTAGTGGGAGAAATACTGGAGTCCATTATAAAAGATGTGCAGCAAATGTTGGTGTAACCTGCACCTTATGAACTAGCACTCTTGACAAACCGGCAAAAGTTATATCCCTCAATTGCCGCAAAGTTTATTAATATATAATTCTGTCCAATTATTATACATTTACAATATATTAACTTCAGTGTAAATATACTTGTTTTTCAATTGAATGGCTACATGAAATATCAACAGTTTATTCAATTTCGAGTCAATTTTTCCTCAAACACAGTGACCTGCCACAATGCCCAGGTAATCAGTTGAGAGTGTGAGTGAGAAGGATATGGGGAGAAAGTGGGCTATTCTAGATACAAAGCATTGCTGACCACAATCATCATCTAGTGGCCTGCTGGGTGTACCTTGTCAGGAGCTGAACAAGAAAGAAAGAGTCATTAAGCTGAACAAGAAAGTTTGCAATTAAAGATGCCTAAGTTAATTACATAAGTCACATAATCTGCACCTTATGAACCGGCACTCTTGAGAAACCGACGCAAGTTATATCCCTCAAATGCCACAAAGATTAATATATCATTCTTTGCAATTATTATAGTTGAAAAAAAACCAAGTTTCATAGTTATTATGGAACAAGATAAGGGCAGTGCAGAAGTTAAGTGTCTACATTGTCAGGAACAAGAGAGAAAGAGTCATTAAGCTGAACAAGAAAGTTTGCAATTAAAGATGTCCAAGTTAAGTACATAAGTCACATACTGAGAGCAAAAGGATTTGCCTGGATTCTGGAAAGGTAGGAGTGTTAGCAGTGATGTGATGACTGATAGATGTGAAAACAGTGGAAGGATTTGTTGGATTCATCAAATATGAAGTATCAATTTCTAATTGGAGTGACAATCACGATGCAAGCCAACTATTCCCATCCCAACTGCTGGTATTATTGGACAACACAGATCTCAGAACAAACCCAAAAACTGCTGAAGAAATGCAGTTGGTCTGCAGCATCTGTAGAGCATAAGCACTCAATGGCAAGTCGACAAGTTGGGAAGTTGATGGTGAAGGGTTGTCTTTGTAATTGGAAGCCTGTGACCAGTGGTTTATGATAGGGAGTGGGGCTGCGACCCTCTCTGTTTGGAATGTACCTTAATGAATTAACTGTGATTATATAATTAGAAAATTTTCAGATGCCACATAAATTGGTGGTGTTATTGATATTGATTTGATTTTTATTTTATTGTCACACGGACTCAAGTACAAAAGTATTGGAGGACAGTAAAAAATATGTGATGTCACCTTGTAAGGAGCCATCTTAGGTACAAGAACCAAGATACAGACTCTTAAGAACAAGGTAAAAAGAAAGAATAAGTTTAAAAGTTACACGTTACAGACATCTTGACCTTTTTAGTTTTAAGAAGAAAATAAAGAAATAAATAATTATTTCAATCATTATAGTCTTTCTTAAGTGCATAACCACCGTGGGATCATACTTTGAGTCATTACTTCGAGACCGGAAGGCAAACTGAGGCTGTGCTGGGCCGAAAGACCACCTTATACAGCAAAAGACCACCCTGTGGGCTAAGAGACAATCACGCTGGGCCACTGAAAGATCGCCATGCCAGGCCGAGAGTCCATCATGCTGGAGCGACAGTCGAGCATACTGAGCCGAGAGGCCACCACAGTAAACTGAGAGCCCAACACATCAGACCGAGAGTCTGCCTCACCGAGCTGGGAGGTCTCTCTGCCAGGTCAGGACTCTGCCACACCAAATCAAGAGGCCGCAACACTGGGGCTGCACTGTTCAGAGGCCTGGCAAGTGAGGCTGGGTGTCCGTGGCTGGGAGAGAAAAAAAAAGAGAACGACAAACGAAAAACACAAAAGAAAATAAAACCAGTGGAAGAAAAAGCAGAAAAAGAAACAAACGGAGCAGATGAACTTGGTCTGAAGAGTCCTCCGCTGCTGCCATCTTGGATTACCTGGTCTCAGGCTACAGTCTGATATTGATCAGCTGGTAATTGGGCAGAGCAATGGCAGATGGAATTTAATCCTGATAAGTGTGAGGTAGTTCAATTTGGGAGGTCTAATAAGGGAGGGATATACACAATGAAAGTTATGTGCCTTGGGTGTCATTGTGCCTGAATCACAGAAGGTTGGTCTGCAGGTGCAACAAGCAATTCGGAAGGCAAATGGAATTTTGTCCTTCATTGCAAAAGGGATTGAGTTTAAAAAGCAGAGAGGTTATGCTGCAGCTGTACAGGATGCTGGTGAGGCCACATCTGGAGATCTTTGTGCAATTTTGGTCTCCTTACTTGAGAAAGGATGTACTGGCACTAGAAGGGGTGCAGAGAAGGTTAATTCCAGGGTTGAGGGGGTTGGCTTATGAGGAGAGACTGAGTAGACTGGGATATATTCATTGGAACCTAGAAGAATGAGGGGGGATCTTAGAGAAACATATATAAAATTATGAAGAGAATAGATAAGACAGAAGTAGAGAGAATATTTCCACTGGCAGGTGAAACTTGGACAAGAGGGCATCGCCTCAAAATTAAGGGGAGCAGATTTAGGATTGAATTGAGAAGGAACTTCTTCACCCAGAGGGTCGTAAATCTATGAAATTCCTGGCCCAGTGAAGTAGTTGATACAACTTCAGTCAACATTTTTAAACATTTATAGGAATTAAGAGATAAGATGAGAGCGCAGGTAAGTGGAGTTGAGTCCAGGAAAAGATCAGCCATGATCTTATTGCACAGTGGAGCAGGTTCGAAGGGCCAGACGGCCTACTCTTGCTCCTAGCTCTTATGTTCTTATGTTCCTTGGGAGTAGTGATGAACAAAGAGACCTTGGTGTTCAACTACATCGATCCCAGAAGGTATCAGCACAGCTAGACAGGATGGTGAAGAAGGCATATGGGATGCTAGCCATCATTAGCCAGGGTGTAGAATATAGGAGTAAGGAAGTCTTGTTGTTAATTTGCAGAGCATTGGTTCGGCCGTTTCTGGAACACTGTACAGTTCTGATCATAACACTGTTGGAAGAACATGATTGGACTGGAGAGGGTGTAGAGGAGATTCACCAGGATGCTGCTTGGGATGGAAAGTGTTAGTTATGGGGAGAGAGACTGGATAGACTGGGTTTGTTTCCTCTGGAGCAGAGGAAGCATGGGGGGTGGGTGGGGGGGGGAGGTGGTGGGGGGTGGGGGGTGGGGGGGGGTTTAATCTGATTAAGGTATACAAAATTCTGACAGACATAGAAAAAGTCAATCGTGATCATCTTTTCCCCATGGCAGACATGTCTATGACCGGAGGGAATAAGCTTAATGTGATGAAAAGGTGGTTTAGAGTGGAATTGAGGATGTTTTTTTTTCCCAGCGGGTGGTAGAAATATAGAATGTGCTGCCTGAGAAGGTGGTGGACGCAGCTCCTCTCACAACATTTAAGACACATCCAGATGAGCACATAAAATGCCAGGGTATGGAAGGCTATGGACCAAGTGCAAGTAAATGGGATTAGTGCAGTTTGGTGTTTACTGATCGGCATCAGCATGATGGGCAGAAGGGCCTGTTTGTTTGCTGTATGACTCTATGACTATGAAGAGAAGGAAGTGGAAACATTTTTCATGTCAATTGAGAAGATATTAAAACAAGTGAGGTGAGGAAAAACAATGGAGCTTGCCCATGCAAAATGAACTTGGGAAGGACAAGAAGTTTCTATAGCCCTGCCAGAGGAACATTCTCAGGATCTCGAGGAAGTTAAAAAGGTGAAAAACACATATGCATTGATCCCACAAACATACAGACAGATGTTTCAGAACTTACAGAAACAGCTTCCACAAACTTCTACTGAGTTTGAGAGAATTCAGCAAAATAATGTTGACAGGTGGATAAGAGCATTAAAGGCTGAGAATACTTATAATGTTGTTGGAGAAATTATTCTCTGAGAAGGATTTAAAACTTCCTTCCCTTCTAGAATCGGAATTCATGTAAAAGCCTGAAGGGGAACAACAGTAAGACAAGCAGCTAGAATGGCTAATGATTATAGACTTCATGAAAGCCAAAACCCTGCAGATACTGGAATCCAAAGTAGACGAACAGGAGGCTGGAAGAGCACAACAAGCCAAGCAGCATCAGGAGGTGGAGAAGTCACCTGATGGGAGACTGTTCCAGAAACCTTATTCCCATCAGGCCCAGAAATGGGAGAAAAATAAAATTTGGGAGAGCGTGTGGAATTCAGGTAGCTAGAGGAGAGAATCGACAGGAGGGAACAGCCTGAGAACTCCTCCTCAGATTAAGAAAGAAATTGCTGAGGGTGGAAGTGATGATCAGAAGTTTAAATGATTCTCTTGGAATAAGGTGGGCCATGTGCGTATGGAATGTTGGAAGCTGTGAGGTAGACCCAGGAGATTTATGGGAGTTAATAAAAATGAGTCAGAGAAGGGAACACAAACAGATAATCCCACAGAGCAGGTTGTAGCTGTAACTATAACAAAAAGGCCGGGGGTGAATTCTGTCATTAGTAAAGGAAGTTGGAAGATAGATGAGAGGTGGACAGGATTTTTATCAAATGGAATGGTGACTCCTTTTTCTTCAGCTAAACCCAGAACCAAACTAAGAGATACAGGGGCAACTCAATCGCTTTTACCGAGAAAGAATTGATTTTCCCTCCAGAGAGCTCAATGGGAGCTAAGGTATTAATCAATGGGATTGGTGAGAATATATTCCACTTCCATTGTATAAAGTACAGCTGGAATGTGATTTGTTATCAGGAGAAGTAATTGTCGGAGTGGGGAAAACATTCCCTGTTGAGGGAGTCGATTTCCTTCTGGGGAATGATTTGTCAGGACTAAAGGCAGTAGCTTCCCCGATAATTACAGAATGTCCAAAGGAGGGCCAAGAAACAGAACAATGACAGGGACAGGTTCCTGGTCTCTCTCCTTCGTGTGAGGTAACCAGGGCAATGGTTAAACAAAATCCATCAATAAGGGCTGATGTGACACCACAGCAAGTGAAAGGATCGCTGAAACTTTCCGAAAGGGTGAAGATAATCCAGGTGCAGTGGTTGGTATGATGTCCCTAATTACAGAAGATCCAAAAAGCAGATCCTGAATGAAATAAATGAGCACAGTCAGCTCATACTGAGGTCGAAGCTGGAGGGGTTTCAGAGTGTTATTACCTTCAGAGTGGAGCGCTGATGAGAAAGTGGAGACCACCCCTCAGGGACCCCCAGATGAAGAATGGTCGTTAGACATTGGCTAGTGGTCCCACCCAGCTATCATAGGGAGATATTGTGAGGAGCACACCAGATTTTCATGACAGGACCATGGGGATTTGGAAAACACAGGCGTCCAGAATCAGATGTTTTATTGAGCCAAAATTATATAAAGATGTGGTGCAGTTTTATAAATGTATCATACTTGTACTCATCTTTACCAATCTGCCAGCTGCAGATGTATTTGTCCATGAAAGTATCAGTAAGGGTGACTACCGCACAGCCCTTGTGAAGACCAACACCCGCCTTCACATTGAGAATAGCCTCCATCGTATTGTGTGGCACTATTACCACACTAACTGGGACAGACTTACAACCGATCTCACAAGTCATGACTGAGCATCCATGAGGCACTGTGGGCCATCAGCAGCAGCAGAATTGAGTTCCAGCCCTGACTCAACCATTATCATCAAACCAGGGGATCAACACTGGTTCAATGGAGAATTCAGGAGGGCATGCCAGGATCAGCACCAGTCATTCATCAAGATGAGGTATTTACCTGGTGAAGCCACCAAACAGGACTACTTGCATGCCAAGCAGGACAAACACCAAGTGACAGACAGTATGAGACAACCCACAATCAATGGATCAGGTCTAAGCTCTGCAGTCCTGTCACATCCAGTCATGAGTGCTGGTGGACGATTAAGCATCTCACTGGATGAGCGGGCTCCACAAATATCCCCATCCTCAATGATGGAAGAGTTCAATACATCAGGGCAAAAGATAAGGCTAAAGCTTTTGCAGAAATCTTCAGCCAGAAGTTCTGAGTGGATGATCCATCTTGGCCTCCTCCAGTGGTCCTCAGCATTAAAGATAACCGTCTTCAGTCAATTCGATTCACTCCACGTGTTATCAAGAAATGGGTGGATGCATTGGGTACTGCAAAGGCTATGGGCCCTGACAACATTCTGGTAATAGTACTGAAGACCTGTGCTCCAGAACTTGCCACTTCCCTCGCCAAGCTGTTCCAGGAAAGCTACAACACTGGCATCTGCCCGACAATGTGGAAAATTGCCCAACCATGTCCTGTGCATAAAAAGCAGGACAAATCCAAGCCAGCCAGTTACCGCCCCATCAGTCTCCTCTCAATCATCAGGAAAGTGATGGAATGTGTCATCAACAGTGCTATCAATCAGCACCTGCTCAGCAATAGCCTGCTCAGTGATGCCCAGTTTGGGTTCCACCAGGGTCACTCAGCTCCTGGCTTCATTACAGATTGGTTCAAACATGGACAAAAGAGTTGAACTAGGCATGAGCAGTAAATACTGGCCTTGGGCAACTGGGGATAAGCAACAAATGCTGGCCAAATGAAGGGCTTATGTCCAAAACATAAATTCTTGTTTTCCTCAAATGCTGCCTGACCTGCTGTGCTTTTCCAGTACCACACTTTTCGACTCTAACTTCTAATAGTGTTTAACCAGTGTTTAATTTGATTGTGGATTTAATTACTGTCCTGTGTATAATTTAGCAACACTTCTAACAGTGTATTTTATTACTGTCTTCTATATAATTGATAGTGTTAATTTCACTGTTTATTACATTTGCATTTGTTCTTGGATTATACGTACCTTCTGTATTGAATAAACACAGAGATGTTTTTGCTCTGAAACACCTGTCTACTGCTTTCTTCATGTGATATTTTAAAATAAGTGCAGTGGCAGAACCAGGGATCTGGGGGTGAGTCAAACACCTAAATATCAGCGAACTACTGATCACAAACTAGACAGGCTACCCTGATTGAACTGTTAAGAGTAATTGGAATTCTCTTGCTTGGTTCCTCAGCCAAATGTTTCACTTAGATTCTGTGTACACTGTAGGAAAGTGAATGTAGTCACAAAGGTGGATTTGTATCCAATTCCCAGATCAGAAGATTGCATTGCTAGGGTGGGTAGTGCGTCATTCTTATCGAAAATTGATTTGTTGAAAGGATATTGACAAGTATCGCTGGCAATAAGAGTGAAGGAAATTTCTGCCTTTGCTGCATTCTGGATCTTTGTACACAATGGAAAACTCCAATACATTCCAAACATGTTGGGAGGACAGGGTATAGACTGAGGGCAGCACTGAAGAAAATTAATTTTATTAAGGAAATGGTTTTGGAAAATTTATGGGATGAAAGTTTGATAAATCTGCAGGGACCAATAACCTACATTTCAGATTACTTCAGAAATTGCCCAAAAACTTTGGGAACATTGGTGGTCAAGATTCTATCGATTCTGGAACAGTTCCCAGTGACTGGAGAGTTGCTGATGTAATATCACTATTTAAAATGGGAGGGAAAGAGAAAACTGGGCATCTTATACCAGTCAGCCTGACGTTGGTATTGGGGAAAATACTCAAGTCCGTTATGAAAGATTTAATCACTGAGCACATGGAAGACAGTGACAGGATTAGACAGAGTCAACCTGGTTTGTGGAAAGGGAAATCATGCTTAACAAATTGACTGGAATTGTTTGAGGATGTAATGAATGGATTTGACAAGGGGGAGCCAATGGATGCTGTTTATCTGGAACATTCAGAAGGATTTTATTAAGTCCCACAGTAGAAATTAGCATATAAAATTAAGACTCATGGGACTGGGGGCAGTGTACTGACATGGATAGAGAACTGGTAGGCAGGCAGGAAACAAAAGTAAAAATAAACTGGCCTTTTTTTCTGAAAGGTTACCACAGGCCTGGATCCAGCTAGACTCAATATTTGTTCATGGTTTAGATGAAGGAATTTAAGAGTAATATCTCCAAGTTTGCAGATGACATAAAGCTGGGTGGGAGGGGGAGCTGTGAGGAGGATGCAGAGTAGCCTCAGTGCTTTTTGAAGATGTTGAGTGAGTGGCAGATGAAATAAAATGAAGTTAAATGTGAGGTTACCCAGTTTAGTAGCAAAAACAGGAAGACAGATTATTATCTGAATGGTGATAGATTGGGAATGGGGTGGTGCAATAGGACCTGGGTCTCTGTGTATACCCGTCACTGAAAGTCAGTGTGCAGGTGCAGCAGGCAATGAAGAAGGTAAATGATACGTGACCTTCATCATGAGAGGATTTGATACAGGAACAGGGATGTCTTGCTGTAATTGTATGGAGCCTTAGTGAGACCACTGGAATATTCAAACCAGAACTGAACAGGAGACAGAAGGTGGAGACAAAAAGTTGTTTCTGTGACTGGGTCCAGTGTGCAGTGGCTTACCACAGAGATCAGTGCTGGGTCCCTTATTGTTCAGGATATATTGAAATAATGAAGATGAGAATGTAAGAGGTGAGGGGTTGGGGTGAGTGGATGGTGACTGAGTTTGTAGATGACACGAGGTTTGGCAGATGGTTGACAGTGAGGAAGAAGGTCTTAGGTTACAGGAGGATCTAACTGGATTGGTCAGATGGGCAGATCAGAGACAGATGGAACTTACCCCTGATAAATGTGAGGTGATGAACTTTGGACGGTGTAACAGGTGAATAAGGTATTTATGAAGTCAGACGGGATACTTGTTTTTATCATTTCAGGTATAGATTAGAAGACCAGGAGCCATGCAGAACATACAGCTATGTTGGAGCTATACAGAACATTGGTTAGGCCACAGCTGGAGTACTGTGTGCAGTTCTGGTCACCATGAGGTCGGAAGGATGGGATTGTACTGGAGGGGGTGCGGGGGATAGTCACCAGGATGTTGCTTGGGAGGAAGCATTTCAGCGATGAAGAGAGGCTGGAAAAGTTTGTGCGAAGATTTGTAGCTCGGGTGCTCATTGTTGTGGTTCTGTTCGCCGAGCTGGAAGTTTTTGTTGCAAACATTTCGTCCCCTGGCTAGGCGACATCATCAGTGCTTGGGAGCCTCCTGCGAAGCGCTTCTTTGATGTTTCCTCCGGTGTTTATAGTGGTCTGTCCCTGCCGCTTCCGGTTGTCAGTTTCAGCTGTCCGCTGTAGTGGTTTGTATATTGGGTCCAGGTCGATGTGTTTGTTGATGGAGTTTGTGGATGAGTGCCATGCTTCTAGGAATTCCCTGGCTGTTCTTTGTTTGGCTTGCCCTATAGGCCACAAATTCCATCAACAAACACATCGACCTGGACCCAATATACCAACCACTACAGCGGACAGCTGAAACTGATAACCGGAAGCGGCAGGGACAGACCACTATAAACACCGGAGGAAACTTCAAAGAAGCGCTTCGCAGGAGGCTCCCAAGCACTGATGATGTCGCCTAGCCAGGGGACGAAACATTTGCAACAAAAACTTCCAGCTCGGCGAACAGAACCACAATAGAGGCTGGAAAAGCTCGGGTTGGTTTTTTTGAAGCAGAGAACGTGGAAGGGGGGACCGGTTAGAGGTGTATAAGGTTATGAGAAGAATGGACAGAATGAATAGAAGGCAGCTGTTCCTCTTATTCGGAGTTGGCACACATTCACTGTGAAAGGCAGGAGCTTTAGAGGAGAGTTGAAGAGCAGGTTTTCACCCAGAGGGTGGTGGGGGTCTGGTTTGCATTTTCTGGGGTGGTAGTTGAGGTGGCAAATTTCACAACCTTTAAAAGGTCCTTGGATTAACCCTTGAAATTCCATAACATTTAAAGCTATGGCCCTTGTGTTCGCAAGTTGGATGATTGCAGGTTTAGTGTGGTTTGGCTGGTACAGGTACAATGGGTCGAAGGGCCTCTTCTGTATTGTTGAATTTATGATCATATTGTGTGCAGTTTTGGTCTCCTTATCTGTGGAAGGATGTTCTGGCTGGGGAGGGAGGGCAGTGAAGGTTTACTAGACTGGTTCCTGGGATGACAGCACTTAGATCTGATGAGAAACTGGATTAGTTTAGACGATATTCACTGGAGGTTAGAAGGTTGAGGGGAGTCACACTGAAAACTCTAAAATCCTAACAGGACAAGGCAGGATGTTCCTGATGACTGGGGAGTCCAGAACCAAGGATTACAATTTAAGGATACGGGAAAGGCCATTTAGGGCTGAAATTGAGAGAAAGCTTTTCATCCAGTGAATGGGAAGCCTGTAGAAGTTTCTGTCACTGAAAGCAGTTGAGCCCAAACCATTGAATGTTTTCCTGACAGGGCATGATATAGTTCTCAGGACGAAAGGGATCAAAGGTTATGGGGAGCAAGTGGGAACAGGTAACTGAGTTGGATGATCAGACATGATCATATTGAATGGTGGAACAGGCTCAAAGGGCTGAATGGCCTACACCTGCTCCAAGTTTCACAGTCTGAGAGACTGTTCATCAACATGGAAACATACTGAATTAGAAAACACATTTGCCTTGGGTCAAGAATTAGTTTAGGCGTAGGAGACAGAGTAGAGGGTTAATGTCCGAGTCCTCCAATTAGCAAGATGTGAACAGTGGTGTCCCAGGGATCTGTGCTGGGATCCCAGCAATTCACGATATTTCTCAATAACTTGGATGAAGGAATAGAGAGCCATATATCCAAGATTATTGATCACACTGAGTGAGGCGTGAGGAGGAGGTTACAGAGATAGGGAGGGTGGAAGACAGGGAGAGATTTGAGAACAAGGATGAGAATTAGAATATTGAGGTGGTGTTGGACTGGGAGCTATTGTAGGTCAGTGAGGACAGTGGGGGATGGGGATGGGGATGGGATTTGTTGCAAGTTCGGATACAGGCAGCAGTGTTTGAGATGAGCTGAAGTTTACAGAGGGCAGTGGCTCTGATGTGGCCCAGGACAACATTAGAATGATCACGTTTGGAGTCGCAAAGCAACGGCTGGGATTTTCAGTGAGTGATCTCTGTGATGTGGAGGATTTGGGACTCAGATCAGCCTCAAAGATGAGGCCAAGATTGGAAGGAGTCTGATACTAAACAAAAGTGGAAAAAGTTGTAGATGCTGCAAACGAGAAACAAAACAGAAATTGTTGGAAAAGTTCAGCAGTTCTGGCACCATCTGTGGAGAGAAAGCCGAGTTAACATTTTGGGTCAAGTGAACCTTCTCAGACCTGTTCTGAGGAAGGGGCATTCGACCTGAAAGGTTAACTCTGATTTCTTTCCCCAGATGCTGCCAGACCTGCTGAGGTATTCTGTTTTTGTAAAGAGTCTGGTTGAACAGCAGACAGTGCTCAGGGAGAGGGATGGAGGTTGTACCGGGAGCTGAAGAGGATGGCTTTGATCTTCCCAATGTGTTTCCCAGTGAGCCTGGCTCCTCAGTCCTGACTGCTCTTAGCTGCTGTGATTGTCACTGATTGGACACTTATTATTAGAGATTCTGACCACAGCAGAAAGCCCCAGTGTTAAAATAACTGCAAAGACTGTCAGCTCGCAAAGTTGAAACTTCACCAATAGAGGAAGTGAAAGAAGGAGCTTGGAGCAGCTGGATGTTTGTTACTGAGACGGGAGAAAGCTGTGAACCATCTGCACTCCCTGGGATCTGACAACACATAAGAACATAAGGGCTAGGAGCAGGAGTCGGCTATCTGGCCCCTCGAGCCCGCTCCACCATTCAATAAGATCATGGCTGGTCTTTCCCTGGCCTCGGCTCCCCCTCCCCAGCCTCGCAGTATAACCCTTAATTCATTTCCTGTTCAAAAAATATCTGTCTTACCTTCACAAACATTTACCTCTACTGAGTCAACTACTTCGCTGGGCATGGAATTCCATACACTCACAACCCTCTGGGTCAAGAAGTTCCTTCTCAATTCAGTCCTAAATCTGCTCCCCCCGCACAGGAGGAGGCCATTCAGCCCATCGTGTCTGTGAGTGATGCAATTAATCCAACTGCCCCTCTCTCTGTCCATAACCCAGCAAATCTTTCCTTTTCAGCTTTATTTCCAGTTGCCTCTTGTCGACCTGGGTCCACAGCAGAGATTGCCCCGAACCTGGGCTCCAGATTGGGGTCTCATTCATTCATTGGGAGGCAAACTGCCTGGGCTGGGAAATGGAGCTCAGGACCCTGAACATTCTCCCTCCCCTCCTGCGGGACACTTGATGATGAGGGATAGTTCTATGGAGCCCTGCAATATATCCCTACTATATACACTTCCCCATTCTGTGTGTAAAAGGCTGGAGCTTGCCAGCAGGATATTCACTGCAGGAGCTGTCATCAGTTTGACCAATTCTGACCACATCCACTCTCCATAACTTTTCAACTCATGACGAATATCAAATCTGTCCATCTCCTCCTTGGTGTGAGACAGGGAAGGGACCACACCATTTCAGAAAATTTGGAATTTATGTAGCATAGATGGAGGAAGCTGGGAAAGCACGTCGGAATCATGGAATTTGGAGGTGTGATGAGCAGGAATCAGGGTTTCTGAGGTCAAGGGACTGATGTAGAGCAGAGACAAACAATGTTGGGGAGATTGAAATAAGAGACCTATGTGATGGAGAGGATGTGGGGTTTGAAGTTCCAATACTGGAGGGTCCAGTGGGAAACAGGCCTTTGCTTACTGCTGTTCATTGGATATTCCAGTGGGATGGATGGTCCAGCGAGAACGAGGTCCAGGTTTATTGGTGTCTGTTGGAGAGTCCTGATGGAAGGAGGCCCATGTTTACTGATCTCTGTTGGAGGTTCCAATTGAGTCCCATGGAATTGGAATGTTGGCATTTCTTGCAGCAATTGGAATCTTGGTATTTATTATAAAAGGACTGGATTACAGAAATAAAGAAATATTGTTACAATTCTGTGAGGCATTGGTGAGATCACATCTGAAGTATTGTGTCCAGTTTTGGTCTCCTTACTTGATGAAGGATATGGTGGCACTGTATGCAGTTCAGAGCATGTTCACCAGACTGATTCCCGGGATGAAAGGGCTGTCGTACAGGAATGGCTGAATAGCTTGGGCTTGTACTCACTGGAATTCAGTCGCATGAAGGGGGGATCTGGGTGAAGTATATAAGATGCTAAAGGGGATTGATAAGGCAAGCATGGAACAGATATTCCCTCTTGTGGGCCAGTCTCGAATGATAGATCGTAGATATAGAGTGAGAGGAGGTAGTTTCAAAACTGGGATGAGGAGAAACTATAGGTGGCATGGTGGCACAGTGGTGAGTACTGCTAACTCACAGTGTCAGGGACCTGGGTTCGATATCACCCTCAGGCAACTGTGTGGAGCTTGCACATTCTCCCCCTGTCGCTGTGGGTTTCATCTGAGTGCTCTGCTTTTCTCCCACAATCTAATGGTGCACACAATTGGTAAATTAGCATGGCTAATCCGCCTATAGTGTCCAGGAAAGTGTAGGTTAGGTTCATTAATCATGGGAAATGTAGGGATACAGGGAAAGGGTTGTGGGATGGGTCTGGGTCGAATGCTTTTTGAAGGGTCAATGTGGACTTGTTGGGCTGAATGACCTGTTTCCGTACTGTAGGGATTCAATTCCATTCTTACTATGTCTCTCGGAGTGTTGTGAATCTGTAGAAGTCACTGCCCCCAGAGTGCAGTGAAGGCAGAATCAATCAACAGATTCAAGAAAGAAACAGATCTTTCTGATGAAAAGCAGGATAGTAGGGAATAGGGAACAGTCTGGCAAGTAGAGATGAGGATAAGATCAGCCATGATTATGTTAAATGGCAAACGTGCTTGAAGGGCTGAATTACCTATTCCTGCTCCTCATTCCGAAGTCCCAGTATTGCTATGGCATTGAGGTCCTTGTTTACTGGTGTCTATTGGAGGATCCAGTTGCAAGAAGTCACATGTTTACTGGTCTCTATTGGAGGGTGCAGTTTGAAGCTGGTCTGTACTGGAGAGTTCAATGAAATGTAAGCCTTTATTTCCTGGTTTCTGCTGGGGTGCTCAACAGGAATAAAGTCCATGTATATCTAGTCTCTGCTGGAGTATTCAGTGGGAAGAAGGCCCATATTTACTGGTCTCCATGGGCGGGTTTAATGGCAAAGAGGCCCATGTTTAATGATCTCTATTCGATGGTCCAGTGGGAATGAATTCCATGTTTACTGGTCTCCATTGGAGGGTCACAGTGGGACATGGACACCAATGATGGGTGTGGGGTTCAGTTCCTTTCCGTTTTAACTGTGTGATGGTCGAGCCCTCATTCCAGTAAAACACCCTGACCCAGAACCTGACCATGGAAGGGGAAGGAGAGGGGAAGGGATTAGAACATGTTGTGAATGGACAGGATGATTCAGTGGGTCAGAGCCTGTCCTGTCCCTCCAGCTCACACTGATGGCCTGAGGATCTCCTCTCTCTGCTGGGCCTTCATGGAATGAGGTTTGTGTCCAAACCAGTCCCCAATGAGAATAGGCCAACAGCACAGAACTGCCCTTCATTTAACAAGAATCTGTTCATGTTCCTGATAGACATCAAACCCTGGTCAATGTGAGAAATGGGGCCTTAATCCAGAAGA
The DNA here is from genome assembly GCF_037043375.1 of Chiloscyllium plagiosum. Taxonomy (NCBI): domain Eukaryota; kingdom Metazoa; phylum Chordata; class Chondrichthyes; order Orectolobiformes; family Hemiscylliidae; genus Chiloscyllium; species Chiloscyllium plagiosum. Next base: position 112,587,527 of record NW_028270147.1, on the reverse strand, counting down.
AGATATGTTTCTGGGGTCAAGAGTTATCATCCATTAGTGGGGCAGAGCAGAGGGAGATTTACCCTGTATTTATCTGTTGTCACCTGGCCCATTCTGGGAAAGAGGGAATCTAGTGTGAGAGAGACAGATAGACAGACAGACAAACAAGTTCTGGTCACCAGATTATGAGAGGGATATGACTGTACTCAAGAGGATTCAGAGCAGATTTCCCGGGATGCTGCCTGGCCTGGAGGGACTGAGCTATGCGGAAGGATTGGAAAGGCTGGGATTGTTTCTCTTGGAGCAGTGAAGTTTGAGAGGGAACCTGATAAAGGGCTATAAGATTATGTGGGCCAGAGATAGAGTGGACAGGAAGGCAATTTTTCCATGAGCAGAGGAATCAATACTCAGGGGCAGAGATTGAAGATAACTGACATACAAAGGTAGAAACAGGGAGTCGGAGTAGTGTTAGGGTTAGGGTTAGGGTTAGGGTTAGGCTTAGGGCTAGAGTTTGCGTTAGGGTTACCGTTAGGGTTAGGGTTAAGGGAAGGGTTGGGGTTAGGATAAGGGTTGCGGTTAGGGTTATGGTTCGGTTTGTGCTTGACCCTGTGAGACTGCTCTACCATTCAGTATGATCATAGCTGACCCTCTCCCTCACTGCCAAGCTGGGATTAGTGTTGTCAGATCATTGAAGTCCTGAGTACAGACGTGTTAAATGCTGTTCATGGCATTGAGCTTCTGATGGAAAGAAAGAGAGAGACAGGAGACAGAGAGACAGAAAGAAAGAGAGAGAGGGAGAGAGTTAGATTGAGAGAGAGAGAGATAGAGAGCGAGCAAGTACACATTGTAAGATTGAGTGGCAAAGGATGAGGCATTTAACTGCTGCCCCAGGACCCAATGTTCCAATGTCCTAAAATAACGCCTGCTATAGAGATCAGTTAGAGAGTGACTGGATGGAGGGACAGAGACAAAAACAGAGTGAGGCAATGAGAGATTGAGGGGACAAGGAGAGAGCAAGTGAGAAAGCAGGTAGAAAGATAAGTGAAGGAGAGGAATGGGTGATAAGAGAGAGAGAGAGAGAGACCAATCAACACAGAAGGAAAGGGAGATAAACAGAGTGTCAAAATTACATGGAAAAAGAGAAAGATATAAGTGCTGATATAATTGGAAATGCACAGAGTCAGAAATGGAAATAGCAAATGAATGCCAGGGATATATATACACGAGAAAGATGAGAAAGAGAAAAAAAGGAATAGGGAGCGAGGAAGTACGAAAAGGAAGGATGAGGAAGAGAGAGAGAGAAGAGGAAGTGTGAGGGGCTGATGTGGCTCTCTCTGCCCGATGCCATTTACATACTGAGGAACACCCAGTCAGACTCTCACAGGCTGCAGCTTTATAAAGCAGAGCCCAGTGAAGGGAGATTTTATCAGGAACCAGGCACAGGGACAGGAGCACACACCATGATTTCACACATCCAGCTGATCTGGCCCCTGGCATTCTGTGTCGCAGGTACAAGTCTCTCTCCTTCCACCTTAAATCTTTAGCTGCTCTCCATTTCACTCAAATTCCACTGACTTGTGATTGAAGGGAAAATGCTGAAACCAGAGGAAAGCTCAGTGTCTCCAACAATCTCTCATTTGACAGGCTCTTTCTGTGACAGTTCTGACTTCACTGTGTTTCTCTCTGACCCCTCAGGTATCAGTGGGGACTTCATCATGACTCAGTCTCCCCCAGTGTTGTCAGTGAGACTGGGCCAGACTGCAACCATCACTTGTAAATCCAGTCAGAGCGCTAGTACCGATGTTTCCTGGTACCAGCAGCGAGAAGGGCAGAAACCCTCTCTCCTGATCCATGATGCAACAACTCGATACACAGGTGCCTCCAACAGATTCACCGGGAGAGAAGTGTCCAGCACACACTTCACCCTGACAATCAGCAACATACAGAATGAGGATGTCGCTGATTATTACTGTCAGCGCGAGTACAGCTCCCCTACACAGTGATATACAGCTGTACAAAAACCTCAATACACACATCACCACCTCCTGTACTGACACATCCCACTGCAACCTATAATATGTAATAATGGACACATAGTCTCACCTCCTATACTGACACATCCACAATTACATATAAATGAAACTGAGCAAGTTACCCTACGCTGGAATTGTCACTGTCCACTACACACTCCAGTCCCTGTGGTGTCCACCGCTCACTGAAGGCCTCAGGTTTCCCTCTTACACTCCATGGCCACATGGGAAGAGCACCTGCAAGATTTAACATAAAAAAATAAGTTTCACAAATTGCCCGAGCCCAGCTGGACACAATGCAAAGAGAAAGCAAGAGAGAGAGAGACAGAGAGAGAGAGAGAAAGAGAGAGAGAGGGGGAGAGAAACAGAATGAGAAAAACAGAGAGAGAGAAAGGCATGAGTGACAGAGAAAGGCAGAGAGAAGGTGAGAGTTAGTAAAGGACAGAGAGACAGGGAGAGGGTGAGAGTGACCGAGAGACTGCGAGACAGGGAAAGGTTGAGAGTGACATGGGGAAGCTGAGAGCAGAGGTTTTTGTACACCCTTAGCACTGGGAGCTCTCACTGGGGCTTACGTTCGGTAAAGGAACCAAGCTCAGACTGAGTAAGTAAACCTCCATCTTCTGTTAATAAACCTTTTATTTTCTAAACGCAATTTCTAAAACTGCTGAATTGTTGAAGGTGTTAGTGAGAAGCTGCAGTGAATGAAATGGTTGATTGAGGAGCACTGTGTCTAACAGGGTGTCCAGTTGTACTTCTTTAGTTCCATTGCTCGCTTTAAGCAGCAAGATATGTCAGTCAGTTTTACTCACCATGTGGAGGAGCTCTGTCTATTTGCAGCCTGTGGTCCCATTCCTGCAGCATGGAGTGAAATCAGTGAGTAGCCTCCTGCCAGTCTCAGTGTGACGGACACGGGCAGAGTTTGATGTGAGCTCTGGCTCCCTGTCCCAGTCTCTGATCTCACTGACCTCAGCAGCGGCAGCAGCAGCAGCAGCAGCACAGTGAGACACCGAGCTCCCACCTCCCCCAGCTTTAACTCTGCTCAATCACACAATCACAGAATTGTTTTTTTTTAGATTAGATTACTTACAGTGTGGAAACAGGCCCTTCAGCCCTACAAGTCCACACCGCCCCGCCGAAGCGCAACCCAACCCATACCCCTACCCCTACATTTACCCCTTACCTAACACTACGGGCAATTTAGCATGGCCAATTCACCTTACCTGCACATCCTTGGACTGTGGGAGGAAACCGGAGCACCCGGAGGAAACCCACGCAGACACGGGGAGAACGTGCAAACTCCACACAGTCAGTCGCCTGAGGCGGGAATTGAACCCGGGTCTCTGGCGCTGTGAGGCAGCAGTGCTAACCACTGTGCCACCATGCCGCCCACAAATTGTTACAGTGCACAAGGAGGCCATTCTGTCCATCCTGTCTGTACTGGCTCTCTGAATGAGCAATTCACTGAGTGTCATTCTCCTGCCTTCTCCCTGTCACCCTGCACATTGTTCCTTTTCAAATAACAGTCTCATTCCCTTCGGAATGTTTCAATTGAAGCTGCCTCCACCACACTCTCAGGCAGTGCATTCCACACCTCAATCACTCACTGGCTGAAAACGTTTTGCCTCATCTTACTTTTGATTCGTTTACTAATTACTTTAAATCTCCCTCTGCCTCTCAAACCTTTCATGAGTGAAAACGTTTTCTCCCTAATTATTCTGTCCAGACCCCTCCTGATGTTGAATTCCTCACACAAATTTTCTCTCAGCCTTCTCTTCTCCAATGAAGACAGTCTCAACTTCTCCAAAATATTTTCTTAACTGAATTCCTTCATCCCTGAACTTTCCATGGCAATTTGTTTTACACCATCTGCAACATATTCACATCCTTCATGAATTATTCACCTTCTCTATTCCCCGTAGTCCCATTTGACTGCATTTGGCTCATTTCCCCCAATATCTTTCCTCTCCATGTACCTGTTCAAATGTCTTTTGAATGTTATAATCAGACTCACCTCTATGACATCCTCTGGCAGTTCATTCAATACATGCACCACCCTCAGGTCCCTTTTGAATCTTTCCCCTCTTGCTTTAAACCTCTGCCCTCTAGTTTTGGACGACCCTACCCTGAAGAATAGACCTTAGGTAGTAACCTTATCTCTGTCCATTATGATTTTATAAACCTCTAAAATGTCACCCCGCGACTTCTGACCTTCCAAAGAAAATAGCCCAGGCCTAGCCAACCTCTCCTTATAACTGATGCCCTCCAGTCTCAGAGACAGCCTTGTCATTCTTTTTACATCCTTTCCAGTTTAATGCCATCCTTCCAATAGCAGGTGATTGGAAATGTGGCCTGACCAATATCTTGGAGAGCCATAACATGACATCTCAACTCCCATACCCAAGTGTACCAAATGCTTTCTTCACCACCCTGTCTACATGTGGCACCAGTTTCAAGGCACTATATGCCTCCATTCCTTGGTCTCCCTCTTTGACAACTTCCCATGGCCCCACAACTAACTGTGTAAACCCTGGTGTAGTTTTTGTACCAAAATGCAACACTTCACTATTATCTCAATACCAAATGTAAATGTACTCTCAAATAGCATTCGTCACTGTCCACTTTGCCACCAATTTTAATGTCATCTGCAAACTCACGAACCCTACCTCCTATATTCTCATTCAATTTGTTTCTATAAATGATGAAAAATGATGAACCCAGAACCAATCCTTTCGCCACATCGCTGGTCACAGGCTTCCATTCTGAACAACCATCTACTACCACCACTCTCTGTCTCCAACCATTAAGCCAATTTTGTACCAGTTGGCTTGCCCTCCCTGGATTCCATTTGATCTAACCTTACTAACCAGTTGTCCATGCAGTACCTTGTCAAAGGCCTTGCTAAAGTCCACGTAGACAATGTCTATGATTCTGCTTTCAGCTATCTTCTTGGTCACATCTTCAAAATACTCAATCAAATTTTTGAGACACAATTTCCCACTTACAAAGCCCTAATCAACCCTTGTCTTTCCAAATGCGTGTAGATCCTGTATCTCAAAATCCCCTCCAATAACTTTCCCCACTGATATCAGACTCACCGGTCTATACTTCCCTGGGTATTCCTTTCAGACCTTCTGAAACATCAGCACAATGTCAGCCACTCTCCGATCTTCCAACACTGGCTGTTGGTGATATAGCATCTTCGCAAGGGGCATCGCTGTCTCTTCCCAAGCTTCCCACAACTTACTGGGATGGACCTGATCAGGTCCTGGGGATTTAGCTACCCTTCTCAGTTATAAGAACAGATTACTGCATCTCTTCTTCTTCTGTAATATGGACTCTTCTCAAGACAGCAATATTTATTTCCCAAAATTCCATATATTTCTCAACAATAAATACTGTGGCAAAATATTAGTTTTGTAACTTATCCATATTCTGTTTGAAAAAAAAGTGAAAATTTTGAAGTGTGAGACATTTGGAGGTTATCCATGGGATCTGATCCATGATCATGACTTTATTCTGAATTCTCCTTAGTCCTTTTTGACTTTCACCCTAAACCTTGTGATACAATGATCACTCTTCCCTAAATGTCCTCTCACTGACACTTGATCTACTTGGGCCTCCTCACTCCCAAGATTCAGGTCTCGCAGAGCTTCCTTTCTCATTTGAATGGAGACACATGGCTGGAGAAAATTCACCTGAGCCTACTCTCTCAACTCTGGCCCCTCTCTGTCCTTCACACTGCTACTGTCCCAGTCTATATTCCAATAATTAAAGTCCCCCTAATGTTTGCTGTGAATCCCTTGCAGATTTGTTCTCCTACATCCTTCCCACTAGTTGGTGACCGACAGACTGCACTGAACAATCTGATTGCACCTTTTTTGTTCCTTATCCCGAACCAAATCAATTCTGGCCTTGACCCCTCTGGGACATCCTCTTTCTCCAGCTCTGCATCGATCTCCTGAACCAATCCCACACCTCTCACTCTTTTTCCCTTTTCCTATCTTTCCTGAACACTATGTTTCCAGGAATATTTGACAACCAGTCCTGTCCTCATTTGAACCTTATCTGTTAGAGTGATAACATCAGTTTTCCCCTTGGTAATGTGCATTTGTAACTCCCCAATCTTATTCTCCACATTCCGTACAGTCCCATACATGCACGGTCAGCCGGACTTAGAATTTATTGCTCTCTCTGTCTCTCTGACCCTGCCTAATAAATTACTATTCCTTATTCTGGTGCTGTCTGTCTTTTTCAGGATTCTGTGTTCCTTGGTGTTCCTTCTTGATATTACAGCCTGGTTCCAACAGCCCTTCCATGTTAGCTTCAACCCACTCCAACAGCACCCGCAAATCATCCCACAAGGAGCTCAGTTCCTGCTCTGTTCAGGAGCAACCCATTCGGTTTATAGAGGTCACATCTCCCACAGAGTCATTCCCAATGTCACAAAGCCCTCCCACCTCGACCATCTTTCCAGCCTCACATACACCCTGCCTTATCCTCCTGTTCCTATCCTTACTTGCATTGGTCATTGGGAGTAATCTGAAGATTCCTATTTTTGAGCTCCTGTTGCTAATTCCCTCCTGAACTCCCTAAATTCTGTCACTGGGACCAATGAAGATCATGACTGCTGACTGTTCCCTCTCTCCCCTCAGGGTGCTCTGCAGCCGCTCAGTGACATCCTTGACCCTGGCACCAGGGAGACAACACACCATCCTGGATTCCCATCTGCAGCTGCAGAAACACCTGTCGATTGCCCTCACTCTCGAATCTCCTCTGACTATAGCTCTTCCAGTCTTCCTTGTGTCCCCCGAACCAACAATGCCCTCAGTTCCTTTTCCCAGATCGTTAATATATAATTAAGTGTTACATGAATAGCTGAAGTCCCAACACTGCCCCCTGCTGAGCTCCATTAGGCACCAGCTGCCATCCTGCAAAAGATCCATTCATTTCCACTCTCTATCCATGCCAATATCGGGGCTCTTATGTTATTTAGCAGCCTCGTGTGTGGCAACCTGTCAAAGGCCTTCTGGAAATCCAAATAGATCACGTCCATTGGCTCTCCTTTGTCTAACTTGCTCATTAGCTCCTCTTATTACATCAAATTCCAGCTTCTCCCTCTAGAACTGCAGGGTGAATTCTATCACATTATGGTCACTGCCCCCTCAGGGTTCATTCACCTTCAGCTCCCCAATCAGAGCTGCCTCATTACACATCACCGAATCCGGAATTGCCTGTTTCCTCGTGGGTCTACCACAAGCTGATCCAAAAAAAATCCTCTTGCAGACATTCCATGAATTCCTTTCCTTGAGATCCATTCCCAACCTGACTTTCCCAGTCCACCTGCATATTGCAGTCCCCATGACTATTGTAGTAATCCCTTTCTTATATGCCTTTTCTATCTCCTGATTTATTTTCTGACCCACATCCCGACTACTGCGAGGAGGCTTGTACATAACTCCCATCAGGCTCTTTCTTCCTTTGTAGTTTCTTAAGTTGAGTCACACAGATTCTATGCAGTCCAACTCAAAATTTCCTCTTGCTGTTGATTTAATTTTATTTCCAAGTGACAGGGTAATCTCTCGCATGGGACCTTGTCAAAAATCTTTTGAAAGTCCAGATGCACAACATCCACTGAGATCTGAGGAAAGTCACTCAATCCGAAAAGCTAACTTCAGTTTCTCTCCACAGATGCTGCCAGACCGGCTGAACATTTTCATAATTTTTGTTTTAGTTGTCCCTGATTCAGCCTTGTCCACTCTCTACTGGTCACATCCTCAAAACCTTCCAGAAGATGTGTCAGGCCTGATTTCCCTTTAGTAAATCCATGCTGACTTGGACCGATCCTGTCACTGCTTTCCAAATGCTCAGTTACTGTATCTTTAATAACTGACTCCAGCGTTTTCCTCCTGTATAATTCCTCATTTTCACTCCCCTTCCTTTTATTAAAAAGTGCGATTACACTGGATACTGTCCTGTCCACTGGAACTCTGTCAGAGTCTACAGAAAGCTGGAAAATGATCACCAATGTGTCCACCATTTCTACATCCACTTTCTTCTGGGATGTAGAGCATCAGGCCCTGGGGACTTACCAAGTTTTGATACCATCAGTCTCCCCAAGACCATTTCCTGACTAACAAGGATTACCTTCATTACCTCCTTCACACTTGACCCTCTAACCCCTTGCATTTCCTTTCAATAGGATGTACATCCGTGGATATTTAGTTCCCAGCCCTGATCCCCTTGCAGCCACGTCCCTGCACTACAGGCTCATTTACCTTGTTTCATATACTCGATGCATCGAAGTACAACACCCTCAGTCATGCACTGACTGCCTCCTTCTCATAGTTATCTCCTTTAGAAATCATAGTATCCCTACAGTGTGGAAGCAGGCCATTCAGCCCAGACTGACCCTCCAAATAGTATCCCACCCACCCTATAATTCCCATAGATAATCCTCCTAGCCTACACATCCTTGTGACAATGGGAGGAAACCCAAGTAGACACGGGGAGAATGTGTAAAAATCCCTGTCCTTTTATGAGGTTTGTTTGGTGTTGGCCACAAATCTTCAAATGGTTGCTTTACCAGTTAATGTTCAGAGAGTTGAAATCCCTTTGAATGGCAGGGATTAAAATTGTTTCTCTGGCTTTTCAGGTGGTCAAAACTCTCAGCCCAAGCTGACCCTGCTGCCCCCCTCCCCGGAGCAGGTCAATGCCAAGGGCACTGCCACCCTGGTGTGCCTTGCCAATCACTTCTATCCCGATGAGCTGGAGGTGCAGTGGAAGAAGGACGGTGCAGTCATTTCGGACGGGGTTCAGACCAGCAACTACCTGCGAGCTTCGGACAGCACCTACAGTGTCAGCAGCCTGCTGACCCTCTCTGGGTCTGACTGGGAGTCCAATGCTCGCTTCTCCTGTGCCCTCACCCACGTGACCCTCCCCTCTCCCCTCAGCAAGAGCATCAGGAGATCAGAATGTGTGTAGAGTGTTTGAGACAGTCCATGGAGGAGACACAACTTTAAATAGAAAAGAGCTGAGCTGGCAGGACAAAGGTCATTGTCAGCACTGAATTTCAACTCTCTTCCTTCTTGGGATTGGCTTGGTGACACTTCTGAGGTTAAAGGGTTAAGTCAGGTCATTGGGCTCACTAAAAACAAGCTTTACTCTGTATCAAACTTCATGCTGACCCATTCTGGGAGTGTTTGATTGGGGCAGTGATGACTGGTAATGCCAAATAAAACCACTCAAAGATGCTGAAAAGTGCCAGCTGTACAAAAACAATGTGTACCTCAGAAGTCTTTGCTTCAGTAAAACAGATCTCCTTCCTGCTCAGCCGCCAGTTCCAATTTAAGGTTTTGTCACTGTTTAAAGGAACAGGATTCTCATGATATTGAGAAAATCTCCACAAGTGTTTTCCTCAAGCTCCATTGTGGCTGTGAATTTGTACAGCTTCCTCTGTCTGGGCTGTTAATTGCAGTCTGTTTTCTGTCAATGTCAATCTGGAAAAGGGAATAAAGATCAAGAAGATTCAGTCTCTGTCTCGTGTGTGCTTTGGGAATGGCCCGAGCTGAAGCCTCAGGGAAAGGGTGTATGAAGTGAAACCCACCACCCTCAAGGCCCGGAACACGATGGGGAGAATAGAGAGGACAGTGGGGTCCCGGGAGCAGGAGAGAAATACTACAGTTAGGGCCAGAAGGGGCACTTTCAGCAGGGCCCTGAGAAAATCATCCCTAATAAATGGGGAAAAGAAGGAAGGCAGGAGGGGACACTGGGGAACACAATAATCTGATGGGAATTCACTCACCCAACTTTTAGGCACAGCAAGATCCCAGGCCAAGAAAAGTAACTCAACTGTTTGGGAGCCAGTGTCACTGGGAATCATGTATTGATGAATATGACCAGCAGGATCTTGTTACTCAGAATAACAATTCCACAGGGTTTAGGAAATAAATATTCCCTAAATTAGACCTGGGTTTTCTTTACTCTTCAAATGAGATGGAATTGCCCCGTGTATCCCTGGAGTCAGATTGAGAATGTTCAGTCCAGGGGAGGTCTGTGAGTCATGGCTGGGGAGGACAGTCAATGATAAACTTGTTCCACTTTCTGCTGTCATATTCTGTAGCCCCTGGACCATCTCAGTAAGAATCATTCAGGGCTCAGGGTGGATTCCAGAGCAGCTCATTGTCCTGACTGTTGTGTTCCTCAGTCCACTTGTGGCTCTAGCAATCTCATTCCCTGGCTATAGTATCGGTGGGAACCCATGGGGCTGAAATCTTATCCAAACAGACCCTCACACAGCGGGGAGGCTGCTGGTGGCTCAGAAACCCCTTGGATTCAGTCCCAGATTCCACTGTGGCTCGTTCATTCAAACACAGCATTAACACACTGACATCACATTCAGAGGGCAATCCTGAGATGGGGCAAGTTTGGTTCTTGATTCCAATGTGGGGAAATGGGGGCTGGGTGTGAAATGTCCAGTCTGAAACTGGTGGGTACTTTATAATGAAGAATAGAAACTGATGTCAGAATAAAGACTGATGTTGATGGGAGTGAGGAATATCTCAGTGATCTGTCTCCTGAATCCACAGACTCTACACATTCTTCTGTCAGACCCTGAAATCTGAGAAACAATTCCTTGACATCCTTCATTTCTCCACCTTTCCCAGAAAAGGTGAAATATTCTCTGTCTCAGAGATTCCCTGGAACAGGACATTATAAAATGGGCTGTGGGAAGGGAACTGTTGACTCTCAATGTCAAAGCCAATGGAAGGATGTGGAGCTGGCTCTGTGAAATGTTTGGGCACAGAGGATGACATCAGAAGCAATTCAATGTTGTCCCTCTCTCCTTTGCAATTTGCTCTCTTGTGTTTGATCCATGTGCCTTTCTTACTTTGCTTCTTTTGACTTCAGTCTGTGGGTAGTTCCATCAAAACCCAATCTCCTCACACTCATCCTGACCCCTGAAGAGACTAGAGACAAAAGAGCTGGAATCCAAGGATGAGAAGCAGGAGGCTGGGAGAACACAGCAAGCCAGGCAGCATCAGGAGGTGGAGAAGTCAACGTTTTGGCTGTAACCCTTCTTCAGGAAGTTGGGGGGGGTGGGGTTGTTTAGGGAGCTGCAGATCAAGGGAGTGGGGGATGAAGATAGGTAGAGAGTGCGACCTGATTGGTCAATGGGAAAAATGAATCCGGATTCATCCCTCCCATCGACCAACCAGGTCATATTCTCTACCTTTCTCAATCTATCCCCATTTTCCAACACTCCCGCGTTTCCTCTTGTGCCACAGCTCATTCTCCTGAAGGATAGTTGTGCTCGGAGTCAAGAAGTGAGGCGCTGGAAAAGCACAGCAGGTCAGGCAGTTGTGCTCAGGCCGAGGACATGACCTTGTCCCTCTGTCAGATCCTCTTCGAGAAACTCATGACTCACCACCGTACTCTCCAGGACAATTAGGGAAGAGCAACAGCCAAGGATGGAGATGGGGACGTGAAGACTCGAGGGCTGTTCTCTGCAGTTTGGGGGCACACATTGACAGTCATTTGCTAGATCTTTGAGTATAATTCATTTGTTGCTGATCCCAGTGTCAATCCGCAGGGCACTCCGCCTTTCAGTCTGACAAACCAGGTTCACCCATGTCATGGCTCTGTTTCTGACCAAGGCTCCAGTCCTTCAAATAGATGAATTCAAGCCTCACCAGTTTGATCATTTGAATTGTATGCCATTTATTTTGATTTCTTCTGGGATGGGGCAGGCGTTGACGTGTCGGTTATTTGTTGTCGTTTCCTAATTGTCCTGGAGAGGGCGGTGGTGAACCTGCTACCTGGAAGCAAATAACAGGTCATTCCCACTGAAATCCACTGGAGTGACTGCGGATTTATTCATGGCTAATGGATGGAATCATTACCCATAATCCTCAGTTGCATTGCAAGTACTCTATAGTTGCTAGAAGGCAGCACGGTAGCACAGTGGTTAGCACTGCTGTCTCACATCGCCAGAGACCTGGTTCAATTCCCACCTCAGGTGACTGACTGTGTGGAGTTTGCACATTCTCCCTGTGTCTGCGTGGGTTTCCTCCAGGTGCTCCAGTTTCCTCCCACAATCCAACAATGTGCAGGTTAGGTGAATTGGCCATGCTAAATTGCCCATACTGTTAGGTGTAGGGGAATGTATCTGGGTGGGTGCGCTTTGGCGGGTCGGTGTCTACTTGTTGGGCCGCGGGGCCTGTTTCCACACTGTAAGTAATCTAATCAAAGTCAGAAGTTACACAACACCAGGTTCTAGCCCAACAGGTTCATTTGAAATCAGAAGCTTTCGAAGGGCTGCTTCTTCATCAGGTGTACCCCAGCCCCACATCGGTATCCCCACATTACTGAACAGTACAAATAAACTGGGGCTCTGAGTGAATCCAACTGGCTCCATCTGTAGAAATGAGGAGAGAGAGAGAGAGAAATGACAGCTCTTGGACCAGGATGCTTATGGCACCACAATGAAAATGCCCTGCACACTATGATATATCAAAAAAGAAGTACTTTGGTGTGACTTTTGATTGTCTTTCACAGTGTGCTGTTTTGTTCACTCTGTGATACACGTAAACTATGTCACTATTGGGTATCACAAAGTTTGTTTCCTCCATTATACACTTTCTAACACACCTTCTCCATCTTGCTTTACTCCTTATTGACTCTTCGACAATTGTCACTGCTCCTTCACTCCGTCCCGGTCGCAGAGGAATCGATGGCCAGAGTTCATGACCCCGCACTGTGTGAAGGTTGGTGTGAAGTGAGGCCAGTGTGTTGGAGCTTGGGCTCCTGCCTCAGGCCCAGGTGCAGGGGCCTGTTCAACAATCTGCACATTGTCCTTTTTCTCTTTCTGACCCTACTGGATCAAGTTGCAGTAATGAGCTGGAAACAAGGTTCCCAATGTCTAAAATGTTCCCAGCACTGGATACAGAACTGGCTGTGTCAGAGGAGACAGATGGCAGTGATAGGAGGATGGAGGGCTGTGAATAGTGATGTTCCACAGGGATCAGTGGTGAGAGCTCTGCTGTTCATAATCTCCATAAATGATTTGGAGCAAAGTGTAGCTGGTCTAATTAGTAAGTTTACGGTTGATACAAAGATTGGTAGAGTTGCAGATAAAGAGAAGGATTGTCAGACGATATGGCAGGATGTAGATCAGTTGGATGCTTGGACAGAAAAATGGCAGATGTCGTTTAATCCAGACAAATGTAAGGTGATGCATTTTGAAAGGTGATGTACAGGTGGGAATAATACAGTGAATGGTAGGATCCTTTGGAGTATTGATATGCAGAGGGATCTGGGTGTGCAACAAGCATCAAGACATGGCTTGGCTGGTGGTGAGAAGGGCTCTGCCTGTGAGATCCTTTATGCACGCCCGGACTCTCAGCCGCACCGCACGCTGCCCTCGAAGCGGCTGCGGGGGGCGGGAGGGGGACGAGACTGTCACACACCTCCTTCTGGAATGTGCCTATGCAGAAGAAGTCTGGAGAGGAATGCAGTGGTGTTTGTCGAGGTTCGTTCCAAGCAGCGCTGTGATGAGGGACTCCGTGCTCCCGTTCCCCGGAACGCACACCGTGACAAACATCAACTGTGCGTGGAGCATCATCAACTCGGTGAAGGACGCTCTCTGGGTGGTCCAAAAACTGTTGATCTTCCAGCTGAAGGAGTCGACTCCGACTGAGTGTTGCAGACTGGCACATTCCAAGGTCCAGGACTACGTGTTGAGGGATGCGTTGAAGCTTGGGGCAGCTGCCGTCAAGGTGCGGTGGGGAAAGACCACTGTGTAACGTCTGCCTGCCTAAGCACAGGGGGCTGATGCAGTAAGGGGGCTCCGCTGACCCCCAGCTAAATATGTGGATTGTAATCGTACAGACCTGTACCCTGCCCCTGTATGCAAAGAAATGGAATGTTTATGGACTGTACAATTGTACAGATCATCAAAATATTTTATGAATAAAGTATATTTTTGAAATAAAAAACATTCTTGGTGTGCATGTTCACAGATCTCTGAAGGTGCCAGCACAGGGCAGTAAGGTTGTGAAAAAGGCTTATGGCCTGCTTGCCTTCATTGGAAGGGGCATTGAGTAGAAGGATAGACACGTTATATGCAGCTTTATCGAACTTTAGTTCGGCCACACTTGGAATATCGCATACAGTTCCGGTCACCACACTACCAGAAGGATGTGGATGTTTTGAAGACGGTGCAGAAAATGTTTACCAGGACATTGTCTGGTATAGGGGGGAATGTAGTTCTGAAGAAAGGTTGGATAGACTGGGTTTGTTTTCACTGCAATGCGGGAAAATGAGGCATGACCTGATAGAAGTTTATAAAGTTGTGAATGCGATAGGTAGGGTGGAAAATATTATGCTTTTCCCCAGGGTGGAGGGGTCAATTACTGGAGAACAGAGGTTCAAGGTGCGGGGTGGGGCGGGGGAATTTAAAAGAGATGTGTGAGGCAAGTATTTTGCACAAAGCGAGTTGAATACCTGGAATACACTGCCAGAGGAGGGGGTGGAAGCAGACACAATAGAAGTATTCAAGAAAGACCTGCACTAATGCATGAATAGGAAGGGAATAGAGGGATACGAATCCTGCAGGTGAAGACAGTTTCAGTATGGAAGGGCAAAATGTGTCAGCACAGGCTTGGAGGGCCGAAGGGCCTGTTCCTGTATTGTTCCTTGTTCTTTGATCCCTGCTGTTGAATTGGATTCTCGGGAGCCAGCTCCGTATGAAGAGCCTGTTCTCATTCTTTTATTGGAGTTCATGGGGCAGCTGCTGCTTCCTTGCTACGTCACTGATCAAACCAACAATGTGGGAAGCCTCTTGATATTTTAAATACACTGTCTGCAGGAAAATGTTTGGCCGAGGTTTTAATATTGTTTAATATTGTTTAATAAGACAAAGATGTAAATACACCAGTTTGTTTACGGCTGGGAAAATTTAACATCATGGTCCTTGTTTTAACGGACCCTCACTCATGGTAATACATTTTACAATGTTTCTCTCCCCTTATGTGTTACGAAGAGGTTTGCAAATGTGTTTTGATGAGGACAGTGTATCAACACTGTTTGGTGGAGCGGGTGTATGTTTGAATTCTCACTTGTGATAATACAGTTTTAAATGTGTCAGTGTTACTTTCCCCACTCTCTGGGAGGGTGTCGCTGTCACTGTCTCCACCCCACCCTTCACTCTCAGGGTGATACCATTTTTAGCATCCTTTCTGTCTGAGAATGTCCCTGTTCTTGTCTCCCGTCTCTCAGGGACGGGGACAGTGTTTCACATGCACCTGGTTTGTTAGTTCCATTTACTCTCTTGTGAAATGGGTAATCCCTGTTTTACTCTGGTAACAGTGAGTTAAAGCCCAGCACAGTTCAAATTTCATTTGCATCATATCTCAGGGCCTAAGGTTGGTCAGCACTGTCTGGTTCCAGAACAATCCCACCACTTTTCCCTCTTTCCTATCTTTACTTTGTACCCAGGAATCCGCAGTCCCGCCCAGTCTCTGTTGGAGCCATAACATTAGATTTCCATTTGCAATCTATGTCTATAACTCCTCAATCTTAGTGACCCATTTAAGCCTGTCTCACATCAATCAGGGTCCCAATATGGCAAAGGCTGTATTTAAATAATCTCAATGACTGTGGGGACCTGGTGAGGTTGGGAACAATCAGAAGGATCAGTCACACCATTTGCATTATGTACAGGGCCCGAGACACAACAACCGGTACCTGGGACCCCAGGGGGCCCATCGCGTTCGGGTCTGGGAGTGAGGAGCAAGAGCTGGGCCTGTAATCTCTGGTCGCTGTCCCCCATTTGAGTCCTTTCTGATGAAGACCATTGTGAAATCCATTGTCAAGATCGCCACCTCCTGGCCTGGAGAAGCAAGAACATTCAGTGCTCATGGGAATACCCCGAATGTGATCAGAGCACAAGGCCAAAAATCATACGACACCAGATTATAGTCTCACAGGTTTATTAGAAAACACAATCTTTCGGAGCATCGCCCCTTCTTCAGGTGCTCAGAGGAGCAAGCAAGGTGAATTTAATCAACAGAGAAAACAAATTCTGCTGTTCATTTCCTTCTCGGTTGACTCCATTA
Organism: Chiloscyllium plagiosum; assembly: GCF_037043375.1. NCBI lineage: Eukaryota > Metazoa > Chordata > Chondrichthyes > Orectolobiformes > Hemiscylliidae > Chiloscyllium > Chiloscyllium plagiosum. The sequence goes on along the minus strand of NW_028270147.1, from coordinate 112,571,404 downwards.
TCCTAAATGACATGAACAAAAGACAAGGCAAGAATAAAGAATATAAGGACACCACCAGTGACCTCCTGAAATTCATAAGAAACCTCACCCAGCACTTTGATGAAAAGAAAGAGTATGTGAACTAAACTTGGTGGCAATATTTTTCTGCTTATTAAATTTTTAGCATCGATTCAAAGCAGAAAGAGTCTTTCTTTCTCCTTCCCTCCATGAAACTCTTACTGAGATGATCAAACCTCAAACGGGTTGAGGGAATTGTCTAATGTTTGAGAGAGGGGACTGGGTCAGGATTCCCCGGAATTTAGCAGGTTGGGAGGAGATTTCACTGAAACATTTTAAATTCTCCAGGGCACTGACAGGATAGATTTTGGAAGGATGTGATCTTACATGGGGATTCTAAAGCAGAATCCCAGTCTGGGAATAAGAGATTAGACATTTAGATCAGAGATGAGGAATGGGTGACACAGTGGCTAGCACGTCTGCCTTACAGTGCTATGGAACTGGGTTCAAGTCCACCCTCAGGTGATTGTGTGGAGTTTGCTTATTCTCCCCATGTCTGTGTGGGTTTCCTCCAGGTGCTCCAGTTTTCCATTCTCAGTCCAAAGATGTGCAGCTTAGGTGAATTGGCTGTGAGTAGTGTAGAGCTGCAGCAAGAGGAGAGGGGAATGCTCCTTGGACTTGATGGTCTTCTTCCACACAGTAGGAATTCTATGATTCAACATTGCTGCGGGTCTGCAGTCGGTATGGGCAAGGACAGCAATCTAATGGACATTGTTGGGACCAATGGGATTTGCCCCTAACAATGGCCATTAATTGACTCTTAATTTCAGAGTTTTTTTTTAATTTAAATGCCTTGCCAGAATTTGAACCCAGGTCCCCCAGAACATGACTTGGCTCTCTGGATTAACAATCTCGTGACGATACCACGAGGCCATTGCCTCCCGACATGTGGATGATCTCCATCTTGAATTTATTCAAATGACTAAGTATCAACAACTCTCTGGGAAAGACTCAAAACCCTCTGAGTGAAGAAATTCATAGAACCCCCAACAATGTGGAAACAAGCCATTCAGCATATACTGCCTCTCCAAAGAGCATCCCACCCAAACCCAATCCCCTATAACCTTGCATTTCCTATGGCTAATCCACCTAACTCACATATATTTGGACTGTGGGAGGAAATCAGATCACCTGGACGGAACCCAGGCAGACACAGGGAGAATGTGCATACTCCACACAGCCGGAGGGTGGAATCAAACCCCGGTCCCTGCGCTGTGGGGTAGCAGTGTGAGCCACTGTGCCACCCCATTGGATTCTGAGCAATAAATGCTGGCATACCAAGTGATGACCAATCCTTGAAATGAATTAAGAAAAGATCAGTTAAGTTTTGGATCGGACTGTGATGAGTTACTCCCCACATGCCTGGAGGGTGCAGCTCCAAAAAGAGTCAAGAAGCTTGATATCATCCAGTCCAAAGCAACCTGCTTGATTGGCACCACATCCACAAACATCCACTCCCTCCACCACTGATACTCAGTAGCAGCCGTGTGCACCATCTACAAGATGCACTGCAGATATTCACCAAGTCTCCTGAGACAGCACCTTCCCAACCCACGACCATTTCCATCTAGAAGGACAAGAGCAGCAGATACACAAAACACCACCACCTGCAAGTTCCCTTCCAATCTACATAGCATCCTGATTGAAAATATATTACTGTTCCTTCAGTGTTGCTGAGTCAAGATCCTGAAATTCCCTCCCTAAGGGCATTATGGGTTTATCTACAGCACATGGACTGCAGTGGTTCAAGAAGGCAGCTCAGCACCACCTTGCAAAGGGCAGGATTGTGGCTCAGTGATTAATGCTGCTATATCACAGCATCAGGCACCTGGGTTCAATTCCACCTTGGGAAGACTGTCTGTGTGTGTTTGCACATTTTCTCCATGTCTGAGTGAGTTTCGTCCACACAGTCAATAGATGTGTAGGTTAAGTAGATTAGCCATGCTAAATTAAATGTAGTGTCTAGGGATGTGCAGGCTTGGTGGGTTAGCCATGGGAAATGCAACATTAGAGGGATGGGGTTGATCCAGATGGGATGCTCTTTGGTGGGTTGGTGTGAACTTGATGGTCTGAATGGCCTTTTACCCCACTGTATAATGATTCTATGATTCTCAACAGCAACTAGGAATGTGTAATAAATGCTGGCCTGCACAGCAATACTCATGTCCTCAGTGTGAGTTTAAAACAAAAAGACCATCTGCACCGCTTACTATTCCATCAGTCTTTGTGTCAATGTGGAACTATGATTCTCATTAATACATACAGTAAGTAGTTAAGACCTCAGCACAGAATTCTTGTGGAACACCACTCGTCACTTTCGTTCTCTGTTGTCTGTCACTAAACCAGCCTCCGAACCAAGTCAAACATTCATCTTCAATCCCATGGGTTTTAACTTTGGTCAGCAGACTGTTTTGTGGGAAATAATCAAGTACTTCAGAAAGTTGATAAGACTATATGTCCTATCGACTATTTGAGTTTATGCATTTGGTCCCATCAGTCAGAACCTACCCATCACAAATCTATGTGGGCCATTTCCAATTCTCTATATGTTCATTCTCTCGGCTGTTAATTATAGATTCCAATGAAATCCCCCAAAAGAGATATTAGATTGACCAGGATATAATTTCCTTGGTTCCCTCTCTCATCTTTCTTGAACCCGTGGAGTTACAGCAAGACATTTTCCAAACTAAAGGAATGGTTGCTGCTTTGCAACCCGATGGGAAAAGCTTCTGAAACTTCTTCACTTCCCCCTTCCTTTAAACCCCTGAGGTCCTGGAGATCTGTCAGCCTTTAGAGCTGCTCGCTTTCCAATGCTGTTTTCTGGCATGTATCAACTTTTGTGAATTCCAGTCTTCAATTCATTACTAACCTCCCTGGAATGGAAGCTGCATTATCCCATTCCTTGACTGTGAAGACTGACACAGCTAATTATTGTACATATCAGCCATTCCCTTAGTCTCATTCATGGAATTCCCAGTTTGTTTTTAAAGGGCTCACATTGCACTGGAGCCCACTTGATTTTCTAACTTTATCATTAGCCCAGTAGTCTGTATTCCTGTTATCTCTCCCGAAGTGAATTACCTCACACTTTTCCGCATTAAACTCCATTTGCCACTTCTCAGCCCAGCTCTGCATCTTATCTCTGTCCCTCTGTAACCCACAACATCCTTCAGCACAATCTACAACTCTGCCTACATTAGTGTCATCTGCAAATTTACTAACCCATCCTTCTGCAACAACATCCAGATCATTTATAAACATGACAAACAGCAGTGGCCTCAATACAGATCCTTGCAGCACACCACTGAAACTGAGCTGCAGGATGATAATTTTCCATCAACCACCACCCTCTGTCTTCTTTCAGCTCACCAGTTTCTGATCGAATTCATTAAATCACCTTCAAACACAAAGCTCTGTATTTTGTGCAATAGTCTACCATGTGGAACCTGATCAAACACCTTACTGAAATCCATATATACTACATCAACCACTTTAACTTCATCCACCTTTTTATCACCTTCTCGAAGAACTCAATAAGGTTAGTTAGGCATGATCTGCCCTTCACAAAACCATGTTAACTATCTCCAATCAAATTATTCCTTTCCAGATGATTATGATTCCTATCTCTCATAATCTTTTCCAACACCTTACCCACAACCGAAGTAAGACTCACTGGCCTATAATTACCAGGGTTGTCTCGACTCCCCTTCTTAAACAAGGGAACACCATTTGCTATTCTCCAGGCCTCTGGCACTGCTCCTATGGACAATGATGACATAAAGATCAAAGCCAAAGGCTCTGCAATCTCCTCCTGGCTTCCCAGAGAATCTGAGGATAAATCCCATCCAGCCCAGTTGTCTTATCTGTTTTCAGATCTTCCAAAATTGCTCAAATGATCTCGTTGTCAACCACAATCCCGTCTAATCTCGTAGCCTGTATCTCCATATTCTCACTAACATTGTCCTTTTCCAGTGGAAATGCTGATGAAAAGTATTCATTAAGCGTTTCCCCTATCTCCTCAGATTCCACATACAACTTCCCACAACTATCTTTAGATTGGCCCTAATCTTACTCCAGTCATTCTATAATTCCTGATATACCTATGGAAGGCCTTAGGGTTTTCCTTGATCCTGTCCACCAATAATTTCTCATGTCTCCTCTTGGCTCTTCTTAGCCCTCTCTTTTGATCTCTTTTGGCTAATTTATAACTCTAAAGCCCCCAAACTGAGCCTTCACGCCTCATCCTTGCATAAACCGCCTTCTTCCTCTTGACAAGAGCTTCAACTGCTTTAGTAAACCACGGCTCCGTCTCTCAACAACTACCTCCCTGCCTGATAAGTATATACTTATCAAGGACCCACAGTAGCTGTTTGTTGAATAAGCTCCACATTTCAAGTGTATCCATCCACTGCAGTTTCCTTCCCCACCTGATGCATCCTAAATCTTGCCTAATCGCATCATAATTGACTTTCCCCCAGTTATACCTCTTTCCCTGCAGTATATACCTATCACTGTCCACTGCTATTGCAAACATAACCGAATTGTGGTCACTATCGCCGAAATGTTCACTGAAGTCCAAATCTAACACCTGGCCAGGTTCATTCCCTAGTATCAAATCCAATATGGCATCACCCCGCTTGTTGGCCTGTCTACATACTGTGTCAGGAAACCCTCCTCCACACATTGAACAAAACTGACCCATCTAAATTACTTGAACTATAGTACTTCCAGTCAATATTGGGGAAGTTAAAGTCCCCCATAACAACTACCCTGTTACACTCACTCCTATCGAGAATCATCTTTGCCATCCTTTCCCTGGAACAATTTGGAGGCCTAGAGAAAACTCCCAACAGGGTGACCTTTCCTTTCCTGTTTCTAACCTCAGCCAAAACTACCTCAGTGGATGAGTCCTCACATGTTATCTCAGCTGCTGAAATACTACCCTTAATTAACACAACCCTCCCTCTTTTACCATCTTCTCTGTTCTTCCGGATGCTCCTGGCATTGAAGTACACACATTTCAAACCAAAACTCTGATTTCCGGTGCCATCGTGCGACCTTGTAAACCTATTCCTGACCTCACTACCCTCAACCTCCTGTATACTGGGACTACAATTCAGGTTCCCATCCCCCTGCTGCATTAGTTTAAACTCCCCCGCGAAGACCATTATCAAACTTTCCCACCCAGGATATTGGTACCCCTCTGGTTCAGGTGTAGACCATCCTGTTTGTAGAGGTCCCACTTTCCCCAGAAAGAGCTCAAATTATCCAAGAATCCAAAACACTCCCTCCTGCATCATCCCTGCAGCCACGTGTTCAGCTCCGCTCTCTCCCTGTTCCTTGCTTCACTAGCATTTAGCACGGGCAACAAACCAGAGATAACAACTCTGTTTGTTCCAGCTCTAAGCTTCCACCCAAGTTCCCTGAATTCCTGTCTTAAATCCCCACCTTTCTTCCTACCTATGTCGCTGGTGCCTGTGTGGACCATGAATTGCGGCTGCACCACCTCCCCCTCAAGAATCCCAAAAACATGATCAGAGACATCACGTACCCTGGTACTTGGGAGGTGACACACCAATCGTGAGTCTCTTTCGTTCCAACAAAATGAGAGAGTTCTGGCTGCCATGTTCTGGCTGCCCCCCAGAGTGGCCATTGGTGAGGACACCTTGAGAATACAGGGCTCCGTTCTGGTCTTCCTGCTACAGGAACAATGTTGTTCAACTTGAAAGGGGGCAAAAAGATTTGCAACAATGTAGCCGGGGTTGGAGGGTTTGAGCTGTAGGGAGAGGCTGAATAGACTGGGACTATTTTCCCTGGAGCGGTGGAGGCTGAGGGGTGACCTAATAGAGGTTTATAAAATCATGAGGGGCATCGATAGCCAAAGTCTTTTCCCAGGGCATGTGAGTCCAAAACTAGATGGCATAGGTTTAACGTGAGGGGGAAGGATCTGTAAGGGATCTCAGGGGCAACGTTTTCATACAGAGGATAGTGCAGGCATGGCGTGAACTGCCAGAGAAAGTGGTGGAGGCTGGTACAATTACAACATTTAAAAGGCATCTGGATGGGTAAATGAATAGGAAGGGTTTTGAGGGATATGGGCCAAATCCTGGCAAATGGGATGAGATTAATTTAGGATATCTGTTTGGCATGGATGAGTTGAACTGAAGGGTCTGTTCTGTGCCGAATAACTCTCTGACTAACTCTCTGGTTTAAATAGACAAAGCTTCTGAGACAGAGGTGACAGTGCTCCCACTGACCAGGTTCCAGTTTGTACAGGGCTCTGCTCTCAGTTGGATGGTTGGGAGTTGGAGCTGATTTTAAGCTGTATATTGGAGAGGGGTAAGCAACCTTTTTGATCAAAGCCTCCAGAAATGTGAAAGTGAAATTTATGAGCAATTCAGAGCAATGATCTACTCAGTTATTTTGACTCCTGGGGCCTGCTGAGTACTAAAACTCAGCATTTAGGGATTGCTGAGAAATATCTTCATTGACTTGGACATTAATTGTATTTTTCAGGTTCCACAGTTTAATGAAGAGTCCAGAAGATTATAGCTTTGGGTTATTTCCCGATCTCAGTGTTGCTGTCTACAAGGCTGTGAAGGACAGAGTGGAAGAAGTACTTTCCAAAAGAATAGAGGCTGCTCCTGTCTTCAAAGGGTTGCCATCTCTTGAGTGGATATGCGACAGAACCACATGCATGCTTCAGGGCTAGAATGGAAAGCAGGAACTTACATTTGTATCACAGAATCACAATATTGTGGAATCCCACTCACCCACTCTACATTTTCCCTGACAACTGCACCTAACCGACACATCTCTGAACACCATGGGCAATTTGGCATGACCAATTCACCTAACCTGCACAGCTTTGGACTGTGGGACAAACCAGAGCACCCGGAGGAAACCCATACAGACACAGGAAGAATTTGCAAACTCCATGCAGACAGTCGCCGAAGGCTGGAATTGAACCCAGGTCACTGGCACGGTGAGGCAGCAGTGCTAACCACTGAGCCTCCGTGCTGCCTATTTTTGCTTGCTGTCATGTCTGCTTCATGACTTGTAATGTGTTTTATTGTTTTAAATAAACCAACTTACAAAGTTAATGAATTGATTATGGGACCATTATCTTTAACCTGTCCTGGTGAAAGGCTGGAGGAAACACTGTGCAGATGAGGCCGATTGCATAAGCAGCTTAATCTGCAGGTAGAAAATACGAGGCACAGTCTTTGTTCATGCGAAGGTGTATGAGGCAACATATGGGCAGGGAACAAAAGTAGGCCACTTGGCCCTTTGACCCTGCTCACCCATTCAATAAGATCATGGTTGATCTGATTTTAACATCAACTCTACATTCTACGACAATGTTCAATCCCTTCAGTCATCAAGAATCTATCTACCTCTTCCTAGGGTAAATATAGGGTAGGGGAATGGGTCTGGATTAGTTTGTGTCGACTTGTTGGGCTGATGGTCCTGTTTCCACACTGGAGAGATTCTGAATTCTGCATCCACTGCCTTTTAAGGAAGGGAATTCCAAAGACTGACAACCTCTGAGAGTAAAAACATGTTTCCCAATCTCTGTTTTGAATAGACTCTCCCTTCATTTTAAACAGTGATCCCTAGTTCTGGATTCTCCCACAAGAGGCTTTCCACATCCACCCGGTCAAGTCCCCTCAGGATCTTGCATGTTTCAATGAAGTCTTGCATTCAGTTTCCCCTCACAACAGAGTCATTCTATGAGCTTTCCTGATGACTTGCTGTACCTACACACTAACCTTCTGTGATTAATGCACAGAGACCCAGATATGGTTCTGGGGACACAAACAAAAATCCCATCATGGCAGATGATGGAATTTGAATTCAGTTTTTTAAAATCTGCAATTAAGAGTCTAATGATGACCACGAACCTATGTCGATTGTCAGGAAAATCCATCAGGTTCATTAATGTCCTTTAGGGAAGGGAACTGCCATCCTTCCCTGGTCTGGCCTACATGGGAATCAAATCCCACAGCAATGTGGTTGACTGTTAACTGCCCTCTGGGGCAATTAGGGGTGGGCAATAAATGCTGTGTGAGTCAGTGACGTTCTCATCCCGTGAATGAATGAAAAAGAAAAATCTGACTATAAATAATCAACATGAGGATTAAAGTCATTTGGAATTAATAAGCAGCCTTAGTTACAGGCCATCATTATCTCCTGATTTATTCTCTTTCCCACCATAAAGCTACTGTTAAGAAGCATGGAGACTATTCCTACCAGCTCTTGGATCTCTTCTCTATTTGTGCTGCTTTCCAGAACACAAGCGTCTTCCTGCTCCAGCCTCCATTCCTCACCCTCACACTGTTCTCCCTCTCTTCACTCCTGACCTCTCACACTGTTCTGCAGCCTCCGCTCCTCATCCAGATCTGTTTAAGACCAGGGGTCATAAGATTAAGGTGGAAGTATGTTTTGACCCAGCGTATGGTAGATATATGGAACATGCTGCCTGAGAGGGTGGTGCAGGCTGAAAATCTCACAAACTTTAAAAAAACATTTGGATGAGCACTTATAATGCCAGGGTATAATAGGCTCCAGACAACTGTGGGTAAATGGGATTAGTGTAGTTTAGTGTGTGGTGGTCGACATTGACGTGGTGGGCCGTCGGGTCTATTTCTGTGCTGTATGACTCTCGAACCTCGGTCCCTGGCTCTGTGAAGCAGCAGTGCTGTGTCACTCATATTGAGAGAGGCACACAACAAAATAAGCACAAGAGGCGATAAGAATTCAGCTCTTCCTGTTTTTGAAAACCCCACCACCACATCACCCAGTTAGCAAATTATAAGGAAAGATGGGTTATAAGCACAGCTCCCTGCTGGGGTGGTGAAGGGGAGGTGTGGCCACTGGTCAGATAGCAAAGACATAAGAACAGGAGGAGTGGACTCAATTAAAATGGAAGGGGAGTGGTGTGGGGGGAATCTGTGAATGGATACTTACCCATCTGACAGAGTGACCTCCACCTGGCAATCTATTAGACGCTACATAGAATCATAGAGGATAGGAGCAGGAGTAGGCCATTTCGCCCCTCCAGCCTGCTATGCCATTCAAAATGATTGTGGCTGATCAATGAGCAATATACTGTGATCCCTCTCTACTCCCATATCCCTTGATTCTTTAGCCACAAGAGCTATCTCGACCTCCTTCTTGAAAACATAATGTTTTGGCCTCAACCACTTTCTGTGTCAGAATTCCATAGGCTCACCACTCTCTGAGTGAAAACATTTTTTCTCATCTCTATCCTAAAGAGTTTTCCCCTTAACCTTAAACTACGAGCTCTGGTTCTGGACTCCCCCACGATTGGAAACATCCTTCCTCCATCTAATTTGTCTCATCCTGTTCCAATTTTATAGCTTTCCACAAGATTCCCTTTCTTCATTCTTCTAAACTCCAGTGAACACAATCCTTATCAACTCAACCTCTCCTTATATGTCAGGCCTGCCATCACAGAAATCAAATGGCATTCAGTAATTAATATTAATCAGCCCATTGTGGAATGTTGTGGAAATTAAATTGACTCGACTCAACTATTAGCAAGAGCAACCAAAAAGAGCTTTATTTTTTTTTTTAACCTCTGTATTGCGGAGGGACCCACATGCACTTGACAAAAATGCCTTGTGCAAGGGCCATGAGCGTAATTCAGATATTCACCTTATACTGTTTCTTATCACACTCTCAATGACAAAGACTGTGAAGATTTGAGTTGTTATTCTTTTCATTCCCTTGTTGTGGACATACTGTTCTTATATTTTTCTCTTGTTGAATGTTTACAAAGTTGCGCAGAGACAAGCTGTCCCTCGACAGCAGACTTCAGCAAAGTGTCAGAAAGTTTTGATTTAAGTCAAGCACTGTCTTTCAGATTTCAGAGTAAATGTTAATTTTGTTAATTTTCCATTACATGGAACACGGACTTTGTAGGTCAGGGTTAGAAGACAATCATTGCTGGTTCGAAAATTCAGGCTTCGGGTGCAGTAATCTTAATGGAATCATTGGATACAATCTTACAACAGCAGAAAGATGGGAGGTGTCGATGGAGGGTGCAGACAGCGGTGGAGACAGTGGGTGTAGATGGTGGGTGCAAACCGAGGGACTAGACAGTGGCTGTGGACACTGGGTGCAGACAGTGGGTACAGACGGTGGTGCAGACCGAGGGTTCAGATGGTGGGAGCAGATGGTGTTGTAGACAGAAGGTCCAGACAGTAATTGCAGATGGTGGTGTAGACAGTAGTGTAGCCAAGATCAAGACCTTGCATGATGACCACATGGGTGGCTGTGTGGAATCACACAGAGAGCAGCCAGTGAGCCTGACACAGACAGGGACACCCCCTGGTGCTGAAGGTCATGCTGCTGCTGGCAAAGGTCGCATTTCAACTGGAAGTGCACTCCCTCCCTACACACTCCCCTCTTGTCCCCACATGCCTCACTGCAACCCCTTGAGATTCCAGTCAGCACCCTGCGCCCTCACTCAGTCTCCATTGACTTTGCCTCCATTAGCCTTGACCCTCCTCCCAAGCACTTACGTGGGACTTCACTGAAGCTTGAGCCAATTCCTCTGACCCTTGATGATGAGTTTGCCATCTTGGAACTGTCTAACCTAGTCACCATTAACCTGCACTGCCCTCTCAGCATGGAGCATAGATTGATACAGCACAGAAAAGGCCCTTTGGCCCATTCCCATTCATTGAGATACGAAGTTAAAAATCACACAACACCAGGTTATAGTCTAACAGGTTTAATTGGAAGTACACTAGCTTTCGGAGCGCCGCTCCTTCATCAGGTGGTTGGGAGGGCACCCTCTTGATGAAGGAGCAGCGCTCCGAAAGCTAGTGTGCTTCCAATTAAACCTGTTAGACTATAACCTGGTGTTGTGAGATTTTTAACTTTGTACGCCCCAGTCCAACACCGGCATCTCCAAATCATTCCACTGCCTACAGCCATTGCAGAATAACACACACACATACACCTACAGATAACACTGAGAAACACACACTCAGAGAGTCAGGCAGCACTGAGTAACATGCTCACACTCAATGCTGCCTGTAGGTGTCTCTCCACACTCAGAGTGAATAACACTGCCACACTCAGAGCGACACCTACAGGCAGCATTATGTAGGAACCCTCCAACCACAAGGGATGAACTCGGATTTCACCAGTTTCCTCATTTCCCCTCCCCCCACCCTGTCTCAGTCAAATCCATCGAATTCAGCACCGCCTTCCTAACCTGCAATCTTCTTCCCGACCTCTCCGCCCCCACCTCAGTCTGACCTATCACCCTCACCTTGACCTCTTTCCACCTATCACATTTCCGATGCCCCTTTCCCAAGTCCCTCCTCCCTACCTTTTATCTTAGCCTACTGGACAAACTTTCTTCATTCCTGAAGAAGGGCTTATGTCCGAAACGTCGATTCTCCTGTTCCCTGGATGCTGCCTGACCTGCTGCGCTTTTCCAGCAACACATTTTCAGCTCTGATCTCCAGCATCTGCAGACCTCACTTTCTCCTCCAGCATTATGTAATACACCTGCACTCAGAGGGACACGCAGCCTGCAGTGTCAGTGATTGACCTAAGATCACTTCAGGTACAACACAGCATGCAGCAAAGAGTGCAGAGTGCAATCCCAGCACCTGAGCCTGGACCACAGAGTGAAGAGGGAATGCCTAAGATTGTAATTATGGAGTCCTCACAACTTTCTGGCTGTAGGTAAAAACAAGGACTGCAGATGCTAGAAACCAGAGTCTAGATCAGAGTGGTGCTGGAAAAGCACAGCAGGTTAGGCAGCATCCAAGGAGCAGGAAAATCAACGTTTTGGGCAAAAGCGCTTCATCAGGAATAGAGGCAGGATGCCTGCAGAGTGGAGAGATAAATGAGAGGAGGTGGAGAGAAAGTAGCATAGAGTACAATAGGTGAATGGGGTTGGGGATGGATTTGATAGGTCAGAGAGAAGGGTGGAGTGGATAGGTGGAAAGAAAGATAAGTAGGTAGGACAGGTCATGAGGATGGTGCTGAGCTGGAAGGTTGGAGGTGGGGTGAGGTGGGGGGAGGGGAAATGAGGAAACTGATGAAATCCACATTGATGCCATGGGATTGAAGTGTTCCGAGGTGGAAGATGAGGCGTTCTTCCTCCAGGCGTCGGGTGGTGAGGGACCAACAGTGGAGGAGGCCCAGGACCTGCATGTCCTTGGCAGAGTGGGAGGGGGAGTTGAAATGTTGGGCCACAGGGCAGTGGGGTTAATTGGTGTGGTTGTCCCGGAGATGTCCCCTAAAGCGCTCTGCGAGGAGGCGTCCAGTCTCCCCAGTGTAGAGGAGACTGCATCGGGAGCAACGGATACAATACATGACATTGGTGGATGTGTAAGGCTCCTTTGGGGCCTTAGATAGAGGTGAGGGAGGAGGTGTGGGTGCAGGTTTTGCAATTCCTGCGGTAGAAGGGGAGGGTGCCAGGAAGGGAGGGTGGGTTATTGGGGGACGTGGACCTGACTAGGTAGTCACGGAGGGAACGGTCTTTGCAGAAAGCAGGAATGGGTCGGGAGGGCAATATATCCCTGGTGGTGGAGTCCGTTTGGAGGTGGCAGAAATGTTGTTGGATGATGTGGTTTATGTGAAGGTTGGTAGGGTGGAAGGTGAGCACCAGGAGGGTTCTGTCCTTGTTACGGTTGGAGGGATTGGGTTTTAGGGCAGAGGGGTGGGATGTGGACGAGATGCGTTGGAGCACATCTTTGACCACATGGAAGGGAAATTGCGGTCTCTGAAGAAAAGGCCATCTGGTGTGTTCTATGGTGGAACTGGTCCTTCTGGGAGCAAATATGGCGGAGGCGGAGGAATTGGGAATATGGGATGGTATTTTTGCAAGAGGTAGGTTGGGAAGAGGTGGAATCCTCGGTGTCGGTGGGTTTGTAAAAAATGTCAGTGTCAAGCCGGTCATCATTAATGGAGATGGAGAGGTCCAGGAAGGGGAGGGAGGTGTCAGAGGTGGTCCAGGTGGTCATTAATGGAGCTCTGTTTGGAATCTTGTAACCTCCAATGATTCCAGATCAAAGGGATCGTTTGAAAGTGATTGATGATTGGCTGTCAGTATCCTCTACAACGGATGTGTCATTGATTGAGAGGCGAATAGCCAATTGCGACAATATCATGCTGAAATGCAGCCAATCGGCTGAATGGAGTGGTCAATCTCCAAAGCACACAGAGTCAGAGACTGAATCTTCTTCATCTTTATTCCCTTTTCCAGATTGACATTGACAGAAAACAGTCAGCAATTAACAGCCCAGACAGAGGAAGCTGCTCAAATTCACAGCCACAATGGAGCTTGAGGAAAACACTTGTGGAGATTTTCTCAATAACATGAGAATCCTGTCCCTTTACACAGTGACAAAACCTTAAATTGGAACTGGCGGCTGAGCAGGAAGGAGATCTGGTTTACTGAAGCAGAGACTTCTGAGGTTCACATTGTTTTGTACAGCTGACAGTCTCCAGCAACTTCAAGAGATTTTACTTGGCATCACAAATCAACACTGTCCCAATCAAACACTCCCAGAATAGGGACAGCATGAGGTTTGACACAGCGTAAAGCTCTGTGTCCTAATGAACTGTCTTAAACCCTGAACCTCAGAAATGTCTCTGAGCCAGTCCTGAGAAGGAAGAGAGTTGAAATTCCGTGCTGACAATGACCTTTGTCCTGCCAGCTCAGCCCTGTTCTATTTAAAGTTGTGTCTCCTCTGTGGACTGTCTCCAACACTCTACACACATTCTGATCTCCTGATGCTCTTGCTAAGGGGAGAGGAGAGAGTTACATGGGTGAGGGCACAGGAGAAGCGAGCGTTGGACTCCCAGTCAGACCCAGAGAGGGTCAGCAGGCTGCTGACACTGTAGGTGCTGTCCGAAGCTCGCAGGTAGTTGCTGGTCTGAACCCCGTCCACAATGACTGCACCATCCTTCTTCCACTGCACCTCCAGCTCATCGGGATAGAAGTGATTGGCAAGGCACACCAGGGTGGCAGTGCCCTTGGCATTGACCTGTTCCGGGGAGGGAGGCAGCAGGGTCAGCTTGGGCTGAGAGTTCTCACGGCCTGAAAGACAAGAGAAACAATTTTAATCTCTGCCATTTGAAGGGATTTCAACTCTCAGAATATTCACTGACAAAATGTTTGAACATTTGTAGCCAATACCTAACAAACCCCATAAATATACAGGCATTGTTTAAATTGCTTCTTGGGATGTGAGTGTCACTGGCAGGATCAGCATTTATTGCCCATCCCTAATCACCCAGAGGGCAGTTTAGAGTCAACCACATTGCTGTGGGTCTGGAGTCACATGGTAAGGATGGCAGTTTCCTTCCCTAAAGGACATTAAGGAATCAGATGGCTTTTTTCTGACAATCAACAATTGTTTCATGGTTGTCATTAGACACTTAATTGCAGATTTTTTAATTGAATTCACATTCCACCATCTGCTGTGGCAGGATTCTAACCCTGGTCCCCAGAACATTAATCTGGATCTCCGGATGAACAACTCAGCAATAGTACCATTGAATCATCACCTCCTTTGTCTTATTTGTAGTTGAGGGTGAAAGAAAGAAGTTTGTTTCTGAACAGGGTGATTAGGAAAAGCACAACTGAAAGGCTCCCAGTTCATCCCAAAAAAGATTAATTCCTTGAAAGTGGAGTTGCAGGTAGGTAGGGGGGTGTCAAAGCCATTTGGCATGCTTTCCTTTATTGGGTAGTGCATTGAGTATTGGAGTTAGGAGCTGTTGCACCTGTAAAGGACATTAGTTTGGCCCCTTTTGGAATACTGTGTGGAATTCTGGCCTCCCTGCTGTAGGAAAAATGTTGGGAATCTTAAAAAGATTCACAAAAGATTTCCAAGGATGTTGCCAAGTTGGAGGGTTTGAGCGATCGGGAGAGGCTGAACAGGCTGAGGCTATTTTCCCTGGATCGCTGGAGGCTGAGGGATGACCATATCGGGTTTCTAACATCATCGGGGGCATTGATCAAGTGAATAGAGAATATATTTTGGTCATAGTGAAGGAGTCCAGAACTAGACAGCACAGGTGAAAAGTATCAGGAGAACAATTTAAACGGGAACTAAGGCATAACTTTTTCCTGCAGAGGGTGGTACATTTTTGGAATGAGCTGCCAGAGGAAGTGGTGGAGGCTGGTATGATAACATTTAAAAGGCATTTGGATGGGTATATGAATAGGAAGGGTTTAGAAGGATATGGGCCAAATGCTGACAAATGGGACTAGATTAATTGAGGTTATCTTGTCAGCATGGACAAGTTACACAGAAGGATCTATTTCTGTGCTGTACATCTCTCTGACACTATGACTCTGTCTCTGTGGTTGGCATGGATGAGTCAGATCGAAGAGTCTGTTTCCATGCTGTACATCGCTATGACTCTAATTGTGTTTCAATCAAGCCCTCACTACCTCAGACTCTCCCAAAGACAGTTACACTTTGCTTGAAAACCAGTCACTGTTGCAATTTCAGGAAAGGAACAGCCAATTTCTACACAACAAGATCCCACTGGAAGCAATGAGATCAAAGAGCATTATTCATGATTTTGGTTCAAGGATAAATATTGTCCTGAACTCAACCCAAAGAGAAAGTAATTTGGTTCAGTTGGATGGAAAATGAGAAGATGGAAGGTAAAGGAGAAGGGAGGATTGCTGGTTAGTGATGGGATTGATTGTGACCAGAAAATAAAAGGAAGGGACGGAATTTTTGAATATCAAAAGAAACTTAAAAGTGCAGGGAAATCAATAGTAGAACAAACTTAAAGAGTTTGTATCTAAATGCAAGAAGCATTCTGAGTAAGGGAGACAAAATGATGCCACTAATCAAGGTCAATTGAGTTTCCAAGGAATAAAAACTAATTAAAGTGGAGGAGGGCTCAGGAGAGGTTATTCAAGTTTCCAGAAGACATAATGGGACAGAGAGTGTGGAAAGGATCAGGTATCGAACGTAAAGCACAGCAGATAAGGGGACAATGATGGGAAGGAGGGCAGTCAATGCAGGACTGAGGGAGTTGTACTTAAAAGCACTCAATATACAAATGGGCTTGTAGTGCAGATTGAAACTGGCAGGTACGATGTTGTGGGTATCACAGAGACATGGCTGTAAGGGGATCCAGGCTGGGAACTAAATATCCAAGGATCCATGTCCTATCAAAAGGACAGGCAGATGGGCAGAGGGGCAAGAGTTGCCTTGTTCGTAAGAAATGACTTTAAATCAATAGCAAGAAGTGATACAGTCAGAAGGTGTCGAATCTGTGTGGGTAGAGTTGAGGAACCCAAGAAAATAAGAATCTGATGCAAGTTATGTTCAGGTCTCCAAGCAGTAATCAGGGTGTGGGGAAGGAAATCAATCAGGAGACAGAAAAGGGTAAAAACAATGACTGCAGATGCTGGAAACCAGATTCTAGATTAGAGTGGTGGTGGAAAAGCACAGCAGTTCAGGTAGCATCTGAGGAGCAGTAAAATCAACGTTTTGGGCAAAAGCCCTTCATCAGGAATACAGGCAGACAGCCTGAAGGGTGGAGAGAAAATTGAGAGGAGGGTGGAGGTGGAGAGAAAGTAGCATAGAGTACAATAGGTGAGTACAATAGGGGTGGGAGGATGGAGTGGATAGGTGGAAAAGAAGATAGGCAGGTAGGGCAAGTTATGGAGACAGTGCTGAGCTGGAAGTTTGGAACTGAAGACAGAAAAGCCAAATACAAAATGTTATGGCAGACTTCAATGGATAGGTGGACTGGGTAGCGCATCTCAACAAAAGGATTTCATGGAATGTCTACGAGATGGTTTTTGAAACAGCTTGTGGTTGATCATTTG
Source organism: Chiloscyllium plagiosum (assembly GCF_037043375.1). Classification (NCBI taxonomy): domain Eukaryota; kingdom Metazoa; phylum Chordata; class Chondrichthyes; order Orectolobiformes; family Hemiscylliidae; genus Chiloscyllium; species Chiloscyllium plagiosum. The sequence goes on along the minus strand of NW_028270147.1, from coordinate 112,554,492 downwards.
GAACAGGTAGTTTTGGATTCAGTGATGTGTAATGAGGCCAATTTGATTAGTGAGCTGAAGATGAAAGTATCCCTCTGGATAAGTGACCATAATATGATAGAATTCCCCCTGTAGTTTGAGAGGGAAAAGCTGCAATCAGATGGAACAGTATTTCAATTGAGTAAAGGTAAGTACAAAGACATGAGGAAGGAGTTGATCAGAGTTGATTGGAAGCGGAGCTGAGCAGGTAAGATGGTGGGGCAGCAAACAGCAGAGTTTCTGGGCGTAATTCAAGAAGCAGAGTAGGAATTCCTCCTGATAAAGAAGAAACAGACTAAGGGGAGGACAAGGCAACCATGGCTGATGAGGGAGGTCAAGGACAGCATAAAAGCAAAAGGAAAAGGCATACAATGTGGTGGAGAACAGTGAGAAGCCAGAGGGTTAGGAAGTCTTCAGGATAACTAAAAAAAAACATTCAGGGTACAGAAGGTGAAATGTGGAGGGAAAGCGAACGAATAATTGCAAGAGTTTCATCAGATATATAAAAATGAAGAGGGAGGCAGAAATAGACATTGGAAAAAGAATAATAGGAAAATGAAGAAAAAGGAATTGAATCCATACATTACATCAGTCTGCACCATGGAAAACACCAGCAATGTCCCAGTACTTCAAGACTGTCAGGGGGCAGAGGGGAGTGTAATGGCCATCACTAAGGAGGAGGTACTGGGGAAGCTGGAAGGTCTGAATGTGGATAACTCATCCAGACTGGATGAACTACACCTGTGTGTTCTGAAGGAGATCACTGAGGAGATTGTGGGGACATTGGTGATGATCTTCCAGGAATCAATGGAGTCAGGGTGTGGAGGTATTTTCTAAATAAGGAAAGCCTTTGGAGATCTAAAGCACAAACCTCATTCAGGTTTCTCTTAAGGTTAACAGGCAGGTCCAGTTTGTGCTTGGGAAGGCAAATGAAATGTTAGCATTCATTTCAATATGGCTAGAATACAAGGGCAGAGATGTACTGCTGAGGCTGTGTAAGGCTCTGGTCAGACTGAATTTGGAAGTTGTGAGCAGTTTTGGGACCCATATTCTAAGAAACTATGTGCTGGCATTGAAGGTGTTTACAAGAATGATCCTGGGGATGAAGGGCTTGTCATATGAGGCGTGGTTGAGGACTCTGGGTCTGTACTCGATGGAGTTTAGAAGGATGAGGAGGGATCTTATTGAAATTTACAGAATACTGATAGGCCTGGATAGAGTGGATGCAGAGAAGATGTCTCCAAATACAGGAGAGACGAGGTAACCAAGGCACAGCCTCAGAATGAAGGGCCGACCCTTTAGAGCTGGGATGAGGAGGAATTTCTTCAGCCAGAGGGTGGTGAATCTGTGGAACCCATTGTTACAGAGGGCAGTGGAGCCCAAGTCACTGAGCATATTTAAGACAAAGATAGATAGGTTCATGATTGTTAAGGGGATGGAAGGTTCCTGTGGAGCAGGCAGGAGAATGAGGGTGAGAAGCATATCTGCCAAGATCAAATGGCAGAGTAGATTCCATGGGCTGAATGGCTGATTTCTGCTCCTGTTTCTTAAAGCCTTCTGGAGAGTTTCTCCAAACCCCTGGAACACTGAACCCACTGGACTGTGAGCCCTGCTGTAACTGTTTGTCATCAGAAATCTGCAAAGAGATAATCCAAAAGTGGAAAGAGTGTGCATCCATGTGGGAACATCAGAATGTATCCCCGCTCCTGGAATACCATGAGTACAGGAAGTGTGGTCAGTGACAGCAGTTGGAGCTCCGGGTTTCGGAGCTTGTGCAGCAGCTGGTGTCAGTGCGGAGCGTCCGTGAGGCTGAGAGCTCCATGGAGAGCACGTTTTGAGATGTGGTCACTCTGCAGCTTCAGAGTATGCAGGGAGAGAGGGAATGGGGGAGCAGCAGACAGTCCAAAAGGACTAGGCAGCTAGTACAGAAATCCCCTGAGTGCATCCCACTCTACAACCAGGATTCAGTTCAGAATTCTGATGAGAATGATGAGAATGGGGGTCTTTAGTTTCTGAATATAGTTTGAGTAGCAGCAGTGTAATGGGCAGAGAGGGGCCAGAGTTGCGAGAATGTGTTCAGGTGAATTTTCAGGAGGCATCGGTGGCTCAGTGGTGGCTCCGGTGGGGCAGCATGGTGGCTCAGTGGTTAGCACTGCAGCCTCACAGTACCAGGGTCCCAGGTTCGATTCCAGCCTTGGGTGAGTGGAGTTTGCACATTCTCCCTATGTCTGCATGGGTTTCCTCCGGGTGCTGTGGTTTCCTCCCATGGTCCAAAGATGTGCAGGTCAGGTGAATTGTCCATGCCAAATTGTCCATAGTGTTAGATACATTACAGAGAGGGAAATGGGTCTGAGTGGGTTACTGTTCGGAGGATCGGTGTGGACTTGTTGGGCCGAAGGGCCTGTTTCCACACTGTAGAGAATCTAATCTAATTATTGGCAACGAAGAAGGCTGTCTAAGAATACAATGGAATCTTGACCAACTGTGCCAGTGGGCTGAGGGATGGCAGATGGAGTTTAAGTCAGATAAATGTGAGTGCTGTATTTTGGTATGACACAAGAGATGGGTGAGATCCCAAACAAATATTTCAGGTCAGTATTTATTGTGGAGAAACTAGGGAATTTGGAAAAATAGTGATGACTTGAAAAGAGACCACACACAAATGAGGAGACACAAAAGATCTTAAAACACATAAAGATAGATAAACCTTAGGACCTGATCATGTGTATCCCAGAACATTGTGGGAAACTAGGGAAGAGATTGCTGGGCCCATTGCTGAGATATGTGCATCACTGACAGCTATGGGTAAGGTGCTGGAGAACCAGATAGGTTGGCTAATGTCATGCCATTATTTGAGAAAGACTGTAAGGAAAAGCCAGGGAATTATAGACCAGTGAGCCTGATGTCAGTGCTGGGTAACATGTTGGAGTGGATTCTGTGGGATAGGATTTACATTCTTTGGATAATCAATGTGGTTTTATGTATAGGAATTCATGTCTCCTGAATTTGATTGAAGAGGTGACAAAGAAGATTGATGAAGACAGAACAGTAAACATTGTCTATATGGACTTTAGTAAAGTGTTTGACAAGGTTCCACATGATAGACTGGTTAGTAAGGTGTTTTAAAAAATTCTCAAGGTCAGGTTCGTAGGAGAGTAGTCTGACACAGAACAAACAGCCAAGAGGCGAGTCTGCTAGAATATGAGCATTTTATTCCCCGCAGCGTCGCCACAACCAGGTCTCATACTTACAACGGGTCTGGCTTATACTCACTCTACATGTTACCGGAACTGGGAGCCGTCAATTCTCGTAGAGCGGTTGCCAACAACCCACGCTCGGCGGTTAAACGCAACCCCGGAGCAGACTCACCGAACTGGAGACTTTTCCAGCTGATATACTCTTTTCCAGATATAAACATTCATGTGAACAGCAGAGCAAGGCTAAAAAACACATTCCATTCTGGTTACATACAGATAAGAAGATTCACACGGGGAGGTGTGTAATAAGATTCACACGGGACTAAGCAACACCTCCATTCCGGTTAGATTCACACATGTATTGGGACATAATTTTAACCCTTTCACCACATTCTACTGCTTGGCCCAATACATGTGTTACATTATGATTCACACATGTGTTGGGACATAATTTTACACCACATTCCACTGCTTGGCCCAATACATGTGTTACATTATGCTTAATTCAGTTCAATTCGTTTCAGTTAATTTCAGTTCAGTCAATTCAGTGTAGTTCAATTCAGCTCAGTTCAGGTCTGTTCAGTTCAATTCAATTGTGTTCAATTCAGTTCCGTCCATTTCAATTCAATTTAGCTCAGTTCCATTTTGTTCCGTTCAATTTGATTCACTTCAGTTCAATTCAGTTCAGTTCCACTCAGTTCAGTTCAGTTCAATCCCATTCAATTCTGTTAACTCCGCTTCAGCTTTTTGGACATGCCCACATCCTCCGCTGTACCCCAGGCAAGGGGTTCTTCGGCAGGACTGGGATCCTCTCAAGGGTGGACAGCAGCGACCCTGGGGTTCCTCCGGTCGCCCCCCACCATTTCTCAAACAAACTGCCACGTCATGCCACGGTCCATGCCATCCCGGGACGGTCGGGACCTCCACAGTTTGTTCTTCTGGTTTCTTAGTCTTTTTCCAAAACATTGTTCTGTATCAAAATCTCTCCTCAATTGCGATTGACCCTGCTCGCAGCGCCAAAATGTTTTAAAAAATTCTCAAGGTCAGGTTCGTAGGAGAGTAGTCTGACACAGAACAAACAGCCAAGAGGCGAGTCTGCTAGAATATGAGCATTTTATTCCCCGCAGCGTCGCCACAACCAGGTCTCATACTTACAACGGGTCTGGCTTATACTCACTCTACATGTTACCGGAACTGGGAGCCGTCAGTTCTCGTAGAGCGGTTGCCAACAACCCACGCTCGGCGGTTAAACGTAACCCCGGAGCAGACTCCCGGGTCTGGCTTATACTCACTCTACATGTTACCGGAACTGGGAGCCGTCAGTTCTCGTAGAGCGGTTGCCAACAACCCACGCTCGGCGGTTAAACGTAACCCCGGAGCAGACTCACCGAACTGGAGACTTTTCCAGCTGATATACTCTTTTCCAGATATAAACATTCATGTGAACAGCAGAGCAAGGCTAAAAAACACATTCCATTCTGGTTACATACAGATAAGAAGATTCACACGGGGAGGTGTGTAATAAGATTCACACGGGACTAAGCAACACCTCCATTCCGGTTAGATTCACACATGTATTGGGACATAATTTTAACCCTTTCACCACATAAGGTTAGACCACATGGGATCCAGGGGGAGTGAGCCATTGGGGTTAAAAAAATTGGATTGAATATAGGAGACAGAGAGTGGTGGTAAAAGGTTGTTTTTCAGACTGGAGATCTGTGAATAGCTGTGTGTCACAAGCATTGGTGCTGGGTTCACTGCTTTTGTCATTTAAAGAAATGATTTGGATGTGAATATAGGAGTTTCAGTAAGTTTGTAGATGACATCAAAATTGGTGGGACAGTAGATAGTGAAGAAAATCATTTCAGGGTACAGTGGGACCTTGATCACATGGGGCAATGGGCAGAGGTGTGGCAAATGGAGTTCAGTTTAGATAAATGTGAGACGTTGCATTTTGGAAAGGCAAACCAGGGCAGGAGTTACACAGTTCATGGGAGGGCCCTGTGGAGTGTTGCTGAACACAGAGACCTAGGGGTGAAGATGCAGGTGCATTATTCCTTGACAGTGGGGTCACAGGTAGACAGGTTGATGAAGAAGGTGTTGGGTACACTTGCCTTTATTGGTCACTGCATTGAGTACAGGAGTTGGGACATCATGGTGCAGCTGTATAGGAGATTGGTGAGGCCACTTTGGGAATAATGTGAACAATTCTGATCACGCTGCGATAAGAAGGATGTTGTTAAACTTAAAAAGCTGCAGAAATAATTTACAAGGACATGGCCAGGAATTGGAAGGTTTGAGCTAAAGGGAAAGGCTGAAGAAACTGGGGCTATTTTTCCTGCAGCATTCAAGGCTGAGGGATGGCCTTATAGATGTGTATAAAACCATGAGGGGCATGGACAGGGTGCATATCCAAGGTCTTTTCCTTGGGAAAGGGAGTCCAAAACAAGATGGCGTAGGTTTAAGGTGAGAGGCAAAAGATTCAAAAGGGACCTGAGGGGTAACTTGTCACACAGAGGGTGGGATGTGTATGGATCGAGCTGCCAGAGAAAGTGTTGGAGGCAGATACAATTACAGCATTTAAAACACATTGGGATGGTTACATGGATAGGAAGGGTTTCGAGGGATGTAAGCCAAATGCTGGCAAATGGGATGAGGTCAGTTTAGGATATCTGGTTAGCATGGACAAGTTGAACTGAAAGGTCTGTTTCCACGCTGTATGACTCCATGACAATGAAAGGCCGGAAAAGCTGAGACTTTTTACTCTGATGCGTAAGAGTCTGAGGAGTGACCTTGTAGAGGTTTATAAAATCATGAGGGACATAGAAAATGTGAATAATTCAGGAAGGAGATGACGTTTTGTAGAAATGGCAAAAAATATTCCCAAAGATCATTTCAGGGATGAGGAACATCAGTTATGAAGTTTGATTGGAGAATTTGGGATTGTCTTCTTTGGAGAAGGCTGAGAGGAGATTTGTTCGAGGAATTAAAACCAGGAGGAGCCTAGACATAGTAAATAGGGAGAAAATGTTCCCAATTGAGAAAGGATTGAGATTGAGAGACCGCAGATTGAAAGTAATTGGGAAAAGTAACAAAAGTGAGATGGGGAACAACATGTTCAATCTGTGAGTGGTTCAGGTGTGGAATGCACTGCCTGAGAGTGTGGTGGAGGCAGCTTCAATTGAAACATTCCGAAGGGAATGAGACTATTATTTGAAAAGGAACAATGTGCAGGGTGACAGGGAGAAGGCAGGAGAATGACACTCAGTGAATTGCTCATTCAGAGAGCCAGTACAGAAAGGATGGACAGAATGGCCTCCTTGTGCACTGTAACAATTCTGTGATTGTGTGATTGAGCAGAGTTAAAGCTGGGGGAGTTGGGAGCTCACTGTGTTGCTGCTGCTGCTGAGGTCAGTGAGTTCAGAGACTGGGACAGGGAGCCAGAGCTCACATCAAACTCTGCCCGTGTCCGTCACACTGAGACTGGCAGGAGGCTACTCACTGATTTCATTCCATGCTGCAGGAATGGGACCACAGGATGCAAATGGATAGAGCTCCTCCACACGGTGAGTAAAACTAACTGAATTATATCTTGTTTTTTAAAGGGAGCAATGGAACTAAAGAAATACAGCTGGACATCCTGTTAGACACAGTGCTCCTCAATTAACCATTTCATTCACTGCAGCTCCCCACTAACACCTTCAACAATTCAGCAACTGTATTTTAGAAATTGTGTTTCAGTATTGACAGGGTTAATAACGGAGGATTGAGGTTAACTTACTCAGTCTGAGCTTGGTTCCTTTACTGAACGTAAGCCACAGTGAGAGCTAGTGGAAAGGCTGTACAAAAACCTCTGATCTCTGCTTCCCCCCATCACTCTCAACCTCTCCCAGTCTCTCATTCACTCTCACCCTCTTTCTGCCCCTCTCTGTCTTTCCCTCATTCATGTGTCTTTGTGTCTCTGTCTCTGTCTCTCTGGGTTGTGTGCAGCTGGGCTTGGGAGAGTTGTGAAATTCGATGTTAAATCTTGCAGCTGCCCTTCACATGTGGCCATAGAATGTAAGAGGGAAACGTGAGGCCTTCAGTGAGCGGTGGACACCACAGGGACTGGAGTGTGTCGTGGACAGTAACAATCCCAGCATGGGGTATCTAACTGTCGGATACGTCAGTTCAGGTGGTGGGACTGTGTGTGTCCAGTATTATACATTTTATATTATTCTGGGATATGTCAGTACAGGAGGTGATGCTGTGTTATTGAGGTTTTTGTACGGATCTGTATCACTGTGAAGGCCAGCTGTAATGCTGCTGACAGTAATAGTCAGCAACATCCTCATTCTGAATGTTGCTGATTTTCAGAGTGAAACTGGTCCCTGATCCACTACCGGTGAATCGATTGGAGACTCCTGTGAATCGAGTTGTTGCACTGTCGATCAGGAGAGAGGGTTTCTGACCTTCTCGCTGCTGGTACCAAGCAAGGTAGCTGCTAATGCTTTGACTGGCCGTACAGGTGATGGTTGCGGTCTGGCCCAGTCCTACTGACAGCACCGGGGGAGACTGGGTCATGGTGATGTCCCCACTGATACCTGAGGGGTCAGAGAGAAACACAGTGAAGTCAGAACTGTCACAGAAAGAGCCTTTCAAATGAGAGATTGTTGGAGACACTGAGCATTCCTCTGGTTTCAGCATTTTCCCTTCAATCACAAGTCAGTGGAATTGGAGTGAAATGGAGAGCAGCTAAAGATTCAAGGTGGAAGCAGAGAGATTTGTACCTGCGACACAGAATGCCAGGGGCCAGATCAGCTGGATGTGTGAAATCATGGTGTGTGCTCCTGTCCCTGTGCCTGGTTCCTGATAAACTATCCCTTCACTGAGCTCTGCTTTATAAAGCTGCAGCTTGTGAGAGTTTGACTGGGTGTTCCTCAGTATGTAAATGGCATCGGGCAGAGACAGCCACATCAGTCTTTCGCACTTCCTCGTCTCTCTCTCTTTCTCACTGTCTCAGAGAGTCATTGATGTGAACAGCAGTGAATGAGGCCATTTGGCCCATTGTATCTGTGCTGTTAAACAGCGATCTGATGACACTAATCCCATCCTCCAGCTCTTGGCCCATTACCCTGGAGCCGACAGCAACACAAGGGAATATCTAAACACTGCTCCAATGTCATGAGAATTTGTGACTCAACCAGCCTTTCAGGCAGTGAGTTCCAGACTCCCACCGTCCTCTGGGTGAAAACAGTTCGCCTCATCTCTCCTCTCTCTCTCAAACTCGACTGGGCCTGGATTCACTCGAATTCAGATGGATGTATAAAATTCTAACAGGGCTGGGCAGGGAGGAGGTTTCCCCTGGATGGGGAGTCTGGAACCAGGGGACACAGTCTCAGAGGGATATGGGGTAGACCATTTCGGACTGAGATGAGGAAACATTTCTTCATACAGAGGGTGTTCAACCTGTGGAATTCTCTTCACTGAAGGCTGTGGAGGATAAGGAACTGAATATGTTGAAAAAAGAGAGAGAGATAATTGTGTGCATTTTAACAGCATGAAGGGAATAGGGAGAAAGCAGGAATATGGCTTTGAGATAGAGGATCAGCCATGATCATACTGAATGACAGAGCAGGCTCAAAGGACCGAATGGTCAACTCCTGCAGCAGTTTCTATGTGTCCATGTCTGTGTTACCTTCAATCTCTGACCCAGGTTATTGAGTCCTTGTCTCATGCAAAAAGTGCCTTCCTACCCACCCTATCACTGCTCCGAATAATCTTATCTGCTCCAAGGAAAACAACCCCAATCTTTCCAATCTTTTCTCAAAGCTCAGATTCAGGCAGCATTCTGGGAAATCTCCCCTGTACCCTCTCAGGTACAATCACATCCTTCCCAGAATGTGGTGACCAGGACTTGTCCCTCTCTCTCTGTCTCACATCTGCCACATCTTTCTCTCTACCTCTCTCTCCCCACTGTTAATCTCTCATGTTTTCTCTATCTCTTTATCACACTCTGTCTCATAGTCACTCCCTCCAACTCACTGATGATTTCTCACTCCATCTCATAATCTCTGTTTCTCCATCTTTCTGTCTCTGTCACACACTCCCTCTCTCACTTCAATTAAAGCCTCCAACTGTTATCTTTCCCTCTATATTCCTCCCTCTGTCTCTCTCCCTCCCTCTCTGCATCCCAACTACAGTCTCTCTCCCTCCCTCCCTGTCATTCTGTATCTACCCACACTCATGTCTCTCTCTCTCTCTCTCACACACTCAACCCTACCCTCTCTGTCAATTCTCTTCATGCTTGGTCTCACACCCATCCTATCCCTTTCTTTTTCCTGTCCCTTTGTCTCTCTCCATCCCTCTCAGTCACACTGTCTCACATCTTGTTTCTCTCTCTCTATCCCTCAACTTCACCATTTCTACCTCCCTCTATACCTCCCTCTACCTCTCTCTTAGTTCCCTCACATATCTCACACTGTCTCAGATGTTCCTCACTCTCTCTCTCACACACACACTCACACACACACACACACAGAGACACTCTCGTTCTATCTCTCTCTGTCTTGCTTCTCTCTCTTTCTGACTGTGTCCCAGGTGGTGACAGTTGAATACTGCATAAATCTCCCTCTTCTCTGCCTCACTAATGGATGTTAACCCTTGACCCCCATCTTCTCCTGGAGGAAAGCCCCATTTCCCACATTGACCAAGGTTTGGTCTGTCTCAGGAAGACGGACAGATTCTTGTTAAATGAAGGGCAGTTCTGTGCTGTTGGCCTATTCTCACTGGGGACTGGTTTGGACACAAACCTCATTCCATGAAGGCCCAGCAGAGAGAGGAGATCCTCAGGCCATCAGTGTGAACTGGAGGGACAGGACAGGCTCTGACCCACTGACCCATCCTGTCCATTCACAACATGTTCCAATCCCTTCCCCTCTCCTTCCCCTTCCACAGTCAGTCTTTTCTGAATGGAGTGGTCCCTTCCCTGTCTCACACCAAGGAGGAGATGGACAGATTTTTAATGGGTAATGGGTTAAAGGATGATGGAGAGTGGGCAGGAAAGTGGAGTTGAGGCTGAGATGGGATCAGCCATGATTGTATTAAATGGTGGAGCGGGCTCGAGGGGCTGAATTGCCTGCTCCTGCTCCCAGTTCTTATGTTCCTCCACCCCCTCCCCCATTCCTCTTACTGCAACTTTGTGAACCATCTTGGACCATTGTGAACATTGAAGGTGCGATGTGAATTCAAGATTTGTGTGGATTTAATGTGGGGACAGAATTGTGCAGGGGGCTGTGATAGCTCCTGCAGTTGAATATCCTGCTGGCAACCTCCAGCCTTCCACATACAGAATGGGGAAGTGGGGGAGGACAGAATGTACTGTAGGGTCCATGGAACTGTCCCCCAGCAATGTGGTTGACCCTTAACTGCCCTCTGAAATGGCCCAGCAAGGCTCTCAGTTGTATCAATTATGACAATGTTTCAACAAAGAAATGAGACCGGACGGACCACAGGCATCAATCTCGACACCGAAAAGACAATGACAGAAACAGCCCTGTCTACCCTGCTCCATCCTCCTTACTGACATCAGGGGGTTAGTGCCAAATTCAGGAGAGCTGTCTCACAGACTAGTCAAGCAACAGCCTGACACAGTCACACTCACAGAATCATACAGACAATGTCCCAGACATCACCATCACTGTCCCTGCATGTGTCCTGTCCCACCAGAAAGGCAGACCCAGCAGAGCTGATGACACAGTGGTCTACAGACAGGAGGGAGTTACCCTGGGAAGTCTCGAAGTTGGCTCTGGACCCTGTGAAGACTCATGACACCAAGTTAAACATGGGCGAGGAAACCTTCTGGTGATTACAAGATATCTTGCTCCCTCGGCTGATGAATCAGTCTCTCCTCCATGTTGAACAGCATTTGGAGGAAGCACTGAGGGTGGTGACAGCAGAGAGTGTACTCTGGGTGTGGGATTTCAATGTCCACCACTGAGAGTGGCTCGGCAGCAGCATTACTGATCGAGCTGGTTGGTTCCTAATGGACGTAGCTGAGGGACTGGCTCTGCAGCTGGTGGTGAAGGAACCAAAAAGATGGAAAAAGATGCTTGACCCCATCCTCACCAATCTTGTGGCTGTAGAAACATCTGTCCTTGACAGTATTGGTAAGAGTGACCATCACACAGTCCTTGTAGAAACAAAGTTTGACCTTCACATTGAGAATCCCCTCCATTGTGTTGTGTGGTACTATCACCATGCTAAATCGGACAGACTTTGAACAGATATTGCAACTAAAGGCAAGCTCATAAATGGGGATGATTGCCAAAGATTGCACAATGTTCAGCACCATTCTCAACTCCTCAGGTACTGAAGCAGTCCATGTTCAAATGCAACAATATCTGGACAATATCCAGGTTTCATCTCAGAAGCAGTATTTCCCATCGGTGTCATGTAAATGCCAGCCAATGACCATCACCAATAAGAGACAATCTAACCATCGCCCCTTGACAGTCAATGCTATTACCATCACTGAATGCCCACTGTCAACATTCTTGAGGTACCATTGACCAGAAACACAACTGGACTCACCACAGAAGCACAGTGGTTACAAGAGCAGGTTAGAGACTAGGAATACTGTATCAAGTAATTCACCTCCTGATTCCCCCAAAGCCTGTCAACCAGGTCAGGAGTGTGATTGAATACCCCCCACTTACCTGGATGGGTGCAGCTCCAACAACATTCATAGATTGATAGTGTCACAGAGTCATACAGCGTAGAAACAAACCCTTAAGCCAAACTTCTATATGCTGACCAGGTTTTCTGAAGTGAACGAGTCTCATTTGCCTGCATTTGGCCCGTATCCCTCTAATCCATTCCTGTCTATGTCTTTCTTATCCACTCAAAAAACGTGATACCATCCAGAGCCAAGCAACCTGCTTGATTGGCATCATATTCTCAAAGCATCCACTCTCACCATTCCCGATGCTCAGTAGCAGCAGTGTGTATTATTGATAAGATGCACTGCAGAAACTCACCAAAGGTCCTTGGATAGCACCTTCCAAACCCATGAACAAAAATAGAAATCGCAGGAAAAGCTCAGCAGGACTGGCAGCATCTGGGGAGAGAAATCAGAGTTAACGCTTCGTGCTTGACCCAATCTCTCTTCACAGATGCTGCCAGACCTGCCGAGCTTTTCCAGCAATTTCGATCTTTGTCTCGGATTTACAGCATCCGCATTTCTTTTGGTTTCCTTCCAAACCCACGTCCACTTCTATTTCGAAGAACAAGAGCTGCAGACACATGGGAACACTATGAGCTGCAATTTCCCCTCGGAAAAGCTTGGCATCCTGACTTGGAAATATATTGCTGTTCCCTCAGCCTTGCTGGGTTAAAATGCTGGAATTCCCTCCCGAAGAGCATTGTGGGTCAACTTACAGCTTGTGGACTATAGCGATTCAAGAAGCAGCTTCCCACCGCCTTCTCCAGGGTAACTAGGGACAGCGTAAAAAATGCTGGGCCAGCCGGTGAAGCCCACTTCCCACAAGTGAATATGCAAAACCGAATGAAGTGTCCCTCAGGAGGGGAGAGGGAATGTTCAGGATCCTGAGCTCCATTTCCCAGCCCAGGCAGTTTGTCTCCCAATGAATGAATGAGATACCAAATTGGAACCCAGGTTGGGGCATTCTTGTGCTGTATGCCCAGGTCTTCAAGAGAAAATTAAGATCGAGCTGAAAAGGAAAGATTTGCTGGATTATGGGGAGACAGAGGAGCAGTAGGACTACTTGGGTCACTCACAGAGGACTGAATGGCCTCCTCTTGTGCTGTCAGATTCCAGGGAGTGCAGATGGTTCACAGTTTTCTCCTGTCTCAGTAACAAAGGTCCAGCTGCTCCGAGCTCCTTCTTTCACTTCCTCTTTTGGTGAAGTTTCAACTTTGCGATCTGACAGTCTTTGCAGTTATTTTTGCACTAGGGCTTTCTGCTGTGGTCAGAATCTCTAATAATAAGTGTCCAATCAGTAACAATCACAGTAGCTAAGAGCAGTCAGGACTGAGGAGCCAGGCTCACTGGGAAACACATTGGGAAGATCAAAGCCATCCTCTTCAGCTCCCAGTACAATCTCCATCCCTCTCCCTGAGAACTATCTGCTGCTCAACCAGACTCTTTACGTCCTTAGACTCATCTTTGAGGCTGATCTGAGCCCCACATCCTGCACATGACAAAGATCAGACACTGAAAATCTCAGCTATGTGCTGGGGACTCCAAACATGACCATTCCAATGTTGTCCTGGCCCACGTCACAGCCACCACCTTCGGTAAACATCAGCTCATCCCAAACTCTGCTGCCAGTATCCGAACTCACGCCAAGTCCCATTCCCCCATTCCCTCCCCCTGTGCTCACTGACCTACATTGGCTCCCAGTCCAGCAACATCTTGATTTGCAAGTTCTCATCCTTGTTCTCAGACCTCTCCCTGTCCTTCCACCCTCCCTTTCTCACCCTACAAACCACCTCACTCAGTGTGATCAACAATCTTGGATATATGGCTCTCTATTTCTTCATCCAAGCCATTGAGAAATATTGTGTGAAGCTGAGTCCCAGCACAGATCCCTGGGGACACCACTATTCACATCTTGCTCATTGGAAGACATGCACATTATCCCTCCTCTCTGTCTCCTAGCTCCGGACCCATTCCTGACCCAAGGTAAATGCATTTCTCAAACTCCATCTGATTCCATGTCTCTTTTTAAATGTTTTGTGGAATTCCCTATGGACAATAGCCATCGACATTCCCATATATCCCACATTAGTGAGCTCCTAACAAAGTGTAACCAGTTTAATTAAAGATGTCTGAACCTTTGTAAATCCATGCTGACTCTCTCGGAATAGTTCATGTTAGTTAGTCATTTGTTAGTCATCCTGTCTCTAAAAACAGATTCAATCAATTCCTGACAACAAACATTCAATGGAGATGTTCATTGTGAATGAGGTTAATAAACAGCTAGCACTGACACGAGGGGCTGAACAGCCTCCTCCTGTGCTGGAGCCTTCTCTGTCTCCTTAACGGAAATATTTTACAGATTAAAAAATAAAGATCAACAGGAAATTAAAAAATACAAATTAAAACCGCCTCAAACAATTTCCACATACAGGGCCAGGCGATGTGGAGTAATTGCACGATGGGGAAGCTGGTGGAGCCCATTGTAGCTCAGAGTGACCACATCTCCAGCAAGTGTCGGTTGCTCAAGGCACTCCAGCTCAGAGTTGATGATCTGGAATCTGAGCTTCAAACACTGTGACACATCAGGGAGGGGGAGAGTTACCTGGACACTGTGTTTTGGGAGACAGTCACACCTTGTAGGTTAAATACTTCAAATTATGGCTAGTGGTCTGGGACAGGAGGGTGTAACTATAAGTGAGCAGGTTGATGCAGCCTGAATTTAGTATTGTAGGAGCCTCAGCTCCTTGTCCACCAGGAATGAGGAAATTGCTTCCTGTGTCAATGAGGAAAAGGATTGCTGTTGGAAACTATTGCAGATACACTGCAGAATGGGCAAGCGTGGTTTGGAACATTTTGGTGTTAGTGACCATAATTCTATCAGGTTCAAAATCATTAAGATTAGATTACTTTCCCTACAGTGTGGAAATAGGCCCTTCAGCCCAATAAGTCCACACCAACCCTCCAAAGAGTAACCCACCCTCGTCTGACTAATGCACCTAACAACCATGGACTATTCACCTGACCTGCACATCTTTGGAATGTGGGAGGAGACCAGAGTACTCAGAGGAAACCCACACAGACACAGGGAGAATGTGCAAACTCCACACAGACAGTTGCCCAAGGCCAGAATAGAACCTGGGACCCTGGCGCTGTGAGGCAGCAGTGCTAACCACTGAGCCACTGTACCACCCTTTACTTATATTAAGTAAAGAGATAATGATAGAGCAGAAATTAAGTGTCAAAACAGGGGGAAGGCCAATTTTGACACCATTAGCTGGGCTAACACAGGAGGAGACAATGGCCATTGGTATTATCGCTGGACTATTAATCCAGAAACTCAGCTAATGTTCTGGGGACATGGGGTCAAATCCTGCCATGGCAGACAGTGGAATTTGAATTCAAGAATGGTTTTGGAATTCAGAGTCTAATGGTGAGTGTTAATCCATTGTTGATTGTGGAGAAAACTCATTCAGTTCACTCATAACCTTTAGAGGAGAAAATCTGTCATCCTTACCCGGCCTTACATGTGACTCCAGACACACAGCAATGGGTGGTATTGTGACTCAGTGGTTAGCACTGCTGCCTCTCAGTGCCAGGGTCCCAAGTTTGATTCACTCTAGGGCGACCGTCTGTGTGGAGTTTGCATGTTCACCCGATGTCTCCATGAGTTTCTGTCAGGTGCTCTGGTTTCCTCCCCCAATTGAAAGATGTGCAAGCTAGATGGATTGGCCATGCTAAATTACCCATAGTGTTCAGGGATGTGTAGATTAGGTGCATTAACCATGGGAGATGCAGGGATAAGGGGATAGATCTGAGTGGGATGCTCCTCAGAACATTGGTGTGGACTCATGGGGTTGAATGGCCTGTTTCACACTGTATGGAACCTATGATTCTATGATTCCATGTGGTTATGTGTTAACTGCCCTATGGGCAGGAAATGCTGGCTTGGCCAGAGATGCCCACATCCTATGAATGAATGAAAGAAAACCACTGCACAGTGGGCCAGGAGGCAATTCAGGCTGGGGGAGAACAAAGAAAAGAGGGGGATTTGATAATGAGGGGGACTGAGAGCATCATTTATAAGCAGGATTGAGAGTCCTGCATGGTGTGTTGCCTGCCTGGTGCCAAGATAAGGGGCAGCTAGAACCGGCTTGAAAGTATAATCGAGTGCGGGGGTGGGGGAAATGGGGGAGGATCCAGATGTTGTGCGTGTTGGGACCAACAACCTCAGTAAAAATAGGCAAAAGGTCCTATTTGGGCAATATCAGGAAAGCTATCAGAAGAGAGAAATAAGAAAGAGGTGAATACAGCATCAGTGCTGAGGAACAGATTCCAGTGAATGGACCAAATAAGAATTCGAAATATACGAATGCACTGAGTGTAAGGAATAAATTCAATAATCTCCACGCACAAATTCAAATTTAAGATTTTGCTATAGGATCAATTACTGAGACATATTTGCAGAATCGTTAGGATTGGGAACTAAACATATCCGGTTAGAAGGTTCACAGGATGGACATGGGGAAATGACAGAAGAGGTGGAGCAGCTTTATTGATTAGAAACACAAAGACTTCAATGGTGAGGGAGGTTATAATGAGGGGAAAGCATTCAGTGCAACTGAGGAGCAGAAAAGGCTCTAAAACTGTCATAGATATTGTATGCACCACCCATCCTTCCCCCCCACACACACACACCCACCGCCAGCAGCAGCTCTGAGGTGCTGGATTGTATATATCCAGAAATTAGACAAGTGTGTAACAAAGCCAGTGTATTATTAATGGGGAAGTTTAACTTTAACTTAGATTGGGAGAGAGACAAGCGCTCTGTCAGAAAGGTAGTGAATTGCTGCTGTGTGTCCAGAATAGTTTCCAACAGCAATAGGTCCTGGATACAACAAGGGGACAAGCAAAATTGGAATTAGTAATGAATAATGAGCCAGATTTAGTTAGCAACTATTTGTGCATGAACATTTATCAAATAGTGATCATAACACGATCGAGTTCAATGTCACATTTCAAAGTGAAAAGCATGAATCAGCTGCTCGAGTTTGAGATTAAAGTAAGGGCCGACTTTAACGAGATGAGACAGAAAATCTGCTCATGGGTAAAACAACTGAAGAGCAGTGGGGAATATTTAAAGAAATATTCAACCAGAAACAAAACCAGTTTATACCTGAGAGGGAAAAGCTCCACTTCTTAGAACAAACAACAATGGACAATTAAATGGATAAAAGAATAGAACTAAAAACAAGGGCTTACAATAAAGCAAATAAAATAACAGGTTCTGCTGAATGGGAAAGATACAAAGGGCCACAAAGCAGCTTCGAAGTGCCACCAAAAGGGATTCTGAAAGGGAACATGTAAGGGAAATCAAAATCAATAAGGAGAAATGTTACAGTTCCATAAAAGGGAAGCTGGGAGGTCAGGAGCAATGTTGGTCATTAAAGACTGAAAGTGAGGGATCTTGTTAGTGACAATGGGGAAATGACAGCCATGTTAAATAAATACTTTACCTCAAGTTTTGCAGTAGAAAAGGAAAAGGATTTGCCTGAAGTCCCAAAGGAATTAACAGAGGATCAGGGACAGGGACTGAATAAAATTTCATGTCAGTAAAATATCCGTAATGAGGAAATTAATGGAACTAAAGAGTGACAAATTCACAGAACCTGGGTTTCCATCTGAGGGTGATAAAGGTAGTAACAGATCACAGTGTAGACACCCTGACTATAATCTTTCAGAATGATTCCTGAAGAAGGGCTCATGCCCGAAACGTCGATTCTCCTGCTCCTTGGATGCTGCCCGACCTGCTGCGCTTTTCCAGCAACACATTTTCAGCTATAATCTTTCAGAGTTCCCTGGATACAGCAGTCATACCTCAGATTGGAAAATTGCAAATGTCACTTCACATTTAACAAGGATGTGAGAGAAAAACCAGGAAATTACAGGTCACTAAGCCAATATTTGTGGTGTGGAAATTGTTGGGATCTATAATCAAGGATGGGGGTAACTGGTCAGTTAATCAGGGAGAGTCAGCATGGATTCGTGACAAGTTGGTCACGCTGAAAAAAATCTCATTTTTTTTGAAGAGGATACGAAAGTCCTGGACACAGTAATGTCTGTGGATGTTGTTTACAGGGACTTCCAGAAGGCATTTGATAAAGTCCCATGTAAGAAACCGTCAACTGAGGTAGAAATCCACAGAATTGAGGCTAAAATACTGACACACTTGGAAATTGGTTGAGTGACAGGTCATCGAAAATAGGGATAATGGGTAAGTGCTGAAATTGTCAGGATGTGACCAGTGGTGTCCAATAGGAATGCGTGTTTATGCCTCAGTTATTTACAATATTTATTAATGAATTAGATAATGACATAGAAAGTCAGATACTCTAGTTTTCTAATGACACAAAGTTAGGCAGCATTGTAGGTAGTGTCAATAGAGTCAGAGAATCATACAGCATTCATCCAGTGCAGTCTTTAACAGAGTATAATTTATCTTTGATTGACAACTCCTTGACCTCCATCTCTCTGTCTTACTCTCTCTCCCCTCTCCGTCCCCACCCACCCCCCCTCTGCCTCAGCTGCACAGATCTCACTTTGAATTCCACCCTTCTTTCTCTCTCCAAGCTCTATCCCCCACTCTCTCAGTTCTCCGGCTCTCTCTCTCTCTCTCCTTGAACTCCATCTCTCTCTCTCTCTCTCTGAGCCCTACCCCTCGCTCCATTTGAGCTGCTGGGACTCTGATCTGCGCCAATTCCAGTGAATCCCATGGATAATAATGACGGGATATTTGGAGTGTGAGTTTGATGATGGAAATGTGAACCAATACAGCAAAGACATTACAGATGGTTTGTACAGACAGCAAAGCCCAAACCAGAGCATTGTGTCAATCAACACAGAACTTATGAAAGCTTCAATAAAAGAGGTTATTAATGTGATTCCCAGAGATGTGTCATTATTCTAGTTACAAATGGCTCTTTCCCAGTGAAGGTCCATCCTGCTGAATATTAGATACAGCTGGGCTTTGGAGAAATATTGAGCAGTTGGAGTGTAATGTGGGGAGTGTGACCTTGTTCACTTTCACAATAACCATTTAAATGTGACTGGAACGTTGCTAAGTCCAAATAGCAAAACTTGCCATTGGGTATAATCCATTAGGTGTGATAAATACAGAAACTCGCTTAGTTCTAGTTATCAGTGAGTTCTTGTCAACATTCTTTTAACAAATCAATTTTTGACAAGAACAAAAGATTGTCTCTTCACTCTGAGGCTGTGCCCTTGGGTCGTCAACTCTCCGATTATTGGAAACATCTTCTCCATGTCCACTCGATCCAGGCCTCTCTGTATTCTGTAAGTTTCAATGACATTCCCTCTTATCCTTCTAAACTCCATCAAGTACAGAACCAATGTCCTCAATGACTCCTCATACAAACATCTTTGTATTTTCTGAGCAACCTCACTAAATCTACCTGTTGATCTATTTCCAGATACAAAAATACAGTGTCTGAATTCTCTAATACCTCTGAATTTGTTCATCTAATAACAGGAAGTTTACTTTTGGAATTGTCCAGTTCTTTTTTGATCTCAAGCTTTTTCTGATCCCCTGCTCCATTATACTCACTACTTGAAAACCTGTACATGACTGAATGGTTCCTCAAAAACTGGGAGAGGAATTAAGGATGCTGGTTTTATGTTGAGGTTTACCTACAACTTGACAAGTAGGACACATTTTATAAAACTACACCACATCTTTATCCAATTGTGGCTCAGTAAAATACCTGTTTCTGGATGCCTGTGTTTTCCTAATCCCCATGTGGCCTGCCATGGGACTCTCATGTGCCCCTTGTACTATCTCCTTATGATAGCTGGGTGGGACCACTAGCCAATATCTAACCGACCATTCTTCATCTGGGGGTCCATGGGGGGGGGGAGTCTCCACTTCCTCATCAGCCTCCATTCTGAAGGTAATAACTCTCTGAAACCCCTCCAGCCTCGACCTCAGTATGAGCTGACTGTGCTCATTTATTTCATTCAGGATCTGCTTTTTGGATCTGCTGTAATTAGGGACATCATACCAAACACTGCATCTGGATTATCTTCACTCTTTCGGAAAGTTTCAGTGATTCTTTCACTTGCTGTGGTGTCACATCAGCCCTTATTGATGAATTTTGTTTAACCGTTGCCCTGGTTACCTCACACAAAGGAGAGAGACCAGGAACCTGTTCCTGTCATTATTCTGTTTCTTGGCCCTCCTTTGGAAATTCTGTAATTATCGAGGAAGCGACTGCCTTTAGTCCTGACAAATCATTCCCCAGAAGGAAATCGACTCCCTCAACAGGGAATGTTTTCCCCACTCCGACAATTACTTCTCCTGATAATAAATCACATTCCAGTTGTACCTTTCAGAATGAAAGTGGAATATATTCTCCATCAATCCCATTGATTAATATCTTAGCTCCCATCGAGCTCTGTGGAGGGAAAATCAATTCTTTCTCCAGTAAAAGTGATTGTGTTGAGCCTGTATCTCTCAGTTTGGTTCTGGGTTTAGCTGAAGAAAAAGGAGTCACCATTCCTTTTAATAAAAATCCTGTCCACCTCTCATCTACCTTCCAACTTCCTTTACTAATGACAGAATTCACCTCCAGTCTTTTTGTTATAGTTACAGCTACAACCTGCTCTGTGGGATTGTCAGTTTGTGTTCCCTTCTCTGACCTATTTTTACTTACCCGTATAAATCCCATGAGTTTACCTCACAATTTTCAACATTCCAAACACACATGGCCCACCTTATGCCAGGAGAAACATTTCAGCTTCTGATCTTCACTTCCACCCTCAGCAATTTCCTTCTTAATCTGAGGAGGAGTTCTCGGGCTGTTCCCTCCTGTCCATTCTCTCCCCTGGCTACCTGCCTTCCTCACACTCTCCCACTTTTTATTTTTCTCCCATTTCTGGGCCTGATGGGAATAAGGTTTCTGGATTGATCTCCCATCAGGTGACTTCTCCACCTCCTGATGCTGCTTGGCTTGTTGTGCTCTTCCAGCCTCCTGTTTGTCTACTTTGGATTCCAGCATCTGCAGGGTTTTGGCTTTAACGAAGTCTATAATCATTAGCCATTCTAGCTGCTTGTCTTACTGTCGTTCCCCTTTGGTCTTCGACATGAATGGTTCTAGAAGGGAAAGAAATTTTAAATTCTTCTCAAAGGATACTTCTCTGAGAGCATTGTAAGTATTCTCAGCTGTTCATGCTCTTATCCACCTGTCAACATTATTTTGTTGAACTCTCTTAAACTCAGTACAGGTTTGTCCAGGCTGTTTGTGTATGTTCTGAAACATCTGCCTGTATGTTTCTGGGGCCAACTCATATGTGCTTAGAATAGCCATTTTCACCTCCTCATGATCCTGAGAACATTCCTCTGACAGGGATGTAGAAACCTCTTGTGCTTCCCAAGTTCATTTTTGGACAGGCAAGGTCCAACCTGTTTTTCCCACCTCGCTTGTGTTGCTATCTTCACTAACGACATGAAAAATGCTTCCACATCCTTCTCTTCATTGTTATAGAGTCATATAGCAAATAAACAGGCCCTTCTGTTTGTCGACATGTCGATGCCAATCAGTAATCACCAAACTCCATTTACCTGCACTTGGTCCGTAGCTTTCCATGCCCTGGCATTTTATGTGCTCGTCTGGATGTTTCTTAAATGTTGTGAGAGGAGCTGCCTCCACCACCTTCTCAAACAGCACATTCCATATTTCTACCACCCTCTGGGGAAAAAAGTCCTCAAAACCCCTCTAAACCACTTTTTCACACGGTAAGCTTATTCCCTCTGGTCATAGACATGTCTGCCATGGGGAAAAGATTCTCACAATTGACTTTGTCTATGCCTTTCATATTTTTGTATACCTCAATCAGATTCCCCCCAGAGAAAACAAACCCAGTCTATCCAGTCTCTCCTCATAACTAACACTTTCCATCCCAGGGAACATTCTGATTAATCTCCTCTGCATCCTCTCCAATCCAATCACGTTCTTCCAACAGTGTCATGACCAGAAATGTGCACAGTATTCCAGACATGATCTAACCAATGCTCTGTCAGGTAACAACAAGAATTCTTCCTTTCTATATTCTACACCCTGGCCAATGATTACAAGCATCCCATATGCTTTCTTCACCACCCAGTCGAGTTGATGCCTTCCGGGATCGATGGACTTGTACACCAAGGTCCCTTCGTTCCTCAGTACTCCCAAGGAACATAAGAACATAAGAACTAGGAGCAGGAGTAGGCCGTCTGGCCCTTCAATCCAGTTCTGCCATTCAATAAGATCATGGTTGACCTTTTCATGGACTCAGCTCCACATAAGACCTAAAGACATAGGAACGGAAGGAAGACCATTTGGCCCATCGAGTCCACTCCGCTATTCAATCATGGGTGATGGGCATTTAAGGGCAGTTACCCGCACTCTCCCTGTAGCCCTTAATTCATTGCAAGATTAAGAATTTATCAATCTCTGCCTTGAAGATATTTAATATCTCGGCCACCACTGTGCTCTGTGGCAATGAATTCCACAGGCCATAACTCTCTAGCTGAAGAAATGTCTCCTCAGTTCCGTTTTCAACTGATCCCCTCTAACTCTAAGGATGTGCCCACGGATGCTAGTATCCCTACCTAACAGAAACAATTTCCCAGCATCCAACCTTTCTAAGCCATGCATTATCTTGTAAGTTTCTAATAGATCTCCCCTCAATCTTCTAAACTCGAATGAATACAATCCCAGGATCCTTGGCCGTTCATCATATATTAGACTTACCATTCCAGGGCTCATCCGTGTGAATCTCCACTGGACACGGTCCAGTGCCAGTATGTCCTTTCTGAGGTGTGGGGTCTAAAACTGGACACAGTGTTTTAAATGGGGCCTAACCAGAGCTTTATAAAGTCTCAGTAGCACATCTCATTTTACATTCCAATCGTCTTGAGATAAATGGCAATATTACATTTGCTTTCTTAACCACAGACTCAACCTGCAAGTCAACCTTTAGAGAATCCGGGACTAGCATTCCCAGATCCCTTTGTACTTTGGCTTTATGAATTTTCTCACCGTTTAGAAAATAGACCATGCCTGTATTATTTTTTCTAAAGTGCAAGACCTGGCATTTGCTCTCACTGTATCTCTTAATTCCTTTATTGTTAAAAAAAATCTGTCTTAGCTTTAAAACATTTACTGAGGTAGCATCAATTTCTTAATTGAGCAAGGAATTTCATAGATTTATGACTCTCTGGGTGAAGATGTTCCTTCTCAATTCAGTCCTAAATCTGCTCCCCCGAATTTTGAGGCTAAACCCTCTTGTTTTAGTTTCACCTGCCAGTGGGAACATCCTCTCTACTTCTGTCTTATCTATTCTCTTTATAATTTTATTTGTTTCTATAAGGTTCCCCTCATTCTTCTAAGTTCCAATGAATATATCCCAGTCTACGCAGTCTCCCTTCATAAGCCAACCCCCTCAACCCCAGAATGAGCCTAGTGAACTTTCTCTGCACCCCTCTAGTGCCAGTATAGCCTTTTTCAAGTAAGGAGACCATTACTGCACGCAGTACTCCAGGTGTTGTCTCACCAGCACCCTGTACAGCTGCAACATAACCTTCCTGCTTTTTAAACTCAATCCCTTTAGCAATGAAGGACAAAATTCCATTTGTCTTCCTAATTGCTTGTTGTATGATCTCATGGTAGCTAAGTGCTTAAGAATTGCTGTAATGCTTGAACTTTCAGCTTTATTTCTTCATTTTCTCCGTAAAACTAAAAATATCTGCAACGTGTAACTTTGAACGTTTTTCTTTCTTTCTACCTTGTTCTTACGATTCTGTACTGAGGTCCTTGTACCTTAGATGGCACCTTGTGAGGTGGTGTTACATACTTTTCACTGTACTCCAATACTTTTGTACTCGAGTACACGTGGAAATAAACTTAAATAAAAATCAAATCAATATCAATAACACCACCAATTTATGTGGCCTCTGAAAACTTTATAATTATACAATCACAGTCAATTTGTTGATGTACATTACAAACAGCAAGGGTCCCAGCCCCAATCCCTGTCTTACACCACTGGTCACAGGCTTCCAATCACAAAGACAACCCTCCACCATCACTCTTTGCCTCATATTTGGATCCAATTTGCCAAAATGCCTTGGATCCCATGGACTCTTACCATAACTCCAGGAAAGGCAAGAGTGGTAGGCAAGTAGTACAGGAGTCTTCTATGGCTATCCCCATTTCAAACAAGTATGCTGTTTTGGAAAATGTAGGGGATGATGGAAACTCAGGGGTACTTAGCATGAGCAGCCAAGTTTCTGGTATTGACACTGGCTCTAATGTAATGAGAGGTACGTCGGGTTCCAAACGATAGACTGTGTTAGGGGACTCTCTAGCCCGAGGTATAAACAGACGTTTCTGTGGGCAGCAGTGAAAAATCAGAATGGTGTGTTGCTTCCCTGGTGCCCGGATCAAGGATGTCTCAGAGAGGGTGCAGAATGTTCTCAAGGTGGAGACGGACCAGCAGGAGGTCATTGTACACTTTGGAACCAACGACACAGGAAGGGAAAAGGTTGAGATTCTGAAGGGAGATCGCAGAGAGTTAGGCAGGAATTTGAAAAGGAGGTCCTCGAGAGTAGTAATATCTGAATTACTCCTGGTGCTATGAGCTAGTGAGGGCAGGAATAGGAGGATAGAGCAGATGAATGCATGGCTGAGGAGCTGGTGTTCGGGAGAAGGATTCACATTTTTGGATCTTTGGAAGTTGTTTTGAGGTAGACGTGAACTGTACAAGAAGGACGGATTGCACCGAAATTGGAAGGGGACTAATATACTGGCAGGAAAATTTGCTCGAGCTGCTCGGGAGGATTTAAACTAGTAAGATGGGCGGGTGGGACCCAGGGAGATAGTGAGGAAAGATTTCAATCTGAGATTGGTACAGTTGAGAACAAAGGCAAGTCAAACAGTCAGGAGAGGCAGGGACAAAGCAGAGAACAAGGTAGAACTGATAAATTAAACTGCATTTATTTCAATGCAAGAGGCCTAACAGGGAAGGAAGATGAACTTAGGGCGTGGTTAGGAACATGGGACTGGGATATCATAGCAATTACAGAAACATAGCTCAGGGATGGGCAGGACTGGCCGTTTAATGTTCTAGGATACAAATACAAGGAAGGACAGAAAGGGAGGCACAAGAGGAAGGAGAGTGGCATTTTTGATAAGGGATAGCATTACAGCTGTACTTAGGGAGGATATTCGCGGAAATACATTCAGGGAAGTTATTTTGGTGGAACTGAGAAAAAAGAAGGGGATGGTCACCTTTTTGGGATTATATTATAGCCCCCCTCCAGTAGTCAGCGGGAAATTGAGAAACAAGTTTGTAAGGAGATTTCAGTTATCAGTAAGAATAATGGGGTGGTTACAGTAGGGGATTTTAACTTTCCAAACATAGACTGGGACTGCCATAGTGTTAAGGGTTTAGATGGAGAGGAATTTGTTAAGTGTGTACAAGACAATTTTCTGATTCAGTATGTGGATGCACCTACTAGAGAAGGTGCAAAACTCGACCTACTCTTGGGAAATAAGGCAGGGCAGGTGACTGAGGTGTCAGTGGAGGAGCACTTTTGGTCAGCGACCATAATTCTATTCATTTTAAAATAGTGATGGAAAAGGTTAGACCAGATCCATAAGTTGAAGTTCTAAATTGGAGGAAGGCTAATTTTGCCAGTATCAGGCACGGTGGCACAGTGGTTAGCACTGCTGCCTCACAGTGCCAGAGACCGGGTTCAATTCCCACCTTAGGCAACTGTCTGTGTGGAATTTGCACATTCTCCCTGTGTCTGTGTGGGTTTCCTCCGGGCGCTCCGGTTTCCTCCCACAGTTCAAAAATGTGCAGGTTAGGTCAATTGGCCATGCTAAATTGCCCATAGTGTTAGGTGAAGGGGTAAACATAGGGGAATGGGTCTGGTTGGGTTGCTCTTCGGAGGGTCAGTATGGACATGTTGGGCTGAAGGGCCTGTTTCCACACAAAGTAATCTAATCTAAAACTCTGAAAAGCTGATTAGGGGCAGTTGCTCGCGGGTAAAGGGACAGCTGGAAAATGGGAAGCCTTCAGAAATGAGATAACTTGAGTCCAGAGAAAGTATATTTTAGTTAGGGTGAAAGGAAAGGCTGGTACATGTAGGGAATATTGGATGACAAGAGAAGTTGAGGGTTTGGTTAAGAAAAAGAATGAAGCATATGTCAGGTATAGACAGGATAGATCGAGTGAATCCTTAGAGGTGTACAAAGGCAGTAGGAGTATACTTAAGAGGGAAATCAGGAGGGCAACAAGGGGACATGAGATAGCTTTGGCAAATATGGTTAAGGAGAATCCAGAGGGGTTTTACAAATACATTAAGGACAAGAGGGTAACTAAGGAGAGAATAGGGACCCTCAAAGATCAGCAAGGCGACCTCTGTGTGCAGCTGCAGGAGATGGGGCAGATACTAAACGAGTATTATGCTTCAGTTTAACTGTGGAGAAGGATATTGAAGATATAGAATGTAGGGAAATAGATGGTGACATCTTGAAAAGTGTTCATATTACAGACGAGGAGGTGCTAGATGTCTTGAAATGCATAAAAGTGGATAAATCCCAGGACCTAATTAGGTGTACCTGAGGACTCTGTGGGAAGCTAGGGAAGTGATTGCTGGGCCTCTTACTGTGATATTTGTATCCTCAATAGTCACAGATGATGTGCCAGAAGACTGGAGGTTCACTAATTAGTGTCACTATTTAATAAAGGTGGTAAGGACAAGCCAGGGAACTGTAGACCAGTGAGCCAGACGTCGGTTGTGAGGAAGTGTTTGGAAGGAAGCCTGAGGGACAGATTGTCCATATATTTGGAAAGGCAAAGACTGATTAGGGATAGTCAGCATGGTTTTGTGCATGGGAAATCATGTCTCACAAACTTGATTGAGTTTTTTGAAGAAGTAACAGAAAGAATTGATGAAGGCAGAGCGTTAGACAGGATCTGTATAGACTTCAGTAAGGCATTCGACAAGGTTCCCCATGGGAGATAGGTTAGCAAGGTTAGATCTCATGGAATACAGGAGAACTAGCCATTTGGATACAGAACTGGCTCAAAGGTAGAAGACAGAGGATGGTGGTGGAGAATGTTTTTCAGACTGGAGGCCTGTGACCAGTGGAGTATCATAAGGATTGGTGCTGGGTCAACTACTTTTTGTCATTTACATAAATGATTTGGATATGAACATAGGCGGTAGAGTTAGTAAGTTTGCAAATGACACCAAAATTGGAGTTGTAGTGGACAGCGAAGAAGGTTACCTCAGATTACAACAGGATCTTGATCCGATGGGCCATTGGGCTGATGAATGGCAGATGGAGTTTAATTTAGATAAATGCAAGGTGCTGCATTTGGGAAAGCAAATCTTAGCAGGACTTATACACTTAATGGTAAGGTCTTCGGGAGTGTTGCTGAACAAAGAGACCTTGGACTGCAGGTTCATAGCTGCTTGAAAGTAGAGTCATAGGGAGATAGTATAGTGAAGAAGACATTTGGTATGCTTTCCTTTATTGGTCAGAGTATTGAGTATAGGAGTTGGGAGGTCACCGAGGCCACTTTTGGAGTATTGCATTCAATTCTGGTCTCCTTCCTATCAGAAAGATGTTGTGAAACTTGAAAGGGTTCAGAAAAGATTTACAAGGATGTTACCAGGGTTGGAGGATTTAAGCTATAGGGAGAGATTAAATAGGCTGGGGATTTTTTCCCTGGAGTGTCAGAGGCTGAGGAATGACCTTACAGAGGTTTATAAAATCATGAGGGGCATGGATAGGGCAAAGAGACCAAGTCTTTTCCCTGGAGTAGTGGAGCCCAGTACTAGAGGGCATAGGTTTACGGTAAGAGGGGAAAGATATAAAAGAGACTTGAGGAGCAACTTTTTTATGCACAGGGTAGTGCGAGTGCAGAATGGGGTGCCAGAGGAAGTGCTGGAGGCTGGTACAATTGCAACATTTAAAAGGCATCTGGATGGGTATATGAATAGGAAGGGTTTGGAGGGATCTGGGCCAGGAGTTTGCAGGTGGGACTAGATTGGGTTAGGATGTCTGGTCAGCATGGGCAAGTTGGACCGAAGGGTCTGTTTCTGTTTCCATGCTGTACATCTCTATGACTCTAGGAGGAGGCTGTTCAGTCCTTCGTGTCAGTGCTAGCTGTTTACTAACCTCACTCACAATGAACATCTCCATTGAATGTTTATTGTTGGGAAGTAATTGAATCTGGGTTTAGAGACAGAATGTCTGACAAATATGAACAGACCAGAGTAAGTCAGCATGGATTTAAAAAGGGTCAGACATCTTTAACTAACCTGGTTACATGTTTTAACGAGGTCACTAATGTGTGAGATAAGGGAATGTGTTGTTTATTTGGACGTCCAGATGACATTCAAGGAAGTTCCACACAAGTGTTATAATGTTATAGTTGGAACAAAGAGATGACAGATAAACATATTCTGGATCTTTCTGCACAAATGAATTCTCAAATAAATCTCAGACATGTTGGTGAACCTGGAGTTTTATCAGAGGAAGGAGCTGAAGGAAATTAGTTGTTGGAGGAAAATGGTTCTGGGAAAATTAAAGTGTGTTAAATCAGCAGGGCCAAATAATCTATTTTCAGGAGTGCTTTGGAAAATATTAGAAACGTTGATGGTTATCTGTTTGTCGACTGTGGAATAGGTCCTACAGAATGGAAGGAGCTAATTTAACATGATTATTGAAAAAGAGAGAGAGAGAGAGAGAGAGAGAGAGGGAAAATAAGAAATGTTAGACCAATTAGCCGGAAATCAGCAGTGGAGAAAATGCCCAAGTTCATTATAAAATATTTTATTGCTTAGCACTTTGAAAACAGTGACAGAACTGGACAGAGTCAGCATGGATTGTCAAAAGGGAAATCGACTGGAATTGTTTGAGGATGTACTGAATGGATTTGATAAGGTGGGGGCCCGTGGATGTGATTGATTTGGATTTTGTAAGGGGAGTAGATAGGCGATTCTGTGGTCAAAAACGAGACTCACGAATAGCATGTTGCCTCCCAGTTGTACCGCTCAGGGATGTCTCAGATTGGCTGCAGGACAATCTGAAGGGGTGGGTGAACAGCTAGCTGTGATGGTTCACATAGGCACCAATAATATCGGTAATAAATGGAATGAGGTCTTACAAGCAGAATTTAGGGAGTTAGGAACCATATTAAAATGTAGGATCTCAGAGGTAGTAATCTCAGGATTGCGACCAGTGCCATGTGCTCGTCAGAGTCGAAATGAAAATACAGGCAGGCTGAATGCGTGGCTTGAGAGATGGTGCAGGAGGGAGGGGTTCAGATTTTTGGGACATTGGGACTGGTTCCTGAAGAGGTGGGACAATTACAAATCGAGCGGTCTACACCTGGGCAGGACTGGAACCAATGTCCTGTGGGATATGTTTGATCACGCTCTTGGGGAGGGTTCAAAATAGTGTAGCAGAGGGATGGGAACCAACTGAGGAGGTTAGTGGACAATAAGGAGGGAGTAACTAAAGCCTGTCAGGAACTAGATATTGAAGTCAGCATGACTAAGGTTAAGAGTAGGTAGGGAGCAGATGATTAACACAAAGGGACAAATGGTCTGAGGTGCATTTGTTTTAATGTGAGAAGTGTAGTAGGTAAGGCAGAGGAATTTAGGGCTTGGATTAGTATCTGGGAGTACGATGTTATTGCTATGACTGAGACTTGGTTGAGGGAAGGGCAAGATTGGCAACTAAATATCCCAGGATATAGATGCATCAGGCGGATAAAGAGAGGGAGGTAAAAGGGGTGGAGGAGTTGCATTACTGGTCAGAGTGGATATCACAGCTGTACTGAAGGAGGGCACTATGGAGGACTCGAGCAGTGGGGAAATATGGGCAGAGCTCAGAAACAGGAAGGGTGCAGTAACAATGTTGATGCTATCCTACAAGCCTCCTAACAGTGAACGTGGGATAGAGGTACAAATATGTAAACAGATTATGGAAAGATATAGGAGTAACAAGGTGGTGGTGATGGAAGATTTTAATTTTCCCAACATTGACTTGGATTCACTTAATGTTAGAAGTTAAGATTAGATTAGATTAGATTAGATTAGATTAGATTACAGTGCGGAAACAGGCCCTTCGGCCCAACAAGTCCACACCGACCCGCCGAAGCGAAACCCACCCATACCCCTACGTTTACCCCTTACCTAACACTACGGGCAATTTAGTATGGCCAATTCACCAGACCCTGCACATCTTTTGGATGGTGGGAGGAAACCGGAGCACCCGGAGGAAACCCACGCAGACACGGGGAGAACGTGCAAACTCCACACAGTCATTCGCCTGAGGCTGGAGCAGAAGATGGAGCAGAATTTGTAAGGAGCATCCAGGAGGATTTTACAGAGTGATGTGGAAATAGTCTAACTCAGGAAGGGGCCATACTGGACCTGGTATTGGGGAATGAGCCCGGCCAGGTGGTTGAAATTTCAGTAAGGGATTATTTTAGTAACAGTGACCACAATTCCATAAGTTTTAGAATGCTCATGGACAAAGACGAGAGTGGTCCGAAAGGAAGAGGGCTAAACTGGGGGACGGCCAACTATAGCAAAATTTGGCAGGAGCTGGGGAATGTGGATTGGGAGCAGCTGTTTAAAGGGAAATCCACATTTGATATGTGGGAGGCTTTTAAAGAGAGGTTGACTAGAGTCAGGACAGACATGTCCCTGTGAAAATAAGGGATTGAAATGGCAGGATTAGGAAACGCTGGATGACAGATGAAATTGTGAGACTAGCTAAGAGGAAAAAGGATGCATACATAATGTCTAGGTAGCTGAAAACAGACTAAGCTTTGTAAGAATATCGTGAAAGTAAGACCAATCTAAAATGAGGAATTAAAAGGGCTAAAAGGGGTCACGAAATATCATTAACAAACAGGATGAAGGAAAATCCCAAATCCTTTTATTCATATATAAGGAGCAAGAGGGTGACTAGAGAAAGGGTTGGCCCACTCAAGGACAAAGGAGGAAAGTTATGTGGGGAGTCAGAGAAAATGGATGAGATTCTTAATGAGTGCTTTACGTCAGTATTCACCAAGGAGAGGGAAGTGACAGATGTTGAAGTTGGGGATAGATGTTTGATTACTCAGGGTCAAGTCAGTTTAAGGAGGGAGGAAGTGTTGGGTATTTTAAAAGGCATCAAGGTGAACAAGTCCCCAGGTCGGGATGGGATCGATCCCAGCTTACTGAGGGAAGCAAGAGAGGAAATAGCTGGGGCCTTAATCGATATCTTTGTAGCAACCTTGAACATGGATGAGGTCCCAGAGGGCTGGAGAATTGCTAATGTTTAAGAAGGGTAGCCAGGATAATCCAGGTAACTATCAACCAGTGAGCCTGATGTAGTGGTAGGGAAGCTGCTGGAGAAGATACTGAGGAGTAAGATCTATTTACATTTGGAAGAAAATTGACTTATCAGTTATAGGCAGCATGAATTTGTGCAGGGAATGTCATGTCTTACCAACTTTATTGAAATTTTTGAAGAAGTGATGAAGTTGATTGATGAGGGAAGGGCTGTGGATGTCATACACATGGATTTCAGGAATGCATTTGATAAAGTTCCCCATGGTAGCCTGATAAAAAAATTAAAGTCGCATGGGATCCAGAGTGTACTCACTAGATGGATAGAAAACAGGCTGGGCAACAGAAGACAGACAGTAGTAGTGGAAGGAGTTTCTCAAAATGGAGAACAGGAATCTGTGCTTGTACCACACTTGTTTTTGATATACATAAATAATCTGGAGGAAGGTATAGGTGGTCTGATTAGCAAGTTTGCAGATGACACTAATATTGGTGGAGTAGCAGATAGTGAAGGGGCCTGTCAGAGAATGCAGCAGAATATAGATAGATTGGAGAGTTGGGCAGAGAAACGGACGGATGGAGTTCAAACCAGGCAAATGCGATCTGATGAATTTTGGAAGATCCAAATCTGGAGTAAACTGTACGGTGAATGGAACGCCCTGGAAAAATTGATGCCCAGAGAGACCTGTGTGTTCAGGTCCATTGTACCCTGGAGGTGGTAACACAGGTCGATAGAGTGGTCAAGAAGGCATATGGCATACCTTCCTTCACCAGACGTGGTATTCAGTACAAGAGTTGGCAGGTCATATTAGAATTATATCGGACTTTGGCTTGGCCACATTTGGAATACTGCGTACAGTTCTGGTTGCCACATTACCAGAAAGATGTGGATGCTTTGGAGAGGGTGCAGAGGAGGTTCACCAGGATTGCCTGGTATGGAGGGCATTAGCTATGAAGAGAGGTTTAGTAGATTAGGATTATTTTCATTAGAAAGTCGAACATTGAGGGGGGACCTGATTGGGGTCTACAAAATCATGAGAGGTATAGACAGATAGCGAGAAACTTTTTCCCAGAGTGGGGGACTCAATTACTCGGGGTCATGAGTTCAAGGTGAGAGTGGAAACATTTAAGGGAAATATGTGTGGAAGGTTCTTCACACAGAGAGGGATTGGTCCTGGAACACGTTGCCAGTGGAGATGGTAGAGGCAGGCACAATAGCATCATTTAAGATATATCTAGATAGGTACATGGATGGGCAGGGAGCAAAGGGAGACAGAGCCTTGGAAAATTGATGACAGGTTTAGATGGAGGATATGGACCAGTGCAGGCTAGTAGGGCCGAAGGGCCAGTTCTTGTGCTGTAATTTTCATTGCTCTTTGTTCTTTGAACTGAGGAAACTCAAAGGAACAGAGTGAGCTTGGGGTGCTTCTCCACTGATCCCTGAATGTGGCAAGACAGGTTAACAGAGCAGTTATGAAGGCATAGGGACACTTGCCTTTGTCATGTCATGTATTGGTTATAAAAGCATGAGGAGATGTTGTAGTTAAGCAGAACATTGGTTAGGCCACAGCTGGAGTACTGTGTGCAGTTCAGGTCACCACATTGTAGGAAGGATGTGATTGCACTGGATGTGGTACAGAGGGGAATCACCAGGATGTTGTGTGCGATGGAACCTCTCAGTGATGAAGAGAAATTGGATCAGCTCGGGTTGTTTTCTTCAGAGCAGAGAAGGTGGAGGGGGGACCTGGTAGAGGTGTATAAGGTTATGAGGGGAATGGACAGGGAGGAGAGAAAGCAGCTGTTCTCCTTCTTGCGAGGGTCAATAACAAGTTGGCTCACATTCAATGTGAAAGATAGGAGGTTTCAAGATGTTTGAGGAATGTTTTTTACCCAGAGTGTGGTGGGGGTCTGGAATGCACAGCCTGGGAGGGTAGTTGAGGAGGGAAACCTCACAAACTTTAAAAAGTACTTGGTGAGCAGTTGAAATATCATAACATTCAAGCTATGGGCCTCATGTTGGAAAGTGGGACTGGTGTAGGTTCAGTGTAGGAGAAAGTGAGGTCTGCAGATGCTGGAGATCAGAGCTGGAAATGTGTTGCTGGAAAAGCGCAGCAGGTCAGGCAGCATCCAGGGAACAGGAGAATCGACGTTTTGGGCATAATGGGCTGAAGGGCCTCTTCTGTACTGTATGACTTTATGATTCTGTTGTGTGCAGTTTTGGTCTCCTTATCTGAGGAAGGATGTTCTGGCTGTGGGGGGAGGGCAGCGAAGATTTACCAGACTGATTCCTGGGATGACAGCACTTAGATGTGATGAGAAATTGGATCAGTTAGGATTATATTCACTGGAGGTTAGAAATTTGAGAGGAATCACATTGAAACCTGTAAAATCCTAACAGGACAAGACCGGAAAATACAGGAATTATGTTCCTGATGACTGGAGAGTCTAGAACCAGGAATTACAGTTTAAAGAAAAGGGAAAGGCCATTTCGGACTGCGATGAGGAGACATTTCTTTAGCCAGAGAGTGGGAAGCTAGTGGAATATTCTGTCACAGAAAGCAGTCGAGCCCAAAACATTAAATGTTTTCAAGAAGGCGACAGGTATAGATCTTAGGACTAAAGGGATTAAAGGTTATGGAGAAAAAGTGGGAATAGGGGACTAAGTTGGATGATCAGCCATAGTCATATTGACTGGCAGAGCCCACTTGAAGGGCTGAATGGCCTCTTCCTGCCCCTAGTTCTTTTGTTTCTGTGTTTGACAGACTGTTCATAAACACGGAAACCTATGGAATCATAGAGTCATAGAGTCATCGAGTCCTACAGCACAGAGACAGGCCCTTTGGCCCAAACTGGACCGTGCTGACCAAAGTGTCCATCCACACTAACCCCATTTCCCTGCACTTGGCCCATTTCCTTCAAATTACATACTATCTATGTATTTGTCCAAATGCCTTTTAAACGTTGTTAATGTACCCGCCTCAATCACTTCCACTGGCAGCTCATTCCATATGAGTACCACCCTCTCTGTAAAAATGTTGCCCCTCAGGTTCCCGTTTATTCTAACCTTCAACTGATGCCCTCTAGACCTTTATTCCCCAACCCTGGGACAAAGACTGAGTGCATTCACCCTATCCATGTCTCTCAAGATCTTATACACTTCTAAAAGATTCCCCTTTAGTCTCCAACACTCTTAAGAAAAATGTCCTAGCTTGTCCAACCTCACCCAAAAACACAGATGTTGAAACCTGGCAACATCCTTGTAAATTTATTCTACACTCTTTCCAGTTTAATAATATCCTTCATATAACAAGGTGACCAAAGCTGAACACAATACTCCAAGTGCAGCCTCACCAACGTCATGTACAATTGAAACATAACTTCCCAACTTCTACACCCAGTGCCCTGACTGATGGAAGCCAGTGTGCCAAAAGCCTGCTTCACTGCCCTGTCTAACTGTGACTCAACTTTCAGAGAACTGTGCACCTGAACTCCGAGATCCCACTGTTCCACTACAGTCCTTAAGGTCTTACCATTCACCATGAAACTCCGACCTTGATTTAACTTCCCAAAATGCAAGACCTCATACTTATCTACATTAAACTCAATTTATCATTTCTTTTCCCACTTCCACAGCTGATCAAGGTCCTGCTGCAATATCTGATAACCTTCCTCATTGTCCACAATACCGGCTATTGTAATGTCTTCTAAATCATTGATATTGATAACAAACAGTAATGGGCCCAGCATCAATCCTGAGGCACTCCACAAGACACAGGCCTCCAGTCTGACAAGTATCCTTCCACTATGCCCCTCTGCTTTCTCCCATTTTTTGCCAGTTAGAGAAGGGTATTTATCTTTGGTCAGGAATTAGTTTGGAGGTAGGAGACAAAGAGGAGGGATAATGTGTGTGCTCTCCAATGACTAAAATGTGGATAGTGGTGTCCCCAGGGAACTGGGCTGGAACCTCAGCATTTCACAATATTTCTTAATGACTTGGATGAAGGAATAGACAGCCATATATCCAAGATTGTTGATCACACTGAGTGAGGCAGTTTGGAGGAGGTTACAGAGATAGGGAGAGTGGAGGACAGGGAGGGACTTGAGAAAAGGATGAGAATTTGAAAATCGAGGTGTGGCTGGACCAGGAGCCAATGTAGGCACAGGGTGCAGGTGGTTGGGGGAATGGGATTTGGTGCGAGTTTGGATATGGGCAGCAGAATTTGGGATGAGCTGAAGGTTACGGAGGGCAGTGGCTGTGATGTGTGCAAGCACAACATTGGTATGGTCATATTTGGAGTCCCATGGACATGACAGAGATTTTCAGTGGCTGATCTTTGTGATGTGGAGGATATGGGGCTCAGATCAGCCTCAAAGATGAGGCCAAGTTTGTAAAGAGTCTGGTTGAGCAGCAGATAGTGCTCAGGGAGAGGGATGGAGTTTATACCAGGATCTGAAGAGGATGGCTTTGATCTTCCCAATGTGTTTCCCAGTGAGCCTGGCTCCTCAGTCCTGACTGCTCTTAGCTGCTGTGATTGTCACTGATTGGACACTTATTATTAGAGATTCTGACCACAGCAGAAAGCCCCAGTGTAAAAAATAACTCCAAAGACTGTCAGATCGCAAAGTTGAAACCTCACCAAGAGAGGAAGTGAAAGAAGGAGCTCGGAGCAGCTGAACGTTTGTTACTGAGACGGGAGAAAACTGTGAACCATCTGCACTCCCTGGAATCTGACAGCACAGGAGGCTGGTTCTGGGACTTTTCTTTTCAGAAATAGCACAGTAATGGAAAAAAGGACAGTCACTCTCTCACAAACACACACGCCTGCGCTCAGAGATCAGAAACAGAATCCAGCAGCAGCTCTGTCTCCAAGCTGTGAAACCTGTTTGTTCCCTCATTCAGTTTTTAACTGGCAGGATAGACCAAGCAGGGGAGGCAACACAGTGGTGTGTAGAGTCAGAAGGGAGTTGCCCTGGGAGTCCTCACAATTAACTAAGGAACCCATGAAGCCTCATGACAGCAGGTCAAACATGGGGAAGGAAACCTCCTGCTGATTACCACATAGCACCGCCCTCCCCTCCAACCTCAACTGAGCAGTCAGTCTCTTCCATGTTGAACAACACTTGGAGGAAGCACTGAAAGTGGGAAGGATGCAGGATATACCCTGAGTAAGGGACTTCAAAGTCCACCATCAAGACCTGCTCAGAAGCATCACTACTGAGCAAGCTGGTCAAGCTCCACCTGATTCAGCTGCTAGACTGGACCTGGGGCAGGTGGTGAGGGAACCAACAAGAGGGAAAAACATACTCACTATCACCCTCACCAATCTGCCTGCTGCTGGTGTAGCTGTCCATGACAGTATCAGTAATGGTGACCACTGCACAGTCCGTGTGGAGACAAAATCCCATCTTCACATTGAGAATACCTTACATTTTGTTGGGCAAGAGATACGGAATCTCAGGAAGAACGTTTTTTAGCAGCAATTGGTAATGACTTGGAAATTAGTGCCCATTCAGGTGAGGCAGGTGAAGACACTCAGTGATTGCAATGGCAGATTGGATGGGCTCTTGATGGAAATAAACCTGCAAGGCCCTGGGAGTCGAGTAGGGGAGGGGGTGGGACTGACTGGATTGCTCCATGAAATGACAGCATTTGCACACTTAGTCTCACCTTTACACAAAGACTTGGAGAAACAGACAAACCAGTTCACAGAAGTGTTTTCTCAAGCAAATCACTCTTGAACCAACTCAGAGAACACGCCAGACTAGATTAACGAGAATAAATCAGCAAATCAATGGCAAGGGAATAGTGAACCAAAAGTGATGGAACTGAACAGCATATTCAATAGCACAAACAACGAGAGGGGGAGGAATAAAGGGCAGGAGGTCAGAGAGCATGATGTAGGGGTCTGAAGGCTCTGCTGTCAATGGTGTGATGGAGGAAGCAGCAATGGGCAGGAGACCAGAGACAGAAGGTGGAAGGGGGAGGGAGGGAATGTGAGTCTACAGCAGGGCACAGAGTGAGGGAGGAGGGAGGCCATGGAGGCAATTGGCTGGCTGTGAGGTCAGATTCTGGAACAACTGTCGTTGTAAGACAGGGAAGGGACCACTCCATATCAGACAAGTTGGGGTTTATGGAATATGGCTTCAGGAAGCTGGGAGAGGACATTGATATCATCGAGTCAGGAGGTGGGACGAGCAGGAATTGGGGTTTCTGTGGTCAAGAGGCTGAGGTAGTGCGGAGACAAACAATGTTGTTCAGATTGAAATAAGAGACCTACGTGATGGACAGGATTTGGGGTTTGCAGCTCAGGTACAGGACAGTCCAGTGGGAAGGAGGCCCATGTTTACTGTTTATTGGTCCTATGGGAAGGTGCCTCATGTTTACTTCATCATAGTGTCATAGAGGTTTACAGCATGGCAGCAGGCCCTTCAGCTCTACTCATCCATGCCGACCAAGTTTCCAAAACTGAACTAGTCCCATTTGCCTGTGTTTGGCCCAATCCTCTCTAAATCCTTCCTATCCATGTTCCTGTAAAAACGTCCTTGAAATGTAGTAATTGTACTCCCCTCTACCACTTCCTCTGGCAGCTCATTGCACACACACACCAACCTCTGTGTGAAAAGGTTGTCTCTCAGGTCCCTTCTAATTCTTTCCCCTCTCAACTTAAACCTATTCCTTCTCGTACTGGACTCTCCTACCCTGGGGAAAAAAAAACTTTGGCTATTCATCTTATCTATGGCCCTAATGATTCTATAAACCTCTCTAAGGTCACCCCTCAATCTCCTGCATTCACTGGAAAAATCTCTCGGCCTGTCCATCCTCGTCTTCTAATTCAATCTCACCAACCTTGCTAACATCCCTGTTAATCTTTCTTTTATCCAAACCAGTGTAATAACTTCCTTCCCATAGCAGGGTGACCAGAAATGTACACAGTGTCCAAATGTGGCCTTCCCAATGCCTTGTACAGCTGTAACATGATGTCCCAGCTCCTGTACTCCCTGCTTTGACCAGTGAAGGTGAGCGTGCCAAATACCTTCTTCACCACCCTGTCTACCTGTGACACCACTTCCAAGGAACCATGCACCTGTACCCCTCGGTCTCTCTGTTCAACAACACTCCCCATGGCTCTACCATTAATTGTGTAATTCCTGCCGTGGTTGGTCTTACCAAAATGCAACTCCTTGCATTTATCGAAATTAAGCTCCATCTGGATTTATTGACCCACTGGCCCAGTTGATGAAGATGACATTGCATTCTTAGATAACTTTCTTCCCTGTCCATTATACCAACAATTTTAATGTCAGCCACAAAGTTACTGACCATTTCTGCTATTTTCTCATCCAAATTGTTCATATAAATGATGAACAACAGTAGATCCAGGATCGATTCATGTGGCAGACGGCTGGTCACTGGCCTCCAGTCTGAAGAACAACCCTCTCTCACCAGCCTCTGCCTCCTACCGTCAGGCCCATTTCATATTCAATTGGTTAGCTCTCCCTGGATCCTCTGTGATATAATCTTACTAAGCAGTCTAAAATGGGGAACCTTGTCAAAGGCCTTGTTAAAGTCCACGTCGACGATGTATACTGATCTATCTTAATCTATCTATTTCTTCAAACTCAACTATCCACTTGTCTCCATTAGTAGGACAAGTGAATAGGAGGCCCACATTTACTGGTCTTTATCAGAGACTCAAGCAGGAACGATGCCCATGTTTACTGGTCTCTATTGGGAGCTTCAGTGGGAAGGAGGCCCATGTCTCTCCATGGGGCACTCTCGTGAACTGACGTCCATGTTTACTGGACTCTGTTGGAGAGTCCAGTGCATTGTGGACACCATGGTGGGTGTGGGGTTCAGTTCCTTTCTGTTGTAAATGTGTGATGGTCCAGCCCTCATTCCAGTAAAACACCCTGACTCAGAGACTGGTCATGGAAGGGGAAAGACAGGGATTGGAACATATTGTGAATGGACAGGATGGGTCAGTGGGTCAGAGCCTGTCCTGTCCCTCCAGCTTACACTGATGGCCTGAGGATCTCCTCTCTCTGCTGGGCCTTCATGGAATGAGGTTTGTGTACAAACCAGTCCCCAGTGAAAATAGGCCAACAGCTCAAAACTGCCATTCATTTAACAAGAATCTGTCCATCTTCCTGAGAGATACCAAAACCTGGTCAATGTGGAAATGGGCCTTTACTCCAGGAGAAGACATGCTTCTGGGGTCAAGGGTTAATATCCATTAGTGGGGCAGAGCAGAGAGAGAGAGATTTATCCTGAATTCAACTGTCACCACCTGGGACACTGTGAGAAAGAGAGAGAAGCGAGACAGAGAGAGAAATAGAGGTCGATTGGGATGCGGAGAAGGAGGGAGAGACAGAGGGAGAAATAGAGAGGGGTAGATAATATTTGGAGGCTTTCAATTGAAGTGAGAGATGGAGCGAGTGACGGAGACAGTGAGAGATGGGGAAAGATTATGAGACGGAATGAGGAAGCGTGAGTGAGTTGGAGAGAGTGGCTGTGAGACAGAGTGAGAGAGAGAGAATATGAGAGAGATTAACAGTGGGAGAGAGAGATAGATATAGAGAGATCAAAGTAGCAGATGTGAGACAGAAAGGGGAAAAGAGAGAGAGGGGTCCTGGTCACCACATTCTGGGAAGGATGTGATTGTACTTGAGAGGGAGCAGAGGAGATTTCCCAGGATGCTGCCTGGGATGGAGGGTCAGCTATGAGGAAAGATTGGAAAGGTTGGGATTGTTTTCCTTGGAACATTGAAGGTTGAGAGGGACCTGATAGAGAGGTATAAGATAATTGTTGGCAGTGATATGTTGCATAGGAAGGCACTTTATACACGAGTAAAGGACTCAATAACCAGGGACAGAGATTGAAGGTAACACAGACATGGACACATAGAAACTCGGAGCTGGAGCAGGCCATTCGGCCCTTTGAGTCTTGTGTGTCATTCAGTATGATCATGGCTGACCCTCTCTCTCAATGCTGTGTTCCTGCTTTCTCCCCATTTCCTTCATGCCGTTAAAATGCAAAACAACTATCTCTCTATTTTTCTAGAACATATTCAGTTCCTTATCCTCCACAGCTGTTTGTGGTAGAGAATTCATCAGTTTGACCATCCTCTGAGTGAAGAAATGTTTCCTCATCTCAATCCTCGTATCTCCCTGAGACTGCATCCCCTGGTTCCAGACTCCCCAACCAGGGGAAACCTCCTCCCTGCCCGGGCCTGTTAGAATTTTATATGTTTCAATCAGATCCCGTCTCTTCCTTCTAAACTCGAGTGGATCCAGGCCCAGTCGAGTTGGAGAGTGAGAGGAAAATTGAGGAGGAATGTTTTCACCCAGAGGGTGGTGGGAGTCGGGAACTCACTGCCAGAAAGGCTGGTTGACCCACAAACTCTCATGACATTGGAGCAGTGTTTAGATATCCCCTTGTGTTGCTGTAGCCTCCGGGGTAATGGGCCAAGAGCTGGAGGATGGGATTAGTGTCATCAGATCTTTGTTTAACAGCACAGATACAATGGGCCAAATGGCCTCATTCAGTGCTGTTCACATCAATCACTCTCTGAGACAGTGAGAAAGAGAGAGAGAGAGAGAGAGAGAGAGAAGAGGAAGTGTGAGGGGCTGACGTGGCTCTCTCTGCCTGATGCCATTTACATACTGAGGAACACCCAGTCAGACTCTCACAGGCTGCAGCTTTATAAAGCAGAGCCCAGTGAAGGGAGAGTTTATCAGGAACCAGGCCCAGGGACAGGAGCGCACACCATGATTTCACACATCCAGCTGATCTGGCCCCTGGCATTCTGTGTCACAGGTACAAATCTTTCTCCTTCCACCTTGAATCTTTAGCTGCTCTCCATTTCACTCCAATTCCACTGACTTGTGATTGAAGGGATAATGCTAAACCAGAGGAATGCTCAGTGTCTCCAACAATCTCTCATTTGACAGGCTCTTTCTGTGACAGTTCTGACTTCAATGTGTTTCTCTCTGACCCCTCAGGTATCAGTGGGGACATCACCATGACTCAGTCTCCCCCGGTGCTGTCAGTGGGACTGGGCCACACTGCAACCATCACCTGTACGGCCAGTCAAAGCATTAGCAGCTACCTTGCTTGGTACCAGCAGCGAGAAGGTCAGAAACCCTCTCTCCTGATCTATGCTGCAACAAATCGATTCACAGGAGTCTCTGAGCGATTCACCGGCAGTGGGTCAGGGACCAGTTACACCCTGACAATCAGCAACGTTCAGAATGAGGATGTCGCTGACTATT
This sequence comes from Chiloscyllium plagiosum, assembly GCF_037043375.1. NCBI lineage: Eukaryota > Metazoa > Chordata > Chondrichthyes > Orectolobiformes > Hemiscylliidae > Chiloscyllium > Chiloscyllium plagiosum. The sequence continues at coordinate 112,512,881 of NW_028270147.1, read as the reverse complement.
ACTGTATGCAGTATTACAGCAACCCTCGACACAATGATACAGAGCCGTACAAAAACCTCAAAGCACACAGAATCACCTCCTGTACTGGCACATCCACAGTTATATAAAATGCATAATAGTGGACAAACAGTCCCACCGCCTGAACTGACATATCCCACAGTTAGATCTAAATGAAACTGAACAAATTACCCCATGCTGGGATTGTCACTGTCTGCTACACAGTCCAGTCCCTGTGATGTCTCAACCCTCAGTAAAGGCCTCAAGTTTCCCTCTTCCACTCCATGGCCACATGGGAAGAACAGCTGCAAGATTTAACAACGAAAAATAAAGTTCACAACCCAGAGGCAGAGACAGAAAGACACAAAAAGAGGGTGAGAGTGATCGACAGACTGTGAGATAGGGAGAGGGTGAGAGTGACAGAGGGAAGCAGAGAGCAGAGGTTTTTGTACAGCCTCTGCACTAGGAGCTCTCACTGTGGCTTACTTTCGGTAAAGGAACCAAGCTCAGACTGAGTAAGTAAACCTCAATCCTCCCTTAATAACCCTGTCAATACTGAAACTTTCTAAATCACAAATGCTGAATTGCTGCAGGTGTTAGTGGGGAGCTGCAGTGAATGAAATGGTTGATTGAGGAGCCCTGTGTCTAGCAGGGTGTCCAGCTGTATTTCTGTAGTCCTATTGCCCCGCTTAAGCAGCAAGATATAAGTCAGTAAGTTTTCCTCACTGTGTGGAGGAGCTCTGTCCATTTGCAGCCTGTGGTCCCATTCCTGCAGCATAGAGTGAAATCAATGAGTAGCCTCCTGCCAGTCTCAGTGTGACGGACATGGGCAGAGTTTGATGTGAGCTCTGGCTCCCTGTCCCAGTCTCTGATCTCACTGACCTCAGCAGCAGCAGCAGCAGCAGCAGCAGCAGCACAGTGAGACACCGAGCTCCCACCTCCCCCAGCTTTAACTCTGCTCAATCACACAATCACAGAGTTGTTACAGTGCACAAGGAGCCGTTCCGCCCATCCTGTCTGTACTGGCTCTCTGAATGAGCAATTCACTGAGTGTCATTCTCCTGCCTTCTCCCTGTCACCCTGCACATTGTTCCTTTTCAAATAACAGTCTCATTCTCTTTGGAATGTTTCAATTGAAGCTGCCTCCACCACACTCTCAGGCAGTGCATTCCACACCTTAACCACTCACTGGCTGAAAATGTTTTCCCTCGTCTCACTTTTGCTTCTTTTACCAATTATTTTCAATCCATGGCCTCTCCCTCTCAATTCTTTCTCAGGTGGGAACATTTTCTCCTGGTTTAATCTGTTCAGACCCCTCCTGATTTCTCGATCAAATCTCCTCTCTGCCTTCTCTTCTCTGAGGAAGACAGTCCCAACTTCTCCAGTCTATCTTCATAACTAACGTCCCCCATCCTCGATGGGTCAGATAGCCCACTCCTGCTCCTATTTCTAATGTTCTTATTATCTTATCTTCCTATGTGAGAGACAAACACCAGATTTCCACTTAACACTCTGTGGCTGTACCTTCCCAGTCTTATTCCCAACACTCCGTGCAGTCCCATCCTTACACAGTGATCCTGATTTAGAATTTATTACTCTCTCTTCCTCACTCTGAAACTGGGTCAGAAGTTCTATTCCTTATCTGGTGCTATCTATCTCTCCCAGGATTCTGTGCACCTCTGTGTTCCTCTCTGGTATTACCTCTTGGCTCCCACAGCCCAGCCAAGTTAGTTTAAACCCTCTCCAACAGCACTAGTAAATCACTACAAAGGAACTCAGTCCCAGGTCTATTCAGGAGCAACCCGTCTGGTCTGTACATGTCCATCTCCCCCCAAAGCCATCCCAATGTTAAAATAATTGAAAGCCCTTCCTCCTGGACTGTCTTTTCAGTTCCACAGTCACCTGTGCTATCCTCCTCTTTCTATTCTCACTTGCGTGGGGCACTGGGGGTAATCTTGGAGATTCCTACTTTTGAGCTCCTGCTGCTAATTCCCTCTGGAATTCCTAAATTCTGACTGCAAGACTACATCCCTTTTCTCCCTCTGTTCCCCGTCTCCCCTCAGGGTGCTCTGCAGCTGCTCAGTGACAGCCTTGACCCTGGCACCAGGGAGACAACACACCATCCTGGATTCCCATCTGCAGCTACAGAAACACCTATCGATTGCCTCACTCTCGAATATCCTCTCACTATCGCTCTTCCAGTCCAGCTTGTGCCCCCCTGTACAGCTGAGCCCCCCGTGGTGCCAGGGACTTGGCTCTGGCTGCACTCCCCAGATGAACCATCATTCTGATCAGGATTCCAAACTGAATCCTGGTTGGAGAGTGGGATGCACTCACGGGATTCCTGTACTAGCTGCCTGATCCTTTTGGACTGTCTGCTGCTCCCCACTTCCCTCTCTCCCTGCATACTCTGAAGCTGCAGAGTGACCACATCTAGAAACGTGCTCTCCACGTAGCTCTCAGCCTCACGGACGCTCCGCACTGACACCTGCTGCTGCTCAAGCTCCAAAACCCGGAGTTCCAACTACAGTCACTGACCACACTTCCTGTGCTCATGGTATTCCAGGAAGCAGGACAAGCAGTTCCCTCATGCAACCTGATGCACACTCTCACCACTCCCTGATTATCTTTTGTCAAAGTACTTTTGAGAAACAGCAACAGCAGGGCTCACAATCCAGTACTTTCAATGTCCATAGAATCATAGAATTCCTACAGTATGGAAACAGGCCATTTGGTCCAACAAGTCCACACTGACCCTCCGAACAGTAACCCACCCAGACCCATTCCCAGACCTTTTTAACCTACATTTACACCTGACTAATGTACCTAACCTACAAAATGGGCAATTTAGCATGGCCAATTCACCGAACCTGCACAGCTTTGGACTGTGGGAGGAAACCAGAGCACCCGGAGGAAACCCACGCAGTCACAGGGAGAACATGCAAACTCCACACAGACAGTCGCCCGAGGCTCGAATCAAACCTGGGTCCATCGCGCTGTGAGGCAGCAGGGCTAACCACTAAGTGACCGTACTTCCAGTTTTCCAGGGTTTCAAGGAACCTCTACATAAACCCAAAATACTTAAGATATAGGAGCAGAATTGGGCCAGTCAGAAGAGTCTGCTCTGCCATTTGATCTTGTGTGATGTGTTCCTCAACCCCATTCTCCTGCATTCTCCTTTTAATGTTTGATCTCCTTACTGATCAAGAACGTATCTGTCTCTGTTTTAAATACTCTCAACACCGTGGCCTCCATAGACCTCTGTGACAATGAGTTCCGCAGATTCACCACCCTGTGGCTGAAGAAATGCCTCCTTATCTCAGTTCTGACGGACCATTCTTCACTCTGAGGCTGTGCCTTCGGGCCCTAGTTTCTTCTACTCGTGGAAACACCTTCTCCATGTTCTCCAGGCCTCTCAATATTCTGTAGTTTCAATAAGATTCCCCCCTCATCTTTCTAAACACAATTGTATACAGATCCAGAATCCTCAACCACTCTTTATATGACACCCCCTTCATTCCCAGGATCATTCTTATTCTTTCTCACTTTTTCCTCTGGACCCTCTCCAATGACAGCGCATCCTTCCTTAATAAGGAGCCCAAAATTCCAAATGTGGTCTGATTAGAGACTTATACAAACTCAGCAGTACACCTCTGACGTTAAAGTTAATGCTAAGATTGTAATTGCCTTTCAAACTGCCAATGGTGAACCTGCACGTTAACCTTCAGAGAAACCTGAGCAAGGACTCCCAATTCTCTTTGTGCTTCAGATTTCTGAAATCTTTCCTCACTTAGAAAACAGTCTGTGCCTCTATTCTTCCCACCCAAGTATCTAGCCTCACAAGTTCCCGCATTGTACTCCACCTGCCACTTCTTTGCACATTCTCCTAGCCTGACCAAGTCCTTCTGCAATCTCCCCCACTTCCTCAACTCAACCTGTCCTTTCACCAATTTTTGTGTCATCTACAAACATATGAACAATATCTTCAGTTCCTTATCCAGATTGTTAATAGATAATGTGGTAATAGTTGTGGTAATAGATAATAGTTGTGGTCCCAACACAGATCCCTGCGGATCACCACAAAGCACCAATTGCCATCCAGAAAAAAATCCCTTTGTCCCTACTCTCGCCTTTGTGCCGGTCAGCCAATCCTCTACCCACCGCAGTGCCTTGCTCCTGACAACATGGGCTCTGATTTGACTAAGCGGTCTCCTTTATTGTACCCTGTCAAAGGCCTTGTGGAAATCCAAATGGATCAAATCCACTGGCTCTCCTTTGTCTAACTCACTTGTTACCTCCTCAAAGATTTCTAACAGATTTGTCAGGCATGCCTCCCTTTGATGAAGCTGTGCTGACTCAGCTCAATTTTACCAGGCTGCAATTTTACCAGGCTTAAGGGTGAGATTCCAAATACCTGCAATCTCACCCTTAAGTAGACTTCTAAAATCTTACCAATGACCGAGGTCAGGCTAACCAGCTTATAATGTCCCATCTCTGCCTCCCTCCTTTCTTAAACAGGGATGTTACTTTCACTATTTTCCAGTCTTCTGGGACCACCCCTGACTCCAGTGATTTCTGAAAGATCACAGCCAATGGCCCTACAATTACCTTAGCTATCTCCATCAGAACTCTGGGGTGTAGTCCTTCAGGTCTGAATGATTTATCCACCTTCAGACCTTTCAGCTGCCTCAACCCCTCCACCTTAGTGATGCCCTCTCCACTCACTTCTGCTTCCAACTCTCTTGAAGGTCAGGTGTGCTGGCTGATATTTTCGTATCATGGTTAGCCACAGGTGAGGTCCCAGAAGACTGGAGGATAGCGAAGACTGTGCCATTGTTCAAAAAGGGCTGCAAAACAAATGCCTGGGAATTATAAGCTTAAAAATTGTGGTGGTGAAGTTGTTTGATAAGATACGATACACATGCATTTGGAAAGAGTGGATTGATTAGGAGTTGTCAGCATGACTTTGTGAGTGGGAGAATATGCCTCACAAATTTGTTAAGGTACTTTGATGAATTGACCAGGAAGGTTGATGAGGGCAGGATGGTAGACGTGGTCTATATGGATTTCAGTGAAGCCTTTGATAAGGTTCCACATGGTAGGCTGTTATGGAAGGTTAGATTGCATGGAATCCAAGGTGACCTGGCTAATTGGATACACGATTGGCTTGATGGTAGAAAGCACAGGGTAATAGAGGAAGGATCCTTATTGTACTGGAGGCCTGTGACTAGTGGAGTGCCTCGGGGTCAGTGCTGGGCCCATTACTGTTTGTTATCTATATCAATGTTTTGGATGGGAATGTACAAGGCATGGTTAGTGAGTTTGCAGATGACACTCAAATAAGCAGCATCGTGGACAGTGCGGACAGTTATCAGAAATTGCAGCAGGACCTTGCTCAGCTGGGGAAGTGGGCCGAGAAATGACAAATAGAGTTTAATACAGATAAATGTGTGGTCTTGTATTTTGGAAATTTAAAGCAAAGTAGGAGTTTCATGATGAATGATAGTGCCTTAAGGAATATAGTGGAACAGAGGGTCCTTAGAATTCAGGTAAGCAGTTCTCTGAAAATGGAGTCACAGTAAATAGAGCAGAGACGAGAGCTTTTTCTGCAGTGTCCTTCATCAGTCAGGGCATTGACTACAGACGTTGGGAAGTTATGTTGCAGTTATACAGGACATTGGTGAAGCCACACTTGGAATATTGTGTTCAGTTTTGGTCACCTTGTTACAGGAAGGATGTCATTAAACTGGAAAGAGTGCAGAAGAAATTTGCAAGGATGTTGCCAGGATTCAATGGTTTGGGTTAAAGGGAGAGTACTTTTTTCTTTAGAGTGTAGGAGACTGAGGGAGGACCTCATAAGATCATGAGAGGTATGGACAGGGTGAATTCACTCAGTCTTTTCCCCAGGGTTTGCGAATATGGACTAGAGCGCATCAGTTTAAGGTTAGAGGGGAAAGAATAAAAGGGAACCTGAGGGGCAACCTTTTTACACAGAGGGGTGTTCGCCTATGGAATGAGCTGCCAGTGGAAGTGGTTGAGGTGGGTATATTAATAACATTTAAAAGGCATTTGGACAAATACAGCAAAGGAAAGGATTCAGAAGGATATGGGTCAAGTGCAGGATTAGCGTAAATGGACATTTTGGTTGGCATGGACCAGTTTGGCCCAAATGGCCTGTCTCCATGCTATAGGGCTCTATGACATTGTTATGGACCAGGCCAGACCCTTCGAAACATTTTGAGAATGCAGCCCAGACTTTCCCTTTTCGAATTGTGTTAAGCAAATGTAACCTGGATAGTCCAGGGTTGATACAACTTGCCAAACCACTCAGCTTGAAGGAAAAGAGAATTTATTTACACACAATCAAAAGAAAACAGACTTTAGAATAACTTAACTATTTGAAAACCCAACTGACGAGAAAATGTAACTTGACAAAGAGCTGTTCCAATTTGCTGCAACAGCCTCGGCAAAAAGGTAAATATAAACACAGGGGTTCTTACAGGAGAGGAATTTCAGACAGTGAGTCCACTGGAAAATGTTGAATTGGGGAACCTTTCTCACCAGCAGCTTTCTTTATCCAGGAGCTTCCAACCGACTGTTTGTCAAAACAGCAAACTGGAAGAACTGGCCACTCTCCTTTTATTGGACAAGTATTTAATATAAAACCTAAAAGCCTTTTCCCTGACTGCTGCCTTAGGCAGTATCTGTTAGCCATGAGCAAAGTCCCTAACCCAGACAAATTGGGACCTCTGCCTTTACAACCCCTCTTGAAAAAAAATCAAAGGACAACTCAACCTTGTGAAATGAGCAGCATTGTCACACCACTGTGAAAGCTGATTTAAAGCATCGATGCACTTCTTCCACCATTTCTTTGTTCCCCATTACTAATTCTGCCTTTTCCAGTGGTACAATTTCTATTATTGACTCCCTCTTGCCTTTCATATATCTAAAGAAAACCTCTTGCAATATTCTTTTATGTTACTAGCTCAAATACCCTTATATTTTATTTACACACCCACCCTTACTTTTCTTTAGTTACTCTCTGCTGTTTTTAAAGGCTTCCCAATCCTCTGGCTTCCCAATAATCTCCACCACATTGCATGTTTTTTCTTTTGCTTTTATGCTGACCCTGACTTCCCTCATCAGCCATGGTTGCCTTTGCCTTCACTCAGTATCTTTCTTCTTCCTTGGGTTGAATTCCTGCTCTGCCTCCCAAATTACCCCCAGAAACTCCTGCCATTGCTGCTCCATTCTCTCTTATGCTCAGCTTCCCTTCTTATCAACTCTGGCCAGCTCCTCCCTCATGTCTTTGTAGTTACCTTAAGTTAATTGCATTACCGGTACAACTGACTCCAGATTCTCTGTCACAAACTGCAGGGTGAATTCTGTCATATTACGGTCAATGCCCCCAAGGGATTCCTTCACCCTAAGTTCCCTAATCAGGTCTGCTTCATTACACATCGTCCAATCCAGAATTGCCGATTCCATAGTGAACTCTACCACAAGCCGCTCCAAAAACCATCTCGTAGACATTCCATTAATTTCTTCCCTTGAGATCCCCAAACAACTTAATTTTCCAGTCTACCTGAAGTCCCTCATGACTATTGTAGCAGGGCCTTTTCTATCTCCTGATTTATTTTCTTCCTCATATCCTGACGACTGCTGGGGGGTCCTGTGCAAAGTTCTCATCATGCTCTTTCTCCCTTGCGACTCCTCAACTCTACCCACACAGATTGAATGCATTCCAACTCTAAATCCCTTCTTGTGATTGATCTTATTTCATTTCTTACCAAGAAGGTAACCCCACCCCCATCTGCCCATCAGCATGACCTGTCAATCGGATGTGCATCCTTGAGTATTTCATTCCCAGCCCTCAATCCCTTACAGCCACATCTCTGAGATACTCAAAACATCATACCTGCCAATTCCAATCTGCGCTAAAAGCTCATTTACCTCATTTCGGATACTCCCTGCATTCAGGTACAACACCCTCAGTCCTGCATTGACTGCCCTCCTTTTCATAGTTGTCCCCTTATGCACTGTGCCTAAAATTAATTTTCTGACCCCCCCTTTCCATAATCTATGTCCTATTCATTATTCTGTGAACTTTATTAACCTCTCCTGAGCCCTGCGTCACTTTAATGATTTTAAAGTCCTTGGAACCTCAATTTGTGGCATCACTCTGTCTAGCTTATTCCGAATGCGTTATCATACAAAGACTTTAAGTTATTTCTACTGTCAAGTTCCCCTGCACTTCTGTATTGCCTTGTTACAATATGACATTCACAAATTCTGATCCTTCCTTTTATTTTCTGGTAACAATCAAACCCATCACTAACCACGAATCCCACCTTCTCCTGTGCCTTTCATTTTCTCATGTTCTGTGCAAGTGAACCCATTTGCTTTCTGTTTGGGTTGACTTCAGGTCAATATTCATCCCTGAAACATCACTGAACATGCTTCGTAATCTCATTTACGATTGTGCGATATTGCTGTGTACAAATTATGTTTTCTGCATTAAACAGTGACCAGTGTTCAGACAAATCCCTCACTCTCTGTAAATGCTTTGGGAGAGCCTGACATACAAGTCTCTCTTTTGATGCACTGGGAGCCTTTCAGATATCAGAGATGCCATTCCATGCCTCTATTAGACAGACAGCAGGACTGTTTCCCCTGGTGTCCTGGTCAATATTGATTCCCTAATTAGCATCACTAAAAACCTGATCTTCGATTCATTGTCACCCAGCTCTCTGGGATCTTGCTGAGCACAGTCTGGTGGAAAGAGCCACTGCGACATCCTTAGGTGGAGGCAGGTGCAACATAAATGCAAGTCTTTCTTTGAGGTTGGAATCTCCTGAACCTGACCCTTGCCCATCGGATGCACGCTTCCATCTTCCAGGGAACATGGGATCATTAAGAGGAATGACACTGTCTGATCCCAAGACACTGAGACTCTTTGCAGCCTCACCCTTGACTTTACCCCAGTGCTGAGCTGGAAGATTTGAAACAAAATCTAGAACCTTCTACATGGACACCCAACGGACTCCTTCCTGAAGTGTGCTGATCCAACTCTGCTCCAGTGTTCTTGGATAAAGTTCTCCCGAGCTGTGATTGATCGGAGGTTTGTTAAAGAGGTGTTGAGCTCCACCCCACATACCAGCTCTTGCTCCATAGCTCTGGAGGCTTTGGTGTTCCAAGTGAATATCCAAGTGTTTTTTCAATGTGATGAGGATTTCTGCTGCACTCACCCTTTCAGCTAGTGAGGTCCTGATCCCACCAGCCACTGGGTGAAAATAATTACTCCTCAACTCCCCTCTAACCCTGCCCCCAATTCATTTCAATCTCTCCCCATGGTTATTGCCCTCTGTGCTGATGGAAATCAGTCCTTCCTACCCACTCGATCCAGACCCCTCATCATTTTACACACTTCGATCAAACCTCCTCTCAGCCTCCTGTGTTCCAAAGTAACCAGTCCCAGCCAAACCAATCATTCCTCAAAGCTAATACTCCTCATTCCTGACAAAATCCTCCACTGTCCCCATCTCTAGGGGGATCACATCCTTCCTGCAATGTGGTGACCAGAACTGCACACAGTTCTCTCACTGTGCTCTAACTGGGCTTCATTTGAGGTCAGAAGTCACACGGCACCAGGTTATAGTCCAACAGGCTTATTTCAAATCACAAGCTTTCGGAGCACTGTTCCTTCAGCACTGAAGTCGCTTCACCTGAAGAAGGAGCAGCGTTTCAAAAGCTCGTGATTTTAAATTAACCTGTTGGACTGTAACCTGGTGTTATGTGACTCCTGAACATGTCCACCCCAGTCAGACATCAGAGCCTCCACATCATATCGATAGTTTCACATCTTTGCTGAGACTCTCTCTTTGGGAGTGCCACTCTTACTCTTTTGGAAAAAGATTCTGAATGATCTCTGTCTCGGTCTCATCCTTGGAGGCCTCCCACTGCCCTGTCACTGATCTCCCATCAAGTCGGTTCCAGTACTCTTTTACCAAATTACCACACAGTTTGGTAAAATGGGTTGTTCCCAAATGAAAACTTTTACACTTGCTCCTTGGTTCTCCATTTCCATCCCTCCTCTCAATCTCACTGAGTTCCGATCACTGTCACTAAAATGCTCCCACAGTGATAGCCCTTCCAGCTGCCCACATTCATTCCTTAAATGATGGTCCAGGACTGTTCCTTCTCTTTCTGCTGCGTCACCATCACCTTCTCAGGGACAGTTAGGGATGGGCAGCAACTGGCTCTGCCAGTGCCATACACGTCCCAAAAAGCAATTTTTAAAATGCCAGTGCTTTTGTCAGGTATGCTAGGTACTGGATACAAATGTTGAAATGTTTTACCAGTTAATGATCAGAGAGTTGATGTACCTTCAAAAAGCAGGGATTAAAATTGTTTCTCTTGTCGTTCAGGCCATGAGAACTCTCAGCCCAAGCTGACCCTGCTGCCCCCCTCCCCAGAGCAGGTCAATGCCAAGGGCACTGCCACCCTGGTGTGCCTTGCCAATCACTTCTATCCCGATGAGCTGGAGGTGCAGTGGAAGAAGGATGGTGCAGTCATTTCGGACGGGGTTCAGACCAGCAACTACCTGCGAGCTTCGGACAGCACCTACAGTGTCAGCAGCCTGCTGACCCTCTCTGGGTCTGACTGGGAGTCCAACGCTCGCTTCTCCTGTGCCCTCACCCACGTGACCCTCCCCTCTCCCCTCAGCAAGAGCATCAGGAGATCAGAGTGTGTGTAGAGTGTTCAAGACAGTCCACAGAGGAGACACAACTTTAAATAGAACAGGGCTGAGCTGGCAGGACAAAGGTCATTGTCAGCACTGAATTTCAACTCTCTTCCTTCTCAGGACTGGCTTGGAGACACTTCTGAGCTTCAGGGGTTAAGGCAGGTCATTGGGATAGTGTAGAGAAAACCTTACTCTTTATCTAGCCCCATGCTTTCCCTGACCTGGATGTGTTTGATGGGGACAGTGTTAATTTGCGATGTCAAGTAAAACCTCTTGAAGTTGCTGAAAACTGTCAGCTGTGCAAAAACAATGTGAACCTCAGAAGTCTCTGCTTCAGTAAAACAGATCTCCTTCCTGCTCAGCCGCCAGTTCCAATTTAAGGTTTTGTCACTGTTTAAAGGGACAGGATTCTCATGTTATTGAGAAAATCTCCACAAGTGTTTTCCTCAAGCTCCATTGTGGCTGTGAATTTGAGCAGCTTCCTCTGTCTGGGCTGTTAATTGCTGACTGTTTTCTGTCAATGTCAATCTGGAAAAGGGAATAAAGATGAAGAAGATTCAGTCTCTGACTCTGTGTGCTTTGGAAATGGCCACAGCTGAGTCCTCAGGGATAGGTGTGTGAAGTGAAAAGCCTCACCCCCACAGGTATGGAGCAGGAAGAGGAGAATAGAGGGGGCAATGGGGAACACAATAATCTGATGGGAATTCCCCTGAACACCAACACATCCTTTCAGCACAGCATGATCCTGAGCCAAGCAGTTCAGTTCGCAATTTGACCAGCAGGATCTTGCGACCCAGAATAACGAGACCACAGGGTTTGCAAAGTAAATATTCCATGCAGCATTTGATTTGTATTTGGAGAGAATATGCAAAATCCACAGAGATATTTGCCTGAGGAAGGGATTGAACCCAGGTCCCTGGAACTATGAGGTAGCAGTGCTAACCACTGAGCCACCATGTCACCCCCTATACTGACTTGATCCATCCCTGGTACAAAATATTCTGATGGCAATTCCCCCTTCACACCAACCCATCCATCAGGGACAGCAAGATCCTGAGCCAAGCAATTCAGATCAGGGCCACTTGGGACACTCTATTGATCAATACGATCAGCAGAATCTTGGAACTCAGAATAACAATTCCACAGGGTTTGGGTAATAAATATTCCATAAATTAGACCTGGGTTTTCTTTACTTTTCAAATGAGATGGAATTGCTCCGTGTGTCCCTGGGGTCAGATTGAGAATGTTCAGTCTGGGAGTCACCGCTGGGGAGGACAGTCAATGACAAACTGGTTCCACTTTCTGCTGTCATATTCTGTAGCCCCTCGGCCATCTCAGTAACAACCATCCAGGGCTCAGGGTGGACTCCAGAGCAGCTCATTGTCCTGACTGTTGTGTTCCTCAGTCCACATGTGGCTCCAGCAATCTCACTCCATGGTTCTCGTATCAGTGGGAACCATGGGACTGAAATCTTATGCCAACAGAATCTCACACAGTGGGGAGGCTGCTGGTGGCTCAGAAACCCCTTGGACTCAGTCCCAGATTCCACCATGGCTCTTTCATTCAAACACAGCATTAGCACACTGACACCACATTCAGAGGGCAATCCTGAGATGGGGCAAGTTTGGTTCTTGATTCCAATGTGAGGAAATGGGGGCTGGGTGTGAAATGTCTAGTCTGAAACTGGTGGGGGTACTTTATAATGAAGAATGGAAACTGATGTCAGGATAAAGTCAGGTTTTGATGGGAGTGAGGAATATCTCAGTGATTTGTCTCCAAAATCCACAGACTACACACATCCTTCTGTCAGACCCTGAAGGCTGAGAAAGCAGCTCATCGACATCCAATATTTCTCCAACTTTCCCAGAAAAGGTGAAATATTCTCTGTCTGAGTGATTCCCTGGGGCAGGGCATTTTAAAAAGGGCTGTGGGAAGGGAACCGTTGACTCTCAATGACAAAGCCAATGGAAGGATGTGGAGCTGGCTCTGTGAAACATTAGGGCACAGAGGATGACACCAGAAGCAATTCAATGTTGTCACTCTCTCCTTTGGGAACAATTGGTTTTCCCTCATAATGTGCTCTCTTGTATTCGATCCACTTGTTCTTCTTGCTTTGCTTCTTTCGACTTGAGTCTGTGGGTAGTTCCATCAAAACCCAATCTCCTCACACTCATCCAGGCCCCTGAAGAGATTGGTTAGAGAAGACTGGATTACAACAAGTGTCACAGGTATTTCATATCTTACCTCATTGAATCAAACCATTGAGCCCATTAATCTTCAAACCAGATTCCAGCATTAAAGTCACATTTGTTGGTTGTAAAAGTAACGTATTTCTCAGGCTGAAAGAAGGAAGCTTCAGACTGAGAAATGAGCGAGCTTAACCCAGATCCTGAGCATTGGCAAGTGGAACTAGATTGCGTTGGGATATCTGGTCAGCGTGGACGAGTTGGACCGAAGGTTCTGTCTCCGTGCTGTACATCTCTATGACTCTAACAGCACAACAGAACAAAGTGATTTCAATTAGCACCAGTTTAAATACAGGGCAGCCTATATCCTGCAGTTGGCACTCAGTGCAGCTGGCACAGAGGGGGATGCTGGGAAGTTTGGTCAATGTGGGAGTTCGGTGAACTGACTGTCACTTCAGCTGATGGGAGCCTGCACATGTACTTGGATTGAAAATAGCAAAATAATAAACAAGGGGACAGGAGACTGTTGACCAGATCAGCTGGGAAGAGTTTTGTGTAAGGAACCATATAAATAGTATGCTTCGGAAACCTCCATTAGGGAAATTCAAGAAATGAAAAGCACTGAAACATTGATCCAGAGACTGAGGACAATTACTAGTTGAATGAAAGAAATGATTTCTTTCATTTGTAAGTGGGATCAGCATTTGTTCATTAAACTGAAATGATTCGGGGTAAATACATCTGTAGTGACTGCATAAAACTACAGCAACTCCCACTCAGGGGGTTTGGATTGGAAACTGAGTTGTAAGAATCCTGATACATCAGGGAGGGGCAGAGATACCTGGAGAGTTTGTTCCAGATGGAAGGTGTAAGCCTCAGGACTGGGCAGTCCAATTCCATGTTAGTAAGGGTCAGGAGGGTATGACCCAAGAGGGGGTCAGATAAGGGTTTGGAGAATACAGTGGGACAGGAAAACCCCCCACTCTTCGAAACTCCAGTGAAAACAAGGCCAGTCTTTCCAATCCTCCCTCATCACACAGCCCCCTCGTACCAGGGATCAGTCGGGTAAAACTCTTCTGAAACACTTCCAATGGATTTATATTCTTTCTGCAATTAGGAGACTAAAAGATCATACAAACCTTGAGATGTCCAGGAAGAACTGAAACATCACATTCTCGCTTTCAGATCCCTAATCACACCTGCTCTTACTCTTCACCAGCCTTGTTACTGTCCATCTCTCATTGTCATGTACACAGTGGGACTGAGCTGCCTTCTTGAACCGCTGCAGTCTGTGTGCTGGAGGTAGACACACAATGTCCTGAGGAAGGGAATTCCAGGATTCTGACCCAGTGAAAATGTAGGAACAGCGATATATTTCCATGTCAGATGGCTGAATGGCTTGGAGGGGAACTTGCAAAGAGCGGTGTTCCTGTGTATCTGCTACAATGTCCTTCTTGATGGAAGTGGCCATGGGTTTGGAAGGTGCTCTCTCAGGATCTTTGCTGAATCTCTGCAATGTATCTTGTAGATAGTGCACACAACTGTTACTGAGGGTCAGTGTGGAGGCAATGGATATTTGTGGATGTGGTACCAACCAAGCCGGCTGAAATTTGATAAACAAGATGTAAAAAAACAAAATAACATAAAACAGTTTAAAATTAAATAAAATCGGTGGTGTCTTTTTGATAAAACATCACTGAATCCAAAACATTATTCCCTCCTCTCTCTAAAGCGGCTCCACCTGTTCCCTTTCTCCAGCATCTTGTTTTATTTGAGATTTGCAGTATTTACTCTTGTATCTGTTTTAATGCCATTGGGTATAAGAGAAGCATTGGTCAGCACACTGGGGAGATTTTCCCTGAGATGGTCACAAAATCCTTATATTTACATCGACCTGAGAGGGCAGTGGTTTAACCGATCATCCAGCAGATGGAGTCTTTGCCTTTGCCAGCCTCAGAATAGTGCTCCAGTGACTGGAGTGGGGCTTGAAACCTGCAGGTTCAGGTGACGGTGTTATCACTGAGGCCGTCTATTCTTTCCTGGAATGTGGGTGTCACTGGCAAGACCAGCAGTTTTTCTCCATCCCTAACTGCCCTGAAACTGAGTGGCTTGCTCGGCCTTTCAAATGCCAGATAAGGGTCAGCCACATTGCTGGAGTCCTGGCAGAGTCAGACATCTACAACAGGTCTACAAGAACAAGATCCTTCAGCTCAATGAGCCAAAGCCAGTCAAACAACCACCTCGCTATTCTAATTCCATGTTCCAGCACTTGGCCCATAGCCCTGTATACCTTGGCATCACAGCTGCACATTGAAATACTTCAATGTTATGGGAGAGCTTCTGCCTCAACCATTCTTACAGAAAGCGAGTTACAAATTACCACCACCTTCTGCACGAAAGTGTGTTTCCTCATATTCCCTCTTAATCGTCAGCCATTTCCCTTAAATCTCTGCCCCCGGTCATTGATCATGAAATAACTCCACATCATCAAGTCACCCTTTATTTACACATCAACCGTCCTTGACTGTAATGTTAGAGTTAGGCACCAGAGTCCCTCACACTCAACCTGTTTGATGTCAGTAAGTAATCTCCCTGTTATATCCTTGTAAAGATTTGAGCTTTTCTTGTCAAATTCCTTTGGGATGTTTTAATGGCACGGAATCTTCCACACACTCCCATCTCTCTTGATGCTCTCCCTTGTCTGGTTAATTCTTCCCATTTCCTTCTCTTCTTTCATTTCATTCTATTTCAGTAAAGTCAGTGATATTTCCACGGAGGATGTGTACTTGAAACCGCCATAGAGAAGCTCCTATGAAGAAGCACTTCAATAGAAGGAAGGCTGATATTTGCAGGAAGCCTGGACTGTGCCTTTGTGTACCTTTTCCAAACATTTCCATGTGATCTGTCAGCCTTCTTCAACTCTTCCCATTTCCTCCAAATCCAGTGGGTGGCCATGGGTACCAGCTATGTCTGCTTGTTGTCGGCGACATCAAACAACACCTCACCAGTACATGCACAGGCACCGTTCCCCAAACCTTCCGCCATTACATCAGTGACTGCATCAATGCTGCATCCTGCCCCCAGGCTGAACTGGAGCAGTTCATTGACTTTGCTAACAACTTCCAACCTGCCCTTAAATTCACGTAGTCTATCTTGGACAAATCCTTCTCCTTTCTTGACCGCCCCATTTCCATCTCCGGTGACAGTCTAGGAACAGACATTTACTGTAAACCCACAGACTCACACAACTACCTGGACAACACCTTCTCCCAACCAGTATCCTGCAAGAACACCGTCCCGTTTTCCCAAGTCTTCCATCTCCGTCACATCTGCTCGAACGAGGAGATGCTCCACTCCCAGGTGCCCCAGATGTCCACCTATTTTGAACAATGTACTTTTCCCACTTCTGCCATCCAGACAGCCCTCCACCGCACCTCCTCCATTCTCTGCTCCCCAAATCTAAACACCCCCCTCCAAAATGCAATAAAGACAGGGTTCCCCTTGTCTTCACCTTACGCCCTACCAATCTCCACATCCAACGTAGCATCCTCAAACAATTCTGCCAACTCCAGCTAGACCCCACTACCAAGAACATCTTCCCCTCCCCACCCCTCTCTGCCTTCCACAAGGATTGTTCACTTTGCCAATCCTTGGTTTTCACCACTCTTCACACCTACTCCCCCAACAAAACCATGGTACCTTCCCCTGCAACCGTAAAAGATGCAAAACCTGCCGACACACCACGCCTGCCATTTCCATGCAGGACCCCAGTCCTTCCAGGTCAGACAGAGGTTCACCTGCCTATCCTCCAACCTAGTTTATTGTACCCAGTGCACCCGTTGTGGTCTTCTCTGCATCGGTGAGACCAAACATAAACTAAGGGCATGTTTTTCTGAGCATCTCAGCCGTGCTCACAAAGGCTGACCTGGCCTCCCAGTCACTGCCTATTTCAATTCCCCTTCCTATTCCCTCTCTGACATGACCATCCTCTGCCTCCTCCATTGCCACAAGCAATCAGACTGCAAGTTGGAGGAACAAATAATTATCTTTTGCCTGGGGTAGCTTAAACCCAGAGGAATCAACATTGAGTTCTCCAATTTCAAAAAGCGTCCCTTTCCCAACTTTCAACTCCCTTTCCTGTCCCCCTCCTCCATTCTATTCTACTTACGCACCCTCCCTTCTCGCCACCAAATGGATTCATTCCTCCCATCGACCAACCACTTCAAACCCTCTATCTGTGTTCATCATTCAATACCGACCACTCCACCATTCCCCTCCACCCGCCCAAACAACTGATCCCACCTTGATTTGCAGCTCCCCCCACCCCCACCTGCAGTTCTGAAGAAGAGTTATACCCGAAATGTTGACTTCTCCACCTCCAGATTCTGCCTGACTTGCTGTGTTCTTCCAGCCTCCTGCAAGCCTCCATCCCAGCCTGATAACCATCTCGGACACTGGAAGGAAATGCCCAGGGAGCAGGTTAACATGGTGCAAAAAGCCTTTCAGCTGAAGCTTCAGTGTTTGCATTCAGTCTGGATTTTCACTTGCTCATTGCTCCCCTTTTACATGAGAATGGAGAGAGAACTCTTGTTGGTGCAGTGTTTTTTTTAATCATCCCAGGATATTTAAAGCTGCATGCGCAGTGCAATCCCCTTCACAAGACAAAATGCTGAGGTCCCAAAATCAGCAAATGAATGATGAGACAAATCTGTTTTGGTGGCATTAGATGAATATTGAGCAGGATACCCGAGGGAATCTCTTCAGAATGGGGTCTTGTCGAGCCCCCTGAGGTGGAGGGATTGGGGTCTGGGTGGTGCTGGTGGGGCTTTAAATGAACATCCCATACATAATATGGTGCAAGAGTTCACTGCAGCCTCAGCCTGGATTCTGTGCTCTTGTTTCTGAGGTGGCTTTCAATCCAGTGACCATTTTGACTCTGAAGCAGGAGCATTGCCCATGGAGCCACGGTCAGTAACAATGTAAACTGTGTAGCTCTGAAAGCCTAAGTCTGTGTTTCAGCTCAGAAGGATATCAGCTCATTCATCAAATCTGTTTCTGCCCCTCTGTAGGCTGACCAGGCTGACGGTGCCTTTCCAACACTCTCACGTTTTCCCTTGTGCCACAGCTCATTCGCCTGAGGGATAGTTTACTCGGAGTCGAAAAGTGTGGTGCTGGAAAAGCACAGCAGGTCAGGCAGTTGCGCTCAGGCTGAGGACATGACCTTGTCCCTCTGTCAGATCCTCTTCGAGACACTCATGGCTCACCACCGCCCTCTCCAGGACAGTTAGGGAAGGGCAACAGCAAGGATGGAGATGGGGACGCGTAGCCGCAAGTGCTGTTCTGTGCAGTTTGGGGGCCGTTTGTTTGGTCTTTGAGTGTAATTCATTTTGTGCCTGATCCCGGTGTCAATCCGAAGGACACTCCACCTTTCAGTCTGACAAACCAGGGTCACCCATGTCATGGCATTGCTTCTGGCCGAAGCTCCAGTCTTTCAAGAGATGAATTCAAGCCTCAGCAGTTTGATCATTTTAATTTTACATCATTTCTCCTGATTTCTCCTGATATGGGGCAGGCATTGCCTTTCCCTAATTGTCCTGGAGAGGGCGGTGATGAGCCATGTAATATCTGGGAAGGAAGGCGCTGGGATCTGTGCAAAAAAAGACATGAAAATCAATGTGATGGTCACAAATGTTCTTTCGGCGAGGGAGCCCGGTCTGGGACTCCTGCCCCACTGTGACAAGATCCATTTTTAATGACCCCATGATCTGGCTCAGCAAAGAACTTAGTCCAAGCAACTGGGGGTGGGTAATAATTATGAAGCTCGCCAATGATGAAGCAGAAATAATAATGAGAAGGAATAATGCAGTTCCTTGCTGTCTGCCTTTTAGCGTCTGAGCCACCACACTCTCACCGTTCTGGGTCTCTAATCCTCTAACATTAATTCATTAGAGTGTGGGAATATATGAAGAGGTTTTATTTTGAACTATAGGTCTCTTTTCTCCGTGACTCTCCTTTTCAACCCCCTACAATCCTGTCACCAGATGCTTGTGCTGACAGCCTTGTTGTGCAGAGTGAAAGCTCTCGGTGTTCTCTGAGGCCTCACTGCCTTGTGTCTGTCTCCACTGCAACATAAGACAAATGACGTGTTTCTAAAACCCTGTTAAAATTAAAAGCCAGCAAAGAAAAAGCTGCAACAAGAGTTGAGTTGGTCTTGTTCAAGAAAATACTTTTCATTTTAAAATTACATTTTTGTCGGTGAGTGACAAAGGGAAGATGGGGGTCCCGGATTGCTGCAGCCTCTGCCAGAACATAGGACCCAGGAGCAGGAGCAGGCCTTTTGGGAGCTGCTCTGACAATGAAGAAGATCACTGCTTATGGTCTCACCTGCACTTTCTGCTTCCCCACCCCCTCCCATTATCCTTAATTGCCTTGTTCATCAAAAAATCTGTCTACCGCAACCTTGAGCCAACTCTATGAGTGAACCTCCATTCCCATGTAGAGAAGAGAATTCCACAGACTGTCAAACCTCAGCAAGAAAACCCCTCCTTCCTTTTCAATGGGAGACTGCTTTGTGCTAAACCGGCCCTCCAGATCTCATCTGCCTAATAATAGGATCCACCCTCTCAGTATCCAGCCTGTTATGTCACCTTCGGATCAGAAACTATTAATGAGAGAGAACAGGTTACATCAGCGAGACTTTTCCCCAGACACAATGAACAGTGTTGATGTAAATTGCTTTCTCCAGCGCCAGAGTCCAGAACAAGAGGGTTGTTAAAATTGTAATTCAGACGATTTCAGGAAAAATTCCTTCCGACAGAGTGGGGGAAATCTGGAACCCTCAATCCAAAATAAAAAGCTGTTGAGGTTGGGTTTCAATGTTCATTTTCTCAGGGCAGTACGGTTTACAGGACAAAGGGAGAATGTATTCCAGGTCAGCCATGGCCTGATTAACTGGGGAACTGGGTCAAAGCAACTGATTGGTCATTCCCACTGGAATCCACTGGAATGACTACTGGTGTGTTTGCGGCTAATGGAAGGAGTCATTACCCATAGTCTTCAGCAGCTGTGCAAGTCCTCCATAGTAACTAGAAAGCAGCTGTTTCACTGTGCCCGAACAATACAAAGTCAGAGGACACACAACACCAGGTTCTAGCCCAAAAGATTCATTTGAAATCACAAGCTTCCGAAGCGCTGCTCCTTCATCAGGTGTACCCCAGACCACCATCGGCATCCCCACATTACTGAACAGTCCAAATAAACTGGGGCTCTGTGAGGATCTAACCGGCTGAATCTGTACAAACGAGAGAAGAGAGAGAGTGCATCTTTTGAAACAGGATACCTAATTGCACCATAATGAAAATGCTCTGCATGCTATGATAGATCAAAAAGAAATACTTTGGTGTAACTTTTGATTGTCCTCAAAGTGTGCTGTTTTATTCATGATGTGATACATGGAGAGTATGTCAGCGTTGGGTGGCAAAAAGTATATTTCCTCCTCTAGCCCCTTTCCAAAACACCCTCTCCATCTTGCTTTAATCCTTATTGACTCTTCTACAATTGTCCCTGTTCCTTCACTCCGTCCCGGTCCCAGAGGAACATATGGCCAGACTTCATGACCCCACTCTGTCTTAAGTTTCATGTGTAGTGTGTTGGAGCTTGGGCTCCTGCCTCAGGCCCAGGTGTCGGGGCCTGTTCAACAATCTGCACATTGTCCTTTTTCTCTTTCTGAATGAACTGGATCAAGTCGCAGTAACGATCTGGCAACAAGGTGTTTTGTCTAAAATGTTCCCAGCACTGGGTACAGAACTGGCTGAGTCAGAGGAGGCAGAGAGTAGTGATGGAAGGATGGATTTCAGAATGGAGGGCTGTGGCTTGTGGGGTTTCACAGGGATCAATGATGAGACCTTTGCTGTTCATGATCTACAAAAATGATTTGGATGAAAACATGGCGGGGAAAACTGTCCCAGCTCCAGGAAAGTATGCAGAACCTGCTCCTGCTGCAGACGATGGGGGTGGATGTCACTGAGGACCTCAAGGAGGTGAAGGGCCAGCAAGCCTCGCTCTTTGCTCCAAGATAATCTTCCGGTCCAGGGTCCGCCCCGTGGAGCAGGACGAGATGTGCTCACGTTTCTTCTTCCAGAAGGTGCACAAAGAGAGCTCTGTGCTCAGCAGCCTGAAGGAAGAAGATGGCTCGCTAACGTCATCTCAGGCTGACGTCATGAGGATCAGTAAATCCTTCTATGCCAGTCTGTACGACGCGAAGCCGACCGACAGCGCAGCCTCCCTGTCGTTCCTGTCCTCTATCACGGAGGTCTTAGATGACAGAACACGGGAGAGGCTGGACCAGCCGCTATCTCTGGACGAGCTGACCAAAGCCCTCGAGTCCTCCGAAAAGAATAAAACTCCCGGAAGCGACGGCTTACCGGTCGAGCTCTATTCCGCTCTGTGGGACATGATTGGCCAGGACCTGCTGGAGGTGTATGTCAGTATGCTTCGGGCAGGTACCATGAGTGAATCCATGAGGAAAGGCATCATCACCCTCATCTACAAGCAGAAGGGGGAGAGGGAGGAACTCAAAAATTGGAGACCAATCTCACTGTTGAATGCAGATTACGAAATTCTGTCAAAGGTAATCACCAACCAGGTCAGGTCTGCTCTAGGGTCGGTGATTCACCCTGACAAAAACTGTGCGGGCAGGAAGATCGCTGAGAGTCTCGCACTCCTCAGGGATACGATCGCCTACGTGCAGGACAGAGGGTTGGACACCTGCCTGATCAGCCTGGACCAGGAGAAAGCCTTTGACAGGATATCACACACGTATATGAGAGATGTTCTCTCCAAAATGGGCTTTGGGGAGGGAATCTGCAATTGGATCAGACTGCTCTACACCAACATTGTCAGTGCAGTCTCAATCAATGGGTGGGAATCAGATAGCTTCCCAGTCAGATCTGGAGTCAGGCAGGGCTGCCCCCTCTCTCCTGCCTTGTTTGTGTGCTGCATAGAGCCATTTGCCGAGTCCATCAGGAAGGATGCGAGCCTGAGAGGGGTGGCTATTCCTGGCAGCGGGGGCCTGCAGGTTAAGGCCTCCCTGTACATGGATGATGTCGCCGTTTTCTGCTCGGATCCGCTGTCCGTGTTCAGACTCATGTGCATTTGTGACCAGTTCGAACGGGCCTCGGGGGCCAAGGTAAACCGAGGCAAGAGCGAGGCCATGCTCTTCGGGAACTGGGCCGACCAATCCTCGAGCCCCTTCACCGCCAGGACCGACCACCTGAAGGTGCTGGGTGTTTGGTTCGGGGGGGGGGGCTGGGGCATGCGCCAAGTCTTGGGAGGAGCATATCAGCAAAGTGAGGCAGAAACTGGGCAGATGGAAGCTACGGTCGCTCTCCATCACGGGAAAAAACCTGGTCATCAGGTGTGAGGCACTGTCATTGCTATTATACGTGGCACAGGTCTGGCCTATTCCCAGAACCTGTGTCGCTGCAGTCACCCGGGCCATCTTCCAGTTTATATGGAGGTCAAAGGTGGATTGGGTCCGAAGGGACTCACTGTATAAAGATCTGGGCAATGGGGGAAAAAAGACACCCAATGCCACCCTCACCCTGATGGCCACCGTTGTGTGTGGCTGCATCAAGCTGTGCGTGGATCCCCGGTACGCAAACACCAAGTGTCACTACGTACTGAGGTTCTACCTGTCCCCGGTGTTGTGAAGGATGGGCCTGGCCTCGCTGCCGCGGAACGCTCCGAGTAGTTGGACCGTTCCGTATCACCTGTCCTTCGTGGAGAAATTTATCAAGAAAAACACCTTTGACCACAAGTCCATTAGGAAGTGGTCAGCACGTAGTGTCCTTGAGACCCTTCGGGAAAAGGAGAGGGCGGATCCTATCGAGCGGTTCCCTGAGCAGACTGTCAAAGCCATTTGGCAGAATGCCTCATCGCCAGAACTTTCCAACAAGCACCAAGACATGGCTTGGCTGGTGGTGAGAAGGGCTCTGCCTGTGAGATCCTTTATGCACGCCCGGACTCTCAGCCACACCGCACGCTGCCCTCGAAGCGGCTGCGGGGGGGACGAAACTGTCACACACCTCCTTCTGGAATGTGCCTACGCAGAGGAAGTCTGGAGAGGAATGCAGTGGTGTTTGTCGAGGTTCGTCCCGAGCAGCACCGTGACGCGGGACTCCGTGCTCTACGGTCTGTTCCCCAGGACGCACACCGAGACGAACATCAACTGTGCCTGGAGGATCATCAATTCGGTGAAGGACACTCTGGGTGGTCCGAAACCTGCTGATCTTCCAGCTGAAGGAGTTGACCCCGACTGAGTGTTGCAGACTGGCACATTCCAAGGTCCAGGACTACGTGTTGAGGGACGCACTGAAGCTTGGGGCAGCTGCCGCCAAGGCGCGGTGGGGAAAGACCACTGTGTAAAGTCTGCCTGCCTAACGAAGAACAGGGGGCCCGTGCAGTCATTTGGGATCTGCTGACGCCTCAGCTAATTATATGGGCATATGATTGAAAAATGATAAATTCTGATCTCTGTATGTACATGTTTACATACGTATGGCATGACCAACTGTACAGACCATCAAATTATTTTATGAATAAAGTATATTTTTCAAATAAAAAAAAACGTTGGATAGACTGGATTTGTTTTCATTGGAATGCAGGAGGTTGAGGGGCAACCTAATAGAAGGTTATGAAATTGTGAATGGCATGGAGAGAGTGGAAAATATGAGGCTTTTTCCCAGAGTAGAGGGGTCAGTTACTAGTGGACACAGGTTCAAGGTGTGTGTAGGTGGGGGGGAGCTGGTGGGTGTTTAAAACAGATGTGTGAGGTAAGTATTTCACACAAACGATGGTGAGGGGCTGGAACACACTGCCAGTGGAGGTGGTGGAAGCAGACACAATAGCAGCATTCAAGAAATACCTGGATGAATACATGGATAGGAAGGGAATAGAGGGATATGAATCCTGTAGGTGAATACAGTTTCAGTGAGGAAGGGCAAAATGTGTTGGCACAGGCTGGGAGGGCCGAAGGGCCTGTTCCTGTGCTGTATTGTTCCCTGTTCTTTGATCCCTGCTGTTGAATTGGATTCTCGGGAGCCAGCTCCGTATGAAGAGCCTGTTCTCATTCTTTTGTTGGAGTTCATGGGGCAGCTGCTGCTTCCTTGCTACGTCACTGATCAAACCAACAATGTGGGAAGACTCATGATGGAGTGGGTGGATGTTTGAATTCTCACTTGTGATAATACAGTTTTAAATGTGTCAGTGTACTTTCCCCTCTCTCTGTGGAGGGGGTCACTGTCACTGTCTCCACCCCAACTTTTCACTCTTATAGTGATAGCATTTTTAGCATTCCTTCTGTCGGAGAATGCAGTCATTCCCCCCTCCCTCCCAACCCTCCCCCCACCCCCCAAACCTCCCCACTCCCCCCCCCACCCCACCAAACCTCTTGGGCACTGGGTGGAGGTGAATGTAATTTTAACCTTTATTGCTGCGGGTTGGAATTTAAAAATAGAGAAATCTTGTACCAATTCTAATGGGTGTTAATGAGCCTGCACGTGCAGTGCTGTGTGCAGTTTTGGTCCCTGTATTTAAGAAAGGATGGACTGGCATTGGAAGCATCCTCCTGCTCCAATTTCTCACAGCAGAACTGGTTTGGCCCCTGCTTGCAGTAGCAGCCTCCAGCCTCTGGGTGGTTCCTTGCCCAGCCTCCCGATTCCTCTCCCCAGTCTCCGGCTGCAGCAGGTGGGGGAGGCGATATAATGGACCATTCGGTTATCCTCAATCCCTCCCCCATCTCCCAAACTCTCCAATCTGGCCTTCCCCCTCATGACTGGCAGCTGTGCCTTCAGTCTCCCAGGCCCTCAGCACGGGGATTTCCTCCAAAAACCCCTCTCACTTCTTAGAATGAGCTCTTTGTCTCTTTTTGGTCACCATCACAAACACCGTATATCCCCACCTTTTGAATGGTTACTATATTAAAGATGCTATATTAATACAAGTTGTTGTTGTTGATATTACTGACCAGTAGTTATTTATTGACAGGTTTCACCGATATAAGAGGAAAGGGAATGACCACGGTTGTAGAGAGGTGATCATTTTCAGCTAACTGTACCACTAACACCAGCTCACCAAACGTCCTTAAAATAGTTCCTTCCAAACCCATGACCGCTTCAGTCTGGAATGACAAGGGCAGCAGATATATGGGAACACCAATCCCTGGACGTTCCATGCAAGCCACTCACCATCCTGACTTTGAACTGTTTCTTCACTGCCACTGGGTCAAAATCCTGGAATTTCCCCTCTAAGGGCTTCATGAGTTTATCTACAGCACATGGATGCAACGGCTCAAGAAAGCAACTCAGGACCAACTTCACCAGGGCAACTAGGGATAGGTAATAAATTCAGTGAACCCCACATCCCATGAAGGAATTTTAAGAAGCCCATTTCCTTTGACATCTCCCTTCCACCCAGCCTAATACTCAGGCCTCATTGACTGCTTGGGTTTCATTGCCATTCCATCCTATTCTCCACTCCACGTCCTATCCCTGAGATCCTTGTCAATAGTTCGCTGTTATTGTGGGAGCCTGCTGAGAGTAAATGGGCTGTCACAGTTCCCACATTACAACAATGACTAGACTTTGGAAGTATTCCATTAGCTGTAAAACATCTTTGAACATCCTGAGCTCATGAACCGGTGTAACAGAAGTGCAATTCTCTCTCCTTTTTGTTTCCTCTCCATGCCTTCCCATCTGTCTCCCCACAACATCCCTCCCTTGTTTAAAATCTAGAATGAATTATGAATCTCTGGGAGAACTTAATCTGTGGTAACATTGAGACTAACAACAACCACCTCCTTGGTGGGCTTTGAGTGTGAAGTTCAATAACACTCTCACTGGGACTTGATCTGGGTTGTCTCCAGTCAGTCAGTGTTACTGTTCTGGGGCCAGACATTACTGACCAACCTTAGACCCTATGACCTGATTGAGATGATGGATGATCTGCACTGGGCTTTAACACACTATTACCACAGCACAGAGTGAAATCGTGTAGTGCTGAAAAAGCACGGCCGGTGAGGCAGTATCCCTGGTGCAGGAGAGTCGACGTTTTGAGCATAAGCTCTTCATCAGGAATGGGGAGGAGGGAGTGAGGAGTCGGAGAGATAAATGGGAGGGAATTGAGGCTGGGGGGAAGGTCGTGAAGATTGCAATAGGTACGTGGAGGTGGGGGGTGACAGTGATAGGTCAGAGTGAAGGGTGGAGTGGATAGGTGGGAAGGAAGATGGACAGGTAGGACAGTTCAAGAGGGTGGTGCCGAGTTGGAGGGTTGGATCTGGGATAAGCTGGGGGGAGTGGAGATGAGGAAACAAGTAACATTAACATTCAGAGTATTGAGTACAGGAGTTGGGAGGTCATGTTGCGGCTGTACAGGACATTGGTTAGGCCACTGTTGGAATATTGCGTGCAATTCTGGTCTCCTTCCTATTGGAAAGATGTTGTGAAACTTGAAAGGGTTCAGAAAAGATTTACAAGAATGTTGCCAGGGTTGGAGGATCTGAGCTACAGGGAGAGGCTGAACAGGCTGGGGCTGTTTTCCCTGGAGCGTCGGAGGCTGAGGGGTGACCTTATAGAGGTTTACAAAATTATGAGGGGCATAGCTAGTATAAATAGACAACGTCTTTTCCCTGGGGTTGGAGAGTCCAGAACTAGAGGGCATAGGTTTAGGGTGAGAGGGGAAAGATATAAAAGAGACCTAAGGGGCAACCTTTTCATGCAGAGGGTGGTACATGTATGGAATGAACTGCCAGAGGATGTGGTGGAGCTGGTACAATTGCAACATTTAAGAGGCATTTGGATGGGTATATGAATAGGAAGGGTTTGGAGGGATATGGGCCGGGTACTGGCAGGTGGGACTAGATTGGGTTGGGATATCTGGTCGGCATGGACGGGTTGGACCGAAGGGTCTGTTTCCATGCTGTACATCTCTATGATTCTATAACATTGATTCTGTGTCATTGGAGGGTCTCAAGTTGGAAGATGTGGTGTTCTTCCTCCAGTTGTTAGATGGCTTCAATTGGCCGGTGGAGGAGGCCTAGGGACTTGCATATCCTTAGCAAGTGGGAGGGGGAGTTGAAATGGTCGGCCACAGGGTGGTGGGGTTGTTTAGTGCGTGTGTCCTTAAGATATCATCTTCCAATCCTCCAATGAAGATGCACTGTCCTCACCAAAACATGTTGGCAAATCTCTTCATAACACGTAAAGGGAGAGAAACATTGAAAACTGTATTATCATGAGTGAGAGTCCATTTAAAACAAGGACTATGATGTTAAATGTTCCCAGCCGTAAACAACACTGGTGTATTGATGTCATTATCTTATTAAACAATATTAAAACCTCAGCCAAACATTTTCCTGCAGACAGTGTATTTAAAATATCAAGAAGCTTTCCGCATTGTTGGTTTGATCAGTGACGTAGCAAGGAAGCAGCAGCTGCCCCATGAACTCCAACAAAAGAATGAGAACAGGCTCTTCATACGGAGCTGGCTCCCGAGAATCCAATTCAACAGCAGGGATCAAAGAACAAGGAACAATACAGCACAGGAACAGGCCCTTCGGCCCTCCCAACCTGTGCTGATACATTTTGCCCTTCTATACTGAAACTGTCTTCATCGACAGGATTCATATCCCTCTATTCCCTTCCTATTCATGCATTAGGGCAGGTATTTCTTGAGTAATTCTATTGTGTCTGCTTCCACCCCCTCCTCTGGCAGTGTGTTCCAGGTACTCAACTCCCTTTGTGTGAAATACTTGGTTTGTACATCTCTTTACAATTAATACCCCCAAACCCCTGCACCTTGAACCTGTGTCCCCTAGTATTTGACCCCTCCACCCTGGGAAAAAGCCTCATATTTTCCACTCTGCCTATCCCATTCACAACTCTGTAAACTTCGATCAGGACACACCTCATTTTCCTGCATTCCAGTGAAAACAAACTCAGTCTCTCCAACCTTTCTTCAGAACTACAATCCCCCCCCATACCAGACAATATCCTGGTAAACAATTTCTGCACCGTCTTCAAAACATCCACATCCTTCTTTTTGGACTGTATGCAGTTGTATGCAACCAGAACTGTTTGCCATATTCCAAGTACGGCCGAACTAAAGTTCTATAAAGCTGCAGCATAACTTGTCTATCCTTATACTCAATGCCCCTTCCAATGAAGGCAAGCAGGCCATAAGCCTTTTTTACAACCTTACCTCCCTGTGCTGGCACCTTCAGAGATCTGTGAACATAAACACCCTGATCCCTCTGCATATCTATACTCCAAAGGATTCTACCATTCACTGTATAATTCCCACCTGTACACCACCTTTCAAAATGCATCACTTCACATTTGTCTGGATTAAACTACCTCTGCCATTTTTCTGTCCAAGCATCCAACTGATCTCTATCCTGCAATATCCTAGATAATCCTTCTCATTATCTGCAATTCTACCAATCTTTGTATCAATTGTAAACTTACTAATTAGACCAGCTACGCTTTCCTCCAAATCATTTATGTAGACCATATACAGCAGAGTTCCCTGTGGATCACCACGAGTCACAGCCCTCCAATCTGAAAACCATCCTCCCATCACTGACCTCTGTCTCCTCCTACACAGCCAGTTCTGTGCCCAATGCTGGGAACATTTTAGACAAAACACCTTGTTGCCAGATTGTTACTGCAACTTGATCCAGTTCATTCAGAAAGAGAAAAAGGACAATGTGCAGATTGTTGAACAGGCCCCTACACCTGGGCCTGAGGCAGGAGCCCAAGCTCCAACACACTGGCCTCACTTCACACCAACCGTCACATAGTGCGGGGTCATGAACTCCGGCCATCAACCCTTCTGGGACCGGGATGGAGTGAGGGAACAGGGACAATTGTAGAAGAGTTAATAAGGAGTAAAGCAAGATGGAGAGAGTGTGTTGGAAAGTGTTTAATGGAGGGAACATACCTTGTGTTACCCAATACTGACATAGTCTCCGTGTATCACAGAATGAACAAAACAGCACTTGTTTTGAAGACAATCAAAAGTCACACCAAAGTACTTCTTTTTGATATACCATAGCATGCAGAGCATTTTCATTGTGGTGCGATAAGTATCCTGGTCCGAAAGCTGATCTCTCTCTCGCCTTGTTTCTACAGATGGAGCCAATTAGATCCTCGCAGAGCCCCAGTTTATTTGTACTGTTCAGTTATGTGGGGACTGGGGTACACCTGATGAAGGAGCAGGGCTTCGAAAGCTTGTGATTTCAAATGAACCTGTTGGGCTAGAACCTGGTGTTGTGTGCCTTCTGACTTTATATTGTTCAGGCACAGTGAAACAGCTGCTTTCTAGTAACTATAGAGAATGTGCACTTCAACTGAGGACGATGGGTAATGACTCCTTCCATTATCCGAGAATAAACCCACAGGCATTCCAGGGGATTCCCGTGGGAATGACCGTCCCAGATATTTCCCAGGGAAGGTCAACAAGCAAGGATGGAGACGGGAGCGCGAAGCCTCAAGTGCTGTTCTGTGCAGTTTGGGGGCACATTTTGATAGCCAGTTGTTACATCTTTTGAGTGTAATTCATTTTTTGCTGACCCCAGTGTCAATCCGAAGGACACTCCACCTTTCAGTCTGACAAACCAGGGTCACCCATGTCATGGCTCTGTTTCTGACCGAGGCTCCAGTCTTTCAAAGAGATGAATTCAAGCCTCACCAATTTGATAATTTGAATTATAGGTAATTTATTTTGATTTCTCCTGGGATGGAGTGGGTGTTGCCCTTCCCTAATTGTCCTGGAGAGGGCGGTGGTGAGCCATGAGTTTCTCGAAGAGGATCTGACAGAGGGACAAGGTCATGTCCTCGGCCTGAGCACAACTGCCTGACCTGCTGTGCTTTTCCAGCGCCACACTTTTCGACTCCGAGTAAACTATCCCTCAGGAGAATGAGCTGTGGCACAAGAGGAAATGTGGGAGTGTTGGAAAGGCACCGGCAGCCTGGTCAGCCTGCAGAGGGGCAGAAACAGATTTGATGAATGAGCTGATATCCTTCCGAGCTGAGATGCAGACTCAGGCTTTCAGAGCCACACAGTTTACATTGTTACTGACCGTGGCTCCATGGACAATGCTCCTGCCTCATCGTCAAAATGGTCATCGGATTGAAAGCCACCTCAGAAACGAGAGCACAGAATCCAGGCTGAGACTGTGGTGTACTGCTGAAAGTTGCACAGTCTCTGGCACCATCATTTGAGGCTCCACCACCACCACACCCCGACCACCCCCACCCCCACTTCAGGGGGCTCGACAAGATCCCATTCTAAAAGAGATTCTGTCGGGGGCCCTGCTCAAAATTCAACTAGTGCCACCAAAACAGATTTGTCTTGTCATTCATTTACTGTCTGTGGGACCGCACCATCTTGTCCGTGAATGTGACTGCTCTGTGCTCACAGCTTTCAATAGCCTGACACATTAAAAATAAACTGCATCAACAAGAGTTCTCTCTCCATTATCGTGTAAAAGGGGAGCAATGAGCATGTGATAATGCACACTG
Organism: Chiloscyllium plagiosum; assembly: GCF_037043375.1. NCBI lineage: Eukaryota > Metazoa > Chordata > Chondrichthyes > Orectolobiformes > Hemiscylliidae > Chiloscyllium > Chiloscyllium plagiosum. The sequence goes on along the minus strand of NW_028270147.1, from coordinate 112,482,375 downwards.
AGCGCAAACACTGAAGCTTCAGCTGAAAGGCTTTTTGCACCATGTTAACCTACTCCCTGGGCATTTCCTTCCAATGTCCGAGATGGTTATCAGGCTGGGATGGAGACTGACAGATCACATGGAATCCTTCAGGCAAGGTACACAAGGGCACAGTCCAGGCTTGCTGCAAACATTGGCCTTCCTCCTATTGAAGGGCTGGGAGCTTCTCTATGGCGGTTTCTCGTGCACATCTTCCATGGAAATATCACAGATTTTACTGAAATGGAATGACCTGAAAGTAGAGAAGGAAATGGGAAGAATTAACCAGACAAGGGTGAGCATCAAGAGAGGTGGGAGCGTGTGGGAGATTCAATGCCATTAAAATTCCTAACTGGGTTTCACAAGAAAAGCTCAAATCGTTACCAGGATATAACCGGGAGAATCCTCGCTGACATAAACAGGCTGAGTGTCAGAGACCCCGAGCCTCCAGTGCCTGACTCTCTATGAGGCATGACAGTCAAGGACTGTTCATGTGTCAATAAAGGGTGACTTGGTGACATGGGGTTATGTTATAATCAATGAACAGAGGAGTATAGATTAAAGGTAAATGGCCAAAGGTTAAGAGGGAACATAAGGAAACACATTCACCCAGAGGGTGGTGACAGTCTGGGGACTCACTGCCTGTAAGGGTGGTTGAGGCAGAAGCTCGCCCATAACATGAAGTATTTCAATGTGCAGCTATAATGCCGAGGTGTACAGGGCTACGGGCCAAGTACTGGAACATGGAATTAGGATAGTGAGGTGGTTGTTTGACTGGCTTTGGCTCATTGGGCCAAAGGGCCTTGTTCTTGTCGACCTGTTGTAGATGTCTGACTCTGCCAGGACTCCAGCAATGTGGCTGACCCTTACCTGCCATTTGAAAGGCTAAACAAGCCACTCAGTTTCGGGGCAGGTAGGGATGGGGAACAAATGCTGGTCTTGTCAGTGACACCCACATCCCAGAAAAGAATAGATGGGCTCAGTGATAACACCGTCACCTGATCATGCAGGTTTCAAGCCCCACTCCACACAGGGGAGCACTATCTTGAGGCTGGCAAAGGCAAAGACGCCATCTGCTGGATGATCGGTTAAACCACTGTCCTCTCAGGTTGATGTGAATATCAGGGATTTGAGACCATCTCAGGGAATATCTCCCCAGTGTGCTGACCAATGGCATTAAAACAGATACAGAAACAAAATACTGCAAATCTCAAATAGAAGCGCGATGCTGGGGAAAGGGAACAGGTGCAGCCTCTGTGGGAAGAGGAGGATTAACTTTTTGGGTTCAGTGAAGTTTTATCTAAAAGGCAGCAAATTTTTATTTATATTTAATTTTATGCTGTTTTATATTATTTTATTTAAATATTGTTGAAAACAAGTTTACCCACTTGATTGGAACCGCATTCACACACATGCATTCCCCCCACACCGATGCTCAGTAACAGCTCTGTGTACTATTTACAAGATGCACTGCAGAGATTCACCAAAGATCCTGAGACAACAGCTTCCAAACCCATGACCACTTATATTTGGACAAGGGCAGCAGGTACACGGGAACATCACCCCAGCAAGTTCCCCTCCAAGTCATTCACCAGTTTGACTTGGAAATATGAAGCTGTTCCCACATCATCACTGGGTCAGAATCCTGGAATTCCCTTCCTAAGGACATTGTGGGTCCACCAACAGCACACGGACTGCAGGGGTTCAAGAAGGCAGTTAATCACCACCAGGGCCAGGGCAATTAGACATGGACAGTAAGAAGCCTGGTACAAGTAAGAGTAGGCATGCTTAAAGACCAGGAAGTGAGACTGTGATGTTTCAGTTATACCTGAACATTGGTGTGACCACATCTGAAATACTGAGGGTAGTTTTGGTCTCCCTATTGAAGGAAGAATGTAAATGCATCGGAGGTGGTTCACAGGAATTTTACCTGATTGTTCCCTGGAATGAGTGGGCTGTGTGATGAGGAAAGATTGGAAAAGGGGATAAAGGGAATGGGGCTGAGCAGGGTGTTGAGGTAGGGATAGGTTGAGAATGGTAGAGAATATGACCTGATTAGTCGATGGGAAATTAATTTGTAGTCATCCCTCCCATCAACCAATCAGGTAGTATCCTCTACCGATCTTCAACTATCCCCATCTCACCACCCTGCCACCACAACTCCCTTTATCTGCAGCTCCCCCATCATTCCCACCCCCCCCCCCCTACCCCACCCCCATTCCTGAAGAAGGGTTACAGCCAAAACGTTGACTTCTCCACCTCCTGATGCTGCCTGGCTTGCTGTGTTCTCCCAGCCTCCTGCTTGTCAATGTTGGATTCCAGCATTTGCAGTTTGTTTTGTCTCTAATCTCTTCAGGGGCCTGGATGAGAGTGAGGAAATTGGGTTTTGATGGAGCTACCCACAGACTCAAGTCAAAAGAAGCAAAGCAAGAAAGGCAAGTGGATCGAACACAAGAGAGCACATTGTGAGGGAAAACCAATTATTACCAGTTTAGCAATTGCAAAGGAGAGAGTGACAACATTGAATTGCTTCTGGTGTCATCCTCTGTGCCCTAACATTTCACAGTGCCAGCTGCACATCCTTCCATTGGCTTTGTCATTGAGAGGCAACAGTTCCCTTCCCACAGCCCTTTTTAAAATGTCCTGTCCCAGGGAATCACTGATGCAGAAAATATTTCACCTTTTCTAGGAAAGTTGGAGAAATATTAAATGTCAACGAGCTGTTTCTCAGCCTTCAGGGTCTGACAGAAGGATGTGTGTAGTCTGTGGATTCTGGAGACATTCACCGAGATATTCCTCACTCCCATCAATACCTGATTTTATTCTGACATCAGTTTCTATTCTTCATTATAAAGTACCCCCACCAGTTTCAGACTAGACATTTCACACCCAGCCCCCATTTCCTCACACTGGAATCAAGAACCAAACTTGCCCCATCTCAGGATTGCCCTCTGAATGTGGTGTCAGTGTGTTAAGGTTGTGTTTGAATGAAAGAGCCACGGTGGAATCTGGGACTGAATCCAAGGGGTTTCTGAGCCACCAGCAGCCTCCCCGCTGTATGAGGGTCTGTTTGGATAAGATTTCAGCCCCATGGTTCCCACTGATACTAGAGCCATGGAGTGAGATTGCTGGAGCCACGTGTGGACTGAGGAACACAACAGTCAGGACAATGAGCTGCTCTGGAATCCACCCTGAGCCCTGGATGACTCTCACTGAGATGGCCCAGGGGCTACAGAATATAGCAGCAGAAAGTGGAACCAGTTTATCGTTGACTGTCCTCCCCAGCCGTGACTCCCAGACTCCCCCGGACTGAACATTCTCAATCTCACCCCAGGGACACACGGGACAATTTCATCTCATTTGAAGAGTAAAGAAAACCCAGGTCTAATTTATGGAATATTTATTTCCCAAATTGTTATTGTGCAATTGTTATTCTGAGTAACAAGGTCCTGCTTGTCATATTCATCAATATAGGGTTCCCAGTGGCTCTGGCTCCCTAACAGTTGATTTAAATTTCTTGGCCTGTGATCTTGCTGTTCCTAAGGGATGGGTGAGCGTTGATGGGGAATTTCCATCAGACTATTGTATTCCCCATTGTCCCCTTCTTTTCCCCATTTATTGGGAAAGATTTCGTTGAGGTTGTGCATTCCTGCTGAAAGTGCCCCTTCTGGACACAATGGTAGCATTGCCCTCCTGCTCCGGGGACCACATTGCCCCCTCTATTCTCCCCCTCATTCTCCAGGCCTTGAGGGTGGAGGTTAACACTTCACACAGCTTTCCCTGAGGCTTCAGCTCTGGCCATTTCCAAAGCACACACGAGACAGAGACTGAATCATCTTCATTTTTATTCCCCTTCCCAGATTGACATTGACAGAAAACAGACTGCAATTAACAGCCCAGACAGAGGAAGCTGCACCAATTCACAGCCACAATGGAGCTTGAGGAAAACACTTGTGGAGATTTTCTCAATAACCTAAGAATCCTGTTCCTTTAAACAGTGACAAAACCTTAAATTGGAACTGGCGGCTGAGCAGGAAGTAGGTCTGTTTTACTGAAGCAGAGACTTCTGAGGTTCACATTGATTTTGTACAGCTGAGTCTTCAGCATTTTCAAGAGGTTTGACTTGGCATCACAGGTCATGACTGCCCCAATCAAACACTCCCAGAACACAGTCAGCATGGAGTCTGATACAGAGTAAAGCTTCTTTTTAATGATCCCAATGACCTGCCTTAACCCTTGAACCTCAGAAGTGTCGCCAAGCCAGTCCCAAGAAGGAAGAGAGTTGAAATTCAGTGCTGACAATGACCTTTGACCTGCCAGCTCAGCCCTGTTCTATTTAAAGTTGTGTCTCCTCTGTGGACTGTCTCAAACATTCTACACACATTCTGATCTCCTGATGCTCTTGCTGAGGGGAGAGGGGAGGTTCACGTGGGTGAGGGCACAGGAGAAGCGAGCGTTGGACTCCCAGTCAGACCCAGAGAGGGTCAGCAGGCTGCTGACACTGTAGGTGCTGTCCGAAGCTTGCAGGTAGTTTCTGGTCTGAACCCCGTCCGAAATGACTGCACCGTCCTTCTTCCACTGCACCTCCAGCTCATCGGGATAGAAGTGATTGGCAAGGCACCCCAGGGTGGCAGTGCCCTTGGCATTGACCTGCTCCGGGGAGGGGGGCAGCAGAGTCAGCTTGGGCTGAGAGTTCTCACGGCCTGAAAGACAAGAGAAGCAATTTTAATCCCTGCCTTTTGAAGGGATTTTAACTCTCCGAACATGAACTGGCAAAACAATCCATTTTGAACATTTGTTGCCAACTCCTAACAAACCCCATAAAAGAACAGACATTGTTTAAAATGCATCTTGGGATGTGGGTGTTATTGGCAGGGCCAGCATTTATTGCCCATCCCTAATTGCCCCTGACAAGGTGATGGTGAAAGAGAAGGGACAGTCTTGGACCATTGTTTAGGGAATGAATGTGGGCAGCTGGAAGGGCTCTCAATGGTGGAGCATTTCAGTGACAGTGATCATAACTCAGTGAGATTGAGAGGAGGGATGGAAATGGAGAACACCATGGAGCAAGTGGAAATGTTTTCATTTGGGAACAAACCATTTTACTGAACTGGGCAATGATTTGGTAAAAGTGAGCTGAAAGACAAAATGCAGGGGTGAAATTAACCAGGACCTGAGGAAAGCAAAGAGCTGACAGGATGAGATGTGTCCAAATGAAGTGAAGGAAATCCCAGTGATGTTTATAATCACAGAAAGAACAAGAAGAGAATGAAGGAATGTATGAGGGCCATTCGAGAGCAGGAAGGGAACTTGTGTGCGGTGGTGCAAGATGGAGCAATGGTTCCTCATGAAAACTTTCGGTCTGTTTTCACAAAAGAGAGGGACAAAGCAGAAACTGTAGTTCAGGAGGAGGACTGTGCAACATTGGAATAGCATCTTTCACATCTGAAAGATTCCCAGTTCATCCAAAGAAAAGAAAGATTCATGCTGTCCCCAAGACATTTGTAGACCCGTGTCTACTTGGGTTTCCTCCCATTGTCCCCAGGGCCTGATGCTCGACATCCCAGAGTCCATAAGAAAGTGGGTGTAGAAATAGTGGACACATTGCTGGAAAATGATCACCATTCTGTAGACTCTAATGGACTAGACAATATCCAATGTAACATCACTTTTTAATAAGAGGGAGAGTGAAAATGAGGAATTTTACATGAGTCAATTATTAAAGATACAGTAACTGAGCATTTGGAAAGCAGTGACAGGATTGGTCCAAGTCAGCATGGATTTACTAAAGGGAAATCAGGCCTGACACATCTTCTAGAAGGTTTTGAGGATGTGATCAGTAGAGAGTGGGTATGGGAGATTCAAGATGGCAGCAGTCTGAACAGTCTGGTGTATTGGGCTCTGTGCCTTATCCCAGGCAAGGTGGGCTCCTACCCCTCCCCCCATCATTAGTCACCCCGACGAAGGTTTGTGGTAGAAAGTCGGTAGAGAACCTAGAGCCCCTTTAAATTAGGACTGAGAAGATCTGAAGCTGAAATGAAGACATCTAAAGGAAAGGGAGCTAGGGGAGTGCAGTAGGCAGGGTGCTCCCCTAGTATGTCAGGCACACCCACAGCCATTATGTCAAACCCTGTGGCAGCGTCCTTAAGTTCAGTGGAGCAACAGAATTTACTAACGAAGCCTTGGAGGCCACGATGGAGAGGTCCAAGGGGCGGGTTCGAACATTGGAAGGGCAGGTTCAGGCCCTGAAGGAACAAGTAGACGACCTCGAAAATCAAGGTCGGAGAAAAATCTACAGATCTTGGGCTGACCTGAGCATATAGAAGGTGAAAACCTCGCTGATTTCCTCAAGAGGTGGCTTCCGGAGTTGGTGGGCCTGGAGATCGAGTTGGGCCGGGTGAGTGTGGAGTGGGCCGACCGCATCACGATGTGTAGGTCTGGGCCGGCCCAGTGCCCCCGCCCGATCCTAGTGCAACTCCAGCATCACAAGGAAAAGCATTTAATAATAGAAACAGCCAGAAGACTGGGAAGGGATCCACAGGCTTTGGCTTATAAAGGTTTGAAAATAATGTTTTTTCATGAATTTTCTGGGGCTATAATCAAGAAAAGAAAGACTTTTGATGATGTCAAGAAAAAAAAAATTAAACATTCAATACTCTCTGAGGTACCCGGCCATGCTACGTTTCAGTTATGGGGGAACTGTCTACAACATCGACTCGGCGGAAAAAGTAAAAGAACTTTTGAACTCGCTGAAATGATAGACTTTGACCGAGGAGGAGGAAGGAAAAGAGGCGAGCGGACAATGGCATAACGTAATTTTTTAAAATCTTCTCTCTCTTTGTTCTTTTCCCTTTTGGGGTCTCGCGCTTTATAGGCTTGGTATTGCTTTAGTGAGAGATCCGGTATGTTTTATATTATAGCTGTTTGGTGGTTATTAGCTATTCTATTGTTCTGATTTGCTGGGTGAGGGTGGTTACTCCTTTGATGTAAAGGTGTGTGGGTTTGAGATGAGAAGGGGGAGGGGTGGGTGTCCATTGTTAACTTGTCGGAGTGGAAATAATATGTTTTTTACCCCATTGCTTGGGTTTGGGGCATGACCTTAACTGGAAGGTGCTGGGATGGTTGTGAGGTTGGGAGTGAATGGCCCCTATGGGCAAGGGGAGGATCTCTGGAAATTTGTGTTTTTTGTGTTTATTTGTTGACATTAGGAGTTTTTTTTAGTTTTAGAAGTTTTGGTGGCGTTTGTAGAAATAGTCTTTAGATTTGATAAAGTCTGTTTTTTTTCCCACTCGTCACACATTGAATGGGCTTGTTCCTCTCGGTGGACTGCGGGTTGTAGTGTGTGGTCATGGCTAGCGATCTGTTCAGGTGGTGCACCTGGAATATAAAGGGGAGCCATTCCCCCATTAAAAGGAAGAAGGTGCTCTCAAATCTTAAGAGGGAAAGGGTTGACATCGCTCTACTGCAAGAGATGCATTTGACTGACAGGGAACATCTGAAGTTACAGCAGGGAGAATACGATACGGTGTTCTTCTCCTCCTTCAACTCCAAAAGCAGATGTGTGACCATACTGGTATGAAGGAACCTCCCATTTCAGGTGATAGATCAAACTAAGGATGAGCATGGATGGTTCATTATTCTCAAGGCTCTGGGACACAGAGAAGAGTATGCCATCCTGAACATTTACTGTCCCCCGGCGCATCCTCTCAAGTTTTTAGTTGATGCAATCTCTAAGTTAATGGCTCTTGGGATGTGCCATATGATTATAGGAGGAAACTTTAATTGTCTCATGGACCCTGGGGTGGACAGGATGCCAAGGCGGCTGTCGGGTACACCTCTGCAGACTAGACAGTTAGTGAACTTGAGTGAGGAGTTGGGGCTAGTGGATGTGTGGAGGTGTCTCCTCCCGAATGGGAGGGACTTTACCTTTTATTCCAACTCGCACAAGTGCCACACAAGAATTGAAATATTCTTTGTTCCTTCGGTTTGTCTGGACTTGATGTTAACCGCAGGATTGGGAGCATTACTATTTCGGACCATGTGGCAGTATATTTAGATGTTAAGACCAAAGGTAGTGGAGTAGACACACAGTAATGTCACATGAATCTGTTTCTGTTGAAGGATGACAACTTTGTACAGTGTATCACAAGGGAGTTCAGGGTTTTTTGGGACATCAATCTGGGTGTGGCTATTAATCCATCAGTGCTCTAGGAGACCACCAAAGCATTCTTAAGGGGTTTGATTATTTCACACTTGACAATGAGAAGGAGGCAGAGAGGAGAGCAGCAGCTGATACTTGAGGCCCGGCTGAAGGCAGCCAAATCGGTACATTATCCCAGACCATCTGGGGTCAAATTGCAACGGGTCACGGCTCTCCGGGCTGCTCTGGACTCAGCGCTCACACAAGTGGCAAAGAGAAGGGTCTCCTTTGCAAACCAAAGGCTGTTTGAATATGGGGATAAGCCAGGTAGATCCCTGGCTTACCTGGCTAGGAAGGAAAGTGCTCCACAGTCCATTGTGTTTATCAGGGAGAGAACTGGCAATGTCACTCGTGAACTGAGGAAGATTGATGCCAGATTTTGGGAGTCCTATGCAGAGTTATAACGGTCAGAGGGTTGTGGGGATGGAGAAGTGAGAATGGAATCCTCTTTTGAAAACTTGGACCTCCCTGGTATAAATGCAGATCAGGCCTCCCTTTTAAATGTACCTCTGACAGTACAGGGGGTGCAAGAGGCGGTAAGGCAGGTCCAACGTGATAAGACACCTTGTCCAGACGGATTCCCATGTGGATTTTACAAGGAGCTCATACACATGTCAGCTAACCCATTGCTGGAGCTGTATAGTCATTCCTATGGCCAGGACTGTCTTCTGCCCTCTCTTACAGAGGCTAATATCTCCCTTATTTTAAAGAAAGGGAAAGACCCTGAGGATTGTGTATTGTATAGACCCATCTTGTTGTTGAATGTGGATTTTAAAATTCTATCAGAGGTGTTAGCTGTGAGACTGAAGAAAGTGCTGCCTGTTATTATAAAAGAGGAGTAGACGGGTTTTATCAAGGAACTTAGCTCCTCCAACAACATCAGGCAGGTATTGAACATAGTGCAACTGTGTCAGCAGAGAATGATTGCAGGGTTTGGTGGTCTCCCTGGAGGCAGAAAAGGCTTTTGATCGGATGGAATGGTTGTATCTCTTTGCTGTTCTAGATCGTTTTGGTCTGGGAGGGGCCTTCGCCAGGTGGGTGGCAGTGTTATATAAAGACCCCAAGGCGGCGGTTATCATGAATGGGGTTAAATTGAGTAATTTTGGTGTGGGGAGTGGCAGCCGACAGATGATGTTCCCTGTTGCCCCTATTGTTTACCTTGGTACTTGAACCACTGGCAGAGTCTGTCTGAAAAGACCCTGAAATTCTCTTTCCCCGAAGGTGGGAGTTGGGGAAATAAAAATCACTCTCTATATGGACAATGTCCTACTTTTTTTAGCTAACCCCGAAAAGTCCATACCCCAGCTAATACAAAACATTAAATTATTAGGCAGCTCTTCGGAATACAGAATAAATTTTCCAAAATCAGAAGTCCTGCCTGTGGGGGGATTGGTGGTGGTACTGAAGCTGGAGGACGGAATGGAGTTTCCTTTTAGATGGTCACAGAAAGGTTTTCTCTATCTGGGAATTTTTATCACCCCTCACTTCCCGCAACTGTATGGAGCTAACTTTGTGTCGCTGTTTGAGAGGATAAAGCAGGACTTGCAGCGATGGGAGGAAATACCCAGATCATAGCGAGGCCATCTAGCCGTGATTAAAATGACTGTTCTTCCGTGGTTGTTATATCCTGTGAGGATGCTCCATTTGTTATTACCCAACCAGGTGCTGCGGAGGTTTGCGGGATGGCTTGGATCATTTATTTGGCGCTAAATTTAATTAAATTTACCATGTTCTTGACCCAGCCCTACAAGAATGATACAGAATGAAGAGTGCTCCGATGTGGGGGCGGTCTTTCAGTTAGTACCATATATCATCTGCAGAGAGGGAATGTCTTGGGGGACATGGAGAGTGTCAAGGAAATTTGGAATCAGGAGTTAGGGGAAGGAATCTCATCGGAAATGGGGGAATGAAAGAGAGAGAGAGAGAGAGAGATTGCACATTATTCAGTAACTCCTCAGATACTGAAGCAGTCTATATTCAAAGGCAACAAGATCGACACAATATGTAGGTTTGGACTGGCAAGAGGCAAGTGATTTTTGCACCAAAACTGCCAGTCAATAATCATCTCCAGTCAGAGGCCTGTGACCAGTGGTGGCCTACAAGGATCGGTGCTGGGTTCACTGCTTTTTGTCATTTACATAAATGATTTGGATGTGAACATGGAACATAGTATGGTTCCCCTCCCCCCACCTTATCTCAGTCCCAACCCTCGGACTCAGCACCGCCTTCTTGACCTGCAATCTTCTTCCCGACCTCTCCGCCCCCACCCCCTCTCCGCCCTATCACCCTCACCTTAACCTCCTTCCACCTATTGCATTCCCAATGTCCTTCCCCAAGTCCCTCCTCCCTACCTTTTACCTTAGCCTGCTTGGCACACCTTCCTCATTCCTGAAGAAGGGCTTATGCCCGAAACGTCGATTCTCCCGCTCCTTGGATGCTGCCTGATCTGCTGCGCTTTTCCAGCAACACATTTTTCAGCTCTGATCTCCAGCATCTGCAGTCCTCACTTTCTCCACATACTTTGGTTAGTACGTTTGCAGATATCATCAAAATTGGAGGTGCAGTGGACAGTAAGAAGGTTCAGAATACAACAGGATCTCGAAAAGATGGGCTGAGGAGTTGCAGATGAAGTTTTATTCAGATAAATGTGAGGTGCTGCATTTTGGAAAGGCAAATCAGATCAGGACTTATACACTCAATGGTAAAGCACTGGGGAGTGTTGCTGAGCAAAGAGACCTTGGAGTGCAGGTTCATAGTTCCTTGAAAGTGGAGTGACAAGTGAACAGGATAGTGAATGTTTGCCTTTATTGGTCAGAGCACTGAGTATAGGAGTTGGGAGGTCATGTTGCGGCTGTTCAGGACACTGATTAGGCCTCTTTTAAAATACTCTATGCAATTCTGGACTCCCTGCTCTGGGAAGGATGTTGTGAATCTTGAAAGGGTTATGAAAAGATTTACAAGGATGTTGTCAGGGTTGGGAGTTCTCTGCTATAGGAAGAGTTGAATTGGTTGAGGCTATTTTCCATGGAACAAAGAAGACTGAGGGGTGACTGTGTAAAGATTTTATAAAATCATGAGGGGCATGGATAGGGTAAATAGACAAGTCTTTTAACCGGTGTAGGAAATCCAAAACTGTAGGGCATAGGTGAGACTAGAAACACAGGACTGTCACCTGCAAGTGCCCCTCCAAGACACTCACCATCCTGACTTCGAAAAATATCACTGTTTCTACAGGATTGCTCTATCAAATTACTGGAATAGACAATAGACAATAGGTGCAGAAGTAGGCCATTCTGCCCTTCGAGCCTGCACCACTATTCAATATGATCATGGCTGATCATCCTTAATCAGTATCCTGTTCCTGCCTTATCTCCATAACCCTTGATTCCACTATCCTTGAGAGCTCTATCCAACTCTTTCTTAAATGAATCCAGAGACTGGGACTCCACTGCCCTCTGGGGCAGAGCATTCCACACAGCCACCACTCTCTGGGTGAAGAAGTCTCTCCTCATTTCTGTCCTAAATGGTCTACCCTGTATTTTTAAGCTGTGTCCTCTGGTTCAGCACTCACCCATCAGCGGAAACATGTTTCCTGCCTCCAGCGTGTCCAATCCTTTAAGAATCTTATACGTCTCAATCAGATCCCTCTCAGTCTTCTAAACTCAAGGGTATACAAGCCCAGTCGCTCCAGTCTTTCTGCGTAAGGTAGTCCCGACATTCCAGGAATTGACCTCGTGAACCTACGCTGCACTCCCTCAATAGCCAGAATGTCTTTCCTCAAATTTGGAGACCAGAACTGCACACTGTACTCCAGGTGTGGTCTCACCAGGACCCTGTACAGCTGCAGAAGAACCTCTTTGCTTCTATACTCAATCCCTCGTGTTATGAAGCCAGCATGCTATTAGCCTTCTTCACTACCTGTTGTACCTGCATGCTTACCTTCATTGACTGGTGTACAAGAACACCCAGATCTCTTTGTACTGCCCCTTTACCTAAATTGATTCCATTTAGGTAGTAATCTGCCTTCCTGTTCTTGCCACCAAAGTGGATAACCATACATTTATCCACATTGAACTGCATCTGCCATGCATCTGACCACTAAGGACATTGTGAGTCTACCTACAGCACATGGACTGCAGTGGTTACAAAAAATAGCTCACCAGGTTCTCAAAAGCAACTAGGATCAGTCAATAAATGCTGGCCAGCCGGCGATGCCTAGAGCCTGAGAGTCATTTTAAAAAAATGTTTATTGAGGAGTTTAGAATTAAAATGGAGTTCCTTGGTGTTCAATGAGCTTAGAATAAAATATTTTATTTTGTTTGTTCATGGAATGTGGGCATCATTGTCTGGCCAGCACTAATTGCCCCTTCCTAGTTGTCCTTGAGAAGATGGTGCTGAGCTGGACCCACAATCTCATTAAGGAGGGACTTCCCAGAAGCAGTGACAGATTTCAAGTCAGGATAGTGGCCACTCTTTACAAGGTGAGTCATTCACTTAATCGATCTACATATTTTAACTCCAACTAGCATCACACTTGCAACATTATTACTGACAAGTAGGACAAAGGGATTACATGGAGTTATTAGATTAGATTAGATTACATTACAGTATGGAAACAGGCCCTTCGGCCCAACAAGTCCACACCGACCCGCCGAAGCGAAACCCACCCATACCCCTACATTTACCCCTTACCTAACACTACCGGCAATTTAGTATGGCCAATTCACCTGGCCCTGCACATCTTTGTGACTGTGGGAGGAAACCGGAGCACCCGGAGGAAACCCACGCAGACACGGGGAGAACGTGCAAACTCCACACAGTCAGTCGCCTGAGGCGGGAATTGAACCCGGGTCTCTGGCGCTGTGAGGCAGCAGTGCTAACCACTGTGCCACCGTGCCGCCCACGGTGAAGCTTCGCTTCATTTAAATTCTGTGGATTCCTCGCTCGTTTGAAAAAAAGAGCTAATTTGGCTTGGCTTCATCCATGGAGGTCGGCTGGAACTGGGATCTTCAGAAAACATCTCAGTGAAAATTTCTCTCATCATGTTAAATACATGCTGGAAGAAGGAAAAGAGTAACAGAGAAAAGATTATATTAGATACGTCCTCTCCCCCCCAAAAAAAATGTTTGTTAGACTGCTACAGTGAAAACAAAAGGGGAATACTGTTCAAAATACATAAAATAACAACTTACCACAATCTGAACCAAGGATACATTTAGAATATCATTGATTACAGGAGAAAAGGCAAAAGAGAGATTAGAGAAGGGGTTTAATAGGATTGCAGAACTACCAAGGGAAGGTGCAGATGTATTAGATAAGATTACCTGCATAATACTAAGGAAGGCACCACAACATAAAAGGAGGCAAACCTTTGAAACAAAATGAATGACACCTATGGGACATGCTGTAAATAGAAAGCAAACTATCATGGCTCCAATTATTACATCCTAAAATTCGACCAGAGGATTATCGGGCAGCTAACTCCTCGTTCAAAGAAAGCAAAACAGGAATTTTGTGATTAGTTAGTTTTGCTTCATTTGTTGGTAAATTAAGAGTGAACAATATGGAATGAAGTATGAGCACTTGAAGAGACCGTAGCTAATCAGGAGAAATGAGCATGAATTTCTAATGAGCAGGTTGTGAACCTACCAAACAATTTGACAAGGTGGTATTTATAAAAGAGCAGCTTAGTGGGAAAAAGTTTACATGATTGATGTGGATTTTCAGAAATTATTTCAAGTAGTTGCCTCTGAGAAGACCAATGGCAAAACTCAAGGGCACCTCAAATGAAAGGGAGCATAGTCAAATGGATAGAGGTGGTTGGGAAAATGCAAGGGTCAGGGTAAAATAAAGATTTCACATAAAAAAGGTGTGGACAATGGAAGGGACCCACAGGAGCCCATGCTCAGATTGCCCTTAATTGTTATAGTAATAAACACAATCTTGACTTGGGAATTTAAGAGAAGGAAACTAAACGATTCCAACTTGGGTTGAAGGGACAGAGATGGAATTGTAATGCAGCGACAGATACAGAAGAATATTGACCGGAAGATGAAATTGAAGTTGAGAGTGAGACTAAGTCATACATTGAGAAGATAAAAAAGGAATTACACCTGAAATGGTAAGATCCTAATACGATTACAGCAAAGGCCACAAAGTATTCAAACATACAGGCCATTTAAGGTGATAGATATGGCCATTAAAAAACAGCTGGCTCTTCCAACTGGACACAAACAATTTAAGTCACATTAAGTTGTGTAATGGAAAATTATCCATTTACTGTGAAATTTGAAAGAGAATGCTTTTCTAAAACTTAATGCTATGCTGAGCTTTGTAAACAATACTTTGATGAGGTCTGCAGTCAGCTGTTTGAATTTTGTAAACGTTCACCTTGACCTTGCGATCATCAAACTCAGCGAAAGCTGAAGAACTGTCATGTCCAAGACCAGGGGATGAGAGAATTACTATTTGAGTTTTCCCAGTCTTTGCCTTTGAGAGCGTGATAAGAAACAGTATCAGGCAAGTATCTGAACAATGCTCAGATACCCCTTACATTGAGGCATCTAGCTGAATGTACTGGGTCAATTCTGCAGAATTTAAATTAAGCTCCTTTCTTTGCTCTTGCTAATAGTTGAGTCAAGTCGATTTAATTTCCATGACAGTTGCATAAGATCTTCAAATATTTTGGTCAATTTTGGGAATCTCAACATAGTGCATATTCTCAAGATATTATCAGGAAAAGAGGTACAGACATGATCACAGATTGAGAAGTTCAACCTTTGAGGCACTCTTTATCTGAAAATTATGGAGTGATACGTGGAAGATCATGATTCTAGAGAGTTTTAAGAAGGTGAATAATAATCATGTATTGTCTTATCAACAAATGGAAACAGCAATAGAAAGACAGAAATGATACAGAAGAACTTGAAACAAATACTGAGTGACTGGAAGAGACACCATATATTATGTAAATAGAAGCAGAAACTATAGATTCTCAGAGTTAGCAAAGTTACGACAGATGGGATTTAATGGATAACAGTCTGATGATGATGAGGATGATAAATTAATAATGGGAGAGTACAAACAGTGGAAGAGAAAGGGGCTTTGGATTTTTAGGGAAGGGGCAAAATGGTAAATTGAATTCAATGCAGTCATCAGGATCGAGATAATGTTTTTAGTATGCTCTGTTATACATATCATCAATCAGAGCTGCTGTCGAGCACTATTAACCCATGTCTTTCTTGCTTAACTAAGGGAAAATAATTTTGTGTTCAAATGCCAAAAGCTGAATCTCACCTCACAAAAAACTCTTAGATTAGATTACTTACAGTGTGAAAACAGGCCCTTCGGCCCAACAAGTCCACACCGACCCGCCGAAGTGTATACCACCCAGGCCCATACCCCTACATTTACCCCTTCACCTAACACTACGGGCAATTTAGCATGGCCAATTCACCTAACCTGCACATTTTTGGATTGTGGGAGGAAACCGGAGCACCCGAGGAAACCCACGCAGACACGGGGAGAACGTGCAAACTCCACACAGAGAGTTGTCTGAGGCGGGAATTGAACCCGAGTCTCTGGCGTTGTGAGGCTGCAGTGCTAACCACTGTGCCACCATGCCGCCCACACTCTTTGCATCTTTCTATTTATTATACTTAGGGGAATGAACGATTTCAGACTGAAGGTTCTGAGCTTCAGCTTTCCAAAATCAGATCATTTTCAGTTGAATGCTGCACCCCTTTTATATTCCTGCAATTTGTAGGTAAATGCAAATCAGAAAAGAATGTGTCAGTTTAGTCAGGATGTTGCTGTATCAAATCAAAGTGACCCAAGCTCCTATTTCAGTGATTTCCTACATTGAATGCTCAGAAAAGAATGGACAGTATGAGAACTTGTCAAGCACTTTCATGAAAAGAGCTGCTTGCCCAATCAATGTTAATATGTGCAAACCATAAACCCTTCTGTTCTTCTAATCAGATGGTCATTCAGTCTCTGGACTTTGCTTCAGAACACTTAGTTTTAAAAAAAACTCTTTAAAAACATTGCCTCCCTTTGAGGGATGGTCAGAAAAGTGCAGGAGGAAAAGATTTGAATTTCAATAGCAAGCTTTAAGTTCTAAACTCAATAATTACACAGTAGAAATGGTCACTAAATCCTTGAGAAATAATCGGGTGTACTTATACGTATTTTGGGTGGCACGGTGCACAGTGGTTAGCACTGCTGCCTCAGCGCCAGAGATCCGGGTTCAATTCCCGCCTCAGGCGACTGACTGTGTGGAGTTTGCATGTTCTCCCCGTGTCTGCGTGGGTTTCCTCTGGGTGCTCCGGTTTCCTCCCACAGTCCAAAGATGTGCAGCTCAGGGGAATTGGCCATGCTAAATTGCCCGTAGTGTTAGGTAAGGGTAAATGTAGGGGTATGGGTGGGTTGCGCTTCGGCGGGGCGGTGTGGGCTTGTTGGGCCGAAGGGCTTGTTTCCACACTGTAAGTAATCTAATCTAATCTAATCTAATCTAATATTTTGAGAATTGATGGGCAAGGTAGAAAACAACGAGACACCAGAAATTTTAAGTACATTCCACACAACTTGATTTTATCACCCACAAATATATTTCACAATTTATCAAGATATTCCTCACGACAGTCTTTTGGTAAAGGGTCATTGGGAAAGCGGAACACTCAGGGTAATTTCTGAAAATGATGACCTGCAAAATGTGCCTGAAGAAAGTGGAGTTGTATTTTGAAATATTGTTCGGGAAACAACAACAATCCTGTCATTTGTCCACCATCCTGTTGTCGGTACGACAGGGACACAATCCTTTATTCAAAACCCTCGGGACCAGCTGGTTTGCAGAATTTGGAATTCTTTAGTTTTCAGAGTAAGTGACAGTTTAAGAGTAAAATTTTTAAAACTCTTACTGAACAGCAGACCCACCTGTGAAATCTATGAGCCCTGACACAGAACTGATGCCTGCCAGTGCTGGGCCACACCCCCAGTGTGATGTGGGTCGAGTGGGTGTGGAGTGAACCCAAACAACCTTGTTAATTAGACAAAAAAATTCACAACAAAAATTTCAGATTTCGGAGCTTTTCAGATTTCGGGATTTCGAATAAAGAATTGTCTACCTGTATGTTCAAATGTAATAATTAACGAGCTCTGGAATCATTACTAAAATAATTGCATCAATGCTTCGAGACCGATAACACATCTCCAATTCTTAAAATTCAAATCCATCCCAAAACAGGTTCAAAATTAATACTTACAGGTCAGGGACAAAGATCTCGAGATAATACTTCCTCCTTATCATCAACACTGTCAGCTCTTTCAGATGTCTCCAACTGGATAACAGTCTTGTGTTCCTCCTTTGGAGCCTTGGAAGGTGACCTGGGCCAGGATTCAACATCCAATTTGAACTGTAATCCTTGATTAGTAAGCTGGATCTTCTCAGCTTGAGACTTCCATGATTTCTTCCAACTGTTCAATAGCGTCCTTCACAAAGGAAGATGGTAACATATCAACCAAAGAATTGGCCTTTGAATCACTGCTCTTCCGATCATCTCCTTTAAAGTCTTCGCTATCCTCATGATTGCCCTCAAGTTCCTCTCCTTTGATTCCACGTGCTCCTCATGGATTTCCTCAGATTCAGGCTCGAGGAATGATACTTTAAATTGAGCCTTTTCCCTGTTGAGTAAATCCAACAGAGAAATTGAAGCGATCCTGTGGATATTTAGTGAAAACTCCTCCCTTTGTGCACTGGAAGACACAAAAATATAATGTCTTTTACAATCAATGATCCCCAAAATCTTATTGTAATGAATCAAATAATTTTTCAGCACATGGTATTGATATAGGTTTCTGTCTCTAGTACTGCCTTGGATGCTTTCTCTATGAACACATCAGTACGGTTAATGTTTTCTTCATTCTGGTCTTCACACAAGTTTGCCAATCGTTCCTCCTCATCAGACTTGGGCAAGCTCTCTTTTAAATTTTGGTCATCTCCAAAAGTTACCACTGCCTTGCTAGATTCATTAATACTGTGCAGTAAGTCAAAGGTACTTGGTTCAGAAAACTGATTACTTGCATTTTGATCATTCAAGCTGTTTTTAAATGAACTCAGCATAAAGTCTTATTGAGCTCAAACTCTTCCGCCTGCCGTTCTGTTACTTCTTTTGAAAGCTCTGGCTTTTTTCCTTCATCACAACACGTTTTGTAGTCTTGACCTAATTTATCCTCCACAAGTAGGTCCCTTTCATCTTCAGTTGTATCGATACCATCCCCAGAACGTTCAGGTCGAAGGGAAATCTTGTGGGGAGGAGCAAAGATGCCACATTTGTCCTTGCATGTGAAGTATTCAACTCCATCATATGTCCCATTATGACTGCCTTCTGGCTTATCCAGCTCCACACCAGCCCAAAAGCCACTGGCGAAGCTAGTTCTGCCCTTGAAGCGAAGTGTCCCTGGTTGGATGCTACGAACTAAAATTCTTGCACCAATTTGGGATTCAGGCAACTCATTGGTTTCAGGCAACATGGCTGTTGGGGTGCAACACGGAGAGGGAGAATGTGATGGCATGGGAATCTGTTCCTCATTGCTAGCATCACTTTGTTCTTCTCAGTTGGTCATTTCAAGTCTACAAGTTGTTCTGAATGTACGCTACCACAGCTGGGAGAGTATTTCTCACCTAGTCGCTCACTGATTTCATCATCCACACTGATACTTGGTGAAACACTTTGAGAAAGCTTCTTCCCTTCATTCATTCCCTCCTGCTGAAATGCACAGGACAGGAGGCCTCAGTGAGATTTTTGTCACTGGTAATTTTGATCCTTCGCGAAAGGGCTTATGCAGATTCCGGGCCAGCTTTGCAACTCCCACCGTGTAAACTTTCATTCATGTCTTCATTCCTCCTTCGCAATGACTCAAAACTTTCTGAGTAAGTTGCTTCCTTTCCTTGGGAAAGGTACTCAAATCCTTGAGAATAAGAATCATTCTCTGATGGAGTTCTTTTCAATTCTCCAGAGTCAGATAGCGCAGATGCAATGGAGGTGCCCGACTTAACTGATCTGACAATCTTCACAGAACTGGCTGAATGATCACTTGCACCGTCCTCCTCATCAGGATAGCCGTCCTTGTGCAAGTAATATTCCTCATCCTTCAAGTCCTCAAATGTCTTTTCAACAAGCTAAGCTACTAAAGGCTGTTCTGTGTCATCAGATAGGACTCTGTTTAGTGGAGTTAATTCCTTGATACGCTCAGGGATATTGATGTGCTGCAGTTTCTCAATGCCTAATTTCAGCAAGGGTTCAGACTGATCAGATTGCTGAGACAAGCCTAGTACATCATCGACATCAGAGTCTTATGATTTTAGATGACTAAGTTCCTCCTGGATATCACCTTGCACAGATTGATGACTGGACACAACACTTTCATCACCAGAACCATCCTCTGGCCTAAATGCCAACTGATCTGGCATAAAACTATATTTAAGAGCTCCTGCCACATTATCCAGCCCTTCAACAAAGTCAGGTCGAGATTTCAAATAACATTTGAAAACTGGAGAAGGACTCTTAGAGGGGTCATCAAGTCGACTATCGAAGAGTGCAGACTTGTTTCGATCTGATGCATCGTTCGCTGAGCAAGTTGGATTTCTGCCCATCTCGACTCGACGATCTTTGATCTGTAACAAATATAAGCAATTTGGTTTATAACTCGGTATCGAAAAAGAAAGTGCCAAAATATAATGTCTTTTACAATCAATGATCCCCAAAATCTTATTGTAATGAATCAAATAATTTTTCAGCACATGGTTGAAAAATTGGAAGTCCAAAACCAATTTTGAACAGCATAGTTCCAGCAATGACACAGATGAAATAAACTGTTTTAGGTGTTCGTTGAAGACTGAATATTAGCTAAGACACCCACAAGGACCCTCTATGCTTGTCTTCCAAAAGTAGCAAAGGACTCTTTGCACTTATTTGATGGGCAGCCGGGGTCTCAGCTCAGCAAATGATCGCACTCGAACAGCAAAGCACACCCATGGCACTGCACTGGTGCATCAGTCTGATTCACAAAGCACAGGTCTCTGAAGTGGGACATGAACTTACTTTACGTAATCTTGCAATGCAAGCGTTTGAGAATGCAATTTTCATACCTTTCTAAAAAATGTGCATTCTTAATGAAAGAACAAGCCTTTTTGAAATATGTTATTTAGATTCTTTAAAGACAAGGTTTAGTGATGGCACATAGTGGTCTGAACTAAATTAAAAAAATCCAGCTACAAGGGAGAACATGTTGAACTGAAGCAGTTAGTGAAGAATTGCAGAATTACAAAATAAACAGATACATCAGCTGTCTATTTATGTTAGTTTCCGGTTTGAATGCTGATAGTTTGCTGCTGAATAAACAAAGTCAATTTATTAAACTACTCGTAAACATTTTATGGAATTTTGCAATCCTGAACTAAATTAACACCATAGGTGCTGTAAAGAAACAAGCCCTATTGTTTGTGGTGTTACATACATATCCTGCTTTGTAATGGGGCCCAGTGATGCTTTGGATATTTCACTCTCAGTGAGAGATTTCCAGCTCTTTGCAGATCCAGTCCTGGAAACATGGGAAATAATTTATAAAGTTGGAACTTTGCAGCATAAAACACACAGCACATGCAGAATAATCAGCTCTAATTTCATAACGGATACATCCCGACACCACCTTCCTGGAAAGTGGTGAAAAAGATATAGCATCCATAATTATAGAATCATAGAATTTTACAGTACAGAATGAGGCCATTCAACCCATTGTGTCCATCCCGGCTACCCAAAGAGCTACCTAGATAGTCCCACTGTTCAGACTTATCTCTGTAGCCGTCTAACTTAATCACTTTCAATGAGCAACATTCCCCCATTTCTGTCTAACCTTCAGTACAGTCTGCAATAGGCAAAACTGGCAACTGAACAGTGATAACCCCAGGCAGAATCACAAAATTGTTGCACGATTTTATTTCCACTAGAACGTCATAAATTGCTTTTAGAGTCATAAGGATGTACAGCACAGAAACAGACCCACCAGTCCAACTCATCCATGCCGACCAGATATCCCAACCCAAACTAGTCCCACCTGCCAACACCTGGCCCATCTCCCTCCTATTCATATACCCATCCCGACATCTTTTAAATGTTGCAATTGTACCAGCCTCCACCACTTCCTCTGGCAGCTTATTCCATACACGTATCTGAGTGAAAACATTCCCCCTTCGGTCTCCTTTATATCTTTCCCCTCTCACCCTGAACCCATGCCCTCTAGTTCTGGACTCCCCCACCCCACAGAAAAGACTTTGCCCCTCATGATTTCCTAAACCTCTAGAAGGTCACGCCTCAGCCTTCGACACTCCAGGGAAAACAGCCCTAACCTGTTTATCCTGTTTAACCCCTCTCTGTTGCTCAGATCCTCCAACCCTGGCAACATCCTTGTAAATCTTTTCTAAACCCTTTCAAGTTTCACAACATCTTTCCGATAGGAAGGAGACCAGAATTGCACGCAATATGACTCATCTCCAGTTATGAGTCATACTTTAAATTACAAAACCAGCTTTCTGTACATCTGTCTTATAGGAGTTACAATAATGAAAAGACAGCCAGCTGTCAAAAAAGTCTCAGAGAAAAGCAAAATAATTCTCATTCCAATTCATGATAGAATTGAAAAAAAAAAGCATATTACTGTACTGATCTGATGATACAACAGTTAAATGCAAAAATGCTTTAAAAAAGCTACCATGCGTCATTTATAAAAGCATAGCAATTTTTATTTTCCACATATGCATGCATTGATATCAGTGCATTAATGTCAAGGAATTACATGGTTCATACTGCCCAAACCAGGAGCTTATAAATTTTAAATGAATCACTGTTACCAACATCTGAAGGAGAATATAATTGTAGCGTCTTAGCACAAACTGATGGAAGGTGATTGAAAATGGTACTGGGCTTGGTACAGACGGTATAAAAAGAAAGGAGTCAGCATCAAGTTGCATGCATGGCACTCACTCCGACATTCCAAGGTGACACCAGCAATTGACAACATGGCATGCAGGTTCGCCTGACACTGAAGGTGACCACAGAACAGTACTCAACATATATGCAACTGGTTTGCCAAGCTGGAGCAAGACATTCTTCAGACAATACTGGTAGTGAAGATCTGGACCCCCAGTGGAGTTGGGGGGAGGTGGTCTCTCTGTTCCATGATCGGTGAAAAAGCACTCACAATTGGTCTGGTTCTTTAACATTTCATTCTTTATTTTTCATATGGCCAGGCATAGATCGTCCACAAACAGAGGTTATACACTTCCATGTTCCTCAGAGGAACTGCGCATATGGCTTAAAACAGACATGTGCAAGGTTTGTGAAGGTTTGTAGCTCAGGTTGAGGGTTAGGGTGTAGGTTTGCTCGCTGAGCTGTAGGTTTGATATCCAGACATTTCATTACCTGGCTAGGTAACATCATCAGTGGTGACCTCCAAACAAAGCTGTATCAGAACACTATTCCAACGAGCCAAACTGCAGCACAGATGAACTTCGGAAAACAGAGGAGAACCACCTATACAACGTATTCAAGAAGAACGGATACTCAAAAAATACAGTGCGCAGATTCCTCAAGAACAAACCACGACAAGCAGACCAAACACAGCCAGAAACCCTAACCACCTTACCATACATTAAAGAAGTTTCAGAAATGACAACCAGACTACTAAAACCCCTCGGAATCATAGTAGCACACAAACCCACCAACACTCTCAAACAAAAACTAACAAACTTAAAAGACCCAGTACAACCCATGGACAAAACCAACGTCATCTACAAAATTCCATGCAATGATTGCCACAAACACTACAGAGGACAAACAGGAAGAAAGTTAGCCACCAGGATACACGAACACCAGCTAGCCACAAAAAGACACGACCCTCTCTCCCTCGTAGCCCTACACACGGATGAAAAAAACCCCATTTCGACTGGGACAACACATCTATCTTGGGACAGGCTAAGCAAAGACATGCCAGAGAATTCCTAGAGGCCTGGCACTCCAAGCACAATGCCATAAACAAACACATAGATCTAGATGCCATCTATCAACCCCTCAGAAAATGAACAGGAAATGACATCACCACAAACCCCAGGAACCCCATCCAGGAGAAAGATATAAATAGAAAGCAGGAGACAACAGCTTCGCTTCACTTGGAGGTCGCCACTGATGATGTTACCAAGCCAGGTAATGAAACGTCTGGATATCAAACCTACAGCTCAGCGAGCAAACCTACACCCCTTAAAACAGACATTTTTATACTTCTCTTAAAGAAAGGTACAGGCCATTATCGTATAGTACATTCAGACAATTACCAACTAACTTATGAAACAATCTTAACTGACAGCTACTTGGTCCAATATTTCCTGGGAACCAACTTTGTTTTCCAACACTTAAGCCACCCTAACCTCACTAACCGAGTCTTGCCATCTGCACTTGAAGGTCAGTTAGGGTGGCCAGTAATGTCTTATCTAGTCTAGTTATTTCTATGCTGTAAAGGAAGCATTGTCTGCTAATCTCTGTTGAGGCAGACTGTGATTAGTCAATTATGCAGCTCGAACAACATTAAAAGCTATTTTATGCAGCTTTTAACAGAATTGTCAATTTGCAGCCAAGAAGCCATTTTGTCATATTATTTGCATTGAGAAGCCATTTTGTTCCCACTTAAGTTAGTAACAGCATGGGTTAAGTGGTTGTTCCTGACAACAACTCGGTACCTCAGCCTGTATTCAGGTTTCAGATCCTCAGGAGATAGAGATAGGGAAGTGGGAAGCAAAACAAAGGTCACATTTCATGTATAAAAGGGTATTGAATATGAACGGGCAGTGATCTTGTCCATTTCATTGTTTGAAAAATTACAGTATGGGGGTCGGATCACAATATATGTGGCAGTTCTCCATTCCAATAATACTCAATACTTTGGAGAAATCTTTCACCCACTAGAATGCTTTAAGGCACATCTCAAAAACCCACCCAATAGAACTGATTATATTCTATATGAACATATAATATTCTGCAGCAGCAAGTATGCAGGTTTTATGTCAAATGCAACCTTCAGCCATCATTCCATCTTTAAAAATCATGATTCATTCTCTTTCTTTTTCATATACAGAATAAACAGATCGACTTCATTACAAATGCATCTTTTTTTAAAATAAATGTTAAACTCCAGATAGTTCTGGCCATGAAATATTTCATCTCAAAAGATTGATTGAGCATGGGGGTCAAAAGGCAAGGGGTCATAGAGTCAGTTATACAACAGACCCAACTCACCCGCACAAACCAGATATCTCAACGTGACCTAGTCCCAGTTTGCCAGCATTTGGTCCATATCCTTCTCAACCCTTCCTATTCATGTACCCATCCCGATGCTTTCGAAAAGTTAAAATTGAACCCCTCTCCACCACTCTAGCAGCTCATTCCATGTATGCAGCACCCTCTGCCTGAAAAGTGATCTCTCAGGCCCTTTTTAAATCTTCACTTCTCACCTTAAACCTTTGCCCTCTAGTTTATGACTCCCCTGCCCTGGGAAAAAAATCTTGGCTATTCACCCTATCCATGCCCCTCATGATTTTACAAACCTCTGCAAAAACCCTTCAGCCTCCAATGCTCTGGGGAAAAATACTTCAGCCTATTCAGCCTTTCCCTGTAACTCAGTCCCAGCAACATCCTTCTAAATCTATTCTGCACTCTCTCAAGTTTAACATCCTTCCTATAGAACTGTATGCAGTATTCCAAATGAGGCCTCACCAATGTCCTGTACAGCTGCAACGCAATGCCTCAACCACTACAGTCAATGTTCTGACCATTGAAGGCAAGCATGCCAAATGCCTTCTTCACCACCCTTTCTACCGGCAACTCCTCTTTCAAGAAACTATGCACCTGCATCCCAAGGTCTATTTGTTCAGCAACACTCCCCAGGGCCCGACCATTAACTGTATAAACTAGTGACAGGATAGAGAACTTTGAAAACGAGATTTGATAGAGAAGTTTAAAAATGAAGACCATAAGACATAGGAGTGGAAGTAAGGCCATTCGACCCATCGAGTCCACTCCACCATTCAATCATGGCTGATGGGCATTTCAACTCCACTTACCCGCACTCTCCTCGTACCCCTTAATTCCTCGTGAGATCAAGAATTTATCAATCTCTGTCTTTCAGACATTTAACATCCCGGCCACCGTGACAATGAATTCCACAGGTCAACTACTCTCTGGCTGACGAAATGTCTCTCATTTCCATTCTAAATTGACCCCCTCTAATCCTAAGGCTGTGCCCATGGGCCCTAGTCTCCCTGCCTAACGGAAACAACTTCCCAGCGTCCACCCTTTCTAAGCCATGCATTATCTTCTAAGTTTTTTGTACATCTCCCTTCAACCTTCTAAACTCTCATGAATACAATCCCAGGATCCTCAGATATTCATCGTATGTTCAGCCTACTATTCCAGGGATCATCCGTGTGAATCTCTGCTGGACACACTCCAGTGCCAGTATGTCCTTCCTAAGGTGTGGGGCCCAAAATAGGTCACATTGTTCGAAGTGAGGCTTATTTCGAGCTTTATAAAGTCTCAGTAGCACATCACTGCTTTAATATTCCAACCTTCTTGAGATAAATGACATTACATTTGCTTTCTTCACCACAGCCTCAACCCGCAAGTCAATCTTTAGAGAATCCGGGACTAGCACTCCCAGATCCCTTTGTACTTTGGCTTTATGAATTTTCTCACCGTTTAGAAAATAGTCCATGGCGGTATTCTTTTTCCCAAAGTGCAAGGCCATAGATTTAATTTCATTCTGAACTAAAAAGGCAACTCTGCCCTCTCTCTCTCTCTTTAAGTTGTAAATCCTTGGATGTTTAACTGCCAGTCCTGAACCCCCTGCAACCACCTCTCTGTGATGCTGACCACATCATCATCATTCACCATGATTTGTGCTGTTAATTCATCTACTTTGTTACGAATACATTGAGCATTCAAGTAAAGTGCCTTAATGCTAGTTTTCTAATCCTCATGATTTCCAACATCTCTACTAATATGTTCGAAGTTATCCTTCTTTTTTGCTTCAATTCTAGTCTGCCTTGAACTTTAACCCTGCACACACATGCTAACCCGCTGCTCATCTTTCTACTTGACTCCATACTCCCTGTTGCTTTCCCTTTCCCCAGACTCATAAGTTTAAAGTCCTAGTGACCACCCGATTTATCCTTTTCACGAGAACACTGGTTCCAGAGCGGTTCAGGTGGAGACTGTCTTATCGGTACAGATCGCCCAGGTTCCAAAAACTGATGCCAATGTCCCATGAAATGGAAAACTTCCTTCCCACACCAATCTCCTAGCCACGTGTTTACTTCCCTAATTTTCTTATCCCTATGACAATTAAAACGTGGCTCGAGCAGTAATCCAGAGATTATGACCCTCGAGGACCTGTTCTTCAATTTCCTTCCTAGTGCTTGATACTCCCCACACAGGCCCACATGCCCAGCCTTGTCTATGCTGTTAGTGCCAACATGGATCACAACAACTGGATCTTCTCCCTCCTGCTCCAATATCCTTTCAAGCCAATCGGAGATGTCCTGCACCCTGGCACCGGGCAGGCAACACACCATGTGGGACTCCCAATCCGGCTTGCAAAGGATACTATCTGTCTGCTAATTACAGAATTCCCTGTAACAACTACTTGTCTTTTTACTCCCTTTCTTGAATGGCCTTCTGCACCATGTTGCAGTGGTCAGCTGGCTTATCCTGCCCACAGCCCTTTTCCTCACCCATACAGGAAGCAAAATTGCATATCTGTTTGACAAGGTCAAGGGCTGAGGCTCCTCCACTCCTGAACTCAGAGTCCCCCTACATGCCTCACTTACAGTCACACCCTGTTGTTCGTGATCACTAACTGAATTTGAATTACTTAATCTACCGGGTGTGACTGCCTCCTGAAACAAAGCAGGTAACTCTCCCCCTCCTGGATGTGCCGCAGTGTTTGAAGCTCAGATTCCAGATCATTAATTCTGATCCGGAGTTCTTTTAGCAAACAACACTTGCTGCAGATATGGTCACTGCCCTTCACAATGGGTTCAGCCAACTCCCACACCATACAGCTACAGCACATCACCTGTCCAGCCATCTCTACTTATTTAATTCATTTATACAAATTTATGAATTAAACAATTTCTCGTACTTCTCTAAGGTCTTATTCAACTAACTAACTAATAGCCAACTTTTAATCAATCACACGAAACACAAGAAATATCAATTGAAACACCTTACCTTAGCAACACACGGGAGACCATTTTTTTGGTTAGAGGAGGGGGGGGGGCGGAGGGGGTGACACTACACGGGTAGCATCTTGGGATTCAGCTGCTGCCCAAATATATACCCACCAGTCCGCTGCGCCTTGCTGTGCCCTCTCCCTCTGCTACTCCTTTAAAATCCTCACTTACCCAGCAGTCTCGTGTCCATTCCTGCTCAGTGTTCGCTCTGCCAAGGTAAGTTTTTACATTCTAAAGTTATCTTCCCATCTGGTCTCTGGTCCTCGTTGTCGCTCCTCCCACTCCACCTGCCACCGAAGAATTGAAGAACACTGAACTCTCGAGCTAAGTTATTACATTTTCAAGTTACCTTCCCATCAGGCCTCTGGTCCTCGCTGAAGGTGCCTGAGCTGCATAGAGGGAGAAATGTTTTCACTTGTGAGGCTGACTGAACAGGAAGTTAACATTAACGAATTGAACACAAATTCAAAACAAAACATTATTCCCTGAGAAAGGTGACAACATGAAACTTGCTAGAACCGGGAATGCTGAAGTTGAATAGCACAAATTTCTTAAAGGGGAAATTAGATAAGTACCTCAGGGAGAAATATACAGCAGGATGCACTGATGGGATGAGACAAAGTGGGAGTAGACTCGCATGGAGACGAAATAACTGCACAAATCTGTTGGGCCAAAAGGCACGTTTCCCTGCTGTAAAGTCTCTGTAAAAGTACTGGTCTCCTTAACTAAAGAACCACTTCATCACCAACTTATTTGGACAAAAGGGGTTCCACTAGGGCATAAAAGAGAAATACAAGAGGCATCCCTTGTAAGGTTACAATTAACGTCCATTACTGAAAGTACCTCTGCAGAGAGGGAGGTTTAATCTTCGGTTTCTCAGTAGCAGTGGAGTACAGAGTTTTAATCTGCGGTTTGGTTGAGTTTGAGCTGGCAACATCAAGATCTGTACTGAGTTCAGCTTCGGTCTTCTTTACAAACTCATCATAGGACTGGAAGAAACATGGACAGAAAGTGAAATCAAACATTGGGACTTAAAGAAGTACACATGACACTACTTTGCCAACTGCACTGAATTCAATGTACTTCTGAATATTTTTTCAACTTTTTTGGCAACTAAGAAATAATAGGATTTGGTTTTCAGCAAATTACTCCAGTGAGGACCCAAGTTTTCAATTCAATCAGAAAGTTGAAGCATTTTCTGGATGTCTGCAGGAGAACCAGACAGGTAAGCCAAAAACAGATAAAGCATTTGTCATTTGAAATAATAGAAAACTCAGATGTATGGCGCAGTGTTCATAATCGTGACGTAATGCTACAATGTAAAACTGGACAATTCCGAAACTGAAGCACTTACCAAAATATGGGTCATCCAATCACGTTTTCTCCTGCCAAATTTCTTCATCTTCTGCCAAGCTGTCTTCTGCTATTGCTCTTGGTTGAATCCAAACAACATCATAACTTCATTAGAAATGAAGATCTGGGGATAGAAGCACAGGAGAAATGGCAGCTGTTGCAAACACCCTAAATACACAGACAAAACAATCCACAATCCATTATCCTACTCTAAAACTGCTCAATGAAGATGCAAAATTGGATGAAACTCAAAGCATGTTCTATTTAACAAAAATCTGCTAAATGCTTGAAAACTGAATGACAATTGAAGTGAATAACATCAGTGTGATCCAAAGCATATACAAAACAACATTAAGGTTGCATGCAACATTCCCAGATTGTGAGAAGGTTTGACACTTTCTCTTGCCTAAGACCTCGGCTGAGAAAATTAATTATTTCACTTAACGATTCACTGCATTACGTGGTTCAGCACTTTGCCAACAGCACCTTCTAAGAAGCCTCTGCTCCGTCGAATTCCAGAAATGTTCTGCCTTTCATAGACTGTAGGCAGACAACTCAAGATCAGCACTATGGGAAGTCTCACAATAAATATTGGGGCTGATGTGGATTCATACAGTGAACCCAGCATTTCAGGAAGGTCAAATCGTTCTCAGTTTAACAGATGAGTTCATCAAAGCTATATGACCTAGCCACTGACCACTGCCTCACATGGCTCCAGGCAGGAAGTGTTTGATAGGTTTCCCAGCTAACACCACCAGAGGCAAGTTACATGCCTGGAAATGTAGGTGTGGGAAATAATACAGTTCAAACTGAGGACACAGTCGAGTCGAGTTATAAAGACAAAGCAAAGGAAATGAACAGTCCCAAATTTGCTCCGTGAATGAAAAGCTGATTTACACATGCCCATTCTCAGTCCCTGGCAAAGTGCAACACTTCACAAACTGTGCTCAAAGGGAAGTCAGGCTAGACAATGAGCAGCTTGATGTTGACTTTAGACCGTGGTAAAAAGTTCACATTGCAGTGTTGCAAGTCTGAGTTACTGGAAGGAGTCATCCAGTGTACACTTCAATTTCAGTGCCACAGTAAAATAGAAGTTGCATTGTTGTAATAGGAAAGAACTTGGCCTTCGTGCTGGACAATACTTTTTAACCAATGCTCAGTCATCCACCTGAACCTCAAATTGCCAAAAACAATTTGCAAATATACATCACATTTCATACTTGTAGCATGTTGTTCTCAGCCTTTGAAGTATATTCACTATTATAATATCGTCAAAAGCTGCAACAAACTTTCACACAGCAAGTTCCCACAAATTAGAGAAATGGTTCAGTAAACGTTGAGCCAGACTGACTCATATAGGAGATTGACCAGGACCATGAGGGAGAACTCCACTCCTCTTCAATGTCACACCAAAACTCTTTTAAAAAACTCACCCAAGGGGGAAAATTGGGCCTCACTTTGAAAACAATATTTCAGTACGGCACCAGGACTGTCATCCAGGATTTCACTTCAGCGTTTGCTTAATCCCCTCTGCTGACTGAGGAAGAGTGCCACTGAGCCATGGCTAACACTCAGAGCTATTACATTGTGTCTCCAGTTTGGAGTAAAATGAGGTTCCTCGAGGATCATCGGGGAGATCAGAGTAAAATGGGGCTCCTCAGTTCCTGATCTTACTTCCATCATAAGGTCAGAAGTGCAGATGGTTGCACAATATTCAGTACCATTCATAGATTCAGTATCTGAGGAGTTATGTTCAAAGGCAACAAGATCTGGACAATATGCAAGTTGGACTGGCAAGAGGCAAGTAAGTTTTGCACCAAAACTGCCAGTCAATGACCATCTCCAGTAGGATGCCTGTGATCAGTGGTGTACCACAAGGATCGGTGTTGGGTTCACCGCTTTTCTTAGGTTACATAAATGATCTGGATGTGAACATGGGACATAGTTTGGTTAGTAAGTTTGCAGATGACACTAAAAATAGAGGTGTAGTGGACAGTGTTGCATCTTGTAATGGCAAATAGGGGCAAGACGTATATACTCAATGGTAACGTCCTGGGGACTGTTGCTGAATAAAGAGACCTTGGAATGTATGTTCATAGTTCCTTGAAAGTGGAGTCACAAGTAGACAGGATAGTGAAGGCGGTGTTTGTTATGCTTGCCTTTATTGGTCAGAGCATTGAGTTTAGGAGTTGAAAAATCACGTTGCGGCTGTACATGACTCTGATTCGGCCTCTTTTAGAATACCGTGTTCAATTCTGGACTCCCTGTTCTCGGAGGGATTTTGTGAATCTTGAAAGGATTATGCAAAGCTTTACAAGGATGTTGCCAGGGTTGGGGGGGTTTCTGCTATAGGAAGAGGATGAATTGGTTGGGGCTATTTTCCCTGCAGCATCGGAGGCTGAGGGGCGACTGTATAAAGATATTTAAAAGATATCTGGATGAGTATATGCATAGAAAGGTTTTCAGAGGAAAAAGGGCCAAACACTAGCGAGGGGACTAGATTTTATCTCGGATAACTGGTCAGTTTGGACAAGTTGAACCAAAGAGTCTGTTTCTGAGCTGTACAACTCTATAACTCTCAGAATATTCAACTAACGGCCCTTGTCATTCAATGGCGTTACCATCACTGAATTCTTCACTATGAACATCATGGGGGTTACCATGGACCAGAAACTCATCTGGACTCATCATATAAATACTGTGGGCTACAAGGGCAGGTCAAAGACTTGGAATACTGTGGTGTATAACTCACCTCCTGAATCCCCATAGCAAATCCACCGAGTACAAAGCACAAGTCAGGAGTCTGATGGAATACGCCCCACTTGCCTGGATGAGTGCAGCTCCAGTAACACATAATAAGCTCACCACATCCAAGACAAAGCAGCCCACTTGATTGGCACCACATCTGCAAGCAGCCAGGCCCTCCACCACCCTCCACTCAGTAGCAGCAGTGTTTACAATCTACAAGATGCATTGCAGAAATTCAAAGATCTTTAGCCAGATCCTCCCAAATCTATAACCATTTAGATTTAGAAGGACAAGAACAGCAGATACACAGGACTGTCACTTGCAAAAGCCCCTGCAAGCCACGCACCATTCTGATTTAGAAAAATATCACTGGTTCTTCAGGATTACTGTATCAAATCCCTGGAATTTCCCCCTTAGGGGATTGTGGGTCTACCTACAGCACATGGACTGCAGTGGTTACAAAAGATAGCTCACCAGGTTCTCAAAATCAACTAGGATCAGTCAATAAATGCTGGCCAGCCGGCGATGCCCAGACCCTAGGAGTCATTTAAAAAATGTTCATTGAGGAGTTTAGAATTAAAATAGAGTTCCTTGGTGCTCAATGAGCTTTGAGTAATTTTTTTTTATTCATTCATGGAATGTGGGCATTTATATAAATGTGGGCTAGCATTTATTGCCCCTTCCTAGTTGTCCTTGAGAAGATGGTAGACGGAAGTGGGTACTGCAGTTGCTGGAGATCAGAGTCAAGGTTAGAGTGGTGCTGGCGTTGCACAGCTGGTCAGGCAGCATCGGAGGATGAAAGGCTTTTGCCCGAAACGCTGAGTTTTCCTGCTCTTTAGATGCTGCCTGACCTGCTGTGCTACACCAACATCACTCTAATCTTGACAAGATGGTGCTAACCAAGACCCACAATCTCATTAGGGAAGGACTTGTAAGAAGCAGTGGCAGAATTTCAAGTCAGGATAGTAGCCACTGTTTACAAATTGAGTCACTCACTTACACATATTTTAGCTCCAGGTAAAAACAAGGACTGCAGATGGTGGAAACCAGAGTCTAGATTAGAGCGGTGCTGGAACAGCACAGCAGGTCAGGCAGCATCCAAGGCTCCAACTAGCAGTGCATTTGCAACATTATTACTGACAAGTAGGACAAAAGGATTACATGGAATTATTACCTTCACTTCATTTAAATTCCTCGCTCGTTTGAAGAAAGCAGAGCTAATTCGGCTTGGCTTCATCCATGGGGCTTGGCTGGCACTGGGGTCTTCAGAAAACATCTCAGTGAGAATTTCTCTCGTCACATTAAATACAAGCTGGAAGAAGTAAAAGGGTAGCGGAGAAAAAATTATATTAGATACGCCCTCCCCCCCAAAAAAAGCTCGTTAGATCGCTACATGGAAAACAAAAAGGAATACTGTTCAAAATATATAAAATAGCAACTGTTTGCTCCACAATCTGAACCAAGGATAAATTTAGAATATCATTGATTGCAGGAGAGAAGGCAAAAGAGAGATTCAAGAAGGGGTTTAATTGGATTGCAGAACGACCAAGGGTAGGTGCAGATGTATTCGACAAGCTTACTAATATAATACTAAGGAAGGCACCACAACATAAAATGAAGCAAATCTTTGAAACAAAATGAATGACATCTGTGGGACATGCGGTAAATAGAAAGCAAACTATCATGGCTCCAATTATTACCTCCTAAAAGTTGACCAGAGGATTGGAGGGCAGCTAACTCCTCGATCAAAATAAGAAAAACAGGAATTTCTCAATCAGTTAGTTTTTCTTCATTTGTTGGTAAATTAAGAGTTAAAAATATGGAGATAAAGCACTTCAAGAGACAGTAGCTAATCAGGAGCAATTAGCATGAATTTCTAATTAGCAGGTTGTGAACTATCAAATAATTTGACAAGGATGTATTAATAAAAGAGCAGATTAGTACGAAAAAAGTGTACATGGTTTACATGGATTTTCAGAAATTATTTCAAGAAGTTGCCTCTGAGGAGACCAATGGCAAAACTCAAAAGCACCTCAAATGAAGGGGAGCATAGTCAAATGGATAGAGGTGGTTGGGAAAATGCAAGGTTCGGGGTAAAATAAAGACTTCACACAAGAAAGGTGTGGAGAATGGAAGGGGCCCACAGGAGCCCATGCTCAGATCGCCCTTAATCGTTATAGTAATAAACACAATCTTGACTTGGGAATTTAAGAGAAGGAAACTAAATGATTCCAACTTAGGTTGAAGGGACAGAGATGGAATTGTAATGCAGTGACAGATACAGAAGAATATTTACCGGAAGATGGAATTGAAGTTGAGAGTGAGATGAAGTCATACATTGAGTGGATAAGAAAAGGAATTACACCTGAAATGGTAAGATCCTAGTCAGATCAGAGAAAAAGGCCACAAAGTATTCAAACATACAGGCCATTTAAAGTGATAGATATGGCCATTAAAAAAAAAACCTGACACTTCCAACTGCACACAAATGATTTAAGCCATTAAGTTGCATAAGATCTTAGAATATTTTGGTCAATTCTGGGAACCTCAACACAGCACAAATTCAGACTGAAAAGTGCAACCTTTACGGCTTTCTTCGTCTGAAAATTATGGCGTGACCTGTGGAAGATCGATTCTGGAGAGTTTTAAGAAGATGATTAATAATTATATGTCAATGGAAAGACAGATGATACAGAAATTTTTTTAAAAAGTGACTGGAAGAGACACCATATATTATGTAAACAGAAATAGAAACTATAGATTCTCAGAGTTGGCAAAGTGGTGATAGATGGGATTTAGTGAATAACAGGATGAGGAGGAGGTTGATGATGATAAATTAACAATGGGAGAGTACAAACAGTGGAGGAGAAAGGGGCTTTGGACTTTTAGGGAAGGGGCAAAATGGGAAATTGAATTCAAAGCTGTCATCAGGATCGAGTTAATGTTTTTAACATGCTCTGTTATGCATATCATCAATCAGAGCTGCTGTGGAGCACTATTAACTCACCGTTCTTGCTTAATTGAGAAAAAACAAACGCAAAAGCTGAAGCTCACCTCCCAAAAACCTTTTTTGCTCACACTCTCTACATCTTTTCATTTATTATTCTCAAGATAATCTGGGGGTATTCGTAGATCTCCTGAATCGTGGCCAAGTTCCTTCAACTTCCTCAGCCACTGCATGAACCATCTTCTCAACCTCAAGAGCTACAGAAAAGTAAGGTTCCCTTTGGATTTTCAGAGGCACATCCTTTGGAGACTGTGCCTCCTGTACTGGCTGCTGCACTTTGCTACAGCTCAGCCCAAAGTCCTCATCAAACGAATCTTGGTCATCTACCAAGTCATCGAGTGCCTCATGACTCAAATCCAACTCTGCCAGGCGTTTGGCCAATTCTTCCTGCCCACTTGTACTGCCCTGTTGCAAAGTACACAGACTATTGGTCTGTGTACTTTGGCCACAGGCGACTGTGTGGAGTTTGCACATTCTCCCCGTGTCTGCATGGGTTTCCTCCGGGTGCTCCGGTTTCCTCCCACAGTCCAAAGATGTGCAGCTCAGGTGAATTGGCCATGCTAAATTGCCCGTAGTGTTAGGTGAGGGGTAAATGTAGGAGTACGGGTCGGTGTGGACTTGTTGGGCCGAAGGGCCTGTTTCCTCACTGTAAGTAATCTAATCTAAAAATCTAATCAATCTCGAAACTGAAGGTCAGGAACAAAACTGAAATCAAAGCATGAAAATGGGGAGACAAACAAACAAGAACCTTCTTTTTATATCTCAGAGTATGTCTGACGAGTTGGACACAGGCTGGAATTCATTTCCAATTTATTCTCAGCCATGTAATGAAAGTTAAGGTTTCCACATGGTTAGACATTAAACAGTATATTTTATCAGACTGAGTACTCAAACGCAATACATAATTCAGTTAATGGAGTCAGGAGAAATGCTTTAACTCGTTTTCAATTTTTAAAAATAGTTGACTTGATCAAGGTGGTGAAAAAAATCATCTTTACAAAGTTGCAAAGTATCCCAAGTGGTCTTTCTGAGCTTTAAAAATACATTTGTTATGAAAAGAACACATCACACTGAGCAATATTTCATGAGGCTCACAAAGGGAGAGGTCCCACTGCTGACTATCATGGAGTGTGGAGGATGGGAAGAATACAGCTTTTGAACAATTTGGGTCAGATACATTGTGATGAAATCAGTGAATATTCTTCAAACTATGCAATCACAAGAAATATGGCTAGATACGAGTTACCATGGAGAAAGTAATGTCCATTTTAGGAAATTGATACAGACCATTCAAATGTTTCCTGGTTCAGAGTATAAGTATGGAGAATCTCTTCATCTACTAACTGTTGTGTACTTAGGGGAATGAATGATTTCAGACTGAACGTTCTGAGCTTCAGCTTTCCAAAATCAGATCACTTTCAGTTGACTGCTGCACCCCTTTTTATTCCTGCACTTTATAGGGAAATACAAATATTGACAAATCAGAAGAGCATGTGTCAGTTTAGTCAGGATGTTGCTGTGTCAAATCAAACTGACCCAAGCACCTATTTCAGTGACTTCCTGCATTGAATGCTCAGAAAGGAATGGACAGTATGAGAACTTGTCAAGCACTTCCATGAAAAGAGCTGCTTGTCCAATCAATGTTAATATGTGCAAACCATAAACCCTTCTGTTCTTCTAATCAGATGGTCATTCAGGCTCGGGACTTTGCTGGAAAAATTGTATGTGAACTGATTTTGCAAGAGATTGAAAAGCATGATTAAAAACTTAGTTTAAAAGAACATCTTTAAAAACACTTCCTCCCTTTTAGGGAAGAACAGAAAAGTGCAGGAGGAAACGTTTTGAATTTCAATAGCAATCCTTCAGTTCTAAACTCAATAATTACACAGTGGAAATGGTCACTAAACCTTGAGAAATAATCAGGCGTACTTACACATATTTTGAGAATTGATGGGCAAGGTAGAAAACACCGAGACACCAGAAATTTTATTAATATTGCCTAGAGCTGGATTTTATCACCCACAAATATATTTAACCATTTAACAGTCTTTTTGTAAAGGGTCCTTAGTAAAGGGGAACACTCAGGATCATTTCTGAAAATGAGACCTGCAAAATGTGCCTGAAAAAAGTGGAGTTGCATTTTGACATATTGTTACAGAAACAATGACAATCCTGTAAGTATGTTAAAACATGGGAATTTAAGAAGCTCTGGAATTATTAATAAAACAATTGCATCAATGCTTCGAGACCAATAACACATCTCCAATTCTTGAAATTCAAATCCATCCCAAAACAGGTTAAAAATTAATACTTGCAGGTCGAGGACAAAGATCTGGAGATAATACCTCCTCCTTATCATCATCACTGTCAGCTCTTTCAGATGTCTCCAATTGGATAACCGTCTTGTGTTCCTCCTCTCGATCCTTGGAAGGCGACCTGTATCAGGATTCAACATCCAATTTGAACTGTAATCCTTGATTAGTAAGTTGGATCATTCTCAGCTCGAGACTTTGTGATTTCATGCAATTGTTCAACAGTGTCCTTGACAAAGGGAGATAGCTCAGGTGCACAATCCTTTATCTGAAATGCTCGGAACCAGCTGGTTCTCGGAATTTAGAACTCTTCAAATTTCAGAATAAGTGACAGTTTGATGGTGAAATGATTAAAAATCATACCGGAGGAGCATACTCACTCTGTAAAATGGGGCGATGAAACAGAATTGCGGTTTGCCGGTGCTGCTCCCCCCACCATGTCACATCTGAGTGATACGCCAAGCAACCATGTTAATGAGGAAATAACTTCACAAAAACAACTTTGGACTTTGGAGCTTTTCGGATTTCGGGATTCAGGTTAAAGGATTGTCTACCTGTATCGTATCAACCAAAGAATTGGCCTTTGAGTCACTGCTCTTCAGATCATCTCCGTTCAAGTTTTCCCTATCCTTACAATTGTCCTTGGGATCCTCTCTTTTAATGTCCACGTGCTCCTCATGGATTTCCTCAGATTCAGGCTCGAGGAATGGTACTTTAAATTGAGCCTCAAGTTGGTCCTTTTCCCTGTTCAGTAAATCCAACAGAGGAGTTGAAGAGGTCTCATGGATATTGAGTGAAAACCCCTCCCATAGTGCACTGGAAGAACACACAGACACATTGGTATTGATTTTGGTTTCTGTCTCCAGTACTGCCTTGGATGCCTTCTCTATGAACACATCATTCCAGTTCATGTTTTCTTCATTCTGGTCTTCACTCAAGTTTGCTAATCGTTCCTCCTCACCAGACTTGGACAAGCTCTCTTTTCAATTTTGGTCATCTCCAAAAATTTCCACTGCCTTGCTAGATTCATTAATAACGTGCAGCAAGTCAAACTTACTTGGTTCAGAAAACTGATTACTTGCATTTTGATCATTCAAGTTGTTTTTAATGGACGGAGCTTAAAGTCTACTTGCCCTCCAGGAGTATTACTTCAACCAAACTCTTCCGCCTGCAGTTCTGCTAATTCTTTTGAAAGCTCTGGCTCAACCTCCATCACATGTCCCATTATTACGGCCTTCTGGCGCATCCCGCCCCGCACCAGTCCAAAAGCCATTGGCAAAGCTAGTCCTGCCCTTGAAGCAAAGTGTCCCTGGTTGGATGCTACTAACTAACTTTGTTTTAAGCCATGCACGCATGGCTTAAAACAAACATATGTTTATACTTTTTCTTAAAGGTACAAGCCATTATCGCGTAGTAACAATCAAGTTACGAAATAATCTTAACTGACAGCAACTTGGTCCAATGATATTTCCTGGGAACCAACTTTGTTTTCCAACACTTAAGCCACTCTTATCTCACTAACCGAACCTTTGCACCAGCACTTGAAGGTCAGTTAGATTGGCCAGTAATGTATCATCTAGTCTAGTTATTTCTATGCTGTAAAGGAAGCATTGTCTGCTAATCTCTGTTGAGGCAGACTGTGATGAGTCAACTATGGACTATAACAGCGTTAAAAGCCATTTTATGCAGCTTTTAGCAGAATTGTCAATTTGCAGCCTAGAAGCCATTCTGTCATATTATTTGCATTAAGAAGCCATTTTGTTCCCATTTTAGTTAGTAAGAGCATGTGTGAAGTGGTTGTTCCTGACATCAACTGGTTACCTCAGTCTACATTCAGGATTCAGGATTCAGATCCTCAGTAGATAGAGATAGGGAAGTGGGAAGCAAAACAAAGATCACAGTTCATGTGCAAAAGGGGATTGAATATGAATGGGCAATGATTTAATTGTTTGAAAACTTACAGCATGGGGGTCGGATCACAGTGTATGTGGCAGTTCTCTATTCCAACAATACTCAATACTTCGTAGAAATCTTTCACCCACTAGACTGCTTCAAGGCACATCTCAAAAACTCACCCAATAGAACTAATTATATTCTATATGAACATATAATATTCTGCAGCAGCAAATGTACAACCTTCAGCCATCATTTCCTCTTGAAAAATAATGATCCATTCTTTCTTTTTCACATACAGAGTAAACAGACCGACTTCATTACAAATGCATTTTTTTAAAAAAAGACATTAAACTCCAGATAGCTCTGACCATGAAATATTTTATCTCAAAAGGTTGATTCAGCATTGACGTCAAAATGCATGAGGTCATAGAGTCAGTTATACAACAGACCCAGCTCATCCGCACCAACCAGATATCCCAACGTGACCTAGTCCCAGTTTGCCAGCGTTTGGCCCAATGCTTCTCAACCCTTCCTATTCATGTACCCATCCCAATGCCTTTTAAAAGGTACAAGTTGTAATTGTACCCCTCTCCACCACTCTGGCAGCTCATTCCATGTGTGCAGCTCCCTCTGCCTGAAAAGTTATCCGTCAGGCCCTTTTTAAATCTTTCCCTCTCACCTTAAACCTATGCCCTCTAGTTTACAACTTTCCTGCCCTGGGAAAAAAACCTTGGCTACTCAACCTATCCATACCCCTCATGATTTCATAAACCTCTACAAAAACCCTTCAGCCTCCAATGCTCCAAGGGAAAAATACTACAGCCTATTCAGCCTCTCCCTGCAACTCAGTCCCGGCAACATCCTTGTAAATCTTTTCTGCACGCTCTCAGATTTAACATCCTTCCTACAGAAAGGTGATCAGAACTGGATGCAGTATTCCAGACGGGGCCTCACTAACGTTCTGTACAGCTGCAACGTAACACTTCAACCACTACAGTCAATGTTCTGACCAATGAAGGCAAGCACTCCAAATACCTTCTTCACCACCCTCTCTACGTGCAACTCCACTTTCAAGGAACTATGCACCTGCATCCCGAGGTCTCTTTGTTCAGCAACACACCCAGGGCCCGACCATTAACTGTATAAACTAGTGACTGGATAGAGAACTTTGAAAACGAGACTTGATAGAGAAGTTTAAAAATGAAGACCATAAGACAGAGGAGTGGAAGTAAGGCCATTTGACCCATTGAGTCCACTCCGCCATTTAATCATGGCTGATGGGCATTTCAACTCCACTTACCCGCACTCTCTCCGTAGTCCTTAATTCCTTGTGGGATCAAGAATTTATCAATCCCTGCCCTGAAGACACCCAGCATCCCAGCCTCCACTGTGCTCCATGGCAATAAATTCGAGCTGAAGAAATGTCTCCTCATTTCCATTCTAAATTGACGCCCTCTCATTCTAAGGCTGTGCGCACGGGCCCCAGTTTCCCTGCCTAACGGGAACAACGTCCTAGCTTCCACCCTTTCTAAGCCATGCGTTATCTTGTAAGTTTCTATTAGATCTCCCCTCAACCTTCTAAACTCTAATGAATACAATACCAGGCTCCTCAGTCGTTCATCGTATGTTATTCCTACCATTCCAGGGATCATCCGTGAGAGTCTGTGCTGGACACACACTAGTGCCAGTATGTCCTTCCTGAGGTGTGGGGCACAAAATTGGACACAGCATTCTAAATGGGGCCTAACTAGAGCTTTATCAAGTCTCAGAAGCACATCAATGCTTTTATATTCCAACCCTCTTGAGATAAATGACAACATTACATTTGCTTTCTTAACCACGGACTCAATCTATAAGAATCCTGGACTAGCACTCCCAGATCCCTTTGTACTTTGGCTTTAGGAATTTTCTCAGCGTTAGAAAATAGCCCATGCCTGTATTCTTTTTTTCAAAGTGCAAGGCCTTGCATTTGCTCACGTTGAATTTCATCAGCCATTTCTTGGACCACCCTCCAAAACTGTCTAAATCTTTCTGCAGCCTCCCCACCTCCTCAGAACATCCTGCCTGTCCACCTAACTACTTATTATCGGTGAACTTTACCAGAAAGCCCCCAGCTCCCTTCATCCAGATCATTATTATATAAAGTGAACAGCTGCGGCCCCAACACTGAATCCTGCGGGACACCACTTGTCACCAGATGCCATTCCGAAAAAGAACCTTTTATCCCAACTCTCTGCCTTCTTTCAGACTGCCAATCCTCAATCCATGCCAGTAGCTCACCTCAAACACCATGGGCCCTCACCTTAGTCAGCAGCCTCCCATGATGCACTTTACCAAAGGCCTTTTGGAAGTCGAGATGGATAACATCCACTGGGTTTCCCTGGTCTAACCTACTTGTTACGTCTTCAAAGAATTCGAACAGGTTTGTCAGGTACGATCTCCCCTTACTAAATCAATGTGGACTCGTTCTAATCTGACCCTGCACTTCCAAGAATTTAGAAACATCATCCTTAACAACATATTTGAGAATTCTATTGACAACCGAGGTGAGGCTAATCGGCCTGTAAGTATCCATCTTTTGCCTTGATCCTTCTTGGACAAGGAGGTTACAACAGCGATTTTCCAATCATCTGGGACTTTCCCTGACTCTACTGATTTTTGAAAGATCACAACCAATGCCTTCTCTAGTTCCTTAGCCACTTCCCTCAGAACTCTAGGATATAGCCCATCGGGCCAGGAGATTTATCAATTTTTAGACCTTTTAGCTTTTCTAGCACTTTCTCTTTAGTAATGGCAACCATACTCAACTCTACTCCCTGATTTTCCTTAATTGTTGGTATATTACTCATGTCTTCCACTGTGAAGACTGACACAAGGTATTTATTAAGTTCTTCAGCTATTAACTCCCATCTCTAGCCTTCCTGCATCAATTTGGAACAGCTCAATTTCAACTTTTGCCACTCGTCTGTTTCTTATGTATTGAAAGCAACTTTCACTTACATTTCTAATATTACTGGTGAGCTTACCTTCATATTTGATCCTCTCCTTCCTTATTTCTCTCTTTGTTATCCTCTGTTTGTTTTTGTAGTCTTCCCAATCTTCTGATTTCCTAGTCTTCCCGGCCACTTCATAGGCTCTCTCTTTCTCTTTGATACATTTCCTGACTTCCTTTGTCAGCCATGGCTCTCTAAATCCACCTCCCCCCATCCGGAAACACCCAGAAACTCCTGCCATTGTTGCTCTCCTGTCTTGCCCACGAGGCTCTGCTTCCAGATGATTTTCCTCAGTTCCTCTCTCATGCCCCTGTAATTACCTTTATTTAACTGTAACACCATTACATCCGATTTTGCCTTCTCTCTTTCAAACTGCAGCCTGAACTCTACCATATTATGATTGCTGCCTCCTAAGTGTTCCCTGACTTTAAGATCTTTTATGAAGTCTGGCTAATTACATAAAACTAAGTCCAGAATTGCCTGCTCCCTCGAGGGCTCCATCACAAGCTGTTCCAAAAAGACATCCTGTAAGCATTCCATGAATACCCTTTGTTTGGATCCACCGGCAACATTATTCAACTAGGTCATTTGCATATTCAAGTACCCCATGGTCACCTTGACCTTGCCATTCTGACATGCCCTATCTATTTCCTGGTACATCTTGCGCCCTTGGTCCTGACCACTGCTGTGAGGTCAGTCCGTAACGCCCAATCTGGTTTTTTTGCCTTTGTGGTTCTTCGACTCCACATCATCTGATCCTGTGTCATTCAGTGCCATGGATTTAATTTCATTCTGAATTAATAAGGCAACCCGGCACCCTCTGCCCACCTCCCTCTCTTTTCGATAAGTTGTAAATCCTTCGATGTTTAACTGCCAGTCCTAAACCCCCTGCAACCATGTCTCTGTGATGCCGACCACATCATCATCATTCATGATGATTTGTGCTGTTAATTCATCTACTTTGTTACAAATACTATGAGCATTCAGGTAAAGTGCCTTAATGCTAATTTTCTTATCCTCATGATTTCCAACATCTCTAGTAATATGTCCAAAGTTATCCTTTGTTTTTGCTTCATTCCTGGTCTGCCTTGAACTGAAACCCTGCACACATGCTAACCTGTTGCTTATCATTCTACTTGACTCCATACTCCCTGTTGCTTTCCCTTTCCCTTCCCCCAGACTCATAAGTTTAAAGTCCGAGTGACCACCTTATTTATCCTTTTCACCAGAACACTGGTTCCAGATCGGTTCAGGTGGAGACTGTCTCATCGGTACAGATCACCCCTGTTCCAAAACTGATCGCCCAGTGTTCCATGAAATGGAATCCCTCGTTCCCACACCAATCTCCTGGCCACATGCTTACTTCCCTAACTTGCTTATCCCTATGACAATTAGCACGTGGCTCGGGCAGTAATCCAGAGATTATGACCCTCGAGGACCTGTTCTTCAATTTCCTTCCTAGTGCTTGATACTCCCCACACAGGCCCACATGCCCAGCCTTGTCTATGCTGTTAGTGCCAACATGGATCACAACAACTGGATCTTCTCCCTCCTGCTCCGATATCCTTTCAAGCCGGTTGGAGATGTCCAGCATCCTGGCACCGGTCCAGCTACATACCATGTGGGACTCCCAATCCAGCTCATAAAGGATACTATCTGTCCCCCTAATTATAGAATCCCCTGTAACAACTATTTGTCTTTTTGCTCCCGCTCTTGAGTGGCCTTCTGAACCATGGTGTTATGGTCAGCTGGCTCATCCTGTCCACAGCCCTTTTCCTCATCCATACAGGGAGCAGAAATCGCACACCTGTTGGACACGGTCAAGGGCTGAGGCTCCTCCACTCCTGAACTCAGAATCCCCCTTCCTGCCTCACTTACAGTCACATCC
This sequence comes from Chiloscyllium plagiosum, assembly GCF_037043375.1. Lineage (NCBI taxonomy): Eukaryota > Metazoa > Chordata > Chondrichthyes > Orectolobiformes > Hemiscylliidae > Chiloscyllium > Chiloscyllium plagiosum. The sequence continues at coordinate 112,438,624 of NW_028270147.1, read as the reverse complement.
TATTGTTCCTGATCACTAACTGAATTTGAATTACTTAATCTATCGATGTGACTGCCTCCTGAATCACTGCGTCCAGGTAACTCTCCCCCTCCCGGATGTGCCGCAGTGTTTGAAGCTCAGATTCCAGATCATCAATTCTGATCCGGAGTTCTTTGAGCAACTAACACTTGCTGCAGATGTGGTCACTGCCCTTCACAATGAGATCAGCCAACTCCTACAATATACAGCTACAGCACATCACTTGTCGAGCCATCTGTATTTATTTAATTAATTTATACAAAATTATAAGTTAAATATTATTCAACTAACCAATTAATAATGAACTTTTAATCAATCACATGATACACAAGAAATATCAATTGAAACGCCTTACCTTAGCAACACATGAGAGTCCTTTTCTTTGGTGAGAGGAGAGGGCGGGGGGAGACACGACAAGTGTAGTATATCGGGATTCAGTTGCTGCCCAAATATATACCCAACAGTCCTCTGCGCCTCGCTGTGGCCTGTCGCTCTGCTGCTCCTTCAAAAGCCTCACTTATCAAGCAGTCTCACGTCCGTTCCTGCTCTGTGTTCGCTCCGCCAAGCTAAGTTTTTATATTTTAAAGTTATCATCCCATCGGGTCTCTGGTCCTCATTGTCGCTCCTCCCACTCCAACTGCCACCCATAAAATGAAGAACACAGATCCCCCGAGGTAAGTTTGTATATTTTAAAGTTAACTTCCCGTCAGGCCTCTGGTCCTCGCTGAAGGTGCTTGAGCTGCATGGTGGGAAAAATGTTTCACTTGTGAGGCTGACCTGAACAGGAAGTTCACATTAACGAATCGAATCAGAAATTCAAAACAAGATATTCTTCCCTGAGAAGAGTGACAACATGGAACTTACTTATGCCAGGAATGCTTCAGTTGAATGGCACGAACATGTTTCAGAGGAAATTAGATAAGTACCTCAGGGAGAAATATACAAAAGGATGCACTGATGGGATGAGACAAAGTGGGAGTAGAGACTAAATAACCGCAATAGCCTGTTGGGCCAAAAGGCACGTTTCCCTGCTGTAAATTATCTGGAAAAGTTCTGGTCTCCTTCACTCAAGAACCATTTAATCACCAACTAATATGGACAAAAGGGGTCCCACTGGGGTATGAAAGAGAAATACAAGAGACATCCCTTCATTAGGTTACACAATTAACATCCATTACTGAAAGTACCTCTGCAGAGAGCACGGTTTAATCATCAGCTTCTCAGTATCAGTGGAGTACAGAGTTTGAATTTGTGGTTTGGTTGAGCTTGAGCTGCCAACATCAAGATCTTTACTGGGTTCAGCTTGGGTCTTCGTCATAAACTCATCATAGGACTGAAAGAAACATGGAGAGAAAGTAAAATCAAACATTGGGATTTAAAGAAGTACACATGACACTACTTTGCCAACTGCACTGAAATCAATGTATTTCTGAATATTTAAATAAGTTTTCTGGCAACTAAGGAATAGCAGGTCTTGATTTTCAGCAAACTACTCCAGTGAGGACTCAAGTTTTCAATTCAATCAGAAAGTTGAAGCATTTTCTGGATGTATGCAGGAGAGCCAGACAGGTAAGCCAAAAACAGATAAAGCATTTGCAATTTGAAATAATAGAAAATTCAGATGTAGGATGCAGTGTTCATAGTCGTGATGCAGTGGTACAATATAATACTGAACAGTTGCTAAACTGAAGCACTTACCAAAATATTGTCCACCCGATCACGTTTTCTCCTGCCAAATGTCTTCATCTTCTGCCAGCCTGTCTTCTGATATTGCTCCTGGTTGAATCCAAACAACTTCATAACTTCATTAGAAATGAAGATCTGGGGATAGAAGCACAGGAGAAATGGCAACTAATGCACACACCCTAAATACACAGACAAACAACCTCCAATCCATTATCCTTCCCGTAAACTGCTCAATGAAGACTTTGATGCTTGGACCTTCTGATTCTTCTCCCATTCTGAATGATGTAAAATTGGATGAAACTCAAACCATGTTCCATTAAACAAAAATCACTAAATGCTTTAAAACGTAATTATAATTGAAGTGATTAACATCAGTGAGATCCAAAAGCATATACAAAACAACTTTAAGGTAGCATGCAATACTCCCAGATTGTGAGAAGGTTTGACATTTTCCCTTGCCTAAGACCGAGACTGAGAAATGAGTAATTATTCACTTATCAATTCACTGCATTACGTGGTTCAGCACTTTGCCAACAAGTGCTGGCCTCTGCTCTGTCAAATTCCAAAAATGTTGTGCCTTTCATAGACTGTAGGCAGACAACTGAAGATCAGCACTGTGGGAGGTCTCACAATAAATATTGGGGATGACGTGGATTCATACAGTGATCCCAGCAGTTCAGGAAGGTCAAATCGTTCTCAGTTTAACAGATGAGTTCATCAAAGCTATATGACCTAACCACTGACCACTGCCTCACATGGCTCCAGGCAGGAAGTGTTTGATAGGTTTCTCGGCTAACACCGTCAAAGGCAAGTAACATGCCCAGAAATGTTGGTGTGGGAAATAGTGCAGATCAGACTGAAGACACATTATGGTTGAGTTATAAAGACAAAGCAAAGGAAATGAATAGTCTCAAATTTGCTCTGTGAATGAAAAGCTGACATGCCCATTCTCAGTCCCTGGCAAAGTGCAACGCTTCACAAACTGTGCTCAAAGGGAAGTCAGGCGAGACAATGAGCAGCTTGATGTTGACTTTAGACCGTGGTAAAAAGTTCACATTGCAGTGTTTCAAGTCTGAGTTACTGGAAGGAGTCATCCAGTGTACACTTCAATGTCAATGCCACAGTAAAGTAGAAGTTGCATTGTTGCAATAGTAAAGAACTTGGTCTTCGTGATGGACAATACTTTTTAACCAATGCTCAAGTCATCCACCTTAACCTCAAATTGCCAAAAAACTTGCAATATATATAACTTTTCACACTTGTAGCATGTTGTTCTCAGCCTTTGAAGTATCGCCACTAATTATAATATCGTCAAAAGCTGCAACAAACTTTCACACAGCAAGTTCCCACAAATTAGAGAAATGGTTCAGTAAACGTTGAGCCAGACTGACTCATGTAGTAGATTGACCAGGACCATGAGGGAGAACTCCACTCCTCTTCAGTGTCACACCAAAACTCTTTTTAAAAACTCACCCAAGGGGGAATATGGTGCCTCACTTTGAAAACAATACTTCAGTACATCCAGGATTTCACTTTAGCGTTTGCTTAATCCCCTCTGCTGACTGAGGAAGAGTGCCACTGAGCCATGGCTAACACTCAGAGCTATTACATTGTGTCTCCAGTTGGGAGTAAAATGAGGTTCCTCGAGGATCACTGGGGAGATCAGAGTAAAATGGGGCTCCTCAGTTCCTGACCTTACTTCCATCATAAGGTCAGAAGTGCGGATGGTTGCACAATTTTCAATACCATTCATAGACTGCTTCAGTATCTGAGGAGTAATGTTCAAAGGCAACAAGATCTAGACGATATGCAGATTTGGACTGGTAAAAGACAAGTAATCTTCACATCAAAACTGCCAATTAATGACCATCTCCAGTAGGAGGCCTGTGACCAGTGGTGGCCCATAAGGATTGGTGCTGGGTTCACTGCTTTTCGTCATTTACATAAATGATTTGGATGTGAACATGGAACATAGCATGGTTAGTAAGTTTGCAAATGACACCAAAATTGGAGGTGCAGTGGATAGTGATGAAGGTTCAGAATACAACAGGATCTCGAACAGATGGGCTGAGTGGCGGCAGATGAAGTTTAATTCAGATAAATGTGAGGTGCTGCATTTTGGAAAGGCAAATCAGGTCAGGACTTATACACTCGATGGTAAAGCACTGGGGAGTGTTGCTGAGCAAAGAGACCTTGGAGTGCAGGTTCATAGTTCCTTGAAAGTGGAGTGACAAGTAAGCAGGATTGTGAAGGTGGTGTTTGGTATGTTTGACTTTATTGGTCAGAGCATTGAGTATAGGAGTTGGAAGGTCATGTTGCGATTGAATAGGACACTGATTAGGCCTCTTTTAGAATACTCTGTGCAATTCTGGACTCCCTGCGCTTGGAAAGATGTTGTGAATCTTGAAAGGGTTATGCAAAGATTTATAAGGGTGTTACCAGGGTGGGGGGTTTCTGGTATAGGAAGAAGATAAATTGGTTGGGGTTACTTTCCCTGGAGCATCAGAGGCTGAGAGGCAACTGTGAAAAGATTTATAAAATTATGAGTGGTATGGATAGGGTAAATAGACAAGTCTTTTCCCTGGTGAAGGCAAATCCAAAACTAGAGGGCATAGGTGAGAGAAGAAACATTTAAAAGGTACGTAACGGGTAACTGTTTCATGCAGAGGGTGGTGTGTACATGGAATGAGCTGCCAGAGGAAGTGGAGGCGGCTGGCATAATGACGATATATAAAAGGCATCTGGCGGCGTATATGAATAGGAAAGGTTTAAGAGGGAAATGGACCAAATGCTGGCAAATGGGACTAGATTTTATCTCGGATAACTGGTCTGTATGGACAAGTAGAACCGAAGGGTCTGTTTCTGAGCTGTACATCTCTACGACTCTAAGAGAATATTTAACCAATGGCCCTTGACATTCAATGGTGTTACCATTACTGAATCTTCCACAATGAACATCATCAGGGTTACCATGGACCAGAAACTCATCTGGACTCATTATATAAACACTGTGGGCTACAAGGGCAGGTCAGAGGCTTGGAATACTGTGGTGTATAACTCACCTCCTGATTCCCCATAACAAATCCACGGAGTACAAAGCACAAGTCAGGGGTCTGATGGAATTTGCCCCACTTGCCTGGAGGAGTGCAGCTCCAGTAACACACAAAAAGCTCACTACATCCAAGACAAAGCAGCCCACTTGATTGGCACCACACCCGTAAGCAGCTATGCCCTCCACCACACTCCACTCAGTAGCAGCAGTGTGTATAATCTACAAGACGCATTGCTGAAATTCAGAGATCTTCAGCCAGATCCTCCCAAATCTGTGACCATTTAGATCAAGAAGGACAAGAGCAGCAGACCGCCACCTGCAAGTTCCCCTCCAAGCCACCCATCATTCTGACTTCGAAAAATATCATTGTTTCTTCAGGATTGCTGTATCAAATTCTGGGAATTCCCTCCCGAAGGGCATTATGGGTCTACCTACAGCGCATGGACTGCAGTGGTTACAAAAGATAGCTCACCAGTTTCTCAAAAGTAACTAGGATCGGTTAATAAATGCTGGCCAGCCGGCAATGCCCAGACCCTGTGAGTCATTTAAAAAATGTTCATTGAGGAGTTTAGAGTTAAAATGGGGTTCCTTGGTACTCAATGGGCATAGAGGAATTTTTTTTGTTCATTCATGAAATGTGGACGTCACTGGCTGGCCAGCACTTATTGCCCCTTCCTAGTTGTCCTTGACAAGATGGTGCTGAGGTAGACCCACAATCTCATTAGGGAGGGACTTCCAAGATGCAGTGACAGATTTCCAAGTCAGGATAATGGCCACTGTTTACAAGTTGAGTCACTCACTTACTTAATCTACATATTTTAACTCCAACCAGCATCACGTTTGCAACATTATTACTGACAAGTAGGAAAAAAGGATTACGTGGAGTTATTACCTTTACTTCATTTAAATTCTGTGGGTTCCTCACTCGTTTGAAGAATGAAGAGCTAATTCGGCTTGTCTTCATCCACAGAGCTGGGCTGGCACGGAGGTCGTCAGAAAAGATGTCAACAAAAATTTCTCTTGTAACATTAAGGACAAGCTGGAAGAAGTAAAAGACTAACAGAGAAAAGATTATATTAGATGCGTCCTCTCCACTCAGCAAAAAGCTTATGAGATCATTACAGTGAAAACAAAAGGGAATCCTGTTCAAAATATATAAAATAACAAATGTTTGCTCCACGATCTGAACCAAGGATACATTTCGAAGTTCATTGATTGCAGGAGACAAGGCAAAACAGAGATTAGAGAAGGGGTTTAAAAGGATTGCAAAACTACCAAGGGTAGGTGCAGATATATTAGACAAGATTTCCTGCATAATGCTGAGGAAGGCACCACAACATAAAAGGAGGCAAATCTTTGAAACAAAATGAATGTCTGTGGGACATGCTGTAAATAGAAAGCAAGCTATCATGGCTCCAATTATTAAGGTGAATAATAATCAAATATTGTATTATCAACCAATGGAAACAGCAATAGAAAGTCAGAAACGATGGAGAAGAATTTGAAACAAATACTGAGTGGCTGAAAGGAACACCATATATTATGTAAATAGAAACAGAATCTGTAGATTCTCAGACTGGGATAAGTTATGACAGGTGGGATTTAACGCATAACAGTATGATGATGATGAGGATGATAAATTAATAATGGGAGAGTACAAACTGGAGGAGAAAGGGGCTTTGGATTTTTAGGGAAGGGGCAAAATGGTAAATTGAATTCAATACAGTCATCAGGATCAAGATAATGTTTTTGACATGCTCTGTTATACATATCATCAATCAGAGCTGCTGTGGAGCACTCTTCACCCATACCTTTCTTGCTCAACTGAGAAAAAATAATTTTGTTTTCAAATGCAAAATCTGGGTATCATCTCACAATAAGCTCTTCTGCTCACACTCTCGTCATCCTTCCATTTATAATTCCCAAAGTCTGGGGGTATTTGCAAATCTCCCAGATCATGGCCAAGTTCCTGCCATTTGCACAGCTCCTCAGCTGCTGCATGAACCAATGTCTCAATCTCTACAGCATCTTCAGCAAAAGCAAAGTTATTTTCCCCTTGGATGTTTCGGGGCACATCTTTTAGGGACTGGGGCTCCTGCACTGGGCTGCCCTGTTGCAAAGTACACAAACTGTTGGTCAATCGAGATACTGAAGGTCAGGAACAAAAATGATGGAATTCATTTCAAACCATTAATGAACAATACATGGTTATAATAAACTGTGAAATCAAAGCATGAAAACAGGAGACAAACAAACGAGAATCATCTTTTTATATCTCAGAGTATGTCTGACGTGTCAGACACAGGCTGGAATTCATTTCCAATTTATTCTCAGCCATGTAATGAAAGTCAAGGTTTCCACATGGAGTGAGATCCAGAACATTAAACAGTACATTTTATTAGACTGAGTACTCAAACTCAATACAAAATTTACTTGATGGAGTCAGAACAAATGCTTTATACTCCTTTTTAAGTTTTAAAAGTTTTTGGCCGTAATCAAGGTGGTGAAAATAATCATCTTTACACAATTTCAAAGTATCACAAGTTGTTTCCCTGAGCTTGAAATATAAACTTAGTATGAAAAGAACACATCACACTTATCCATTAGGTAGAATCAATATTCCATTTGGCTCACAAAGAGAGATATCATGGACTATCATGGAATGCGGAGGATGAAAAGAATACAGTTATTGAACTGAAAAGAATACTTTTGGACAGTTCAGGATCAGAAACATTATGATGAAAACAGTGAATATTCTTCAAACTATGCAATCAAAAACATATGGCTTGTTACAAGTAACCATAGAGAAAGTAATGGCCATTTTAAGAAACTGATAGAGATTGTTCAAATCTTTCCTGATTCAGAGTATAAGTATGGAGAATCTCTTTATCTACTAACTGTTGTGTACTTAGGGGAATGAATGATTTCAGACTGAACGTTCTGAGCTTCAGCTTTCCAAAATCAGATCACTTTCAGTTGACTGCTGCACCCCTTTTTATTCCTGCACTTTATAGGGAAACACAAATACTGACAAATCAGAAGAGCACGTGTCAGTTTAGTCAGGATGTTGCTGTGTCAAATCAAAGTGACCCAAGCACCTATTTCAGTGATTTCCGATATTGAATGCTCAGAAAGAAATGGACAGCATGAGAACTTGTCAAGCACTTTTATGAAAGAGCTGCTTGTCCAATCAATGTTAATATGTGCAAACCATAAACCCTTCTGTTCTTCTAATCAGATGATCATTCAGTCTCAGGACTTTGCTTCAGAACACTATGCTGGAAAAATTGCATGCGAACTGAAAAAGCCAGAGATGATTCAAAACTTAGTTTAAAAGATCCTCATTAAAAACACTGCCTCCATTTTAGGGAAGGACAGAAAAGTGCGGAGGAAAAGGTTTGAATTTCAATAGCAATCCTTCAGTTCTAAACTCAGTCATTACACAGTGGAAATAGTCACTAAATCCTTGAGAAATCATCAGGCGTACTTTCACTTATTTTGAGAATTGATACTGAGACACCAGAAATTTTAAGAATATCCCCCACAGCTTGATTTTATCACCCACAAATATATTAACAATTTATCAAGATATTCCTCACAACAGTCTTTTGGGAAAGTGTCCTTGGGAAAGGGGAACACTCAGGGTAATTTCTGAAAATGTTGACGTGCAAAATGTGCCCAAATAAAGTGGAGTTGTATTTTGACATTTGTGACGGAAACAATCACAATCCAACAATTATGTTAAAATATGGGAATTTAATATGCTCTGGGATTATTCATCAAACAATCACATCAATGCTTCAAGACAAATAACACATCTCCAATTCGTAAAATTAAAATCCATCCCAAAACTGGCTCAAAATTAATACTTACAGGTCGAGGACAAGGATCTTGAGATAGTACTTCCTCTTTATCATCAACACTGTCATCTCTTTCAGATGTCTCCAATTGGATGACAGTCTTCTGTTCCTCCTCAAGATCCTTGGAAGGTGACCTGGGTGAGGATTCAACATCCAATTTGAACTTTAATCCTTGATTAGTAAACTGGATCTTCTCAGCTCTTCTCTTCTCTAATATCCCAAGCTGCCAGCATTTAGCCCATATCCTTCTCAACCCTTCCTATTCATATATCCAACTCAAAGCCTTTTATAAGTTAAAAGTTGTAATTGTACACCTCTCTACCACGCAGGCAGCTCATTCCATGTATGCAGCACGCTCAGCCTGAAAATGTTAATCCTCAGGCCCTTTTTAGATCTTCCCCTCTCACCTTAAACCTATGCCCTCTAGTTTTGGACTCCCAAAACCTGGGAAAAAGATCTCGGCTCTTCACCCTATCCAACCCCCTCTACAAAAATCCTTCAGCCTCCAATCATTCAGGGAAAAAATGCTTCAGCCTATTCAGCCTATTCCTGTAACTCAGTCCCAGCAACATCCTTGTAAATCTTTTCTGCACACTCTCAAGTTTAACATCCTTCCTGTAGAAAGGCGATCAGAACTGCGTGCAGTATTCTAGAAATGGCCTCACCAATGTCCTGTACAGCTGCAACGTAATGCCTCAAGCCCGACAGTCAATGTTCTGACCAATGAAGGCAAGCACGCCAAATGTCTCCTTCGCCACTCTTTCTACCTGCAACTCCACTTTCAAGGAACAATGCACCTGCATCCCGAGGTCTCTTTGTTCAGCAACACACCCAGGGCCCGACCATTAACTGTATAAGCTAGTGACTGGATAAAGAACTTAAAAAATAAAATTTGACAGAAAACTTTAAAAATGAAGCAGCCCAAACTGCATGGAGGGAGAATGTCTTCACTTGTGAGGCTGACCTGGACAGGAAGTTAACATTAATGAATCGAATCAGAAATTCAAAACAAAACTTTCTTCCTTGGAAAGGGAACAACATGGAACAACATGACAACTAGTACTGGGAATGCTGAAGTTCAATAGCATGAATATGTTTCGGGGGAAATTGGATAAGTACCTCAGGGGGAAACATACAGAAGGATGCACTGATGGAATGAAACAAAGTGGGAATAGACTTGCATGGAGACGAAATAACTGCACAAATCTGTTGGGCCAAAAGGCACATTTCTCTGATGTAAAGTCACTGCAAAATGTACTGGTCTCCTTAATAAAAGAACAATTTAATCACCAACTAATTTGGACAAAAGGGGTCCCTCTAGGGTATAAAAGACAAATACAAGAGGCATCCCTTCAGAAGGTTACGCAATTAACATCCATTTCTGAAAGTACCTCTGCAGAGAGCACGGTTTAACCTTTGCCTTCTCAGTTTCAGTGGTGCACAGAGTTTTATTTTGTGGTTTGGTGGAGTTTGAGCTGCCAACATCGAGATCTCCACTGACTTCAGCTTGGGCCTTTGCAATAAACTCATCATAGAACTGAAAGAAACATGGAGAGAAGGTGAAATCAAACATTGGGATGATAAGAAGTACACATGACACCACTTTAGTAACTGCATAAGACAAAATCTTTTTTGAATGAACAAATCTAATTTTAGCAATCTGTAAAACAAGTTAACCACAACATTTAGAAAGATTAACAGGGAGACCAAGAAGCCCAGTTGGTTGAATGCGATCAAAACAAGTTTGTTTATTCCTCTCAAGCCACTGCACACACCATTCAACATTACAACAACCTATTTATGCAGCACTTAACAAGTAATAGGCCCCAACGCTGTTTTAATAAAGAATACTGGGACATTGCTCAGGAAGAAGTATAAGGACAGAATACCCAAGACACCATTGGAAAAAGGAAGCTCTTGAAAGTCGGATGAGATGAAGATATGAAGAGGAAATTGGGATGAAAGGTTTGAATGAATGTTTGGAAGAATATAAAAACTCTTATAAATGGCAGAGAAAAAAATCAGACAGAAAAAGCAACCCTGCTCAACCACTTTTCCTTAAGATGGCAAGAATAAAAGTCAACAGCCCCCAACAATTTTTAGTTCAAGGAAATGGATGCTGATTTGGTTTTGAGAACGCAGTATGCAACATGTGAAATGCTCTGAACTCAACCTCTGCAAGGTCACATGTTCCAACCATCCCCAGCTGAAACCTGCAGGGCAGTGGAGGGTTCAATCTCACCTCTAGCTGTTTGATGAGGCTGGCCTCCTGTGCTTTCAACCGCTCCTGTTGACGTTCCTCCTGCTCTTTCTTCAGCTTGTCCACTAAGGACTTGCGCTTCTTAAGTTCGTCCTTCAGTGCATGGATCCTGACCTCAATATCACTCTGGTCTGACGTAATTTCTGTTGAAGATCCACCCAATGGATGTTAACAGGTCTCCTTACAATCAAATTCAACTTGGACACTAACATTAGCGGATAAGAGATATATGCAAACCTGCATAACTCTTGGTGACACTTCTCACAACCTGTTCAACAACTTTAATCAAACCTGCTGAACCTCGTGCAATGGACACATTGATCACTTGGGAGCCACAGTGTCACCAAACACATCAACTCCTCAGACCTACAGTATCACCGTACACACCGGCCGATCACACAGCAGGACTATCTGGGCAGTTAGTAACGGTGAGCATGGTTAGAACCATTTTGAGGAAAAAGCCAAAATGAGAAGCTGGAGACTAAAAGCTTGCAAAAGATGTGCATTTGAAGGACAGGAGAGGAATGGGCTTTGGAAATGAATTCTGCAATTGGGCTACTATACATGGCCATTATTTAAGTTAACTCTGGAAGGGATGCAACAGTCAGAGAAATTAAGACCACAAGAGGTTGAAGGATGATGTTAGACTAAAAGTCACAAAGAGAGACAGGGATTCATCGTGAAGGGCTTTCTTAACTGTGAAAATTAGATTGGAGATGTTGAAAAATTGGGAGGCAAAGTTCAATAAAGGATAGTATGATAATTTTCAGATAAGCGCTCTTTCCAGACTTTTGGAAGTGCTCACATTCATGGAGTATTCAGAAATCTGACCAGAAGAGGATGGAATGGTCAAGTCTCTGGGTGAGAGTTGTGGATGATGAGGCAGGAGGCATGTAACTTTACAGAGACAGGTTTGTGATTAGTAAATGTTGGGTTTACTCGAGGCTGGAATATACTGCTGAGATATAAAGGATGTGGACCAGCTGGGGATAGCAAATGAGAGGCTGGAGTGGCAAAGGAACACAGCTGGAGAGTCAGAAACAGGCAAACCTGTTGGAGTTGACTTTTCTTTGTTGAATACTTCAGTGGTGTGCATTTTTTTCTGAAAGGCTGGTGACATTCTTTCTCCAATTTAGACAGGTGTAACATGACCGAAGTTACAGACCAATGAAATCAAACTTGCACAGGCATTCAGCTCTTACTGTTTCAACTTCAGAGATTCGAAAGGAAACTGACAGAAAGAGATGTTAACAGACAATCTACCACACCGATGCTGACTTAACTCTGGGCTGTCGGCCTCAATTACAGTGACAATACAGTAATAAGCAAAACTAGAGGGAAAACCTCCTGTGACAGAACTCATGTCATCATCCCACCATGCAAGATGGTGGAAGTTGAATTCAATAAAATAAAAAGTCTGGAATTAAGATTCAAATGATAACCATAAATTCATTGTCGATTGTCAGAAAAATCCCATCTGATTCATTAATGTTCTTTCGGGAAGGAAAGTGCCATCTTTACCTGGTCTGGTCTCCATGTGACTCCAGACCCACAGCAATGTGGTTAACTCTTAACTGTTCTACGGACAATCATGGATGGGCAATAAATACTGGCCACCCAGCAATGCCCACATCCCACAAGTGAATTAAAACAAAATTCCCTTAATAAATCCAACAGCAAGGCCATTTGAGGCGTTATTTTCACTTTCACACAAGACAAAGTCTCAAGAATCACCATCCCTCGGTGTTGTGCTATGCTCTCAGCCAAGCAACATTTTTAAACAAAAATTAATACACATCGTGTTTGAGTTTCGAAGCACATCAAATAATTTGAAGAACCTCTGTGAAGCTTGGTCATGTTTGAAATTTCCCACCTGACTGTGTCTCAGAAACAGTTTCATCAGACCAGCTGCCAGATGCTTGGTGGGATTTTAGAATAGGTCTGTCATGCACAGGGATGCTGGAGCTGATTTTCTGGCCATCTTGCTTCGATGTACTCTCAGTCACTTTTGAGGAAGGAGACTGAAACACCAGAGAAGAAAGCAAACATTAGTCCCAGTCTGACATTATTTTCCAAGTTTATGAAAAAGGAATAAGGTGGCATAAGCCAGGAGATTGATTGTCAGCCGCCCTCTGGGTGTCACGATGTCTCAGTGGTTAGCACTGCTACCTCTGAGCACTATGTATCTGGGGACAAATTCCTCTCTTTAGCAACTGTGTGTGTGGAGTTTGCACATTTTCCCTGTGTCTGCATGGGTTTCCTCTCGTTCCAGTTTCCTTCCACAGTCCAAAGACGTGCGGTTAGGTGGATTAGTGACACCACCACTAGGCCATCTAGAATTATGGGAAGAATGAACAATCTCTCTTCCCAAGTTCTAGAATTCTACTTGCTCCATAATTAATAGCACAGCTTTTAAGGTCAAGCCTTTATTGCCCTTTGAACCTGCTTTTACAAATCACCATCCTTCATAGGCCTGCTCCCACTCAAATTACAATTGCTGCTCGTACGCTTAATCTAAAATTAAAAAAATACACTGCCACACACATACCCGCCAACCCAATTCTACCTGTCATCTTTAAACCATTCCTGCTTCTTATCAAACCTCCTCACAGCTTCCTTAACTTTTCCAAAACACTCATCATTCTTCTTATTTTACAATATTCTGATTTTCAACACCTTATGCTCTTGGCACATAATCAAATTATTAAATGAACACCGAAAATAAAAGTGCCCCCAGAAGCAAACCCAGAAACCACGACTTACTTGAACCACTCTGGAACTTCCCCAAATCCTTTTCTATATTTCCACCCTTCTATCTGTTTAAATCCCGTTTGCTACCCCTGCCTTAATTTCTTGCCAATTAATCTTATGCATGACACCCATCATATCTCCACATCTGAAAGTTGAGTTTTTTTTAGTACAGTCATCACTTTTGAAATCTGCTCTGACGCTTTATTTCACAGTTACCTGTTTTCTTCCTATTTTATCTTTAAAAACTTGCATTTATAACAAATCTTTCATATGATAAAACAAACCAAGTCGCTTCACAGAAATAGAATAAAACATGATACTGAGCCTCAGAGATCCAAGGGCAGATGTGAAATCTGTCATACAGTTCTAGTGTCTTGAAGGAGGAAAGTGACATAGACAGAAGTAAAGTTCAGGGAGAGAATTAAAGAGGTCACTGTCTTAGTAACTGAAGGCTTTTCCATTAATGCAGCAATTAAAATTGAAATTCTCAAAGATTTAATTAAAGGAATACAAATAGCTTGCCTGCAATGTATAATCATGTAAATTAATTTAAATGGTGCAAAGACTGGTTCTGGTATTACCCTTCACCAACCGGCTTTCTGGAATAGAACAAGTAGTATAATACAATCGTCAAGTCTGGAAGTAAGACAGACATTGATGAGGCTCCTGCAGTGGGAGAACGGAGGTGGGGCAGAGACAGATAATCGGAGATTCCATAAAGTGCCGAAACAGGCCATTTAGCCTTTTAAGTCCACATCAACCCTCCGAGGACCAGCCCACCCAGAGCCCCCTCCCCTCCAGCTGGATTTCCCATTGCTGATCCACCGAGCCTGCACATATTTCACATGCCTTCACAAAATTCCTATTCTTTCCCACATTACATTTCTCATTCCCCCTCAGAATTCCCATTCTCTGCCACTCCTGTTTCCCATTCCCCTCAGAATTCCCTTTCCCCCAACACCTATATTTTCCATTCATTCTCAGAACTCCCATTCCCTCAGATCTCCCACCCCCTCTCCATACTGTTTCCCATTCTCTCCACTTCCTGTTTCCCTAGGACTGATTTTGAGCGAAGCCAATGATTTTCTATTCACTGCAGCCTTATATGATATTCTTTACTCATTAGAAATAGTTTTTGTAGAAAAAACAATGCAAAACATCTTTTTACCATTTTCCTGTGTGTTGCGACAAAATCCTGGGAATAAACATCATCTATGAAAATACGATGGTCAGGACTGGTGGTCATCCGAAGGGCTGCTGATGGTGATTCCAGAGTCTGAGCAGGTGAACATCTAACCTCCTCAGGAATTGAACTGTCACTGTGGGGCTGGGAGCAAAGTGGCGCAGGACATTCTTCCTCACTGGCTGTGTCTAGAGAAAATACCAATACTTAGAACATTTATACTGCAATAGGTTAACAGTGCTTAAAGTAAGATGCACAATTCAGTATGTCTGTCTTACATGTCCGTCCTCCTTTCAATGTATTCTTTATTTCAGATGCATGTAACAATATCATAAGGAGAGTAGGTTAGAAACAGTTAACCAGAGAAAGTTAAGTTTGCACAGGTCACTGATGAAAAGCACCTTGAGCTAATTCAGATTCTATCAGACATAACTGCTCATTGTCAAAATACTCCGATACAACATTCTGCGCAGTACTGCAGTTACATTCTGCTGCTAATGGTGAGGAATGAAATTAATTATCAATATTGCAAAGAAAATTAGATTTTTCCATGTAAACAAAGTGGCCACATAGCCTTGTGTAAACAACGTCCAAGCTCTCTCACTGATTACAACTTTTGCTGCTTCTCAACTCTGCAAGTGATATGTAACCACCAGCAGTGAAAGGAATTAAAATCTGAAACTTCAGCCTCCCTGAGAGGGTGAGTGGGAAATTATACTGTGCTATTGTGTCAAGGTACCATTGAGAAAGATGATAATTCCAACATCTGACCTATGCTGATTAAATGGATCACGGCAGATGCTTGGGAAATGTGATTTCCTTGAATGAATGAGACAGGCAAAGTAAAAGGCCAGGTTTACACCTTGCTTCTTCTGCATTAATCCAGACTGATGACATTTACACATCAATACATCACCTCACATGTGCCATGACAATCAGCGATACCAAAGTGCAATTGAAAGTAGTCGGAACCACAGTAAATGCATTACTGCCTGGAAGAGAAAACAAACAAACAAGAAACAGAGGCTAACATTACCTTTCGATTCGGGAATCTTCTTCCTTGCCTCTCTCTTTCCCATGAGCTCCTTGTCCCAAGCAGCCAGAGCCTGATTTTCCATTCGCCGGATCGCAGCTTCCTCAGCATCGAGCCGCCGCTTCCACTCCAGCAGCTCCTCTGCATGTCGTCGCCGATGCATCAGTTTCTGCTCCCGTTTAGTGAGGAACCTGATGGACATGCAAGCAGGACGGGGGAGAGAGAAAGGAAGTGTCAGCTAGCTGCTGATATTCATTTCTAAAATCGGACATTAACCTGCAGCTAAAAATGTATAATTCTTACTTTTTAAATTCAACACTGTTTGGGTTATAGTTTCACAACACAAACAAAATTCAGGGCAAGGTCTCCTTGTACACTTCACACATCGTAGAACATTGCAGCACTACTGCATGTAAATAGGCTCAGAGCAGTTAATCAACACATTCAAAAGGATTTCCTCCAAGTTTGCTGACGCAATATTAGTCAAAACAGTCAACTTCAATCTGCAATGTTGATCTTCAAAAAAACTTCAATCTGTCATAAATTTCCCCACCCCACTGCAATTGGTAACCTGGCCCGGCCCAGGGATTGGTACTGGGACATTAGTGAACTGTGATCTCAAAGGAAGCGAGCAAACAAAATTCTGATAGCCTGGTCCTCAAAGTTTAGTAAGAGGTTTGAGACAAGTCAGATGCTATACCTTCTTGCATTTAGCTCAATATCATTTCCTATTTACAGTACAGTGTTTTGCAAAGTATAAAGAATTATGTGCTTTTTTTGCCATGGTGGGGGATTTTTATCCTAGTTTATCACAGTTGCTGCCTCTCGCTCCCCAACAGACACTGAGAGAAGCCCAGTGATGAGACGTAAAGACAGAGAAGTAGTGGTGACAGGAGATCAATGTTTACAAAAAAAGGAGCAAAACAAGAAAAACAAAACAGCTGAGTATCACCCCAAAATTGCTTTATCTTTAGATACTCAAGAAAACCTCACATTATTAAGGAGAAATTCCAAATATTCCATCAAACATTTCTAGCCAACTTCCCTACATCTCTACCTCAACACAACTTGAGGATTCATTAACTTCAAATGGCAACAGAGCTCATCAAAGCCAACCCCAGCTCCATTTCTCTTTCTGACTTAGATAGTGGGAGAATCTCAAGCACTGCCTTCCCAACAGTCCATCCAGAGCTTACAAACCCATCTGATGTTTGTTTAATGTTGTCATTATTGCTGCCTTCACCACCAACTCTGACAGCTCATTCCATACATGTGTGAAAAAATTGCCCCCGAGGTAACTTTTAAATTTTTCCTTTCTTACTTAAGCTCTCTAGTTTTTGACTCCGCTATTGGAACAAATCATAGAATCCCTCAGTGTGGAAACAGGCCATTTAGCCCATTGAGTCCATAATGACCCTTCGAACAGCAACCCACCCAGACTCACTCCCCTACGCTATCAGTGTAACTCTGCATTTCCCATGGCTAATTCACCTAGCCTGCATATCGCTAGGCACTATGGGCAATTTAGCATGGCCAATCCACCTGACATGCATATTTATGGACTGTGGAAGGAAACCCATGCAGACACAGGGAGAATGTGTAAACTCGACACCGTTGCCTGAACGTAGAATCGAACCTGGGTTCCTGGCACTGTGAGGCAGCAGGGCTCGCCATTGAGCCATGGTACTGCCCTCATAAGACCTGTTTACATCCTCTGTAGTGTACGCAATTGCCTTCATAGGATAAAAAAGCTTACACAATGATGTCAAGCTGATAATTCCACCAGGAAAAACAATTCCTGCAACATTGCATGTACCTCCAGTTTCCCAACACACTCCACTGAAAGGCAAAGCAAGCTTTGTACCAGTGAAAGTTTTCACATTGCAATCCCATTCTGAGACTGTTACACCAGGGCAATGGGTGTAAATAAAGAAGATGAGGGTAAGAAAAAAGCTCCACCACTTGGAGACCAGTAGCAGTGAGGCCATATTGATGTTTTGCTGCCCCAGTCACAGGGTCAAACATGACAACACCTCAGGGGGGATAATTAGAAACACCATATGCAGCAAACACACTGTCTTTGAAAAACACAGTTAAATGGACTTCTTCTATTTATCTCTGTTCAGAGCCACTCTGTCTCTCTCTTTCTCATCCTCTCTATAACATCACCAGCTGACAAATGAGCTGGTTGGCTTGCCAGCCTTTCACAGCAATATGCCTTATAAGGAACCATAAGTGATATTACTTTTCATCCATATGACTGCGCATCTTCTTCAGTTTTTGCATGATGCTGCTGGTCTCACTGCCTGAAATCGAAACAGAGGAGGGACTCCACATCTCCGTATCTGTTTGCAGGAGACTGGAAGTGGGGCTCACTTTGGAAACATTCTCCACTCCTGGTTGTTCTGCATCCCGCTGCTCCTGTCGAGTTGGAACCTGAGAAGATACCAAGATGAATGCATGGAAAGTTAAGTTTGTTCCTAAAAGGAAACAGCTCTGGAATTCGTTGCAGTGAAACACAGATGAGATTCAAAGACTGGTTGCTGCAACTAAGCAACACCATTTCCTTTCAGGCAGGCAGAGCGTTTCATTAGTTTTGAATTAATTGAGCTTTAATTAATTGAAAATTTCAAAAGTGAGACTGATTTTTTTGATTGTTGGGAATGTTTATTCAGGGAAACTGATTAAGGGAGGGAGATGTAGATCAATTATAATAGAAGTAAGTGCAAACAGATGAGTGGCTCAACAACCTTGTCCCATTCCTATGCACATGATCAAGTGCAAAAATGTTTTGACACCTTTGTAGGATATGCTGATAACAGGTAGGAGCCAGATTACAGGGAGTGAAAGAACAGAAGCACAGATACATTGGGCTGAAAGCTCCATTTCTTGTGCTGTCACTTCTACAGAATGCAGAATAAAACACGATAGCGATGAATACAGAGGATGGTATTCTCGGCAGCAGCAGGTATTCCTGCATATACAGCTTTAGGTTGCAGAGATTCGGACTCTACATAAGGGAACATGTGAACATATTATCAACTTAATAAAAGTACCGAGGCTTAAGTTGATGTTTCTCAGTGGCAGACAAACCATTCTTACATCTTTTCTGTAAAATATTAAAAGTTTTATTTATATTGCAATGATAATATAGACCAGAAACCTGGCTGATAGCAAGCTTGGATTGAAAGTGATCACCCATCATTCATGCTGCTGAGTAAGTAATTCCTTACTTTAATAGTAACCTTGCATTGAACAGTTCAGGAGTTTGCAAATGGTGGGATACGAACCAACTTGCTCTCCCCAGCGGATTTGAGTTTCTCCTGAATTTTGATGGTGGTCTGGAGCATATGTTGAATCTCCTGCTATTTCAGAATCAGCTGCCTCGCCCTGTGAGCAGCTTTGTTGGCTTCTTGAAGATGCCTGATTTCAGCCTGTGATGAAATTGGATGCAATGTATTACCATGTTAGAGACCAACCAAACCCGTCTTTACATCGTCAATAAATTTATTTTGACGACAGAGTACAGACAAAAATGAAGTCAGGGCACACAACTCCATAACCCATTTCTAAGTTGCACAGTTTCCAGGTGGCACTGTGCAACTTTTACAACTTATAATGCTTGGTCTTGATGAAAACTTTGTGTTTTTCTTCGACAAAATGTTTTGTTAACACAAACTCAAACAGTCAAGTACTCCAGGTGGAAAATCATCATGAAAGAGTTACTCACATTCTTTTTCGACAACTGATGCCTAACTTTGAGTGAGCATTTCTGATTTTATTTCAGGAGGTTGCTTCCTGGTCTGTGGTGAGTTAACCTGAGTTCTCAAACCTGAAAAACTGTCCTCAGCAGCCAAGTACTTTGCAGAAGAGAAAGATGATGAATAGCAGATTTCCGCTTTCGAGAACTGCACATTAGCTCTTGCAACTGGGCAAGTTGGAAAGTGTTTCTGGATTAGTGGTGCTGGAAGAGCACAGCAGTTCAGGCAGCATCCAAGGAGCTTCGAAATCGACGTTTCGGGCAAAAGCCCTTCATCAGGAATAAAGTTGGAAAGTGTGCCTCAGTTGAGTGAATACAGAATCTGGCAAATCTGTAGTGGGTCCAACAGCAAATAACGTAACATTCCAAGTCTGCGTGACACTGCCTGACACTGCGAGATTGGTAAAACCTCTGCCAACAAAAATCAGCAACTTGTTGAGACCATCACTATATTTTTCTCAGTTTTGGTTTGGAACTGTGAGCTGAAGTTAAGAATTGAACTTTGAAAAGCAACTTGTTTTAAAACAACCGAATAAGGCTCAGTCATTTATAATACCAGAGTTGATTTTACTCCCCTTCTTGAACAAGGGGACAACATTTGTTATCCTCCAGTCTTCTGGCACTATTCCTGTAGACAATGATAACATAAAGATCAAATCTCAAGGTTCTGCAATCTCCTGCCTCAATCCCGTCTAGTCTAATAGCCTGCATCGCAGTATTCTCCTCGACAACACTATCTTTTTCTGGTGTGAATACTAACAATATTCATTTAGTGCTTCCCCATCTCCTCGGACTCCATGCACAACATCCCACAACTATCCTTGATTGGCCCTGATCTTTCTCGTCATTCTTTTCTTCCTGATATACTTATAGAATGCTGTATGGTTTTCCTTGATCCTATCTGCCAGTGATTTTTCATGTTTCCTCCTGGCTCTTCGTAGCTCTCTCTTTAGGTCTTTCCTCACTAACTTGTAACTCTCAAGCTCCCTAACTGAGCTTCACGTCTCAACATAAGCCTTTTCTTCCTCTTGACAAGAGATTCAACTTCTTTAGTAAACCACAGCTCCCGACACATGTTATAATGATGCTGGAATTTACAGACAAACTTGGATAAATCTGCCCAAGTAGATCACACAGTTTCACCACTGCTGAATTAGCAACTAAACCAGAAAGAGAATGATCAGGGTTTTAAGATTTTATTAAACAGCAAATTCCTCTTAATATTTTATAACTTTAATGCCCCTCCATGCTTGTCATACTCAATTTGGAGAAAATTTCTTTCAACAAGATATTGCTTATGCTCACAAATTCAATAAGGGTATTTTAAAAGAAAATCTGGAAATAAAAGGTTGGTGTCAGTAAAAGTGTCCACAAAGATGTTGAGCAGCCATAAAAACCCAACTAATTCATGGAGGGACTTTGAAGAAGGAAATCTTCTGCCCACAGCTAGTATGGCATATGTGACTACAGTGTTACGGCAGCATGGATGGCATGCACACCATACCTACCAAGCATTGACCATCTCTTGCAATCCTTTTGATATGAAGTGGTATTATCATCACTGCTTCCCTCACAATTAACACATTAGAGTTACCCTCGACCTGAAACTGAACCTGATCAGCTATACAATACTGTGTCAACAAAACCAGGTCAGAAGCTGAAAGTTCTTCACTAAGTAACTCACTTCCTGTCTCCCCAATACATGCCCTAGAAACATAACATCAAATAGAATGTAGCAACCTGCTTGATCAGCATCACATTCACCAATCTCGACATTCACGTCCTTCACCAATAAACAGTGAGAGCTATGTGCACTACATGATGCACTGCAGGAACTCACTCAATTCCTTCAACAGCATCTTCAAAGCCTCTGACCTCTACCACCTAAAAGGACACAGACAATAGATAACATGGTAACACCATTACTTGTAAGTTCCTCTCCATGCCACACAACATCCTGACTGAGCAATATACCATTCCTTCACTGCTATCGGATCAAAATCCCAGCTACTCCTTTCCTGTCAGCATTGTGGTTGTACCTGTAGCAGGTGAACTGCAGATGTTTGAGGAAATGGCTCCCTATCACCTTCCCAAGTGCAATGAAGGATGGACAACAATACTGGCCTTAACAGCGGCGAAGAAATCCATTGAAATAATTTGTTTAAATCTGTTCGCCGAGCTGGAAGTTTTTGTTGCAAACGTTTCGTCCCCTGGCTAGGCGACATCATCAGTGCTTGGGAGCCTCCTGCGAAGCTCTTCTTTGATGTTTCCTCCGGTGTTCATTGTGGTCTGTCCCTGCCGCTTCCGGTTGTCAGTTTCAGCTGTCCGCTGTAGTGGTTGGTATATTGGATCCAGGTCGATGTGTTTGTTGATGGAGTTTGTGGATGAATGCCATGCCTCTAGGAATTCCCTGGCTGTTCTCTGTCTGGCTTGCCCTATGATAGTAGTGTTGTTCCAGTCGAATTCATGTTGCTTGTTGTCTGCGTGTGTGGCTACTAAGGATAGCTGGTTGTGTCGTTTCGTGGCTAGTTGATGTTCATGTATGCGGATTGTTAGCTGTCTTCCTGTTTGTCCTATATAGTGTTTTGTGCAGTCCTTGCATGGTATTTTGTACACTACATTAGTTTTGCTCATGTTGGGTATCGGGTCCTTCGTTCTGGTGAGTTGTTGTCTGAGCGTGGCTGTTGGTTTGTGTGCCGTTATGAGTCCTGTAGTGTACAAAATACAGTCTTGCATCAATCTGTTCCAGAGCCCTGAACTCCAAACCTAACAGCACTTGCAAGTTGATATGTTTATATTGACCAAGCAGACTGCAGTGGCTCAAGGCAGCTCACCACCATGACCATTTCGAGGATGAGGGATAGTAAATAAATACCAGCATTACCGGAAACATCCCAAATTCAAAGAACAAACTTAAAAATTCAAAAAAAATGTCAAAAATGCATTCATTTTACTCATTCCAAACAGTGATAAGGAGAAAGATGATGTGCATATCTAGATTCTGCACAACAGCCTCACTGCAATGAGAAAAGACAACAGCTTTCCCCCTTCTCCGGAAAGTATAACTAGAAGTATCTGCACATTCTTACATTGCATTTTTGAAAGGCTATTCAGCCTAACATCACTGCATAGGTCAGCTACTCACTTTTTCTGGTGCTCCAACCAGGCCAGCTGTGTTTGGTCTATTCCTTCAAGGCTTGTTCTCGCAGTTTGAGGAGTGATACCTGGTGCTGTGCACGCATCTCCTCCCCCTCCATGTATTGTCGCACCATCGCCATGGTGAATTTAGAGAAACTGTCTTGACCTCCTGAGAAGGGCATGCTCAAATCATGCTGAATAGTGAAAGACAGGAGAACAAACAGTACAGACTGAGGTGATCTGCTTCCCCTGACCCAAGCAAAACTTGCTCCATAATCCACGAAAACTCAGGACTGACTGCAGACAACAACAATTAAAAGTAGCTGGAGTATCATGAGACATGCCAATCATGCTGCATCACAAGTGATCCCAACAAACTATCCCAATATTTATCAGGATAAGTAAATGCTGACTGTCTTATTTCATCATCTGTAAAACACATTAAGACTGGCAAAGTCCCTCATACTGATAATTTTCTGGTCAGGACTCCAGTTACCAAATTGCTGCCGATAAAAAAACCAAAAACAGAATAGGAGTTGCACGTACAGAGAATAAGGGTGTCATGGTTACATCAACATTAACCAGGAGGAGGCTATTTAGCTTCTTGAGCCTATTCCACCATTCACCCAAATCATGGTAATCTTCAACATCATGACAAATCCCTGTCTTTATCCCATAATCCTTCAGCATTTTGGTTAAAAATCTACCAATCTCAGATTTAAAATTTGTAACTGATTTCAAATCAATCATTGTTTGTGGAAGTGAGTTTCAAACTTCATCCATTTCCATGTGCAAAAGTGTTCCACAATATCACACCTCAATGTTCTGACTCTCACATTTTATCTATTCAATCTCTCTTCTTAAATTAAGCCTCGGAGCCCAAGTATCACTTCAGTAAGTCTACATTGCACTTCCACCAAGAGTGATACTCTTCTTAAGCCATGGTGCCCAGCCCTGACGGCTTGGACTGACTAGGTTTTGAACTGCTGAAGCATGACTTCTAATCCTTTGTTTTCGAGTCTTCTTTGGACATAAATGTCAACATTCCACTGGCCCCTTGATCACTTTTCTGAGCCTGTTTGTGACATTTTCATGAACTGTATGCAGCTGGATCACCCCCATCAAGTTTCTTTAAACTCCACTGTCTCTCAATTTTCACAATCAAGAAATATCCTATTTTGATCCAACCTCTCACTTGCCGACACAAACTCATCTGTAGATTTTTCATTTACTTAATCTATCAAGATTGCTTTCTGATTTTATGCTTCCATCTACCGACACTCGAGATCGCTGCTAATCTGTAGAGAGGCCCCAAATTTTGAATGTGGCTTTCCTTTCATTATGAATAGTGAATAGATAGGGCACCAACATAGATCCATGCAGAATATCACCAACCATATCCTTCCAATTAGAATATCTCTTATTATCTGCACAAATGTCTTTTGTTTAAATCAAATTCCTCTGCAAGCACCACTTGTCTTTTACATCTGATTACCCCCACCTTTAATGGACAGTAGAAAGTTGTAAATTCAGGGACATTCTTAGCAGTCAAATTTAGCTTGTGTTTACCTGACGAGGTGAGCAAGGAATCCCAGTAAATATTAATCTCTCTCTTCACTACATGGTAACTTGATCACAAAGATTAACAATGCAAAAGATTTATTCCTCTTCAAGATTTATAAACTCTGGTAACATTGTTAGCGAGTGGTACTTATCTTTTAAAAAAAACAGCCCCTGCCCAACACTTGCCTTACACTCATTGCCCCATCTACTCCTCATCCTCTACATCTGAATCTCATGGCAAGATACCTAGAACATGGAGAGGAGCAACTATTCCAAGCACTGAGATCCCACTAATTGGCACCACCACTCACCCTTGGCTAACCCATGGGAGAACTCACTTTTACAGCTACTGAAGCCGATTGATCCTGCAGTATGTCCTCATCAGAACCATCCAGCTGGCTGCGTTTCTTCCCCATATTAAAGCAGCGATGGCTCTTTGATGGCAGAAGGGAAATGGAAGGATTTCTCTTCAATCTCATCTTCAGTCATTGACTCATCGAACTTAAGGGAGTATTCAGTGGCAAGAGAAGCAGAGTCTGGACAATAAATGATTGACATTGTTCTTTGTTATTTTCCATTGCTCACTGAAAGATTTAGAACTTGAACATGAAGTTAAAGGCCGAGCTAGAATCCTTGGATTCGTTATCTGCTCAAGGAGCAGAGTTGGGTTACAATTATTGATTCAACACAACTGTTATGTTGAATCACACATTGTTTAAGGGGACATGAGGAAGTTTCCGTATGCATAACCACAGATCCAAGGGGAACACAAGAAAGTTGGATTGAATAGCTTAAGCATATGACTGAATAAAGGAATCTTGAAATAAATCAGTGCAAGACAGGTTACTATTTGACCCACATATCCTTTGGGTATGGAAGGGGTGCTTACGTGACAATTGATTTGGTTGATTTGAATCACCTAACTGAAGAGATACCATTCCCCATTTAAGTCATGAGATCAGGTGAAGGACAAAACATCATTTAGATTTGATGAAGTCTGTTTTTTTCCCACTTGTCGCACATTGAATGGGCTTCTTCCTCTTGAGGGACTGTGGGCTGTAGTGTGCGGTCATGGCTCGCAACTTACTGTCCCCCGGTGCATCCTCTCAAATTTTTAGTTGATGCAGTCTTTAAATTAATGGCTCCTGGGGTATGCCATATATTTATAGAAGGAGACTATAATTGTCTCATGGACCCTGGGGTGGACAGGATGCCAAGGGAGCTGTTGGGTACACCTCTGCAGGCGAGACAGTTAGTGGACTTTGTGAGGAGTTGGGGCGAGTGGATGTGTGGAGGTGCCCCCACCCAAATGGGAGGGACTTTACCTTTTACTCCAACCCGCACAAGTGCCACACAAGAATTGAAATGGTCTTTGTTCCGTCGCTTTGTTTGGACTTGGTGTTAGCCTGCAGGATTGGGAACATAACTATTTCGGACCATCTGGCAGTATATTTAGATGTTAAGATCAAAGGTAGTGCAGGAGACACATGACAATGGTGCACGAATCCATTTCTGTTGAAGGATGACAACTTTGTACAGTATATCACAAGAGAGTTCAGGGTTTTTTGGGTCTTCAATCAGGCTACAGCGAGTCACCCATCAGTGCTCTGCGAGACCACCAAAGCATTCTTAAGGGTATGATTATTTCACACTTGACAATAAGAAGGAGGCAGAGAGGATAGCAGCAGCTGATACTTGAGGCCTGGCTGAAGGCAGCCAAATCGGCACATTAACGCAGACCTTCCGGGTTCAAATTGCAACGGGTCACGGCTCTCCGGGCTGTTCTGGACTCAGCGCTCACACAAGTGGCTAAGAGAGGGGTCTCCTTTGCAAAGCAAAGGCTGTTTGAATATGGGGATAAGCCAGGTAGATCCCTGGCTTACCTGGCTCGGAAGGAAAGTGCTCCACAGTCCATTGTGTTTACCAGGGAGAGAACTGGCAATATCACTCGTGAACTGAGGAAAATCGATGCAAGATTCCAGGAGTTCAATGCAGAGTTATACCGGTCAGAGGGTAGGGGGATGGAGAAGTGAGAAGGGAATCCTTTTTTGAAAACTTGGACCTCCCTGGTATAAACACAGATCAGGCCTCCCTTTTAAATGTACCTCTGACAGTACAAGAGGTGCAAAAGGTGGTAAGGCAGCTCCAAGGTGGTAAGGCACCTGGTCCAGACAGATTCCCATGTGGATTTTATAAGGAGTTCATACACATGCCAGCTGAACCACTGCTGGAGCTGTATAGTCATTCCTATGGCCAGGACTGTCTTCTGCTCTCTCTTACAGAGGCTAATATCGCTCTTATTTTAAAGAAAGGAAAAGATACTGAGGATTGTGCATTGTATAGACCCATCTCGTTGTTGAACGTGGATTTAAAAATTCTATCAAAGGTGTTAGCTCTGAGACAGGAGAAGGTGCTGCCTGTTATTATAAATTAGACGGGTTTTATCAAAGGCTGCAGCTCCTCCAACAACATCAGGCGGGTATTGAACATAGTGCAACTATGTCAGCAGAGAATGATTCCGGGTTTGGTGGTCTCCCTGGAGGCAGAAAAGGCTTTTGATCGGGTGGAATGGTCGTATCTCTTTGCTGTTCTAGATCGTTTTAGTCTGGGAAGGGCCTTCGCCAGGTGGGTGGCAGTGTTATATAAAGACCCCAAGGTGGCAGTTATCACGAATGGGGTTAACTCGAGCAATTTTCATGTGGGGAAGAGCAGCTGACAGGGATATTCCCCTGTTATTGCTACTGTTTACCTTTGTACTTGAAGCACTGGCGGAGGCTGTCCAAAAAGACCCTGAAACACTGGCACCGACGGTGGGATTTGGGGATCAAAAATCACTCTCTATGCAGATGATGAGAGAGAAAAAGACCTTGACTATTTACACTATCCATGCCCCTTCTTGATTGTATAAACTTCTACAAAAACGCTTCAGTCTCCAATGCTCCATGGGAAAAATGCTTCAACCTATTCAGCCTCTCCCTGTAACTCAGTCCCAGCAATCTCCTTGTAAATCTTTTCTGCAACCTCTCAAGTTTAACATCCTTCCTAAAGAAAGGCGATCAGAACTGTATGCAGTATTCTAGACGAGGCCTCACCAATATCCTGTACAGCTGCAACGTAACACTTCAACCACTCCAGTCAATGTTCTGACCGATGAAGGCAAGCACGCCAAATGCCTTCTTCACCACCCTCTCTACGTGCAACTCCACTTTCAAGGAACTATGCACCTGCATCCCGAGGTCTCTTTGTGCAGCAACACACCCAGGGCCCGACCGTTAACTGTATAAGTTAGCGATTGGATAGAGAATTTTAAAAATTAGATTTGATAGAGAACTTTAAAAATGAAGGTGCTTGAAGTATATGGAGGGAGAAATGTTTTCACTTGCGTAGCTGA
Source organism: Chiloscyllium plagiosum (assembly GCF_037043375.1). NCBI lineage: Eukaryota > Metazoa > Chordata > Chondrichthyes > Orectolobiformes > Hemiscylliidae > Chiloscyllium > Chiloscyllium plagiosum. Next base: position 112,410,929 of record NW_028270147.1, on the reverse strand, counting down.
CCTGAATAGGAAGTTAACATTAGTGGATCAAATCAGACATTCAAAACAAACCATTCTTCCCTGAGAAAGGTGACAACATGGAACTTGCTAGTACCAGGAATGCTTTAGTTGAATAGCATGAATGTGTTCAAGGGGAAATTGGATAAGTACCTCTGGGAGAAATGTACAGAAGGATGCACTGATGGGATGAGACAAAGTGGGAGTACACTCACATGGAGACTAAATAACTGCACGAATCTGTTGGGCCAAAAGGCACTTTTCCCTGCTGTAAAGTCTCTGCAAATGTACTGCTCTCCTTCACTCAAGAAACATTTAATCACCAAATAATTTGGACAAAAGGGGTCCCACTCAGGTATAAAAGAGAAATACAAGAGGCATCCCTTCATAAGGTCACACAATTAACATCCATTACTGAAATTACTTCTGCTGAGACAGCGGTTTAATCTTCAGCTTCTCAGTAGCAGTGGAGTACAGAGTTTTAATCGGCGGTTTGGTGGAGGTTGAGCTGGCAACATCAAGATCTTTACTGAGTTCAGCTTCGGTCTTCTTCACAAATTCACCATACGACTGAAAGAAACATGGAGAGAAAGTGAAATCAAACATTGGGATTTAAAGTAGTACACATGACACTACTTTGCCGACTGCACTGAATTCAATGTACTTGTGAATATTCTTAAACTTTTGTGGCAACTAAGGAATAGTAGGCCTTGATTTTCGGCAAATTACTGCAGTGAGGACAAGTTTTCAATTCAACCAGAAAGTTGAAGATAAAGCCTTTGCCATTTGAAATAATAGAAAATTCAGATGTAGGACGCAGTGTTCATAGTCATGATGCAGTGGTACAATATAAAACTGAACAGTTGCTAAACTGAAACACTTACCAAAATATGGTCCATCCAATCATGTTTTCTCCTGTCAAATGTCTTCATCTTCTGTCAGCCTGTCTTCTGATATTGCTCCTGGTAGAATCCAAACAACTTCATAACCTCATTAGAAATGAAGAAATGGATAAAAACACAGGAGAAATGGCAGTTGTTGCACACACCCTAAATACACAGACAAAACAACCCACAATCCATTATCCTTGCCCAAAACTGCTCAGTCAAGCCTTTGACTCTTGGGCCTTTGGACTCTTTCCCCCATTCTGAATGATGTAAAATTGGATGAAACGCAAAGCATGTTCTATTCAACAAAAATCTACGGAATGCTTGAAAATGTAATTATAATTGAAGTGAACAATATCAGTGAGATCCAAAAGCATATTCTAAACAACTCTAAGGGAATATGCAATACTCCCAGACTGTGAGAAGGTTTGACATTTTACTTTACCTCAGACCTAGACTGAGAAATGATTAATTATTCACTTAACGATTTACTGCATTATATGGTTCAGCACTTTGCCAACAGCATCTTCTAAGAGGTCTCTGCTCAGGCAAATTCCAAAAATGTTCCGCCTTTATAATAGACTGTAGATAGATAACTCAACATCAGCGCTGTGGGAAGTCTCACCATAAACATTGGGGCTGACATGGATTCATACAGTGGTCCCAGCATTTCAGGAAGGTCAAATCATTCTCAGTTTAACAGATGAGTTCATCTTAACTTCAGGAACTGAAGTTGAGTGAGATGAAGTAATACATTGAGTGGATAAGAAAAGGAATTACACCTGAAATTGTAAGTTCCTAATCAGATCAGAGAAAAATGCCACAAAGTACTCAAACATACAGGCCATTTAAAGTGACAGATATGGCCATTAAAAGAAACCTGGCTCTTCCAACTGCACACAAACAATTTAAGCCACATTAAGTTGCATAAGATCTGAGAATAGTTTGGTCAATTTTGGGAACCTCAACACATTACAAATTCAGACTGAAAAGTGCAACCTTTAAGGCTTTCTTCATCTGAAAATTATGGAGTGACCTGTGGAAGATAAGATTCTGGAGAGTCTTAAGATGATTAATAATCATGTAGTGTATTATCAACCAATGGAAAGACAGAGATGATACAGAAGAATTCAAAAAAGAGTGACTGGAAGAGACACCATATATTATGTAAATAGAAACAGAAAATATAGATTCTCAGAGTGAGCAAAGTTGTGACAGATGGGATTTAATGAATAACAGGATGATGATGATGATGATGATGATGATGATGCTAAATTAATAATGGGAGAGTACAAACAGTGGAGGATAAAGTGGTTTGGACTTTTAGGGAAGGGGCAAAATGGTAAATTGAATTCAATGCTGTCATCAGAATGTTTTTAACATGCTCTGTTATACATATCATCAATCAGAGCTGCTGTGGACCACTATTAACCCATATCTTTCTTGCTTAACTGAGAAAAAATAAGTTTGTGTTCAAATGCAAAAGCTGGATCTCACCTCACAAGAAACTCTTTTGCTCACACTCCCTACATCTTTCCACTTATTTTTCTCAAGATAGTCTGGGGGTATTTGTAGATCTCCTGGATCGTGGCCAAGATCCTGCAACTTCCTCAGCCGCTGCATGAACCATCTTCTCAACCTCTAAAGCATCATGATGTGCAGCAAAATGAGGTTCCCTTTGGATTTTTAGAGGCACATCCTTCGTAGACTGGGCCTCCTGCACTTTGCTACAGCGCAACCCAAAGTCCTCATCAAACCAATCTTGGTCATCTACCAGGTCATCGAGCATCTCACGACTCAATTCCAACTCTGCCAGGCGTTTGGCCAATTCTTCCTGCCCACGTGTGCCAAACATCAGGCTGCCTTGTTGCAAAGTACACAAACTGTTGGTCAATCTAGAAACTGAAGGTCAGGAACAAAAGTGATGAAATTAATTTCAAAACATTAATGAACAATACATGGTTTTAATAAACTGTGAAATCAAAGCATGAAAACGGTAGACAAACAAACGAGAACCTTCTTTTTATATCTCAGAGTATGTCTGACGAGTTAGACACAGCCTGGAATTCATTTTATAGGTAAACACAAATATCAACAAATCAGAAAAACGTGTCAGTTTAGTCAGGATGTTGTTGTGTAAAATCAAAGTGACCCAAGCTCCTCTTTCTGTGATTTCCTACACTGAATGCTCAGAAAGGAATGGACAGTATGAGCACTTGTCAAACACTTTCATGAAAAATGATACTAGTCCAGTGAATGTTAATATGTGCAAACCATAAACATTTCTGTTCTTCTAATCAGACGGTCATTCAGTCTCTGGACTTTGCTTCAGAACACTACACTGGAAAAACAGTGTGTGCACTAAAAAAGCCAGAGATTGAAAAGCATGATTCAAAACTTAGTTTAAAAGATCCTCTTTAAAAACACTGCCTTCCTTTAACCGAAGGACAGAAAAATGCAGGAGGAAAAGGGTTTGAATTTCAATAGCAATCTTTCAGTTCTGAACTCAATAATTACACAATGGAAATGGTCACTAAATCCTTGAGAAATAATCAGGCTACTCACACATATTTTGAGAATTGATGGGCAAGGTAGAAAACACCGAGACACCAGAAATTTTAAGAATATTCCCCACAGCTCAATTTTATCACCCTCAAATATATTTAACAATTTATCAAGATATTCCTCACAACAGTCTTTTGGTAAAGGGTCCTTGGTAAAGGGGAACACTCAGGATAATTTCTAAACATGATGACCTGCAACATGTGCCTGAAAAAAGTGGAGTTGTATTTTGACATATTGTCTGGGAAATAATGATAATCCTATAAGTATGTTAAAACATGGTACTTACAGGTCGAGGACAAAGATCTGAAGATAATACTTCCTCCTTATCATCATCACTATCATCTCTTTCAAATGTGTCCAATGGGATATCAGTCTTGTGTTCCTCCTCTAGATCCTTGGAAGGTGACCTGGGCCAGGATTCAACATCCAATTTGAACTGTAATCATTGATTAGTAAGCCAAACCTTCTCAGCTACAGACTTTGTGATTTCTTGCAATTGTTCAATAGCGTCCTTGACAAAGGAAGATAGTATCATATCAACCAAAGAATTGGCCTTTGAATCACTGCTCTTCAGATCATCTCCTTTAAAGTCTTCACTATCCTCACGATTGTCCTTGGGTTCCTCTGCTTTAATGTCCATGTGCTCCTCATGAATTTCCTCAGATTGAGGCTCGAGGAATGGTACTTTAAATTGAGCCTCGAGTTGGTCCTTTTCCCTGTTCAGTAAATCCAACAGAGGAGTTGAAGAGTTCTTGTGGATATTTAGTGAAAATCCTCCCTTTGTGTACTGGAAGAACACATCAGCGTTAATATTGGTGTCTGTCTCCAGTGCTGCCTTGGATGCCTTCTCTCTGAACACATCAGTCCGTTAATGCTTTCTTCATTCTTGTCTTTATTCAAGTTTGCCAATCGGTCCTCCTTACCAGACTTGGGCAAGCTCTCTTAAGTTTTGTTTGAGAAAGTCTCTAGCCTTAAAATTTGTCCTGAAACTTTTAGACTAAAATGTAATGTTGAATTATAGAACACATTTGCTGTCCACCAGAAAATAGAGAGGCAGGAGGGTAAGGCAATTAAGAACATTTTCCTGAGCATCAGTGAATCTGCATGAAGAGGACACCAAGTGATAACATTCACAGCTGTCCCTTTGTGAAATTAATAACTTGGTATCAATTAACTTCTCTCCCGAATTATTGTCCTTCACTGTTATCTGTCTCATTTAGAACAAGCAGTGCTTTTGTTAACTTTTTGTCTAAAGAAAGCATATTCTTGACAGTACAGCGTATGTAAACGTTCGTATAACGGTAGCCTGTTTGTGATAGTACAACAGAGTAACCTGCCAGGGCTCTTGAAGGAAGAGCGATATCCTCCTCTCCTGGGATTTTAGAATCCAGTCAGCCTGGCTTATAGGTGTCAGTGTTATGTTGTAACAGTGATGCTATTAGTAAATTAAGGGGATGACTAAAATTAAACTAAACTGTCTGGAAGAGGTTTTTGTTTTATTCCAGACTTCCATAAGTATGATCTCCAGGATGAACCGAGAAGGTTACAGGTTGAGTTCACAAGGGATTCCCTGGGCAATCTCAAATCTGTACTTTACCAATTTGGCACTGCAAGCAGGGTTTCCAACAAGGGATACGTTTGAATGAAACTGGAAAAGAGGAGCTTCACCTAAGGGTCGGACTCGAGACCAATGGGTCCACGAGGTAAGATTATACCTCGATTGCTCTCGGTCTGCACCTTTATGTGCTGCTTCCCCCATTTCATTCTCACGGTACCCGGACGGAACCCTAAATGAGATCGTTTAAATAGGTACTAAAAACAGAATCTTGTGGGGTTAGAGGCCCCTGTGTTTTGTGAGATTGGAGCCCCTGTAGATCAGTCGTTCTGTGAAAATTTAAAATAAATAGGATAAATATGGGTGCACATTAAAAGTGAACAAGGGGTTTGGGGAAAAAAGGGAAGTAAACAGAAAGAAGCCATATCAGCTTGGAAAAAGGTAGATAGGGAAAAATGGGAAAAAGCCATGCAATCATCATGGAGACAAAACTGTATTAAAAGGGGAATTAGTCCATTAACTGAGGAAGGATCTGAACTAGATTGGACAGAACTAAAATGCAAATGTGAAGCACATGATTTAGAAGCAGAACTGGAATTGGCTCGGGAGAAAATAAAACAAAGTAAAGATTCAGAACCCTTGCTGAAATGTCAGGGGCCCCAAAGAAAAGGGAAACCGGTGAATAAACAACAGACTGCAGCTGTAGCCGCGCAGGACCAGACTGATGACAAAGACAGTTCCTTATACCCCACCTCTCCCAAAGACCTGTTACTAAAGAATCCTGATCCATCTGTAGATGAGGAATGGGACACTGATTCTGAGGAGGAAATATTTTACGCCTCCCGTCCTGTCAGCCGACTTCCTCCGGGTCCCCCCTCAAAACTCACCCACAGTATGGCCAAGGCGAACACACTGCATAAAACAAAACATTGCCTGAACTCCCTTCCCCACTCTGAGGATCAACATGCCAAGGGCCATACACGTCCCCCAAGGAATCATTTGTCCCTGTGTGTCAGGAGTGCTACAATTGCACTGATAAGTGAACTTAAGGCCATTGATTTTGATCAAATCTAACTGGTGCTTTTAAAAGCAGCTCGTACTCTTTAACCAGATGGTGAAAGGAATTGATGCCCTGCTGAAAGAACCGAAACCTTGCTAGTTTTTCAAAAAAGAAATATTTCTGTTCGACTTTAAAACAACCAGAAGTGCAAGGTGAATTCAAACTAATACAATTTAAAATTCCGATGAGAAGGATTAGGCCAACGTACAGGCTGGAAATTCCAACCCTGCCTCCTAATTAGTAATTACAGACAGTCTGTGGGATTCTACTGGTACCGTGGATTCACAACATCCCAATGGATCTTGGGGTCCTCCTCTGTATCCTCCCCAACAGTCCACGATGTCCTTTACTCCCTATACATCCTCTCACTGGTCTTCACTGCCTCCTCCCAGCCCCTCGAGTTCCCCAACAATCACACATTTGTTTCAACCGTAATCAACCTGGACATTGGTCCAAGAACTGCCCTTTCCCAAAGCAGCCTCCGGTTGATCGCTGGAGTGGAAGCAGCTGGCAACCTCTTGGTCACCCTCCCCAGGGACCTCAGCAGGTTTGCCCTTTTATTGCACAAAACCCTTTTCTATCCTTGACACCTGTGTTACAGCGGTTCTTACCCAGCAACATGACTCCTCTTGGTGCCCTGTTGCCTATTACTCCACTAAGATTGACCCTGCTTGCTCAGGATATGCCTTCCTGCACCCAGATTCTCCCCTCCATCCATCCTATTGTATTGGCTGCCTCTAATAAAACTTTACATCAAAACGTAGAAGTCTGTACCTCGCATTCTGTGGTATCCTTGCTTACTTCTAAACATACTCAACACCTAACTGCGGCTCATCTAAGTTGCTATGAGATTTCATTACTTCAGAATCCACTTCTCCCCTTTAAATACTGCTGTAACATTAACCACGCTACATTCGATGGTTCTTCTATATCTCCAGAGGGCAAACACGTGTCAGGATATGCGATTGTCACTTTGTCCCATACAACAGAAGCTTATTCCGTCGATCCACCCTGCTCCGCCCAGCAAGCTGAACTCCTTGTTCTCACTTGTGCCTGCATACTTGCTGAAGGAAAGTCAGCTCATATCTATACTGATTCCCTTTGGATGTGCCCATGATGAACTCTGGCAGCAGCACAGCTTCCTTACCTCATCAGGAGCCCCGATCCTCAATGCTGTCTATGTTGCTAATCTCCTCAGTGCTCGTCAAGTTCCCTTTCAATTGGCAATTATCAAATGTTCGGCTCACTCCTCTGATGCTGCCAATGTCATTCAAAGCAACAATGCCGCTGACACAGCTGCTGAGAAACCAGTTTTTGAGCAAAGACATGGTTACTCAACTGACAAATCGGAAACCAAAGGGAGACTCTCCTATTTCCTCTTCTGACACCGAGAAAAATGCCTGACCAAGAAAAAATTCGGATCCATTGGGGGACGCCTCTGATTAGGGAAAACAAAAATGGATGAACCACGGTTGTTATGTAAATAGCTACAATAAGCTTTGGGTTGCGCTGGTAGAATAGACATGTCTGCCCGATTCACTTCTGCCTATTCTAGTTGATTATGTTCATACACATACACATGTGGAGAAGGAGGGAATGGTGGACAGAATTCTCCAAACTTGGTGGAATCCCCACCTGCAAGAAAAAGCAAAACAAGCAGCTTCAAATTGCCAAATTTGTCAAAACACTAATCTCGGGAAAGGAGTGAAGTGTCCCCCAGGTGAAATGCCCGTGCCAAGTGACACTTCTGACACTATCCAGAGAGATTTTAGACAGTCACCTAGATGCCATTGTTATAAGTATTGCTGAGTGGTAATCAATGTATTTAATAAAGGGTTGGAGTTTATCCCTGTACTGACTGACAGCAACAACTACTTGTAAAATTCTGTTGAGGGAAATCATACCCAGATTTGGAATACCATTAACAGTCTTTTCCGATAACCGCTCCCACTTCTGTGCTGAGCTAACCAAGCCACTATGTAAGAGTTTGAATACGAGTCAGAAATTCCATTGTGCCAACCATCCCCAAGCAGCGAGAATTGTCGAAAGAGCCAAATGTAATTTAAAAGGTCAGCTGAGCAAGTTGGTAGAAGAAATTGGCCTTCATTGGCTGCAAGTACTCCCAAATGCTCTTTTTAATGTGAGAAAACCATGACATAGAAAAAGACGGGATTCTTGGCGGCTGAACTGATATATGGAAAGCCCCTGAGGACTCCCTGGTCTGCACCATTAACTCGCCAACATCCTGTTGATGGGCATGTCATGGCAGAAGAAATGCACATGTACCTGATTAAGCTGACCAAAGCATTGCAGTCGTATCATCAACAGGTCAAAGCAGCCTATCGAGTACTAGGGAAGGAAGAAGAAAGAGTTCCAACATTTAAAAACGTCAACCCTGGTGACTACGTATGATTGAGAGACTTTAATCATCAAAAATTGGGCCCTTGCTGGAAAGGTCCTTATCAAGCTTTTCTGACAACTGGAACTGCAGTAAAAGTAGAAGGATGTTCAACATGGGTCAACAAAGGACATTGCAAGCGAGTATCCCCCTCACAGTCCTGTGTTAGTACTGATACAGGTATCCGACGAAAACCGAACCCAAGTACATCCGTCCAGATGTAACCGACCCATCTGTGATATCTCAGACTGGCTAAACCCCAATGTAACTGTATAAATGAAACCTGTACTAATACCATTGGAAGTTATGGATGCAGCTGCCCAGCTGAAGCTCAGTTAAACTGCTCACATTTTGTATCCAAACATCACTCTCGACCTTATTGTCATCCTCGTAACACTTCCATGCCAGCCATCATGAGATGGCACAATTCCATATCCTCAGCCACTCCATCAACCGAAAACTGTTACTTTGAAATGTTTGTCGGTTCCCCTCTCAAAATGAACCGTACAGATTGCAGTATTGAGCACATAGTACCGAAATCACCAAACCCTCAGCCACCTATTCCCATGAGACAGACAACGTATGCCTTCTCGATGGCATCTTTTCCTATCTGACCTACACCACTGACAGAAATACCTTTACACAGGTTCCTCAATTATCCGATAATCAGATTTTCTGAAGGTGATCTTAAGGTCCCGATAGAAACCGTCAAAGAGCGGTTTCAACCCTGATCACGTCTTCTGTTTACAGGTACAATGATTAAAAGCAAACCCGCTTCACTGAAATGCTGCCGAGGACAGTCCTGACCAGTCCAGGCACCATCTTCAAATGACTGACCTCCTGCTCTCTCTCTCTCCCCCCCAACACTCTCCCTGGAGTTCTACACAGGGGTGAACCCCAAACCCCCCCATCCCCAGATTATCGCTCCAACATTGCCCTGTACAGGGCAGAGGCGGAACCTGTCAAAACGTTGTGCGCTATTTGGAGATTTATCCCACAAAGGCAGCAGCAGTCTTCCTGTTGGTGTACAGTCCGGCTGCTCCACAGTGTGAGGGTGGGGGGGGGCGTGCTCAGGGGTTCGGACGGTAGGTAGGGATCGACGGGAGTGCAGGGTTTGGGGAGTGGGATTGGGGCCAGGCGGTGGGGCGCGGATAAGGTTGGGGGCAGCAATGGGGCTGCTGGGTGGGATCGGACGGGGTTGGAGTTGGGTGGAGGATGGGGTTGGGGTTGGGCAGGCAGGTTTCCACGTGCAATGTGCTTTTGCTGAGTCTTCTGAATGGGGAACAGACTTCACAGAAAACTCTGCGCCCCAGAGGAAATCAATTAACCGAATAATCAGTTATCCGAATGAAATAGCGCCTGCCCATCTCGTTCAGATAATTGAGGTTCCTCTGTTCCTATATTCAGTAGCTACTATAATTAAGAAGACAAGCTGGAAAGATGAACAAAGACCAAAAATACTATGTACTCCCAATCTCCCATCTGTTACCAATGGTTTCTTTATTCAAGCTAAACCTTTGATCCATGTGTTATTTGCTCACTCTTCCATCATTCTGATGTCCAGTGTATAAATGGGACTCACACACTTATGCAACCCCTCACTTATGATGGCAAAACCCATTCGGTAGAAGCACCACATCGCTGGGTGAAGTGCACTGACAAACGTCAAGGATTCAACGTTAACGCTGTCCCGCTGTTAGAATGGTGCGTTGAAAGAACTTCCGGTCCCCACGACATGGGGAAAGTGAAGCCAGCACTGTGTAAAAAGGTTATCAAAGACACTGGTCATACTCCTGCTCTTCATCCACTAATACACTTGGACAACCAAACGTTTGATAGCACCCGCTGTTTACAAGATTCAGCTCTAGCCCTGAGTGGACTCATCATTCACTCACAGAAGTGCGCCTTTGGAACTCCTTTTCGCCTTCATTGGCGATGTGAAAACAAAGTCTACCCATATTTACCCAATGACTGGTACGAATGTTGTGCCCCCCGTACAAAATTTACCACTTTTTACCCTCCACCATGAAGTACCTGAGGTAGATGATGAATAGAATGCCTACCAACATGTGAAGCAGTATGGAACAAAAAGGAGAGGAAAAACAAATGGGACTTAGACAACTTCTTCCATCAACAAACCTGGTGATCCAAGTTGCTGGGAGGATTTATTCCTGGCTGGGATGTTGAGATGGCCCGAGATCAGATAAGTGACCTTGCATACGACATCGAAAAACTTGCCAACTCAACTGCCCACGCTTTGAAGCTGGTGAACAAAGAGTTACAGGAGACCCGGATGGTAACACTTCAGAATTGGCTCGTGCTAGATTTCCCCCTTGCTAAAGGAGGCGTTTGTTCTGTTATTGGCCCGCAATGTTGCACCTACATCAATGATTGCTCTGAAGACGTTTTGGACAACTTAGATGTTATCAACAAAACGGGTCACGATGCAGGGAAGACACCTGCTGCACCATCGTCTGATCCATATGGATGGAGTATTACTTGCTGGCTTTGGTCGCTGTGTGGAAGGTACTTATAGTCCCCAGTCTCATCCTAGGAATATACAGTGTCGTCCACTTATGCATGGAATGGACCGTACATTGCTTTTCGCCTAAGCCAAAGAGGAATCTTGTTAATCGACCCTTGTCTGTCCCCGTAGCTCCACGTCCGAATGTCTATGCTGAAATCCAGTATCTTTCTGACTCTGATCCTCTGGACAATGACTCGCAAGAGGAAGCACTCAAATTATTGAGAATACAAATCGACTAAATGGACTAATTATACTTGTATAAGCTGTGTAGTTGCCATGAAATGACAAAAGGAGGGAATGAGAAAGTTTATAGCCTTAAAACTTGTCCTTAAACATTTTGACTAAATGTAATGTTGAATTATAGAACACATTTGTTGCACAGTAGAAAATAAACAGGACAGCCAGGGAGGCGCCAGGCCACAAAAGGGGGAACCCAGGCTGTGCAGAAGATAAAAACATCTGTTCTCACCAAGTGGTAACAGGATGCGCCAAGGCAATTAAGAACAGTTGCCTTAACAGCAATGAATCTGTGTAAACAGGACACAGAGTGATAACATTCACGGGTGTTCACTTGTGAAATTAATGATAGTGTTTGATTGTGATCTTCGACTTGGTATCATCCTGCAAGTATGTCAAAAGCCTTGTAATTAATGGTCAGGTCATATCAATTATACTGGATTCTTATTACCCTTGCAAGACAGGCAGACAGAAAGGGAAAAACATTATTCTGTTATAGTCCCTAACCTGGGCGTTCAAAAAGACACTAGAGAGAGAACGAGTGAAGAACATTTTAATGTTGAGATTGCCAAAGCCAATAGAAAATTAACTCTTTGTGGTTTGGTTCAAATGCACGCTTACTTGCTGTGGATTCAATACAGAAAATAGGTGCAGGAATAGGCTATTCGGCCCTTCGAGCTAGCACTACGATTTATTACGGCCATGGTTGATTATCCACAATCAGTAACCTGTTCCGGTCTTATCCCCATAATCCTTGTTTTAAATTTAATTGCATTTTGGGACTTTATGATTATTTTGAATAACCATCGCTGATTATGAAATGGAAACTCTGTAAAAGGTAATATTGATGAAGCTTTAACTTACTTGCTGTTCTTACAGACCAGGACTGCCCCACTGTCAATTCTAACGAGTCAGATCTTATGTCCTATTTGAATTTGAATCACAACTCTGAAAAGAAAAAATGTCTAATTTGAAACAAATGAATCATTTAAAATACAACCTTACAGTAACAATTCAGCCTCAGCTTCAGAATGATTCTTTTCTTAAGATAAAAAGCAAGAGTCTGCTCCTAGCTTAAAAATTATTCTCACCCTAACATTGAAGAGATTCTGACACAATCTATGAGGAAGCCATTTTTTATGGTCAAAGTTTGCACTCCTCGCTAAGAAGCCATTTCGTAAAACATGATACCTGACATGCGAGCAATGCAAGGTTACCTTACAACTTCGAGAGAAAGTGAGGGCTGCAGATGCTGGAGATCAGAGCTGAAAATGAGTTGCTGGAAAAGCGCAGCAGGTCAGGCAGCATCCAAGGAACAGGAGAATCGACGTTTCGGGCATAAGCCCTTCTTCAGGAATCATAGATTGAAGAAGGGCTTATGCCCAAAACGTCGATTCTCCTGTTCCTTGGATGCTGCCAGACCTGCTGTGCTTTTCCAGCAACACATTTTAAGCTACCTTACAACTTCTCCCACTTAGACTGGTGCCTCCTTATAGTAGGGACTTGTCTCACCAACAGGCACCTGACTCGGCTGAATCTGTTTTTCCCACCTGATGAATGGCCACAGGCCTGTAGGAGTGATCAATTAGGCGTACACAGACCTGTCAATTAACTTCTCTTCCTTATGAATTATTGCCTTTCCAATGTTGTCTGTCTAATTAAGTGCTTAAATCTAATTAAATGCAGTGTTTTTGTAAAAGTTTGTATAAAGGAACCCTGTTGGTGACAGAAGGAGAAAGTAACCTGCGAGGGCTCTTCAAGGTAGAGCTGGTCGCTACTCTCCTCAGGTTTTAGAACCTTAGCTAGCCTGGCTAATAGGTACCAGTGTTATGTTGTAACAGTGATGCTATTGGTAAATAAAGGGGAAGACTAAAATTAAACTAAACTGTCTGTAAGAGGTTTTTATTCCAGACTATAAAGAGTACGATTGCCGGGACTAACCAAGAGAGGCTTACAGGTCTGAGCCCACAAGGGATTCCCTGGACCATCTCAAATCTGTGCTTTAACATCAGTGCCTGCTAATTTTCATATAACATATGTTGTTGCCCTAAATCTGTGCTCATCTTTCCCAAATTCTACGTGAATCCTTCCAATCAAGTTTGCGATTTGCCACATTTTTGAAATGACTCTTATCCAAGTCACATCCAATGTGATGACAGAAGTAAATGTTTTTTTTTCTGTTTCAATCTACACACATCTCCGTCCACCACACAATTCTCCTAAAATACCTCTCCACTTGTATCCAGCTCGCAGCTCAGGGGTTGTTCTCATTTAGTCCTAATTCTACGGATGTGTTTGTAGACCAAAGAAGCCAATGAATTTAACCTTTATTCCCTCCTCCTCCTCAACTATCACAGTTATTGAACAGCTCCTTCAAAAAAAACCTTCCATCTAAAAGAACAAAGGCAGATATATGGGAACACTACTACCTGCAAATTCCCCTCGTGGGAAATAGAACCGACTCACTTCAATCATTTCAGTCCGAGACAAGATCTAAAGCAGCAGTATCGTTTATTATACTCTTGCAAGAGTGGTGCCTATAAGGTAGGCACATCAAGGTTAACAAGTACACAACTTATATACAATTCATTTCTCTTTCCCTCCTCCCATTGTTCCTCCCCTGTTTACATCTCCCACTACTCTAAACCCAGCTGTTTTACCTCTTGCCTCATCCGGCCTTGGGCATAACAAAGTACAAGTTTTGCTTGGCCATTTCATCACATCCTGCTGTGGTCCACTGTTATATATCCTCCTCCACTGCCATCTGCTTCTTTGCTTGCTAAAGCAACATTTCCTTCCATACTTTGCCCATACTGAGCCTGTTGACCTCTTGATTGTGTTTTATTTTTGTTTTTACAGAAGCAGGAAACAGATGCTTGTAACTGTGTGTACAAGCCATATCCAGCTTAACTTACACCCACTCCCCTCACAGCACCTTATCTATTTGTCTGTAACATCTACCATTGTTTGCAGGCACATTTCATTCTTGTATGCACATTTTAGCTAATGCAAAAGCAATTATATATTTCCTTCACATAGTTTTCATTCTTGTTAACTCAGCTCTTGGTTGAACAATTATACACTAGTGTGGGTTCATTTACCTTACATAAGCAATTATGATTGCCAAAGTAACACTGCTTTACCTATATCCCACACCCTTCAAGCCACTCATCATCCTGACTTAGAAATATACTGACACTCCTTAACTATCACTGGTTCAAAATCCAGGAACTCCACCCAAGGGCACTGAGGGTCAACCTACAGCACACACACTGCAGTGGTTCAAGAAGGCAGCCCACTACCACCTATTCAAAGGTAACTAGGTATGAACAATAATGCTGGCCCAGCAGCGACACCCACATTCCCTACAGTTTTGTTTTCCGTAATCACAGATGAGCAGGGATTTCCTGCAACTGTAGAATAAAGTAATTGCTTTGAATCCAGTCTCCATTGCAATAGCAGGTGAAGCCAGTCTGGACAATCTTGGTGTCAGATTTGACTCTGAGAGGAGCTCCGAGCCTCACAGGGCTGTTCTCTCTGAGACTGAGCCGTTCCATTTTGAATTGCCCGCGATCCAAAGACTCGTGCACCGTGGCCGGCCATGCCGCGCCTGCGCAACGACACATTGGCCAGCTGCGGCGCGCCTGCGCACGACCCCAGGCCGGTCATCCCACGTCTGCGCGACGACACCGCGGTCCAGCCGTACCGCGCCTGCGCAACGACAACAGGCCGATCATCCCACGCCTGCGCAATGACACCGCCGCCGGTCGGACCGAGCAGCAAACCCACAGCTTTCTCTCAAACGTAATCCCCGCTGTCGGGGTCAACACCGGAGCCGGCATCGGCGGGTTCACACGCACAAAAAAAAACGCGAGCGTATGGAAAACCCTTCCCTACTGAGGTAAAAGGGGGAATTCGTGCAAGGCAACGGAATTGGTCGCACTCCAATTATTATAAATTTTAAATAAAAGTACAACTTGACGCGGTTTCACTTCAGTCTGTTGAACTTTTTTTTACCGAACAAGCGGTGCAGTAGTAAAGTCAGAAGGGGGTGGGTTACTCCTCAGCGGGTCAGTATGGACCTATTCGGCTGAAGGGCCTGTTTCCACTCTGTTGGGAATCTAACCTAAAGTACCAAGCCACGGGGTCATTGCCGCCATGTTGAGGGGCAAGACCAGCAGAGGCGGGGCTCTGACCACGTGAATAAAGACACGTGATGGACGGCATGACGTCAGTGGCCCCGCCTCCTGCAGCGCTGATGAATCAATGAACTCTTCCCTGGGAAGTACTGACCATAATATGATTAAATTCTACTTTCAGTTTGAGGAGTGAAAAGTGACTAGCGTCTGCAACTTAGTTAAGACAGTGATGAGGGTATGAGAGTTGGGCTAGCTAAGGTGAAGGGGCAATAAACTGGAGAGGAATCCATTAGCAGCAATCATGGGAGAGAAATTGTGAATTGGAAAATCGTATAAAAGCTAAACCTTGCAGTCACATTTGCCTTAATCTTGTACAATGGCCTGATGGCTCATATGTTAGTGAAGCCTGCTGTAGCATCTACAAGTAAGATATAGGTCAGGAAAAGTTGGAACTCAGCAAGTTTTGAGAAGATTTGTAGCTCAGGTTGAGGTTCTGGATATCGGTTTGCTAACTGAGCTGGAAGATTCGTTTTCTGCCATACTAGGGAACATCATCAGTGAGCTTCCGGATGAAACACTGGTGGCATGGCCTGCTTTCTATTTATGTGTTTAGGTTTTCTTGGGTTGGTGACATAATTTCCTGTTCTTTTTTCTCAGGGGGTGGTAAATGGGATCCAAGTCAATGTCTTTGTTGATAGAGGTCCAGTTGGAATGCCATGCTTCTAAGCATTCCAACTGGAACTCTATCAACAAAGACATTGACTTCGATCTCATTTACCACCCCCTGAGAAAAGAACAAGAAATGACATCACCAACCCAAGGAAACCCAAACACAAAAATAGAAAGCGGACCATGACACCAGTACTTCATCTAGAGGCTCACTGATGATGTTACCTAGTATGGTGATGAAATGTCTGAAAATGAACCTTCCAGCTCAGCGAGCAAACCTACACACAGAAAGGAACTCAAGAAAATTACAATCAGTGGAGGAAGAAGTAAAAGGATTGGTGAGGGCAGAGTGGTGGATGTGATCTATATGGACTTTAGTAAGGCATACGACAGGTTGCCCATGGGAGACTTGTAGCAAGTTTAGATCTCATGGAATGCAGGGAGGACTAGACATTTGGATATAGAACTGACTTGAAGGGAGAAGATAGAGGGTGGTGGTGGAGAGTTGCTTTTCAGACCTAGAGGCCCGGAACCAGTGGAGTGCCACAAGGATCAGTGCTGAGTCAACAGCTTTTCATCATTTATCCAAATGATTTGGAAGTGAATGTGGAAGGTGTAGTTAATAAGTTTGCAGATGATACCAAAATTGGAGGTGTAGTGGACAGCAAAGAAGTTTACATCAGATTACAATGGGATCTTAATCAGATTGGCCAATGGGCTGAGAAATGGCAGATGGAGTTTAATTTAGATAAATGCGAGGTGCTGCATTTTGGAAAAGCAAGTCAGAGCATGATCTAAACACTTAATGGTAAGGTCCTCGAGAGTGTTCCTGAACAAATAGATCTTGAAGTGCAGGTTCATAGCTCCTTGAAAGTAGAGTCACTGGCAGATAGGATAGTGAAGAAGGTGTTTGGTATGGTTTCCTTTATTGGTCAGAGAATTGAGTATAGGAGTTGGGAGTTCATGTTGCGGTTTTACAGGATATTAGTTAGGTCACTTTTGAAATATTGCATGCAATTCTCGTCGCCTTCCTATCGGAAGGATGTTGTGAAACTTGAAAGGGTTCATAAAAGGTTTACAAGGATGATGCCAGGATTGGAGGGAGTTGGATGGAGTTGTCCTGCTCGCCTTTAAACAATCCTCAAACCTCAAACAGATCATTGTTCGTAGCAAACTGCCTGGCTTTCAGGATAACTCCATACGACACTGTCACGGTAGACGCTGCAAGACGTATCAGAGTGTGGACATGGATACCATCATTACACGTGGGGACACCTCCCACCATGTACATGGCAGGTACTGGTGTGACTCAGCCAACGTTGTCTATCTCATACGCTGCAGGCAAGGATGCCCTGAGGCATGGTACACTGGTGAAACCAAGCAGAGACTACGGCATTGGATGAATGGGCACTGCACAACAATCAACAGATAGGAGTGTACCCTTCCAGTTGGAGAACACTTCAGCGGTTCGGGGCATTCGACTTTGGACCTTCGGGAAACCATCCTCCAAGGCGGACTTTGGGCCAGGCAGCAGCGAAAAGTGGCCAAGCAGAGGCTGATAGCTAAGTTCGGTACCCGTAGGGATGGCCTCAACCGGGACCATGGATTCATGTCACACTGCAGGTGACCACCATTGCACTATATGCACACACACATATGCACGTTCTCTCACAGACACTCACAAGGCCCTCCACCCACCCCCCCACGCACATACACAAACCCACATGCACACATACACATGTACATTTGTGGGATGAATTTGGACTTGTAGAGTTACATCGTACTTTGCTCAAAACCTGCATGAATCCATGTAAGATTCTGTTAATTCATTTTTCATAATGTTTAGAATCAGTCTAAATATTATGGCACAGATAGCAGCACACAGGGAGCTAACACCTTCAATACATTATCTGAGCTGACACCAATTGTTAAATTCACTTGAGAATGTAACTTTTAAAAAAGGTTTTGCAATTTTCAAATGAAAGAAGTGAAACTAACATGGTCATTCTGACCGATGAGAGACTTAACAAACAATCAAGGTATTTTTCAATGTATAACTTCAGTTACATCACACTGTAAACTTTTTCTATAAATTCTGTGTGTTACAATCATGTACTCTACAACCATCTGATGAAGGAACAACACTCCGAAAGCTAGTGCTTCCAATTAAACCAGTTGGATTATAACCTGGTGTTGTGTGATTTTTAACTTTGTACGTCACAGTCCAACACTGGCATCTCCAAATTGTGTAAATATAAATTCAGCATTCTCCTGTATCTCCACAATGAAGTGTGCTAAACACAGAGGAGCTCTGGGGCGGCTTTCGATGCAGCATAAGTGGTGGAAAAAGAGAAAAATTCACTTAATCTTTCTTCATCAGTATTGAGTGTTTCAAGAAATCGCAGAATGGTTATGGGGCAGAAGGAGGCTGTTCAGTCCATCCAGTATGCACATCTCTCTGAATGAGCATCATGACTCAGTGCCATTCCCCTCTGTTTTTTTCCTGTGCCCTTACACATTATTTCCATTTAAATAACCATCTGATGCTTCTTGCCTGCCTCATTGAACCTACCTCCGTCACATTTCCAGGCAGCGTATTCCGGACTCTGCTGTGTGAGAGAAGTTTTTTTTTTGCAAGTCACGTCTCCTTTTGCAAATGACCTTATATCCCTTCCCCCAGGTTCTCCATCCTTTTATAAGGGGTCTCAGTTCCTCCCAATCTACTTTATCCTGCCCTCATGACTTTGAAACCTTCTATCAAATCTCCTCTCAGCGTTCTTCTTCTGAGGAGAGCAGTGGCAACCTCTCTGATCTATCTGACACTGATGTGGTGATGTTTGCCAATGGTTGCACAGTGTTCAGCCACCAGTTGCGACTCCTCAGGTACTGAAGCAGTCCATGTTCAAATGCAACAAGATCAGGACAATATCCAGTTTTTAGCTGATAAGTGGCAAGTAACACCACACTGAACCCCACCCAAACCACCTTCTCAAGGGCAACTAGGGATAGGCAACAAATACTGGCCAACCAGTAAACCCCCATGACCCATGGCTGAATATTTAAAAAAACTGGGGAACCATTCAGCCTGAAAAATGCCCGCGAGTCTTTTTTCACTACAACAATTTGTACCCATGGTGCTACTGTCTTGCTGATTCCATGAGATATCACTTTCCTGTCATATCTGTTGTGTTGCAACGCAGCAATTCTTTCAGAAATCTCTATACACCACATCCACAGCATTACTCTCATCATCTCTCTGTCTTTAATGAACCTTCTCTTAAAAAACCAATGCCAACTCTTTGCCTACATTCATTCTATATTGAAGATTTGTTTCAAGAAGTTGCCCTTCACTGAAGTTAAACCGATCGGTCTGTAACTGTTGGGATTATCCTTACAACCTAAACAAAGGCACAGTGTTTGCAATTCTCCAGTTCTCTGTTACTTTCCCGAGTCTGAGGAAGACTGGGAGCAAGCATCCAGTTCCTCTGCAATTTCCACTCTCACTTCCTTCAATATTCTCCGATCATTTGGTTCCAGTGCCCTATCACCTTTAAGTAGCATGGTCTATCTAATGCCCCTCCTTATCAATTTTAAACCTTTCTAAGGACTGCATTTCCTCCTCAGTCACTACAGCCTGGGCAGCATTTCCTTCCTGAGGAAAGACGGATCAAAAATATTCATTTAACATTTCAGTCATGTTCCCTGCCTCCATGTGTAAATCTTATTGGTTGTCTCTAATTGGCCCCACTCTTCCGTTTTTTGCTGTTTATGTGTTCTATCAAAGACATGAGGATTCCCCTTTGTATGAGCTGCCAGTCTTCATTCTTAACCTCTCTTGGCTGCTCTTACTTTATGTTTTCACCTCCCATCCGAACCTTCTGCTTTCAGCTTGGCTCTCATTTGTATTTCCTTCCTGGGGCCTGCCATAAACATGTGATTCTTCTGAAGGGGATCGCTGTGGAGATTGTGATGGTGTTGGTGATCTTTCAGGAATCACTGGAGTCGGGGAGGGGGGTTTGCTGGGGGGGAGTAGATGGTTGCAGGGTTCCAAAGGATTGGAAAATGGCTTAGATAACGCCCTTGTTTAAGAAATAAGGGAGGGAGGCAGAAGACAGGGAATTATAATCGGTTAAATTGACCTCAATCATTGGTCAGATTTGAGACTTAAATTTAGGGATGAGATTGCAGGGTGCTTGGAAGAGCATGGTAAAATAAGGCTGAGTCAGCATGGCTTCATCAAGGGGAGGTCATGCCTGACAAACCTGTTAGTGTTCTTTGATGAGGTAAGAAGCAAGTTTGACAAAGGAGAGCCAGTGGATGTTATCTATTTGGATTTGCAGAAGGTCTTTGACAAGGTGCCGCACAGGGCACTGCGACACAAGATAAATCCTACGGTGTAAGGGGCAAGATACTGGCAAGGGAGGAGGATTGGCTGGTCGGAAGAAGGCAGAGAGTGGGGATAAAGGGGTCTTTTTCAGGAAGGCAGACCAGCAGAGTACCGCAGGAGTCAGTGTTGGGACCACAACTATTCATGCTATACATTAATGATCTGGATGAAGGAACTGAGGGCATTGTTAGTACATTTAGAGATGACACCCGTAATGTCTATGTCCTTTTGCATCCTAGGAGCACTGAATTTGTTTTCCCTACCTTCTCTTTTTAAGGGAATGTACCTCAATATCCCCCAACCCATTTGAAGGTAACCCATTGCTCAGCTGCTGGTTTTCTTGCCAGTCTTCGGATCCAGTCTATTCAATCCAGCTCTGCTTTTGACCTGTTGATTTCAGCTCTCTCTCAGTTAATTATTCTTACTCTGGGCTGTGCTTTGTTCTTTGTTTAAAAATCATTTTCCTAAATATTACAATACAATGATCACTGTTCTGAAAATACTTCCCATGACACTTGATCTACTTGGCCTAACTCATTACCAAGATCCAGGCCGAGCACAAACTCTTGTCCTGCATGCCCTCAATACAATCTTGGAATGAAAATAGAAAATCAAACAGTACAGCACGGTACAGGCCCTTTGGCTCGCAATGTTGTGCCGGCCTTTTCTCCTACTCTAAGATCAGACTTGCCCCGTCTGTCCTTCATTGCTACTATCCCAGTCTATATTCAGATAATTTAAGTTTCCCCTTATAATGACTTGTTTGCATCTCTCTGTAAGTTCCTTGTAAGTTTGTTCCTATCCATCCTTCCCACTGATGGTGGCCTGCATTCTGCTCTAAACAATCTGATTGCACCATTTTTGTTCCTTACCTCAAGCCAAATCGATTCTGTCCTTGACCCCTCAGAGGCACCCTCTTCCTCCAGCTCTGCACTGATCTCCTTAACTAATCATACCACTTCTCACAATTGTCCCCTCTCCTATCTTTACTGAACACCTTGTATCCAGGAATACCCAGTCCCACCCGGTCTCTGTCAGAGCCATACATCAGATTTCCACTTCGCAATCTGTGTCTGTAACTCCCAAATCTTATTGACCCATTTCAGTCTGTTTCCCATCAATCAAGGTCCCTAACTGGCAAAGGTAGCCAAAGGCTTTGTCAGTGACTGTAGAGACCTGGTGACGTTGGGAAAAATCAGAAGGATCAGTCACACCATTTGCATTATGTACAGGGCCCGTGATGCAACAACCATTACCTGGGACACCAGGGGGAGCCTGTAATTTCTTATCGCTGTCCCTGGTTTGTGGGTCCTCTCTGATTGAGACCATTGTCAAATCCATAGTCAAGATCACCACCTCCTGACCTGGAGAAGCAAGAACGTGCAGTGCCTATGGAAATAACCCGAATGTGATCAGAGGACAAGGTCAAAAATCACACGACACCAGGTTATAGTCCAACACGTTTATTAGAAAACACAAGCTTTCAGAGCCTCACCCCTTCTTCAGATTCTCAGAGGAGCAAGCAAGGTGAATTTAATGAACGGTGAAAATAAACTCTGCTGTTCATTTCCTTTGAGGTTAACTCCGTTCTCCTCAATGACATGAACAAGAGACAAGGCAAGAGTAAAGAATATAAAGACACCACCAGTGACCTCCTGAAATGCAGTTTCCTGCTTTTTCAGTTTTTAGCATCGATTCAAAGCGGAAAGAGTCTTTCTTTCTCCTTCCCGTCTTGAAACTCTTACTGAGATGATCAAACCCAGCAACAGTTCATGTGATGGGTTGAGGGGATTGTCTAATGATTGAGAGAGGGGACTGGGTCAGGAATGGGATTTATCCTTGGACCTTCTGGGAAGCCAGGAGGAGATTGCAGATCTCATCCCTGGAATTTAGAAGGTTGGAGGAGATTTCACTGAAACATTTCAAATTATCCAGGGCCCTGACAGGGGAGATTTTGGAAGGATGTGCCCCAACCTGGGGATTCTAAAGCAGAGTCACAGTCTGGGAATAAGGGATTGATATTTATCTCAGAGATGAGGAATGGGTGGCACAGTGGCTAGCACCACTGCTTTACAGCACGAGGGACCTGGGTTCGATTCCACCCTCAGGCGTCTATCTGTGTGGAGTTTGCATATTCTCCCTGTGTCTGTGTGGGTTTCCTCTGAGTGCCGCAGTTTGCTCTCAGTCCAAAGATCCACAGGTTAGGTGGATTAGCCATGGGAAGTGTAGGGTTACAAGAATAGGAGAGGGGGGTGAGATGCTGCTTGGACTTGATGGGCTGAATGGTCTTCTTCCACACAGTAGGGATTCAATGATTCTACGTTGCTGTGGGTCTGGAGTGATATGTTGGTTAGTTTGGGCAAGGACAACAATCTAAAGTACGTTAGTGGGCCCGATGGGGTTCTCCTCCAACAATGGTCATCATTAGACTCTGAATTCCAGAGTTTTCTTTTCAATTTAAATTCCACTCTGTGCCTTGCCAGGATTTGAACCCAGGTCCCCCAGAACATTACTGGGCTCTCTGGATTAAGAATCTCGTGATGATACCACTAGGCCATTGCCTCCCCACATGTGGATGATCTCCATCTTGAATTTATTCAAATGCCTAAGTATCAACAACTCTCTGGGGATGAGTATCCCAAAGATTCAAAATCCTCTGAGTGAAGAAATTCATAAGAATCCCTACAATGTGGAAACAGGCCATTCAGCCCGTACCGCCTCTCCAAAGAGCATCCCACCCAAACTCACTCCCCTATAACCTTGCATTTCCCATGGCCATTCCACCCGACCTGCACATTTTTGAACAGTGGGAGGAAACCAGATCACCTGGAGGGAACCCAGGCAGACACAGGGAGAATGTGCAAATGCCACACAGTCAGTTGCTCAAGGGTGGAATCGAATCCAGGTCCGTGTGCTGTGAAGCAGCAATGCCAGCCACAGTGCCTCCCCATTTGATTCTGAGTAATAAATGCTGGTGTACCAAGTGATGCCCAATCCTGTAAATGAATGAAGAAAAGATCAGTCAAGATTTGGATAGGACTGTGATGGGTTACTCCCCACATGCCTGGAGGGTGCAGCTCCAAAAAGAGTCAAGAAGCTTGATATCATCCAGTACAAAGCATCCTGCTTGATTGGCACCACATCGACAAACATCGACTCCCTCCACTGATGTTCAGTAACAGCCGTGTGCACCATCTACTAGGTGGGCTGCAGAAATCCACCAAATCTCCTGAGACAGCACCTTCCAAATCCACAACCATTTCCATCTCGAAGGACAAGAGCAGCAGATATATCCTGATTTGAAAATATCTTACTGTTCCTTCAGTGTTGCTGGGTCAAAATCCTGGATTTCCCTCCCTCTGGGCATTATAGGTTTATCTACAGCACATGGACAGCAGTAGTTCAAGAAGGCAGCTCACCACCACCTTGCAAAGGGCAGGATTGTGGCTCAGTGGATAGTGCTGCTATGTCACAGTGCCAGGGACCTGGGTTCAATTCCACCCTGGGACAACTGTCTGTGTGAAGTTTCCACATTTTCCCCATGTCTGTGTGGGTTTCCTCCACACAGTCCATAGATGTGTCAGTTAGATGGATTAGCCATGCTAAATTGCACGTAGTGTCGAGGGATGTGCAGGCTGGGTGGGTTAGCCAAGGGAAATGTAGCATTACAGGGATGGGGTCGGTCCAGATGGGATGCTCTTTGGTGGGTTGGTGTGAACTTGATGGGCTGAATGGCCTGCTTCCACTCTGTATAATGATTCCATGATTCTCAAGGGAAACTCAGAATATGTAATAAATGCTGGCCAAGACAGCAACACCCATGTGCTCGGAGTGAGTTTTAAACAAAAAGACCATCTGCACTGCTTCCTATTCCATCAGCCTTTGTGTCAATGTGGAACTATGATTCTCATTAATACATACAGTAATTAGTTAAGGCCTCACCACAGAATCCTCATGGAACACCACTCGTCACTTTCTTTCTCTGTTGTCTGTCACTAAACCAGCCTCCGAACCAAGTCAAACATTCATCTTCAATTCCGTGGGTTTTAACTTTGGTCAGCAGACTGATTAGTGAAAATTATCATCAATTCTGAAAGTTGATAAGTCTATATGCATCAACTATTTTAGTTCATGCATTTGGTTTGTTAGTTAGAATCAACCCGTCACAAATCTATGTGGGCTATTTCCAATTCTCTACATGTTCATTCTCTTGACTGTTAATTATAGATTCCAATGAAACCTTCAAAAGAGATGTTAGATTGACCAGTATATAATTTCCTCGGTTTCCTCTCTCATTTTTCTTGAACCCATGGAGTTACAGCAAGACATTTTCCAAACTAAAGGAATGGTTGCTGCTTTGGAACCTGATGGGAAAAGCTTCTGAAACTTCTTCCCCACCCCCCACCCCCCTCCTTTAAACCCCTGAGGTCCTGAAGATCTGTCAGCCTTTAGAGCTGCTCACTCTCCAATGCTGTTTTCTGGCACGTATCAAGTTTTGTGAATTCCATTCATTATTAACCTCCCTGGAATGGAAGCTGCATTATCCCGTACCTTGACTGTGAAAACTGACACAACTAATTATTGTACATATCGGCCATTCCCTTAGTTTCATTCGTGGAATTCCCAGTTTGTTTTTAAAGGGTTCAGATTACACTGGAGCCGCCTTGATTTTCTAATTTTCGTGTGAAACATTTGTGTTATTCTTGTGACCCTTACAGGTCTCTCTCTCAATCACTTTTTTGTAACTCTTGCTTCCTTTTTGTCTTCCTTTGCAGTTCTTCATATCTTCCTTCAGTTTCCTGAATTCTCACTGATATTCCCACATTCGAGTGTTCTCGTCTTTAGTTTTCTGTGTTCTTCCATTTATTTTGTCAGTGACGATGTGTTAACAAGTGGGGACCTGTTCCATACTGAGTTGAATTCATCTTTAACCATCTCCCCATCTCATTGAGAGTCTGATCTGACAATTTTGGCTGACAGCAATTTCTGTTGCGTTCTGTTTTCTGGGAGGTGGGTGTCACTGGCATAGATCAGCATTTGTTACCCAAGACTAATTGCCCTTGAACTGCTGGCCTTGCTGTGGCCTTGCTGTGGGGCTGGAGTCACATGAAGTCCAGACTGGGTAAGGCTGAGGCTGGACAGCAATCAGGGATCATTATTGTGGTCACCATTAATGAGGCTTGCTTTGTGATTTGAATTCAAATGCCAGCACTTGTCTCTGGGGGAGATAGTACATTTCGATATATTGTGGCAGGACCTCTGTTTTGTATCTCACCTGAAAGACAACAGATCCCTCAGTTTTACAGTCTCAGCCTTGACTGTGTGCTCAACATAGGAATTAGGAGCGGGAGGAAGCAATTCACCCCTTCGACCCCACTCTGCCATTTAACATGACTGTGACTGATCTTATCCTGGTCTCATCTCCACTCTCCTGCCTGCTCCCTATCGCTCTTTATCTCACTTTCCATCAGAAACACATCTTTCTTGAACCTGTGGATTGATTCTGCCTCCACTGCACTCTGGGGCATTGAGTTTCACAGATTCACAACCCTCTGGGAGATGTAGTTTCTCCTCAGCTCAGTTTTGAACCGACCTCCTCTCACTCTATATCGATAACCTCTTGTTCCAGACTGTCCCGCAAGGGGGAGCATCTATTCAACATCCACCTTCTCAATCCCCTTTCCCATTTTCTATCCCTCAATCAGATCCCTCCTTCATTCTTTTGAACTCCAGCGAGTACAAGCCCAAGCTATTTAACTGCTCCATAGTAGTACAGCCCTTTCATCCCTGGAATCAGTCTGGGGAACATCCTCTGAACAGCCTCCAGTGCCCCCACATCCTTCCTCAAATAAGGAGAGACAATGCCCAAGTATGGTCGCACCAATGCCTTATTGATGCTCAGGTTTATAATATACGATCAATGCTTGATCAGTTGGGCCAATGGACGAGGAGTGAGAGATGGAGTTTATTTAGATAAATGACAGGCTTTGCATTTTGGGACGGCAAATTAGCCTTCTTCTCTCCATTGAAAATAGCCTCAGTTCCCTCAGCCTTTCCTTGTAAGACCTTCCTTCCATACCAAGCAACATCCTAGTAAATCTCCTCTGAACCCTTTCCAAAGCTTCCACATCCTTCCTATAATGCGGTGAGCAGAACTGTACGCAATACTCCAGGTGTGGCCGTACCAATGTATTGTACAGCTGAAGCATGATCTTGTGGCTCCGAAATTCAATCCCCCTCCCAATAAATACCAACACACCATATGCCTTCAACCTGGCTGGCAACCTTCAGGGATTTATGCACCTGGACACCGAGATCTCTCTGTTTATATATACTGCCAAGAATTTTACCATTAGCCCAGTACTCTGCATTCCTGTTATTTCTTCCAAAGTGAACTACCTCACACTTTTCTGCATTAAACTCATTTGCCACTTATCAGCCCAGCTCTGCATCTTATCTATGTCCCTCTGCAACCCATAACATCTTTCGGCACTATCTACAACTCTGCCTACCTTAGTGTCATCCGCAAATTTACTAACCCATCCTTCTGCGCCCATGTCCACACCATTTATAAAAATGACAAACACCAGTGGCCCAAAACAGATCCTTGCAGCATTCCGCTGGTAACTGAGCTCCAGAATGAACATTTCCCATCAACCACCACCCTCTGTCTTCTTTCAGCTAGCTAATTCCTGATCCAATTCGCTAAATCACCTTCAATCCCGAAGTTCTGTATTTTGTGCAATAGCCTACCATGTGGAACTTTATCAAATGCCTTACTGAAGTCCATATACACCACATCAACCACTTTACCTTAGTTCACCATTTTTGTCACCTTGTCGAAGAGCTCAATAAGGTTAGTTAGGCATGACCTACCCTTCACAAAACCGTATTGACTATCTCTAATCAAATTATTCCTTTCCAGATGATTATAAATCCTATCTCTCATAATCTTTTCCAACACCTTACCTACAACCAAAGTAAGGTTCACTGGCCTATAATTGCCAGAGTTGTCTCGACTCCCCTTCTTAAACAAGGGAACAACGTTTGTTTTCTTCCAAAATTCTGGCATTATTCCTTTTGACAATAATGACATAAAGATCAAAGACAAAGGCTCTGCAATCTCCTCCTGACTTCCCAGAGAATCCAAGGATAAATTCCATCAGGCCCAGGGGTCTTAGCTGTTTTCAGATCTTCCAACATTGCTAAAACCACCTCGTTATCAACCACAATCCCGTCTAATCTAGTAGTCTATAACTCAGTATTCTCACTAGCATTGCCCTTTTCCAATGAGAATACTGACAAAAAGTATTCATTAAGCACTTCCTCATATCTTCAGATTCCTCACACAACTTTCCACTCCTATCTTTGATTGGCCCTAATCTAGTCATTCTTTTATTCCTGATGTACCTATAGAAGGCCTTAGGGTTTTCCTTGACCCTATCCACCAACAATTTCTCATGTTTCTCCCTGGCTCTTCTTAGCCCTCTTTTTCCATCTTTTCTGGCTAACCTATAACTCTCAAGCCCCCTAACTGAGCCTTCATGCCTCATCCTCACATAAACCGCCTTCTTCCTCTTGACAAGAGCTTCAACTTCTTTAGAAAACCATGGCTTCCTCTCTCAACAACTACCTCCCTGCCTGATAAGTATATACTTATCATGGACCCACAGTAACTTTCCTTGAATAAGCTCCACATTTCAAGTGTGTCCACCCCCTGCAGTTTCCTTCCCCATCTGATGCATCCTAAATCTTACCTAATCACATCATAATTGCCTTTCCCCCAGTTATACATCTTTCCCTGCAGTATATATCTTTCACTGCCCAATGCTATTGTAAACATAACCAAATTGTGGTCACTATTGCCAAAATGTTCACCTACCTCCAAATCTAACACCTGGCCAATATGCCATTGCCTCTTGTTGGCCTGTCTACATACTGTGTCAGGAAACTCTCCTCCACACACTGAACAAAAACTGACCCATCTAAACTACTTGAACTATAGTACTCCCAGTCAATATTGGGGAAGTTAAAGTCTCCCATAACAACTACACTGTTACACTCACTCCTATTGAGAATCATCTTTGCCATCCTTTCCTCTATATCCCTGGATCAATTCGGAGGCCTACAGAAAGTTCCAAACAGGGTGACCTCTCCTTTCCTGTTTCTAATCTCAGCCCAAACTACCTCAGTGGATGTGTCCTCACATGTTATCTCAGCTGCTGAAATACTACCCTTAATTAACAATGCCTCACCCCTCCCTCTGTTACCATCTTCTCTGTTCTTGCTGAAACATCTCAATCCTGGAACCTGCAACAAAGTCCTCTAACCATATCTCTGAAATGGCCACAACATTGAAATCCCAGATACCAACCCATGCTACAAGTTCACCCACCTTATTCCGGATGCTCCTGGCATTGAAGTACACACACTTCAAACCAACATCCTGATTGCTGGTGCCCTCTCATGACCTTGCAAGGATGTTGCCAGGGTTGGAGGTTTTGAGCTACAGGGAGAGGCTGAATAGACTGGGGCTATTTTCCCTGGAGCATTGGAGGCTGAGGGATGACTTTATAGAGGTTTATAAAATCTTGAGTGATATAGATAAGGTGAAGAGTCAAGATCTTTTGCCCGGGGTATGTGAGTCCAAAACTAGAGGGCATAGGTTTAAGGTGAGAGAGGAAGGATTTGGTAGGGATCTAAGGAGCAACGTTTTCACGCGGAGGGTGGTACGTGTATGGAATAAGCTGCCAGAGGAAGTGGTGGAGGCTGGTACAATTACAACATTTAAAAGGCACCTGGATGTGTATATGAATCGGAAGGGATTAGAGGGATATGGGCCAATTCCTGGCAAATGGGACTAGATTAATTTCGGATAACTGATTGGCATGGATGAGTTGAACCAAAGGGTCTATTTCCGTGCCGAATGACTCTCTGACTAAGTCTCTGGTTTAAATAGACAAAGCTTCTGAGACAGAAGTGACAGTGCTCCCACTGACCAGGTTCCAGTTTGTACAGGGCTCTGCTCTCAGCTGGATGGTTGGGAGTTGGAGCTGATTTTAAGCTGTATATTGGAGAGGAATAAGCAACCTTTTTGATCAAAGCCTCCAGAAATGTGAAGGTGACATTTATAAGCAATTCAGAGCAATGATCTACTCAGTTAGTTTGACTCCTGGGGCCTGCTGAGTACAAAAACTCAGCATTTAGGGATTGCTGAGAAATATCTTCATTGACTTGGACATTAATTGTACTTTTCAGGTTCCACAGTTTAATGAAGAGTGCGGCAGATTATAGCTTTGGGTTATTTCCCGATCTCATTGTTGCTGTCTACAAGGCTGTGAAGGACACAGAGTGGAAGAAGTACTTTCCAAAAGAATAGAGGCTGCTCCTGTCTTCAAAGGGTTGCCATCTCTTGAGTGGATATGAGACAGAACCACATGCATGCTTCAGGGCTAGAATGGAAAGCAGGAACTTAAATTTGTATCATAGAATCCCTATAATGTGGAAGTAGGCCATTCATCCCATCGAGTTCATACTGCCCCTCCGAAGGGCATTCCACCCAGCCACCTATTCTATCCCTGTATTTTCCAATGGCTAATCCACCTAGCGTGCACATCCCTGGACACTATGGGCAATTTAGTATGGCCAATTTATCCAGCCTGCAGATCTTTGGACTGTGGGAGGAAACCAGACCACCCGACAGAAACCCACACAGACTCAGTGAGAATGTGCAGACTCCACACAGACCTGCCTGAGGTGGGTCCCTGGCGCTGTGAGGCAGCAGTGCTAACCACTGAGCCATTGTACCACCCCAAATGTATGGCACCTTTTGTCACCTGAGGAGGTTCCAAAGCATTTTATTACCAGAGCTGAGGGCTTGAACCATGAATAAGGTTACATTTGTGCCACACAACTGCCAGGCAATGACTGTCTCCAACAAAAGAGAATGTAACAATCTCCCCTTGATGTTCAGTGGCTGTGTGATGTGTGCACACATTGCCTTTAAGAAAATCCACCCCTGTGTATGTACAGTGTTGCACTCTACCTACCAGTTAGTCATCTGTGAGCCTGCAAGCTGCACACACCAAGATCAATTCACAGAATCCCTACAGTGTGGAAACATGCCACCTGGCCCAACATGTCCAGACCAAATCTTCCAAGTGCATCACACTCCCTCACCTCATTACTTTACATTTTCCCTGACTACTGCACCTAACCCACACATCCCTGAACACCATGGATAATTTAGCTTGGCCAATTCTCCCAACCTGCACATCTTTGCACCATAGCAGGAAACCAGAGCACCCAGAGGAAACCCACACTGTCACAGGGAGAATGTGCAAACTCCACACAGACAATCACCTGAGGCTGGTATTGAACCCAGGTCCCTGGTGCTGTGAGACAGCAGTGCTAACCACTGAGCCAACATGCCGAACATTATTGCTTGCTGTAACGTCTGCTTCATGACTTGTAACATGTTTTTTTGTTTTAAATAAATCAACTCACAGAGTTAATGGATTGATTATGGGACCATTATCTTTAACATGTCCTGGTGAAAAGCAGGAGATAACACTGCGCAGATGAAGCATATTGTACAAGCAGCTTAACCTGCAGGTAGAAAGTATAAACTACATTCTCTGATCGTGTGAAAGTGTATGAGGCAATAAATGGGCAAGGAACAAAAGTAGACCACTCGGCCCTTTGAACCCGCTCCCCCCCATTCAATAAGATTATGGTTGATCTGATTTTAACCTCAACTCTACATTCTCTGATAATGTTTCATCCCTTCAGTCATCAAGAATCTATCTATGGTTATGGCTGATCATTGAGCACTATACTGTAATCCCTCCCTAGCCCATATGGCTTGAATCTTTAGCCACAAGAGCTATCTCTACCTCCTTGAAAACATAATGTTTTGGCCTCAACCACTTTCTGTGACAGAGAATTCCACAGGCTCACCACTCTCTAGGTGAAAACATTTTTCCTCATCTCTGTCCTATAGGGTTTACCCCTTAACCTTAAACTATGAGCCTGGTTCTGGACTTCCCCACCATTGGGAACATCCTTCCTCCATCTAACTTGTCTCGTCCAGTTCCAATTTTACAGCTTTCTCCAAGATTCCCTTCCTTCATTCTTCTAAACTCCAATGAACACAATCCCCACCAACTCAACCTCTCCTTATACGTCAGGCCTGCCAACACAGAACTCAAATGGCATTCAGTAATTAATATTAATCAGCCCATTGTGGAAGACAGACTTTGAAGGTCAGGGTTATAAGACAATCTTTGCCAGTTCTAAAATTCAGGTTTCTGTTGCAGTAATCTCAATGGAATCATTGGATACAATCTTACAACAGCAGAAAGATGGGAGGTGTAGATGGAGGATGCAGACAGTGGTGTAGACAGTGGGTGTAGATGGTGATGTAGACGGTAGTGTAGACATGAGCAAGACTTTGTGTGGTGACCAATTGGTGGCTGTGTGGAATCACAAAGAGAGCAGCCAGTGAGCCTGACAGTCAGGGACACCCTCTGGTGCTGAAGGCCATGTTGCTGCTGGCAAAGGTCGTATTTCAACTGGAACTGCACTCCCTCCCTACACACTCCCCTCTTGTCCCCACATGCCTCACTACAACCCCTAGAGATGCCAGCCAGCACCTTGTGCCCTCGCTCAGTCTCCATTGACCTTGTCTCTATTAGCCTTGACCTCCTTCCAAGCACCTACTTGGGCTTCACTGAAACTTGAGCCATTTTCTCTGAGCTTAGATCATGTATTTGCTATCTTGTGACTGCCTCATCTAGTCACCATTAACCTGCACTGCCCTCTCAGCATAGAGCGTAGATTGATTCAGCGCAGAAAAGGTCCTTTGGCCAATTGAGCCTACACTGACATAACTACCACTAAAGGCACTCTAATTCCAATTTCCTGCACTTATCCCAAATCCTTGAATGTTATGATATTTAAAGATTGTGAGGTTTCCAGCATCCACTACCTTCCCTGACAGAGGGTTGTGTGTTTATAGTTTGTATCACATCAGGCTCACGGAACTTAACAAAAGCTCAACTCTTTGGGCTTTTTGTATGGGTGAAGTGGTGGCTCAGTGGTTAGCACTGCTGTCTCACAGCATCAGGCACCAGGTTCAATTCCAGCCCCAGGTGGCTGTTTGTGTGGAGTTTGCACATTCTCTCTGTGTTGGTGTGGGTTTCCTCGGTGTGCTCCAGTTTCCTCCCACAATCCAAAGATGTGCAGGTTAGACTGAATTGACCATGTTGCAATTGCCATAGTGTTCAGGAATGTGTCGGTTAGGTGCCTTAGTTTGGGGAATGGGTCTAGGTGAGTCTCTCTTCGGAGGGTCGCTGTGGACTTGTTGGGCCAAATGGCCTGTTTCCACACTGTTGGGATTCTGTGACAGTCCATTCCAGATTCCCACCACCCGCTGAGTGAAAACATTATTTCCCAAATCTCATTTGTGATGTTTGTAGTGAAATCCTTCAAACCATTCATTTTGTCTCATGTTGTTTACCTCTTGAGCTCCTTGTTCAATAAATGTTTTATTCCTTTTGACAAAATATGAATTCCCGGACAGGGGCTGTTAGCCTTGTCCAATCAGGGAGCCCTGGCTGACAGATTAAAAAGGGGAGGGTTCACTGGCCACTCGGGTGTTTTCCTATCTTCCAGGTGGTGGAAATTGAATAAAGATTCATGCACCTTATGTCTCTCACTGTGTCTCACACCTACACACACACACCATGGGTGGTGGGGCAAAAAATAAGCACTACCGCAGTTAGGCGGTAGTGTGAGGGTTAAAAGGAGAAAGAAAAGTGTAAGAAAAAAGAATATAAACAGGAGGGTTGATCACACAAACAAAAAAAACCAGCAATGTTAAGGGCACTGCTTGTCACTGGCCACTCGGGTGTTTTACTAAAAAAAGAAAAAGAAAAAAATAAATAAAAAGGGGAGTGTTCACTGGCCACTCGGGTGTTTTCCTATCTTCCAGGTGGTGGAAATTGAATAAAGATTTGTGCACCTTGTGTCTCTACTATGTCTCAACCTGCACACACACACCATGGGTGCTGGGGAAAAAATAAGCACTACCGCAGTTAGGCGTTAGTGTGGGGGTTAAATAAAAACAAAATAGACAGAAGATTACATGGGTGCCGGGGAAAAATAAATACTTACTGCAGTCAAGCAGTAGTGTGGGGTTAAGCAAAAAAAAACAAGAGTGTTCTGATATCCTGTTCACTCTGAGAGCTGGCTCTAAGGGAGCTGGACCAGTGTGTGTGTGCAAGGACTCTCCTCCTTGATTGTGTCTGAGAGGAAGGGGACTGTCCCTAGACCAGCTGCACCACAAAAAAATTAAAAGGGGAGAGTCAGAAGTACTGATACTCTGGTACCTGACTCTGAATAACAACCTGCCAACCATCCTCCTCCTTCTGTCACCCTCAATCTCCCCATGCTTACTCTTGATGCCCCTTCAATCCAGCTTGTGCTGCCTTTGGGAGAGGTTGGCCTTCCGTCCATCACCCAGGAACGTGGTCATCATCCCAGAGAAACATAGTCCCACTCATTACAGACAGAGACGACTGACAGTGTGATTAACCTGAGGGTCACTACAGCTGAGGCAGGGGGAGAGAAGGTGGCACTTTCATGGTGGCAGCACCCTTCATTAATCCACTGCAACCCTCTTGGAATTCAAGAATTCAACCTCTCTTGTTCAGACAACTCCCCTCCCTGTAACGTAATATTGCTGCATCTAGTTTAGGGCTAATTGACCATTGAAATATGACTATGGCTAGTCAGTGTTGGCGGGCAGGCAGCCACTACTGCAATGACCCCAGCTCCAGAATATCCCCTTGTAATCGGGCAACACATTAGGGAACACAGTGTGCACTGCCTCTGAAATCCCTCCCTTACTGAGAATACACTCTCACCTTTCTCAGCTACCATCTCAATTTAGTATAAATTCTGTGTCCAATGATCCAGCCCCACTGATGAAGGAGCAGCGCTCCGAAAGCCTGTACTTCCAAAGAAGCCTGTTTGACTCTAACCTGGTGTCGTGTGAATTTTAATAAAGACTGAATTGTTTTTCATCTGAGATTTGGGAAGATTAAAGCCTCAACTTCAATACCCATCACAAAGCCCATTCTCTGTCTATCACTCAGAGACAAATGCCTTAGCGACACCTACAGGCAGCACAGAGTGACACACACACTCAGTGCGATACCTACAGGCAGT
The DNA here is from genome assembly GCF_037043375.1 of Chiloscyllium plagiosum. Classification (NCBI taxonomy): domain Eukaryota; kingdom Metazoa; phylum Chordata; class Chondrichthyes; order Orectolobiformes; family Hemiscylliidae; genus Chiloscyllium; species Chiloscyllium plagiosum. Next base: position 112,376,276 of record NW_028270147.1, on the reverse strand, counting down.
ACAGAATAGCACGCACACACTTCATGCTGCCTGGAGGTGTCTCTCTGAATAACACACCTACACTCGGAGTGACATCTACAGGCAGCATTATGTAGTACACTCGCACTCAGAGGGACACAGCCTGCAGTGTTAGCAATTGGCCTAAGATCATTTCAGGTACTATCCAGCATGCAGCAGAGAGTGCACAGTGCAATCCCAGCAACTGGGCCTGGACCAACAGAGTGAAGGGGAATGCCTTAGATTGTAATCATTGAGTCCCAACAGATTTCAGTTTCTGTTCTGTTTGGAATCTTGTAACCTCCCCAGATTCCAGATCGAAGGGATCATTTGAAAGTGATTGATGATTGGCTGTCAGTCTATACTACAACAGATACCTTATTGATTGACAGGCCAAACAGCCAATTGTGACAATGTCATGCTGAAATGCAGCCAATCCGCTGAACGGAGTGGTCCATTTCCAAAACACACAGAGACAGAAGCGAAATCTTCTTCACCTTTATTCCCTTTTCCAGATTGACATTGGCAGAAAACAGACTGCAATTAACAGCCCAGACAGAGGAAGCTGCTCAAATTCACAGCCAGAATGGAGCTTGAGGAAAACACTTGTGGAGATTTTCTCAATAACATGAGAATCTTGTCCCTTTAAACAGTGATAAAAACCTTAAATTGGAGCTGTGGCTGAGCAGGAAGGAGATCTGGTTTACTGAAGCAGAAACTTCTGAGGTTCACATTGTTTTGTACAGCTGACAATCTTTAGCAACTTGAAGAGATTTTATTTGGCATCACAAATCACCCCTGTTCCCCTCAAACACTCACAGGACAAGAACAGCATGAGGTTTGACACACTGTAAAGCTCTATCTACACTGTCCCAATGACCAGCCTGAACTTCTGAACCTCAGAAATGCCTCTGAGAAGCCCTGAAAAGGAAAAGAATTGAAATTTAATGCTCATAATGATCTTTGTCCTGCCAGCTCAGCCCTGTCCTATTTAAAGTTGTCTCTCCTCTGTGGACTGTCTCAAACACTCTACACACATTCTGATCTCCTGATGCTCTTTTGATGAGGGGAGAGGGGAGGGTCACGTGGGTGAGGGCACAGGAGAAGCGAGCATTGGACTCCCAGTCAGACCCAGAGAGGGTCAGCAGGCTGCTGACACTGTAGGTGCTGTCCGAAGCTCGCAGGTAGTTGCTGGTCTGAACCCCGTCCGAAATGACTGCACCATCCTTCTTCCACTGCACCTCCAGCTCATCGGGATAGAAGTGATTGGCAAGGCACACCAGGGTGGCAGTGCCCTTGGCATTGACCTGCTCTGGGGAGAGGGGCAGCAGGGTCAGCTTGGGCTGAGAGTTCTCACGGCCTGAAAGACAAGAGAAACAATTTTAATCCCTGCCAGTTTCAACTTTCAGAATATTCACTGGGAAAATGTTTGAACATTTGTAGCCAATACTTAACAAACCCGACGAAAGAACAGACATTGTTTAAATTGCTTCTTGGGATGTGGGTGTCACTGGCAGGGCCAGCATTTATTGCTCATCCCTAATTGCCCCTGAGAAGGTGATGGTGAAAGAGAAGGGACAGTTTTGGACCATAATTTAGGAAATGAATGTGGGCAGCTGGAAGGGCGATCAATGGGGGAGCATTTCAGTGACGGGGATCAGAACTCAGTGAGATTGAGAGGAGGGATGGAAATGGAGAACAATGGAGCAAGTGTAAAGGTTTTCATTTGGGAGTGAAATATTTTACTAAACTGTGTGGTGCTTTGGTAAAAGTGGACTGGAACCAGCGGCATGATGGGAAATCAGTGTCAGGGCAGTAGGATCCCTCAAAGGAGGAGACAGAGATCGTTCAGAATCTGTTCCCACAATGAGTAAGGGTGAGACTCCCAAATCTAGACTCTCAGCCTGGGATATCAAAAGGCAGCCAGAGTAAGGAAGATCAAATAGGGAAGGTGATGTTGGTTATCTGGAGTTCAAACCTGCAGAAAGCTGAGAGGAGGATAGAAAATGCAGGAGTGACATTGAACAGGACCTGAGGAAAGCAAAGAGCTGACAGGATGAAATGGAATAATAGAATTTACAGTACAGAAGGAGGCTATTCAACCCATCATGACTGTGCTGGCTCTAGAAAGAGCTATCCAGCTAGTCCCACTCTCCAGTCCGATCTCTGTTGCTCTCTAACTTCATTCATTTGCAATATGCACGTTGAAACCTCCAACAGAATCCACCTCCACCATCCTGTCAGGCAGCATGTTCCAAATCCTAACAACTCCCTCATCTCACTCCAAGTTGTCTTGTTGACCATCTTGAAATTGTTGCCTCTAGTTACAGACATACCAACTCATGGAAACAAAATATACTCCTTAACCCCGTCAAAAATTGTTCAAAACAGTGAACAACTCTATAAGATCACCTCTTAATCTTCTCTGCTCAGAGGGGAATAAGCCCAATCTCTCTAAACTTTCCTTGTATCTAAAATCACTCATTCCTGGTATCATTTCGATAAAACTCCTTTGACCTGTCTCCAGGGTTTTAATATGGCTCTTTAAATAAGGTGTTCATAACTGAACACAATCTTCCAAATCTGGTCTGATCAGTGATCTGTAGATGTGCAGCATTGCTTCCTTGCTTTTTTACTCTGTGCTGTGTTTTAAAACCCAAGGATTCTGTAAGTTTATAACTAAAAATACAATAAGGGGTTAGAAGATGAAATATGAAAGTTTGCCAGCCAGTAATATAAAAGAAGATTGCAAGACTTTTTTTTTGTCGAAATATAAAAGCTAAGAGGAAGGCAAGACTGGATGTTGGACTGCTGGAAAATGAGGCTGGAGAAGTAGTAATGGGGAACAAGGAAATGGCAGAGGATCTGAATAGTGACTTTACATCAGTCTTCACAGTAGAAGACACCAGTAGTATACCAGAACTTAAAGAGATTCAGGGGCAGAGATGAGAGTAATGGTGATCACTGAGGAGAAGGTGCTGGGGAAGCTGAAAGTTCTGAGATGGATAAATCAGCCGGACTGGATAGACTACACCCCAGAGTTTGAAGGAGATAGCTGAGCAGATTGTGGAAGCATTGGTGGTGATCTTTCAGGAATCACTGGAGTCAGGGAGAGTCCAAGAGGACTGTAAAATGGCGAATGTAACGCCCTTGTTTCAGAAAGGAGGGAGGCAGAAGATGGGAAATTATAGGCTGGTTGGTCTGACCTCAGTCTTTAGTCAGATTGTAGACTTCAGTTTAAGGATGAGATTGCAGGGGAGTTGGAAGTGCATGGTCAAGTCGGGCTGTGCCAGCATGGCTTCATCAAGGGGTGGCCTGACAAATCTGTTCGAATTCTTGGAGGAAGGAATGAAGAAGTTAGATAAAGGAGAGCCAGTGGACGTGATCTATTTGGATTTACAGACAGCCTTTGACAATGTGCCATACAGGAGGCTACTAAAGAAGGGAAAAGCCCGTGGTGTTCGGGACAAGGTCCTGGCATGGATAGAAGGTTGGCCACCTGGCAGAAGGCAGAGAGTGGGATAAAAGGATCTTTTTCAGAATGGCAACCGGTGACTAGTGTGGTCCTGCAAAGGTCCGTGCTGGGACTACAGCTATTCACCAAAAATGAATGATTCATTAATGATCTGGATGAAGGATCTGAGGACATTGTTGCTCAATCTGCAGGTAACCCAAAGATAAGTGGAGGGACAGGTCGTGTTGAGGAAGTGGAGAAGATGAAGAAGGAGTTGATCAGGCTCAGAGAATGGACAAAGAAGTGGCAGCTGGAATACAGTGTGGGAAAGTGTGAGCTTATGCACTTTCGTAAGAAGGATAAAGACATAGACTGTTTTTTAAATGAGGAAAGGATTCACAAATCTGAATCACAAAGGTACTGAGGAGTCATAATCAGGTTTTTCTTAATGTTACCATGTACGTTCAGTTGGCAGTTAGGAGCACAAATGCAATGTCAGCATTCATTTCCAGAAGACTAGAACATGCGGCACGGTGGCTCAGTGGTTAGCACTGCTGCCTCAAAGCGCCGGGGACCCGGGTTCGATTCCTGTCTCGGGCAACTGTCTGTGTGGAGTTTGCACATTCTCCTCGTGTCTGCATGGGTTTCCTCCAGGTGCTCCGGTTTCCTCCCACAGTCCAAAGATGTGCAGGTTAGGTGAATTGGCCATGCTAAATTGCCCGTCGTGCTATGTGCATTAGTCAGGGATAAATATAGGGGAAAGGGTCTGGGTTGGTTGCTCTTCAGAGGGTCGGTGTAGACTTATTGTGCTGAAGGGCCTGTTTCCATACTGTAGGGAATCTAATCACAGAAAAGAGGTGTACCGCTGAAGCTGTATAAGGCTCTGGTCAGAACACAATTCATGTATTGTGAGCAGTTTTGGGCGCTGTATATAAGGAAGAATGTGCAGGCATTGGAGGGTGTACAGAAGGGTTTTACAAGAATGATCTTAGGGATGAAGGGCTATCATATGAGGAACAGTTGAGGACTCGATGGAGTTTAGAAGGATGAAGGGAATCTCATTAAAACTTACAGAATACTGAGAGACCCATCTCGAGTGGATGTGGAGAAGATGTTTCCAACAGGGGAAGAGACCAGGACCCGACAGCACAGCCTCAGAGTGAAGGGAAGACCCTTTTGAACTAAGATAAGGAGGAATTCCATCCACCATCGGGTTGTGAATCTGTGGAACTCACTGCAGAAAGCTAGGGAGGCCATGTCATTGAGTGTACTTCAAACAGAGGTAGCTAGGATCTGGACGCTTCCCACCATGAGTGGAGGAAGTGTGGTCAGTGACAGCAGTTGGAGATCCAGGTTTCGGAGCTTGAGCAGCAGCTGGTGTCAGTGCAGAGCGTCCGTGAGGCTGAGAGCTCCGTGGAGAAATGTTTCTAGATGTGGTCACTCTGCAGCTTCAGAGTATGCAGGGAGAGAGGGAATGGGGAAGCAGCAGACAGTCCAAAAGGACCAGGCAGCGAGTACAGGAATCCCCTGAGCGCATCCCACTCTCCAACCAGGATTCAGTTTGAAATCCTGATGAGAATGATGGTACATCTGGGCAGTGCAGCCAGAGTCAAGTCCTCGGCACCACGGGGATTTCAGCTGTTCAGGGGGACACAAGGAAGACTGGAAGAGCGATAGTGAGAGGAGATTTCGAGAGCGAGGGCAATCGATAGGTGTTTCTGCAGCTGCAGATGGGAATCCAGGATGGTGTATTGTCTCCCTGGTGCCAGGGTCAAGGATGTCACTGAGCAGCTGCAGAGCACCCTGAGGGGAGAGGGGGAACAGGCAGCAGTCATGGTCCACATCGGTCCCAGTGACAGAGGGAGAAAAGGGATGGTCCTGCTGTCAGAATTTAAGGACCTCAGGAGGGAATTAGCAGCAAGAACTATAATGTAGGAATCTCCGGATTACTCCCAGTGCCCCACACAAGTGAGAAGAGGAACGGGAGGGTAACACAGGTGAATGTGGGGCTTGAAAGAGGATCCAGGAGGGAGGGCTTCAGATTCTTGGGACATTGGGACTGGGTCTGGGGGAGATGGGACCTGGACAGACCAGATAGTGTTGCTCCTGAACAGAGCTGGCATTGAGCTCCTTTGGAATGATTTACTAGCGCTGTTGGAGAGAATTTAAACTAACTTGGCAGGACTGTGGGAGCCAGGGGGAATATCAGAGAGGAACACCAAGATCCACAGAATTTTCAATGCAGTCAATAAGTCACCACCCAGTGGGAAGGATGTGGAGGAATACAAATGCAAGAGACCTGAGAGTGTGATAGAGTCGTTATAATGTGGGGGAAAGGGGGGATTTAATTTCTGAATATAGACTGGGGTAGTAGCAGTGTAACAGGCAGAGAGGGGCCAGAGTTGTGAGAGTGTGTTCAGGTGAAGTTTCAGGTGGCATCGTGGACAGTGAAGAAGGCTGTGTAAGAGTGCAATGGGATCTTGACCAACTGGGCCAGTGGGCTGAGGAATGGCAGATGGAGTTTAATTCAGATAAATGTGAGTGCTGTATTTTGGTAAGACACAGGAGATGGGTGAGATCCCAAACAAATATTTCAGTTCAGTATTTATTGTGGCGAAGGGCATGAAAGCGAGGGAATATCGAAAAATAGTGATGTCTTGAAAAGAGTCCACATACAAATGAGGAGATGCGAAAGGTCATATAAAGGTCGATAAATCCCGAGGACCTGATCAGGTGTATCCCAGAACATTTTGGGAAATGAGGGAAAAGATTGTTGAGCCCCTTGCTGAGGTATTTTCATCATTGACAAGCATAGGTAAGGTGCTGGAGAACCAGAGAGGTTGGTTAATGTTATGCCATTAATTAAGAAAGGCTGAAAGGAAAAGCCAGGGAACTATAGACCAGTGAGCCTGATGTCAGTGCTGGGTAAGATGTTGGAGTAGATTCTGAGGGACAGGATTTATATCCATTTAGATAATCAGTGTGATCTTGTGCATGGAAATTATGTCTCCCTAATTTGATTGAGGAGGTGACAAGGAAGATTGATGAAGGCAGAACAGTAGACATTGTCTATATGGACTTCAGTAAAGTGTTTGACAAGGTTCCACATGATAGACTGGTTTGTAAAGTTAGACCACATGGGATCCAGGGGGACCTAGCCATTTGATTAAAAAATTGGCTTGAAGATAGGAAACAGAGAGTGGTGGTAAAGTGTTTCTTTTCAGACTGGATAGAGAGATAGGTAGAACAATACAGTGCAGAACGGGCTCTTCGGCCCTCGATGTTGCACTGACCTATGAACCAATCTAAGCTCATCCTCTACGCTATCCCATCATCATCCATGTACTTATCCAAGGATTGTTTAAATCTCCCTAATGTGGGTGAGATAACGACATCAACAGGCAGGACATTCCATGCCCTTACTACTGTCTGAGTAAAGAATCTGCCTCTGACATTTGTCTTAAATCTATCATCCCTCAATTTGTAGTTATGCCCCTTGTACAAGCTGACATCATCATCTGAGGGAAAGGACTTCACTGTCTACCCTATCTAATCCTCTGATCATCTTGTATGTCTCTATCAAATCCCCTCTTAGCCTTCTTCTTTCCAGTGAGAACAGACCCAAGTCTCTCAGCCTTTCCTCATAAAACCTTCCCTCCAGACCAGGCAACGTCCTGGTAAATCTCCTCTGCACCTTTTCCAATGCTTCCACATCCTTCCTGTAATGAGGCGACCAGAACTGTACACAGTATTCCAAGTGCGGCTGCACTAACGTTTTGTATAGTTGCAGCATGACATTATGGCTCTGGAACTCAATCCCTCTACCAATAAAACTTAACACACACTCTGCCTTCTTAATAGCACTATCAACCTGGGCAGCAACTTTCAGGGATCGATGTAAATGGACTTCAAGATTCCGCGATACATCCACACTACCAAGGATCTTTCCGTTGACCCAGTCCTCTGCCTTCCTGTTATTCTTCCTAAAACGAATCACCTCACATTTAGTTGCATTGAACTCTATTTGCCACCTCTCAGCCCAATTTTGCAGTTTGTTGCAACATGCAACATTCTTCCACAACGTCCACCACTCCACCAACTTTAGTGTCATCTGCAAATTTACTAATCTATCCACCTGTGCCTGTGTCCAAGTCATTTATAAAAATGACAAACAGCAGTGGTCCCAAAACAGATCCTTGTGGCACACCACTCGTAACCGGACTCCAGACTAAATATTTTCCATCAACCATCACTCGCTGCCTTCTTTCAGAAAGCCAGTTTCTAATCCAAACTGCTAAATCACCCTCAATCCCAAGCCCTCTGCATTTTCTCCAACAGCCTACCATGTGGAACCTTATCAAAGGCTTTACTGAAGTCTAGATACACCATGTCAACTGCTCTACCCTTGTTAACATGCTTGGTCACCTTCTCAAAAACCTCAATGAGGTTTATGACATGACCTGCACTTGACAAAATCATGTTGACTATCTGAAATCAAATTGTGCTTGCTAGATGGTTATAAATCCTATCTCTTATAATCCTTTCCAAATCTTTTCCTACAATAGATGTAAGGCTCTCTGGTCTATAATTACCTGGGTCATCTCTGCTGCCCTTCTTCAACAAGAACACAACATTCGTAATCCTCCAGTCCTCTGGTACTAAACATGTAGACAATGATGATTCAAAGATCAAAGCCAAAGGCTCCTCCATCTCCTCCATAACTTGCCAGAGAATCCTCGGATAAATCCCATGTGGCCCAAGGGACTTGTCGACTTTCACTCCATCTAGAATTGGTAACACCTCTTCCCTACTCACCTTGATCCTTTCTAGTCTAATATCTCGTATCTCATTCTTTTCCTCTACAATATTCTCCTTTCCCTGAGTGAAAACCAATGAGAAATATTCATTTAGCACCTCTCTGACCTCCACAGGGTACATACACAACTTCCCAATTCTGTCTTTGACTGGCCCTATTCCTACCCTTGTCAACCTTTTATTCATCATGTACCTATAGAAAGCTTAAGGGTCCTACCTGCTAAAGACTGCTCATGTCTTCTCTTTGCTCTTCTTAACTCTTTCTTTAAATCCTTCCTAATTAGCTAATCTGCTAATCTCTATCACTTTGTCTGAACCATCTTGTCTCATTGTCACAGAAGCCTCTTTCCTTATGCTTAACAAGAGATGCAATTTCTATAGTAAACCACAGTTCCTTTACCTTATCACTTCCTCCCTGCTTGACAGAGACATACCTATCAAGGACATGCAATATCTGTTCCTGAAGCCAGCTCCACACTTTGATTGGCCCCATCCCCTGCATTTTTCTCCCTCTTTCTATGTATCCTAAGTCTTGCCTAATCACATTATAATTGCCCTTGCCCCATCGATAACTCTTGCCCTATGGCATGTATCTATCCCTTTCCATCGATAAACTAAATGTAACTGAATTTTGGTCACTCTCTCCAAAGTGCTTACCTACAACTAAATCAAACACCTGACCTGGTTCATTACCAAGCACCAGGTCCACTGTGGCCTCCTGTCTTGTCAGCCCTTCGACATACTGTGTCAGGAAACCCTCCTGCACACATTCGACAAAACCTGATCCATCCGACATACTAGATCAGATTACTCAGTATGAAAACAGGCCCTCCAGCCCAACAAGTCCACACCGACCCTCCGAAGAGCAACCCACCCAGACCCACTCCCCTACATTTACCCCTTCACCTAACATTACGGGTTATCCAGCATGGCCAATTCACCTAACCTGCACGTTTTTTGGATTGTGGGAGGAAACCTGAGCACCCGGACGAAACCTATGCAGATACGGGGAGAATGTGCAAACTCCACACAGACAGTTGCCCGAGACGGGAACTGAACCCCGGTCTCTGGCGCTGTGAGGCTGCAGTGCTAATCACTGTGCCACCATGCCGCCCAGAGCCGAGTTATAGCATTTCCAGTCAATGTTGGAGAAAAGTCTCCATAATGACCACCCTGTTCCTTTCACTCCTAGCCAGAATCATTTTGTCAATCCTCTCCTCCACCTCCATGAAACTCTGCAGAGGCCAATAAAAAACTCCCAGGAGTGTGACCTCTTCTGTACCTGTTTCTAACCTCAGCCCATACTAGCTCATCAAAACTTCTTTCAGCCACCATTATGCTGTCCTTGACTAACAAACCCACACCTCCCCCTCTTTTCCCATCTTGCCTGTTCTTAACGAAAGATCTAAACCTTGGTACTTGCAATATTCCTGACCCTGTTCTATCCATGTCTCTGAAATGGCCACAACATCAAAGCACCAGATACCTATCCATGCTGCAAGCTCACCTAACTTATTTTGGATACTTCTGGCATTGAAGTAGACACACACCAAACCAGCTTGCTATCTACCAGCACATTCCTGTGACCATGAAATTCTGTCCATGCCCTCCCTACTCTCATCCTCCTGTGCACTGGAACGACACCTCAGGTTCCCATCCACCTGGTTTAAACCCACCCAAATAGCACCAGCAAATTTCCCAGCTAGGATATTAGTACCCCTCTGGTTCAAGTGATGACCGTCCTGTTTGTAGAGGTCCCACCTTCCTCAGAATGAGCCCTAAGGGAGGGAGTACTTGAAACCCTCCCTCCTGCACCATCCCTGCAGCCACGTGTTCAACTGATATCTCTCTCTATTCCTTGCCTTGCTATCATGTGACCCGGGCAACAAACCAGAGAAAACAACTGTGTTTGTTTTAACTCTCAGCTTCCACCCTAGCCCCCTGAAATCCTGCCTTACATCCCTATCCCTCTTTCTGCCTATGTCGTTGGTACCTATGTGAAGCATGACTTGGGGCTGGGCACCCTCTCCCTTCAGGACCCCAAAGACAGGATCCGAGATATCCTGGCACTTGGGAGACAACGCACCAACCGTGAGTCTCGTTCTCAGTGGAGATCTGTGAAATGAGGAAGCTGGAGAAATCTACATTCATCCTGTGTGGTTGGAGGGTTCTTAGATGGAAGATGAGGCGCTCTTCCTCCTCGTTGGAGGGTTCCGAGGCGGAAGTTGAGATGCTGGAGGCAGAGCGCCTCATCTTCTGCCTAGGAACCCTCCAACCCTCCAAGAGTGGCACAGTGGCACAGTGGTTAGCACTGCTGCCTCACAGTGCCAGAGACCCGGGTTCAATTCCCGCCTCAGGCGACTGACAGTGTGGAGTTTGCACGTTCTCCCCGTGTCTGCGTGGGTTTCCTCCTGGTGCTCCGGTTTCCTCCCACAATTCAAAGATGTGCAGGTCAGGTGAATTGGCCATGCTAAATTGCCTGTAGTGTTAGGTAAGGGGTAAATGTAGGAGTATGGGTGGGTTGTGCTTCGGCGGGGCGGTGTGGACTTGTTGGGCCGTAGGGCATGTTTCCACACTGTAATGTAATCTAATCCAATCTAATCTAACCAGGAGGAAGAGCGCCTCATCTTCCGCCTAGGAACCCTCCAACCACACGGGATGAATGTAGATTTCTCCAGCTTCCTCATTTCCCCTCCCCCCACATTATCTCAGTCCCAACCCCTGAATTCAGCACTGCCCTCTTGACCTGCAATCCTCTTCCCGATCTTTCCGCCCCACCCCCTCTCCGGCCTATCACCCTCACCCTCACCTCCTTCCACCTATCACATTCCCGGCGCTCCTCCCCCAAATTCCCTCACCTCTACCTTTAATCTCAGCCTGCTTGGCACACCAGCCTAATTCCTGAAGAAGGGCTTATGCCCGAAACGTCGATTCTCCTGCTCCTCGGATGCTGCCTGGTCTGCTGCGGTTTTCCAGCACCACACTTTTCAACAAGAATTGGTGCTTCGTCCATTGCTTTTCGTCATTTAAGTAAATGATTTGGGTGTGAACATAGGAGTAATGTTAAGTTTGTAAATGACACCAAAACTGGTGCAACAGTGGATAGTGACGAAGATGATCTCAGGGTACAGCAGGACCTTGATCACATGGGGCAATGGGCAGAGGAGTGGCAAATGGAGTTCAGTATAGATAAATGTGAGATGTTGCATTTTGGAAAGACAAACCAGGGCAGGAGTTATACAGTTAATGGTAGGGCCCTGTGGAGTGTTGCTGAACATAAAGACCTCAAGGTGCAGGTGCATTATTCCTTGAAAGTGGAGTCTCAGGGAGACAGGGTGATGAAGAAGGTGTTGGGTACGTTTGCCTTTATTGGTCATTGCACTAAGTATCAGAGTTGGGACATCATGTTGCAGCTGGACAGGAGATTGGTGAGGCCACTTTGGGAACAATGTGAACAATTCCTCATCCTGCGATAGGAAGGATATTGTTAAATTTAAAAAGCTGTGGAAAAGATTTACCAGGACATGACCAGGAACTAGAGGGTTTGAGCTACAGGAAAAGGCTGAATAGACTGGGGCTATTTTCCCTGGAGCATTGGAGGCTGAGGATTGACCTTATACATGTTTATAAAATAATGAGGGGCATGGACAGGGTGTAAATCCAAGGTATTTTCCTTCGGTAAGGGAGTCCAAAACAAGATGGTCTGGGTTTAAAGTGAGAAGCAAAAGATTCAAAAGGGACCTGAGGGGTAACTTGTCACACAGAGGGTGGCATGTGTATGGATCGAGCTGCCAGAGAAAGTGTTGGAGGCAGATACAATTACAGCATTTAAAACACATTGGGATGGGTACATGGATAGGAAGGGTTTCGAGGGATGTAAGCCAAATGCTGGCAAATGGGATGAGGTCAGTTTAGGATGTCTGGTTAGTATGGACAAGTTGAACTGAAAGGTCTGTTCCCATGCTGTATGACTCCAGGACTATGAGAGGCTGGAAAAGCTGAGACTTTTTACCCTGAAGCAGAAGGTTCTGAGGAGTGACCTTACAGAGGTTTAGAAAATCATGAGAGACATAGATGATGTGAAGAATTCAAGAAGGAAGTGAATGTTTTGTAGCGATGGCAAAAAATATTCCCAAAGATCATTCAGGGATGAGGAACATCAGTTATGAAGATTAATTGGAGAATTTGAGACTGTCTTATTTGGAGAAGGCTGAGAGGAGATTTGTTTGAGGAATTCAAAACCAGGAGGGGCCTGGACAGAGTAAATAGGGAGAAAATGTTCCCAGTTGAGAAAGGATTGAGACCGAGAGACCACAGATTGAAAGTGATTGGGAAAAGTAACAAAAGTGAGATGGGGAACAACATGTTCAGCCAGTGAGTGGTTAAGGTGTGGAATGCACTGCCTGAGAGTGTGGTGGAGGCAGCTTCAATTGAAACATTCCGAAGGGAATGAGACTGTTATTTGAAAAGGAACAATGTGCAGGGTGACAGGGAGAAGGCAGGAGGAACTCAGTGAATTGCTCATTCAGAGAGCCAGTACAGACAGGATGAGCAGAATGGCCTCCTTGTGCACTGTAACAATTCTGTGATTGTGTGATTGAGCAGAGTTAAAGCTGGGGGAGGTGGGAGCTCAGTGTCTCACTGTGCTGCTGCTGCTGCTGCTGCTGCTGAGGTCAGTGAGATCAGAGACTGGGACAGGGAGCCAGAGCTCACATGAAACTCTGCCCGTGTCCGTCACACTGAGACCGGCAGGAGGCTACTCACTGATTTCACTCCATGCTGCAGGGATGGGACCACAACCTTCAAATGGACAGAGCTCCTCCACACGGTGAGTAAAACTGACTGACTTATATCTTGCTGCTTAAAGGGGGCAATGGAACTAAAGAAATACAGCTGGACACCCTGTTAGACACAGTGCTCCTCAATCAACCATTTCATTCACTGCAGCTCCCCACTAACACCTTCAACAATTCAGCATTTGTGTTTTAGAAATTGTGTTTAGAAATTGAAAGGGTTAATAACGAAGGATTGAGGTTTACTTACTCAGTCTGAGCTTGGTTCATTTACCAAACATAAGAGTAGCTGTTATACTACATACAGTAATAGTCAGCGACATCCTCATTCTGAACGGTGCTGATTGTCAGGGTGAAACTGGTCCCATATCCTCTGCCAGTGAATCACTCGGAGACTCCTGTGTTTCGAGTTGTTGTTTCATAGATCAGGAGAGAGGGTTTCTGACCTTCTCGCTGCTGGTACCAGTTAACCCACTTGCTAACAGATTGACTGGCCGTACAGGTAATGGTTGCGGTCTGGCCCAGTCCCACTGACAGCACCGGGGGAGACCATCTCATGATGATGTCCCCACTGATACCTGAGGGATCAGAGAGAAACACAGTGAAGTCAGAACTGTCACAGAAAGAGCCTGTCAAATGAGAGATTGTTGGAGACACTGAGCTTTCCTCTGGTTTCAGCATTTTCCCTTCAATCACAAGTCAGTGGAATTGGAGTGAAATGGAGAGCAGCTAAAGATTCAAGGTGGAAGGAGAGAGATTTGTACCTGCGACGCAGAATTCCAGGGGCCAGATCAGCTAGATGTGTGAAATCATGGTGTGTGCTCCTGTCCCTGGGCCTGGTTCCTGATAAACTCTCCCTTCACTGGGCTCTGCTTTATAAAGTTGCAGCCTGTGAGAGTCTGACTGGGTGTTCCTCAGTATGTAAATGGCATCAGGCAGAGAGAGCCACGTCAGCCCCTCACACTTCCTCTTCTCTCTCTCTCTCTGTCACAGAGAATCATTGATGTGAACAACACTGAATGAGGCCATTTGGCCCATTGTGTCTGTATTGGTCGACAAAAATATCTAAACACTGCTCCAATGTCATGAGAGTTTGTGACTCAACCAGCCTTTCAGGCAGTGAGTTCCAGACTCCTACCACCCTCTGAGCGAAAACATTTCTCAATTCTCTTCTCAGGGTCTACCTCAACTGAACCTGAACTCACTTGAGTTGAGAAGGATGAGAGGAGATCTGACTGCAATGTATAACATTCTAACAGGGCTGGACAGATTTGATGCTGGAAGGAGGTTTCCTCTGGTTGGGGAGTCTGGAACCAGGGGACACATTCTCGGGGGGTACAGGGTAGACCTTTCGGACTGAGATGAGGAAACATTCCTTCACTCAGAGGATGGTCAACCTGTGGAATTCTGTTCAAGTTGTTGAGGACAAAGGACTGAATATGTTCAAGAAAAAGACAGAGGTAATTGTTTTGCATTTTAACAACATCAAGGGGTATGGGAAGATGATAGGAATATGGCATTAAGACAGAGGAACATCCATGGACATATTGAATGACAGAGATACTCAAAGGGCCGAATGGCCTATTCCTACTCTATGTCTCTATGTTGGTGTTACCTTCAATCTCTGCCACTTGGTATTGTTCCCTCTACTCATGGAAAAGGTGCCTTCCTACCAATCCTATCTCGGCATCTCATAATCTTACAGCCCTCTGTCAGGTCCCCTCTCAACCTTCACTGCTCCAAGGAAAACAATTCCAGTCTTTCTAATCTTTCCTCATCGCTCAGACCCTCCAGGCCAGGCAGCGTCCTGGTAAATCTCCTCTGTACCCTCTCGAGTATAATCACATCCTTCCCAGAATGTGGTGTCCAGAACGTGTCTCGCTCTCTCTCTATCACTGTCTCTCTGTCTCTCATCTGCCATGTCTTTCTCTCTACATCTCTCTCCCACTCTTAATCTCTCTCATATTCTATCTCTCCCACTCTGTCTCATAGCCACTCTCTCTAACTCTCATTTGCTTCTTCACTCTGTCTCACAATCTCCATTTCTTCACCTCTCACTGTTTCCCTCATTCACTCCCTCACTCCCTCCAATTGTGATCTGCCTCTCTCTATTCCTTCCTCTTTTACTCTTCCTCCCTCTCTTTTGTCTCTACAGTCTCCCTCTCTCTCTCTCTCCAGCACTCTCTCAAATCCTACTCTTGTCTCTCTCTCTCACTCACAACCCAACCCTTCTATCCTGATTCCCTTTACTCTTAGTCTCACACTCTCTTTCTCTTTCTCTGTCTGTTTCTCTCTTTCTCTTTCTCCATCCCTCTCAGTAACACCTTATTTCTCTCTCTCTATCCCTCAACCTCACCATCTCTACCTCCCTCTACCTCTCACTCACTCGCTTCACACATCTCACACTGTCCCAGACACTCCTCATTCTCTATCTCTCACCCTTTCACGCATACCGTCTCCCTCTATCTCTCTCACTGACCCTCTTCTCTCTCTTTTCCACAGTCTGCCAGGTGGCAATATTTAAATGCAGGGCGAATCCCCCTCTGCTTTGCCTCATGAGTGCATGTTAACCATTGACCCCAGAGGCATGTCTTCTCCTGGAGTAAGGCCCCATTTCCCACACTGAGCAGGCTTTAGCCTCTCTCAGGAAGATGGACAGATTCTTGTCAAATGAAGGGCAGTTCTGTGCTGTTGGCCTATTCTCACTGGGGAATGGTTTGGACACAAACCTCATTCCATGAAGGCCCAGCAGAGAGAGGAGACCCTCAGGCCATCAATGTGAGCTGGAGGGGCAGGACAGGCTCTGACCCACTGACCCAGCCTGACAATCACAACATGTTCCAATCCTTTCCCCTGTCCTTCCCCTTCCATGATCAGTCTCCAGGTCAGGGTGTTCCACTGCGATGAGAGCTGGATAATCACATAGTTACAACAGAATGGAACTCAGCCCCATACCCACCATGGTGTCCATGACCCACTGGACTCTCCAAAAGGGACCAGTAAACATGGAACTCCTTCCACTGGATAGTCTGCTAATACATATGGACCACCCTGCAATCGACACTATTAAACATGGGCATCCTTCCCACTGGACCCTCCAATAGAAACCAGCAAACTGGGACTTCCTTCCCAATGGACAGTCCAATGGAGACCAGTAAACATGGACATCCATACCATTGGATCATCCAATTAATACCAGCAAACATGGGCCTCCTTTCCACTGGACTGTCCAGTAGAGACCAGTAAACACGAGCCTCCTTCCTACTGGATGTTCCAACAGATAACAGGAACCATAGGCCTCCTTCCCCCTGTACCTTCCAATAGATACCACGAGATATGTGTCTCATTCCTGCGGGAACCTCCAACTGAGATCAATAAACATGGGCCTTCTTCCCATTAGACTTTCCAGTATCTCAGCATTAAACCCAAATAGGCCTCTGATTTCCATTCCCACAACATTGTCCGCCTCTGCATTACATCAGCCCCTTGACCACAGAAACCTTCATTCCTGTTTTTCCCACTCCATGCTTCTGATGTCCTCTCCCAGCTTCCCCCATCCATACTCCATAAATCCCAACTGTCTGAAATGGAGTGGTCCCTTCCCTGTCTCACATCAAGGAGGAGATGGACAGATTTTTAGTTGGTAATGGGTTAAAGGATGATGGAGAGTGGGCAGGAAAGTGGAGTTGAGGCTGAGATGGGATCAGCCATGATTGTATTAAATGGTGGAGCGGGCTCGAGGGGCTGAATTGCCTGCTCCTGCTCCTAGTTCTTATGTTCATCCACCCCCTCCCAATTGCTGCAACTTTGTGAATCATCTTGGAATGTTTTGGACATTGAAGGTGCTATGTGAATTCAAGATCTGTGTGGATTTTATGTGGGGACAGAATTGTGCGGGTGGGGGAGGTGATAGCTCCAGCAAGTGAATATCCTGCTGAGAGGCTCCAGCCTTCCATATGCAGAATGGGGAAGTGGGGGAGTCAGAATATACTGTCAGGGTCCATGGCACTCTCCCCCACAATGTGGTTGGCTCTGAACTGCCCTCTGAACTGGCCAAGCAAGGCACTCAGTTGTATAAATCGTGATGACGTCTCGACAAAGAAATAAGATGGGACAGACCACCCAGCATCGATCTAAACACCAAAAAGACAATGACAGAAATAGCCCTGTCTACCCTGCTCCATCCTCCTTACTGACATCTGGGGGCGAGTGCCAAATTCAGGAGAGCTGTCTCACAGACTAGTCAAGCAACAGCCTGACACAGTCACACTCACAGAATCATACCTTACAGACAATGTCCCAGACATCACCATCACTGTCCCTGAATGTGTCCTGTCCCACCAGAAGGGCAGACCCAGCAGAGCTGGCAGCACAGTGGTGTACAGCCAGGAGGGAGTTACCTTGGGAGTCCTCTCTGCTGACTCCAGACCCCATGGAGTCTCATGACACCAGGTTAAACATGGGTGAGGAAACCTCCTGTTGATCATCACATACTACCCTCCCTCGGCTGATGAATCAGCGTCTTCTCCATGTTGAACAGCACATGGTGGAAGCACTGAGGGTGATGACAGCACAGAATGTACTCTGGGTGGGGGATTTCAATGCCCACCACTGAGAGTGGTTCTGCAGCAGCATTACTGATCGAGCTGGTCGGGTCCTAAAGGACAAAGCTGCAGGACTGGGCCTGCAGCTGATAGTGAAGGAAACAACAAGAGGGAAAAATCTACTTGCCCTCATCTTCACCAATCTTGTGGCTGTAGCTGCATCTGTCCTGTATGTGTAAGATTGACCATCATAGAGTCCTTTTGGAAACAAAGTCTGACCATCACATTGAGAATACCCTCCATTGTGCTGTGTGGTACTATCACTGTGCTAAATAGGACAGACTTTGAACAGATCGAGCAACTCAAGGCAAGCTCAGAAGTGGTGATGATTGCCAATGATTCCATAATGTTCAGCATCATTCACAACTCCTCAAAAACTGAAGCAGTCCATGATCAGATGCACCAACATGTGGACAATATCCAGGTTTAGTCTGAAAAGCGACATTTCACATTGGTTCCATGCAAATGCTAGGCCAATAAGAGACAATTCAACCATCACCCCTTGACAGTGAATGGTATTATTATCATTGAATCCCCACTGTCAACATCCAGAAACTCAATTGGCTTACCACGGAAACACAATGGTTACAAGAGCAGGCTCGAGGCTAGCAATACTGCATCTAGTAACTCACCTCCTGATTCCCCCAAAGCCTGTCGATCATCAACAAGGCACAAGTCAGAATTGTGATAGAATACACCCCCATTTTCTGGATGGGTGCAGTTCCAACAACATTCATAGAGTGATGGTGTCACAGAATCACAGGCCCTACAGCCAAACGTGTCCATGCTGACCAGGTTTCCAAACCTGAACGAGTCCCATTTGCCTGTGTTTTGCCCATATCTCTCTAACCTTTCCTATCCATGTCAATCATATCCTATGTCTCCCTTATGCACTCAAAAAGTTTGATACTGTTCAGAGCAAAGCAGCCTGCTTGGTTGACATCACATCCACAAAGCAGCCATCTTACCACCATTGACACTTAGTATCTTATTATCTATAAGATACACTGCAGAGATTCACCAAAGATCCTCATACAACACCTTCCAAACCCAAAAATAGAAATTGTACGAAAAGCTCAAGTATGAAGGGTCACGTGCCCCAAAGCGTTAACTCTGATTTCTCTTCACAGATGCTGCCAGATCTGCTGAGCTTTCCAGCAATTTCTGTTTTTGTCTCTGATTTACAGCAGCTGCAGTTCTTTTGGTACCTTCCAAACACATGAACAGCTCCAGTTAGAAGGACAAGAGCAGCAGATATATGGGAACAGCATGTCTGCAAATTCATCTCCAAGGCACATAACATCCTGACTTGGAAATATATCACTGTTCCATCACTGTAAGTGGGTCAAAATCCTGGAATTGCCTCACTAAGGACATTGTGGGTCAACATACAGCACGTGATCTATAGCAGTTCAAGAAGGCAGCACCTTCTCAAGGGCAACTAGGGACGGGTAGCAAATGCTGACCCAGCCAGTGACGCCCACATCCAATGAATGAATATATAAAAACAAATGAAGAGTCCCTCAGGAGGGGAGAGGGAATGTTCAAGGTCCTGAACTCCATTCCCCAGCCCAGGCAGCTTGTCTACCAATGAATGAATGAATGAGATGACAGATTAGGGACAGCCTCATACTGTGGACCCAGGTCTGTAAGAGGGAATTAGAGACAAGTTGAAAAGGAAAGATTTGCTGGGTTAGGGGGAGAAAGATGGAGAGTGAGACTAACTGGGTCACTCACAGGCACAATGGGCTGAATGGCCATCCCCCCGTACTGTTAGATTCCAGGGAGTGCAGACGGTTCACAGTTTTCTTCCGTCTCAGTAACAAACATCCAGCTGCTCCGAACTCCTTCTTTCACTTCCTCTCTTGGTGAAGTTTCAACCTTGCGCTCTGACAGTCTTTGCAGTTATTTTTTGCACTGTGGCTTTCTGCTGTGGTCAGAATCTCTAATAATAAGTGTCCAATCAGTGACAATCACAGCAGCTAAGAGCAGTCAGGACTGAGGAGCCAGGCTCACTGTGAAACATCTTGGGAAGATCAAAGCCATCCTCTTCAGCTCCCGGTACAAACTCCATCCCTCTCCCTGAGCACTATCTGCTGCTCAACCAGACTCTTTACAACCTTGACTTCATTTCTGAGAATGATCTGAGCCTTATATCCCCCATATTACAAAGATCTGCCACTGAAAATCTCAGCCATGTCTTTTGGACTCCAAACGTGACCATTCCAATGTTGTCCTGAACCGTATCATAGCCAGTGCCCTTCATAAACCTCAGCTCATCCCAAACTGTACTGCTTGTATCTGGACTCACACCAAGTCCCATTCTCCCATCCCACACCGTGCTCGCTGACTGACATTTGCTCCTGGTCCATCAACATCTGATTTTAAAATTCTCATCCTTGTTCTCAACCTACTCCATGTCCTCCACCCTCCCTTTCCTCCACCCTCCCTCCCCTCAGTCAGTGTGGTCAGCAACCTTAGATATATGGCTTTCTATGCGTTCATCTAAGTTATTGAGAAATATCATAAAAAGCTGAGGTCCCAGCACAGATCCCTGGGAATACCACTATTCACATATTGCTCAATGGAGGAAACACACATCCCCAATTGGTCTCACCTCCTTCTTTCTCACTATAAGCCAGCTAATTTTTTTTCTCCAGCTCAATCTCCAGTTCCCTATTGAAGACCTGAGTTCACAGCCTGAGCCTGCCCCTAACGTGGTCTCCAATTTGGCATCTTATTCAATCATTGGGAGACAAGCTGCCTAGGCTTGGGGCGTAGAACAGCGAACATAGAATATAGGACATAGTGCATAGAACAGTACAGTACAGTAGAGACCCTTCAGCCCTCGATGTTGTGCCAACATTTTATCCCACTCTAAGATCAAACTAACCTTCATATCCTATATTTTACTATCATCCATGTGCCTATCCATCAGTTACTTAAATGTCTCTAATCTATCTGATTCTGCTACCACTCTGGCAGTGCATTCCATGCACCCACCACACTCTGTGTAAAGAACGTACCTCCGACGTCTCCCCTAAACCTTCCTTCAATCACCTTAAAATTATGCCCCCTCATGATAGCCATTTCTGCCCTGGGAAAAGTCTCTGGTATCCACTCTATCTATGCCTGTCATCATCTTGTTTACCTCTATCAAGTTACCTCTCATCCTTTTTCACTTCAATGAGAAAAACCCTAACATTTCTTCATAAGACATGCTCTCCAGTCCAGGCAGCATCCTGGTAAATCTCCACTGCACCCTCTCTAAAGCTTCCACATTCTTCCTATAGTGAGGCAACCAGAACTGAACACAGTATTCCTAGTGTGGTTTAACCAAGGCTTTATTGGACTGCAGCATAACCTTGCTGCTCTTGAACGCAATTCCCCCCAGCTACCGAAACACACCATATACCTTCTTAACAACTCGATCAACTTGTGCGGCAACTTTAAGGGATCTCTGGATGTGGACCCCAAGATCCCTCTGTTCCTTCACACTGCCAAGAATCATGCCTTTAACCTTGTCATCTACATTCAAATTCAATCTTCCAAAATGAATCACTTCACACTTTTCCAGTTTGAACTCCATCTGTCACTTCTCAGCAAAACCCTGCATCCTGTCAATGTCCAATCTTCATAAAGTTGTTTTGTCACACCCTCAAAAAATTGAATAAGGCTTGTGAGACATTACCTGCCCCTCACAAAGCCATGCTGAGTATTTCTAATCAAGCTTTGCTTTTACAAACCTCAGAATCTTCTCCAATAATTTGCCCACCACTGATGAAAGACTGACTGGTCTGTAATTCCCAGGGTTATCCCAAATCCCTTTCTTGAACAAGGGAATAACATTTGCCACACTCCAATCATCTGGTACTACTCCAGTGGACAGGATGCAAACATCATCACCAAAGGCACAGCAATCTCTTCCTTCACTTCCCGTAGTAACGTTGGGTATATCCAGTCTGGGCCAGGGGACTTATCGAGTTTCATGCTTTTCAAAATTATCAGCACATCCTCCTTCTTAACATCTGTTTGAGTGTATCAGCCTGTATCACGCTGTCCTCACAAATGACAAAGTCCCTCTCACTAGTGACTATTGAAACAAAGTATTCATTAAGGACTTACTGTACAACACGGCACAAGCTCCATCCACTATCCCTGATCGGCCCTACCCTCACTCTAACCATCATGTTTTTCCTCACATAAGTTTCGAATGCCTGAGGGTTTTCCTTAATCTTACCCACCAAGGCTTTCTCATGCCTGCCCTGTATGACAGCTATGGAGTTTTGGATGGACTCACTTTGGAGCATCCATGATGCTGAGGAGAGCATGGATAGCATGTTTAGTGAATGGGTCACACCAGAGATTAGGATTGCTTAGGTAAAAAGGGAATGGGTGACCAAAAGGCAAAGAAAGAGCAGAAAGGCAGTGCAGGTGTCCTCTGCGGTCATCTCCCTCCAAAAGAGATATACCGTTTTGGACACTGTTGGGGGAGATGGCTCACCAGGGGAAAGCAGCAGGAGCCAGATTCATGGCACCATGGCTGGCTGTGCTGTACAGAAGGGTGGGAAAAAGAGTGGAAGGGGAATAGTCATTGGGGATTCAATTGTAAGGGGAGTATACAGTTGGTTCTGTGGTGGAGAACGAGACTCCCAAATGGTATGTTGCCTCCCAGATGCATGGGTCAGAGACATTTCAGATCGGTTATAGGACATTCTGAAGGGAGAGGTTGAACACCCAACTGTCGTGGTGCACATAGGCACCAATGATATCGGTAATAAACGGGCTGAGATCCGACAAGTAGAATTTAGGGAGTTAGGAGTCAAGTTAAAAAGTACAACCTCAGAGGTAGTAATCTCAGGATTGCTACCAGTGCCATGTGCTAGTCGGAGTAGAAATGAAAAAATAGGCTGGATTACTGAGTGGCTTGAGAGATGGTGCAATCGGGAGGTTTTCAGATTTTTGGGACATTGGAACCGGTTCTGGGGGAAGTGGGACTATTACAAATCAGACAGTCTACACCTGAGTAAGGCTGGAACCAATGTCCTTGGGGGTGCTTTTGTTACCGCTGTTGGGGAGGGTTTAAGCTAATATGACCGGGAATGGTAACAAAATAAGGAGGTTAGTGGACAGTTAGGAGGTAGTAACTAAAGCCTGTAAGAAACTAGATAATGAAGGCAGCGTGACTAAGGGGAAGAATAGGTAGGGAGCAGATGATGAAAACAAAGGGACAAGTGGTCTTAAGTACATTTGTTTTAATGCAGTAAGTAAGGCAGAGAAAATTAGTGCATAGATTAGTACCTGGCAGTATAATGATTAGATTAGATTCCCTACAGTGCAGAAACAGGCCCTCTGGCCCAGCAGGTCCACACCAACCCTCCAAAGAGTAACTCACCCAGACCCATTCCCATACTCTGTATTTACTCCTGACTAATACAGTGAGTAATTTAGCACGGCCAATTCACCTAACCTGCACATCTTTGGATTGTGGGCGGTAACCAGAGCACCGGAGGAAACCCATGCAGACACGGGGAGAATGTGCAAACTCCATATGGACAGTCACCCAAGGTTGGAATCGAAACCGCGTTCCTGGCACTGTGAGGCACCAGTGCTAACCAGTGAGACACCGGGCCACCCCGGCTATGATGTTATTGCTATTACTGAGACTTGGTTGAGGGAAGGGCAAGATTGGCAACTAAATATCCAGAGTATACAGATACTTCAAGTGGGATAGAAAGGGAGGCAAAAGAGGTGGAGGAGTTGCGTTACTGGTCAGAGAGGATATCACAGCTGTACTGAAGGAGGGCACTATGGAGGACTCGAGCAGTGAGGCAATATGGGGGCAGAGCTCAGAAACAGGAAGGGAGTGGGAACAATGTTGGGGCTGAACTATATGCCTCCCAACAGTGAATATGAGGTACAAATATGTGAACGCATCATGGAAAGATGTAGGATCAAGAAGGTTGTGGTGATGGGAGATTTTAATTTTCCCAACATTGACTGGGATTCATTTAGTGTTCGAGATTTAGATGGAGCAGAATTTGTAAGGAGTATCCGGGAGGATTTTATAGAGCAGTATGTAAATTGTCCAACTCAGGAAGGGGCCATACTGGACTTGGTGTTGGGGAATGAGCCTGGCCAGGTGGTTGAAATTTCAGTCAGGGATTTCTTTGGAAACAGTGATCACAATTCTATAAGTTTTAGAATACTCACAAGAGTGGTCCTAAAGGAAGAGGGCTAAACTAGGGTAAGGTCAACTATAGCAAAATTCAGCAGGAGCTGGGGAATGTGGATGAGGAGCAGCTGTTTGAGGGTAAATCCACATTTGATATGTGGGAGGCTTTTAAAGAAAGGTTGGTTCGAGTCAGGACAGACATGTCCCTGTAAAAAATGAGGGATTGAAATCAAGATTAGGGAACCCTGGATGACAGGTGAAATTGTGAGACTAGCTAAGAGGAAAAAGGATGCATACATATGGTCTAGGTGGCTGAAAACAGACAAAGCTTTGGAAGAATATCGGGAAAGTAGGACCAATCTGAAATGAGGAATTATAAGGGCTAAAGGGGTCATGAAATCTCATTAACAAACAGGGTTAAGGAAAATCCCAAAACCTTTTATTCATATATAAGGAGCAAGAGGGTGACTAGAGAAAGGGTTGGCCCACTCAAGGACAAAGGAGGAATGTTATGTGTGTAGTCAGAGAAAATGGCTGAGATTCTCAATGAGTACTTTGTTTCAGTATTCACCAAGGAGAGGGACATGACAGATGTTGAGGTGAGGGATGCATGTTTGATTACTCTAGGTCAAGTCGCCATAAGGAAGGGAGAAGTGTTGGGTATTCTAAAAGGCATTAAGGTAGACAACATTTGAAGGATATGGATGGGATCTATCCCAGGTTACTGAGGGAAGCAACAGAGGAAATAGCTGGGGCCTTAACAGGTATCTTTGTCACAATCTTGAACCTGGGTGAGGTCCCAGAGGACTGGAGAATTGCTGATGTTGTCCCCTTGTTTAAGAAGCATCGCAAGGATAATCCAGGTAATTCTAGACTGGAGAGCCTCACGTCAGTGGTAGGGAAGTTGCTGGAGAAGATACTGAGGGATAGGATCTAATTATATTTGGAAGGAAATGGGTTTATCAGTGATAGGCAGCAAGGCTTTCTGCAGGGAATGTTATGTCTTACTCACCTAATAGAATTCTTTGAAGAAATGACAAAGTTGATTGATAAGGGAAGGGCTGTCATTGTCATATACATGGACTTCAGTAAGGTGTTTGATCAGGTTCCCCATGCCAACCGGATGAAGAAAGTGAAGTTGCATGAGGTCCAGGGTGTACTAGCTAAATGGATAGAGAACAGGCTGGGCAACAGGAGACAGAGAGTAGTAGTGGAAATGAGTTTCTCAAAATGGAGAACTGTGACTAATGGTGTTCCACAGGGATCCGTGCATAAACCACTCTTGTTTGTGATATCCAGACCCACACCACCCTGTGGGTAAGGTATAGGTCTGATTAACGAGGAAGGTATAGGTCTGATTAACGAGTCTGCAGATGACACGAAGATTGGTGGAGGAGCAGATAGTGAAGGGGACTGTCAGAGAATACATAGATTGGAGAGTTGGGCTGAGAAACGGACACATGGAGTTCAATCCGGTCAAATGCGAGCTGATGAATCTTGGAAATCCAATTCTAGAGTGAACTATACAGTGAATAGAAAGCCCTGAGGAAAAGTAATGTGCAGAGAGATCTGGGTGTTTAGGTCCATTGTATCCTGATGGTGGCAACGCAGGTCAATAGAGTGGTCAAGAAGGCATATGGCATGCTTTCCTTCATTGGACGAGGTACTGCGTACAAGGGTTGGCAGGTCATATTACAATTGTATCGGAGTTTGGCTTGGCCACATTTGGAATACTACGTCCAGTTCTGGTTGCCACATTACTAGAAGGATGTGGATGCTTTGGAGAGGGTGCAGAGGAGATTCACCAAGATTGCCTGGTAGGGAGGGCGCTAGCTATGAAGAGAGGTTGAGTAGATTAGGATTATTTTCATTAGAATGTTGAAGATTGAGGGGGGCCCTACAAAATCATGAGAGGTGTAAACAGAGTGGATAGCAAGAAGCTCTTTCCCAGAGTGGAGGACTCAATTACTAGGAGTCATGAGTTCAAGGTGAGAGGCGAAAGGTTTAAGGGAGATATGCATGGAAAGTTCCTTACGCAGAGGGTGGTTGGTGCCTGGAATGCGTTGCCAGTGGAGGTGGTAGAGGCCAGCATGATAGCATAATTAAAGGTGTATCTAGACAGATACATGAATGGGCAGGGAGCACAGGGATACAGGTCCTTGGAAAATAGGTGACAGGTTTAGATAGAGGATCTGGATCGATGCAGGCTTAGAGGGCCGAAGGGCCTGTTCCTGTGCTTTTCTTTGTTCTTTGTTCTTTGAACTGAGGAAGCTTAAAGGAACAGAGTGATCTTGGGGTGCTTATCCACTGATTCCTGAATGTGGCAAAACAGGTTAACAGAGCAGTATAAAGGGACAGGGGACACTTGCCTTGGTCATTTCAGGTATTGGGTTATAAAAACAGGAGGATATGCTGCAGTTAAGCAGAACATTGGCTTAATGTTAGGCCACAGCTCTAGTACTGTGTGCAGTTCAGGTCACCACACTGTAGGAAGGAGGTGGTTGCACTGGATGGAGTACAGAGGAGAATCACCAGGATGTTGCGTGGGATGGAATTTCTCAGTGATGAAGAGAAATTGGATCAGCTCGGGGTTATTTTCTTCAGAGCAGAGAAAGTGGAGGGGGGATCTGATAGAGGTGTATCAGGTTATGAGGGGAATGGACAGGGTGGATAGAAAGCAGCTGTTCTCCTTCATGGGAGGGTCAATAACAAGTTGGCTCACATTCAGTGTGAAAGATAGGAGGCTTCAATATGTTTTAAGGAAAATGTTTTTCACCCAGAGGGTGGTGTGGGTCTGGAAGGCACAGCCTGGGAGGCTAGTTGATGTGGGAAACCACACAAACTTTAAAAAGTACTTGGGTGAGCAGTTGAAATGTCATAACATTCAAGCTATGGGCCTCATGTTGGAAAGTGGGACTGGTGTAGGTTTAGTGTAGTTTGGCTGGTATGCAATTAATGGGCTGAAGAGCCTCTTCTATACTATGTGATTTTATGATTCTGTTGGGTGCAGTTTTGATCTCCTTATCTGAGGAAGGATATTCTGGCTGTGGAGGGAGGGCAGTGAAGTTATACCAGACTGATTCCTGGGATTCCTTAGATCTGATGAGAAACTGGATCAGTTAGGACTATATTCACTGGAGGTTAGAAGATTGAGAGGAATCACATTGAAACATTCAAAATGTGAACAAGACAAAACTGGAAAAACGCAGGAAAGGTGTTCCTGATGACTGGGGAATCCAGAACCAGGAATTACAGTTTAAAGAAAAGGGAAAGGCCATTTCAGACTGAAATGAGGAGACATTTCTTTAGCCAAAGAGTGCAAAGCTCGTGGGATATTCTGTCACAGGAAGCACCTGAGCCTAAAACCTTCAATGTTTTCAAGAAGAGGATAGATATAGTTCTTAGGACAAAAGGAATTAAAAGTTATGGGGAAGAAAGTGGGAACAGGGACTAAGTTGAATGATCAGCCATGGTCATATTGAATGGCAGAGCTGACTCAAAGGGCTGAATGGCCTCCTCCTGCTCCTAGTTCCTTTGTTTCTATGTTTGAGAGACTGTTCATAAACATGGAAACGTATGGAATTATAGAGTCATAGAGTCATCAAGTCCTACAGCACAGAGACAGCCCTTTGGCCCAAACTGGACCGTGCTGACCAAAATATCCATCCACGCTAACCCCATTTCCTAGCCCTTGGCCCATGTCCTTCAAAGGTTTTCCTCTCTATGTATTTATCCAAATGCCTTTTAAATGTGTTAATGTACCCACCTCATCACTTCCACCGGCAGCTCATTCCATATGCGTGCCACCCTCTGTGTAAAAATGTTGTCCCTCAGGTTCTCTTTTAGTCTTTCCCCTCCAACCTTAAACTGATACCCTCTCGTCCTCGATTCCCCAACCCTGGAAAAAAGACTGAATGCATTCACCCTGTCCATGTCTCTCATGACCTTATACACTTCTAAAAGATCCACCATCAGTCTCACATGCTTTAAGAAAAATGTCCTAATTTGTCCAACCTCTCCTGAAAACTCAGATCGTTGAGTCCAGGCAACATTCTTGTAAATTTCTTCTGTACTCTTTCTGGTTTAATAAGATCCTTCCTATAACAAGGTGACCAAAACTGAACACAATACTCCAAGTGCGACCTCATCGATGTCCTGTACAACTGTAACAAAACTTCGCAACTTCTGGATGCAGGACCCTGAGTGATGAAGGCCAGGACACCAAAAGCCTTCTTCACTGCCCTGTCTAACTGTGACTCAACTTTCAGAGAACCATGTACTTGAACTGCAAGATCCCTTTGTTCCACTACAGTCCTTAAGACCCTACCATTCACCATGAAACTTCGACCTTGATTTGACTTTCTAAAATGCAATAGCTCATACTTATCTACATTATCTACATTTGTCATTTCTCTTCCCACTTCCCCAGCTGATCAAGGTCCTGCTGCAATATCTGATACCCTCCGTGATACCGCCTCTTGTAATGTCATCCACAAACTTACTGATCATGCCTTGCAGATTTTCATCCAAATCATTGATATAGATAACAAACAGTAATGGGCCCAGCACTGAACCCTGAGGCACTCCACAAGTCTGAGGCCTCCAGTCTGGCAAGCATCCTTCCACTATTACCCGCTGCTTCCTACCATCAAGCCAATTAGAGAAAAGTATTTGTCTTCATTCAGGAATTAGTTTGGAGGTAGAAGACAGAGAAGAGGATGATGCGTGTGCTCTCCAATGAACAAGATGTGAATAGTGTTGTCCCCAGGGATCTGGGCTGGGACCTCAGCATTTCATAATATTTCTCAATGACTTGGATGAAGGAATAGAGAACCAATTATCCAAGATTTTTGATCACACTGACTGAAACAGCTTGGAGGAGATAACAGAGATAAGGAGGGTGGAGGACAGGGACGGATTTCTGAACAAGGATGAGAATTTGAAAATCAAGGTGTTGTTGGTCCAGGAGCCAATGTAGGCTTCGGGATGCAGGGGGTTTGGGGAATGGGGCTTGGTACAAGTTTGGATATAGGCAGCAGAATTTGAGATGAGCTGAAGGTTCGGAGGGTGGTTGCTGTGAATTGTGCGAATACAGCATTGGAATTGTCATGTTTGGAGTCCCATAGACATGGCTTAGATTTTCAGTGGCTGATCTTTGCGATATGGAGGATATGGGGCTCAGATCATTCTCAAAGATGTGACCCAGTTTGTAACGAGTCTGGTTGAGCAGCAGACAGTGTTCAGGGAGAGGGATGGAGTTTGGACCAAGATCTGAAGAGGATGGCTTTGATCTTCCCAATGTGTTTCCCAGTGAGCCTGGCTCCTCAGTCCTGACTGCTCTTAACTGCTGTGATTGTCACTAATTGGACACTTATTATTAGAGATTCTGACCACAGCAGAAAGCCCCAGTGTAAAAAATAACTGCAAAGACTGTCAGATCGCAAGATTGAAACTTCACCAAGAGAGGAAGTGAAAGAAGGAGCTCGGAGCAGCTAGACGATTGTTACTGAGAAGGGAGAAAACTGTGAACTCTCTTCATTCCCTGGAATCTGACAGCACAGGAGGCTGGTTCTGGGATTTTTTTGCAGAAACAGCACAGTTTTGGAAAAAGTGTCAGTCACTCTCTCACAAACACACACGCATGCACTCGGAGATCAGAAACAGAATCCAGCAGCAGCTCTGTCTCCAAGCTGTGAAACCTGCACAGAATTGTTCCCTCATTCAGTTTTTAACTGGCAGGATAGACCAAGCAGGGGAGGCAACACAGTGGTGTGTACAGTCGGAAGGGAGTTGCCCTGGAAGTCCTCACCATTAACTATGGAACCTATGAAGCCTCATGACAGCAGGTCAAACATGGGGAAGGAAATTACCACACAGCACCGACCTCCCCTCCAACCTCAACTGAGCAGTCAGTCCTCCTCCATGTTGAACAGTACATACAGGGAGCACTGAGGGTGGGAAGGATGCAGGATATACCCAGAGTGAGGGACTTCAAAGTCCACCATGAAGAGCTGCTCAGAAGCATCACTACTGAGCAAGGTGGTCAAGTTCCACCTGATTCAGCTGCTCGACTGGACCTGGGACAGGTGGTGAGGGAACCAACAAGAGGGAAAAACATACTCACTATCACCCTCACCAATCTGCCTGCTGCTTGTGTATCTGTCCATGACAATATCAGTAATGGTGACCACTGTACAGTCCGTGTGGAGACAAAATCCCATCTTCACAATGAGAGTACCTTACATTTTGTTAGGTAAGAGATACAGGATGTCAGGAAGAACTTTGTTTTTAGCAGCAATTGGTAATGACATGGAAATTAGTGCCCATTCAGCTGAGGCAGGTGAAGACACTCAGTGATTGCAATGGCAGATTGGATGGGCTCTTGATGGAAATAAACCTGCAAGGCCCTGGGGGTCGAGCAGGGGAGGGGGCGGGACTGACTGGATTGCTCCATGAAATGACAGCATTTACCTGACAGGATGAATGTTCTCCCCCTGTGCTGGAAATAGGTCTCACTCAATGAGGGGTTCACAATTAGAGAGTTTGGATGCAGTAAATACAGGACAAATTGTTTCTCCAGGCAGGAGGTTCAGTAACCAGAGGGCACACATTTCAGAAAGGGTCTGAAGAACTAGAGAGAAGATGGAACATTTTTATCCAGCGAGTCATGATTACTGTCTGCAAGGTGAGTGGAAGTGGATTCAACAGCAACTTTCAAAAGGGCCTTTGGAGAAATAGCTGAAAAGGAAACAATTGCAGAGTTATACAGGAAGGGCTGGGTAAATGGGACTCATTGGACTAATTTGACTAACAGTTACAATAGGCCCAGTGACCTTTATCTGTGCTGTATAAGAGCTTATACACACTTCGTCTCACCTTTACACAAAGTCTGGGAGAAACAGACAACCCAGTTTACAGAAAAGTGTTTTCTCAAGCAAAATGTGCACAGTGTCCAAATGTGGCCTTGCCAATGCCTTGTACAGCTGTAACATGATGTCCCAGTTCCTGTACTCCCTGCTTTGACCAGTGAAGGTGAGCATGTCAAATACCTTCTTCACCACCCTGTCTACCTGTGACACCACTTTCAAGGAACTATGTACCTGTACCCCTCAGTCTCTCTGTTCAACAACACTCCCCATGGCTCTACCATTAATTGTGTAATTTCTGCCCTGGTTTGTCTTACCAAAATGCAATTCCTTGCAGTTATCAACATTAAACTCCATCTGGATTTGTTGACCCACTGGCCCAGTTGATCAAGATGACATTGCACTCTTGGATAACCTTCTTCCCTGTCCACGATGCCAACAATTTTAATGTCAGCCACAAACTTCCTGACCGTTCCTGCTATTTTCTCATCCAAATTGTTCATATAAATGATGAACAACAGTGGATCCAAGATTGATTCTTGTGGCAGACGGCTGGTCACTGGCCTCCAGTCTGAAGAACATCCCTCTCTCACCAGTCTCTGCCTCCCAATTTTCTATCCAATTGGCGAGCTCTCCCTGGATCCTATGTGATATAATGTTACTAAACAGTCTACCATGGGGAACATTGTCTAAGGCCTTGCTACAGCCCACATAGACAGTGTGTACTGCTCTACCTTACCTATCTGCTTGATTACGTCTTCATAAACGCAGCCATCTACTCATCTCCATTGGAATGTCCAGTGAAAAGGAGGCCCATGATTACTGGCCTGACTTGGGAGGATCCAGTCAGAAGGAGGTCCATGTTTACTGGTCTCTCTTGGAGGATCCAGTCAGAAGGAGGTCTATGTTTAACGGTCTCTCTTGGAGGATCCAGTCAGAAGGAGGCCCATGTTTACTGGTCTCTCTTGAAGGATCCAGTCAGAAGGAGGCCCATGTTTACTGGTCTCTCTTGGAGAATCCATTCAGAAGGAGGCCCATGTTTAATGGTCTCTCTTGGAGGATCCATTCAGAAGTAGGCCCATGTTTACTGGTCTCTCTTGAAGGATCCAGTCAGAAGGAGGCCCATGTTTACTGGTCTCTCTTGAAGGATCCAGTCAGAAGGAGGCCCATGTTTACTGGTCTCTCTTGGAGGATCCAGTCAGAAGGAGGTCCATGTTTACTGGTCTCTCTTGAAGGATCCAGTCAGAAGGAGGCCCATGTTTACTGGTCTCTCTTGAAGGATCCAGTCAGAAGGAGGCCCATGTTTACTGGTCTCTCTTGGAGGATCCAGTCAGAAGGAGGTCCATGTTTACTGGTTGTCTTTAAGGACTCCAGTAGGAAGTAGGCCAATGTTTACTGGTCTCTACTGGAGTTTCCAGCAGGAAGGAGGCCCATGTTTACTGGTCTCTATTGGGGACTTCAGTGAGAAGGACATCCTCATGAACTGAGTTCCATGTTTACTGGACTCTGTTGGAGTTTCCAGTGCATCATGGACACCATGGTGGGTTCAGTTCCTTTCTGTTGTAACTGATGCTCTGACCCTCATCCCATTGAAACACCCTGACTCAGAGACTGATCATAGAAGGGGAAGGAAAGGTGAAAGGATTGGAACATGTTGTGAATGGACAGGATGGGTTAGTGGGTCAGAGCCTGTCCTGTCCCTCCAGCTCACACTGATGGCCTGAGGATCTCCTCTCTCTGCTGGGCCTTCATGGAATGAGGTTTGTGTCCAAACCAGTCCCCAGTGAGGGTAGGCCAACAGCACAGAACTGTCCTTCATTTGACAAGAATCTGTCAAGAATCTCTCCCCCACCCATTTATAACGACTCTATCATGTTTGCAGGTCTCTGTAAATTCCTTGCATTTGTATTCCTCCACATCCTTCCCACTGGGTGGTGACTTATTGACTGCACTGAGGATTCTATGGTCATAGAGTCATAGAGACATAGAGATGTATAGCACGGAAACAGACCCTTCAGTCCAACCCGTCCATGCTGACCAGATATCCCAACCCAATCTAGTCCCACCTGCCAGCACCCAGCTCATATCCCTCCAAACCCTTCCTATTCATATACCCATCCAAATGCCTTTTAAATGTTGCAATTGTACCAGCCTCCACCACTTCCTCTGGCAGCTCATTCCATACATGTACCACCTTCTGCGTGAAAACGTTGCCCCTTAGGTCTCTTTTATATCTTTCCCCTCTCACCCTAAACCTATGCCCTCTAGTTCTGGACTCCCTGACACCAGGGAAAAGACTTTGCCTATTTATCATATCCATGCCCCTCATAATTTTATAAACCTCGAGAAGGTCACCCCTCAGCCTCCGACGCTCCAGGGAAAATGGCCCCAGCCTGTTTAGCCTCTCCATGTAGCACAAATCCTCCAACCCTGGCAACATCCTTATAAATCTTTTCTGAACCCTTTCAAGTTTCACAACATCTTCCCGATAGGAAGGAGACCAAAATTGCACGCAATATTCCAACAGTGGCCTAAACAATTACCTGTACAGCCACAACATGACCTCCCAACTCCTGTACTCAATACTCTGACCGATAAAGGAAAGGATACCAAACACTTTCCTCACTATCCTATCTACCTGCGATTCCACTTTCAAGGACCTATGACCCTGCACTCCAAGGTCTCTTTGTTCAGCAACACTCCCTAAGACCTTACCATAAAGTGTATAAGTCCTGCTAAGATTTGCTTTCCCAAAATGCAGCACCTCGCATTTATCTGAATTAAACTCCATCTGCTACTTCTCAGCCCATTGACCCATTTGATCAAGATCCCGTTGTACTCTGAGGTAACCTTCTTCACTGTCCACTACACCTCCAATTTTGGTGTCATCTGCAAACTTTCTAACCATACCTCTTATGCTTGTATCCAAATCATTTATGTAAATGACAAAAAGTAGAGGACCCAGCATCGATCCTTGTGGCACTCCACTGGTCACAGGCCTCTAGTCTGAAAAACAACCCTCCACCACCACCCTCTGTCTTCTACCTTTGAGCCAGTTCTGTGTCCAAATGGCTAGTTCTCCCTGTACTCTGTGAGATCTAACCTTGCTCACCAGTCTCCCATGGGGGACCTTGTTGAATGCCTTACTGAAGTCCATATAGATCACATCTACCACTCTGCCCTCATCAATCCTCTTTGTTACTTTGTGAGACATGATTTCTCACACACAAAGCCATGTTGACTATCCCGATTCAGTCTTGCCTTTTCAAATACATGTACACCCTGTCCCTCAGGGTTCCCTCCAACAACTTGCCCACCACTGGAGTCAGGCTCACTGGTCTATAGTTCCTGGCTTGTCCTTACCACCTTACTTAAACAGTGGCACCAGGTTAGCCAACCTGTGGTCTTCCAGCACCTCACCTGTGCCTATCGATGATTCAAATATCTCAGTAAGAGGCCCAGCAATCACTTCTCTTGCTTCACACAGAGCTCTCAGGTACACCTGATCAGGTCCTGGGGATTTATCCACCTTTATGCATTTCAAGACATCCAGCACTTCCTCCTCTGTAATATGGACATTTTTTAAGGTGTCACCATCTATTTCCCGACATTCTATACCTTCCATATCCTTTTCCTTAGTAAATACTGATGCAAAATACTTATTTAGTATCTCCTCCATTTTCTGGTGTTCCTTGGTGTTCCTCTCTGATATTCCCGCCTGGCTCCCACAGTCCTGCCAAGTTACTTTAAACCCTCTCCAACAGCATTAGTAAACCACCTTACAAGAATCTAAGGCCCTCCTTCCTGGACCCTCTTTCCAGCTCCACAGTCACCTGTGTTAACCTCCTGTTCCTATTTTCACTTGCACTGGGGCACTGGGAGTAATCCAGAGATTCCTACATTATAGTTCCTGCTGCTAATTCCCTCCTGAACCCCCTAAATTCTGACTGCAGGACCACATCCCTTTTTTCCCTCTGTCACTGGGACCGATGTGGACCACGAATGCTGCCTGTTCCCCCTCTCCCCTCAGGGTGCTCTGCAGCTGCTCAGTGACATCCTTGACCCTGGCACCAGGGAGGCAACACACCATCCTGGATTCCCATCTGCAGCTGCAGAAATACCAATTGATTGCCCTCACTCTCGAATCTCCTCTCACTATCGCTCTTCCAGTCTTGCTTGTGCCCCCCCCCCCGCCCCCCGTATAGCTGTGCCCCCCATGGTGCCATGGATTTGGCCCAGATGAACCATCATTCTGATCAGGATTCCAAACTGAATCCTGGTTGGACAATGGGATGCACTCAGGGGACTCCTGTACTAGCTGCCTGGTCCTTTTGGACTGTCTGCTGCTCCCCCATTCCCTCTCTCTCTGCATACTCTGAAGCTGCAGAGTGACCACATCTAGAAACGTGCTCTCCACGGAGCTCTCAGCCTCAAGGACACTCTGCACCTGACACCAGCTGCTGCTCAAGCTCCGAAACCTGGAGCTCCAACTACTGTCACTGACCACACTTCCTGTACTTCATGGTATTCCAGGAGCTGGGAAGCATTCTGAAGTTCCCACATGGAAGCACACTCTCTCCACTCTTTGGTCATCCCTTGGCAAAGTTCTGATGACAAACAGCTACAGCAAGGCTCACAGTCCAGTGGGTTCAGTGTTCCAGGGGTTTGGGGAATCTCTCCAGAAGACTTTAAGGAATAGGAGCAGAAATCAGCCATTCAGCCCATGGAATCTGCTCTGCCATTTGATCTTGGCAGATATGCTTCTCACCCCCATTCTCCTGCCTACTCCTCAGGAACGGTCAATCCCCTTAACAATCACAAACCTATCTATCTCTGTCTTAAATACACTCAGTGAGTTGGCCTCCACTGCCCTCTGTAACAATGAGTTCCACAGATTCCCCACCCTCTGGCTGAAGAAATTCCTCCTCATCTCAGCTCTAAAGGGTCGGCCCTTCATTCTGAGGCTGTGCCCTGGTTACCGAGTCTCTCCGGTTTTTGGAAACATCTTCTCTGCATCCACTCTATCCAGGCCTGTCAGTATTCTTCAAATTTCAATAAGGTCCATCCTCATCCTTCTAAATTCCATCGAGTACAGGCCCAAAGTCCTCAACCACGCCTCATATGACAAGCTCTTCAACCCCAGGATCATTCTTGTAAACACCTCCAATGCCAGCACATCATTTCTTAGAATATGTGTCCCAAATCTACTCACAATACTCCAAATGCAGTCTGACCAGAGCCTTACACAGCTTCAGCAGTACATCTCTGTTCTTGTATTCTAGCTCTATTGAAATGAAAGCTATCTTTTCATTTGCCTTCCCAAGCACAAGCTGGACCTGCCTGTTAACCTGAAGAGAAAGCTGAACGAGGTTTGTGCTTTAGATTTCCAAAGGTTTTCCTCATTTAGAAAACAGTCTTTGCATCTCTTCTTCCTACCAAAGTGCATAACCACACACTCTAACACATTGTATTCTATCTGCCACTTCTTTACCCCCTCTCTGAGCCTATTCAGGACCTTTTGCAGCCTTCCCACTTCCTCAACACTACCTGTCCCTCCACCTATCTCATGCCATCTGCCAACTTAGCAACAATGTCTTCACTTCCTTCATCCAGGTTGTTAATGTATAATGTGAATAGTTAAGGTCCCAACATTGACCCCTACAGGACTCTACCAGTCACCAGCTGCAATTGTTCCTCACTCGCTGCTCTATGCCAACCTGCCAGTCCTCAGTCCACACCAGGAACTTACCCCCAACACTATGGCCCTTACCTTATGTCAAAGGCCTTCTGGAAATCCAAATAGATTACTTCTTCGGACACTCCTTTGTCTGACTGGTTCATTGTCTCCTCAAAGAATACTAACAGATTTGCCAGGCATGACCTCCCCTTGATAAAGCCATGTTGACTCAGCCCTATTTTCCCATTTCACTTCAAGTCCTCTGCAATTTCATCCTTAAATTGAAGTCTAAAACCTTACCAACAACTGAATCCAGGCTAACTGGCCTACAATTTCTCATCTTCTCCCTCTTTCCCTTCTTAAACAGGGGTGTTTATCAGCCATTTTCCAGTTCCTTGCCCCCATCAAATCCCTCCCCACCCCACCTTCATGCCTCTAATCCACAGATTCCTGAAAGATCATCACCAATGCCTCCACAATCTCCTCAGTGATCTCCTTCAGAACACACTGGTGTAGTTCATCTAGTCTGGGTGAGTTATCCACATTCAGACCTTCCAGCTTCCCCAGTACCTCCTCCTTAGTGATGGCAACTACACTCACCCCTGACAGTCTTGAAGTATTGGTATGCTGCTGATGTTTTCCATTGTGCAGACTGATGCATTGATTTAATTCCTCTGTTGTTGCTTCACTTCCTATTATTCTTTCTTCAGCCTCATTTTCCAGTGATCCAATGTCTATTTTTGCCTCCCTCTTCATTTTTATATATCTAAAGAAACTCTTGCAATCTTCTTTTGTATTACTGGCTAGCTTACCCCCACATTTCACCTTCTCTACCATTAATGCTTTTCTTATTATCCTCTCCAAGCTTTGAAATATTTCCTAATCCTTTGGCTTCCCATGAATTCTTCATCACATCGTGTGATTTTTCTTTTGCTTTTGTGCTGTCCTTGACCTCCCTCATCAGCCATGGTTGTCTTGTCCTCCCCTTAGTATATTTCTTCTTTTTTGGGATCACTTCCTACTCTGCTTCCTGAATTACCCCCAGAAACTCTGCTGTTTGCTGCCCCACCATCTTACCTGCTCGGCTCCCCTTCCAATCAACTCTGGTCAGCTCCTTCCTCATATATTTGGAGTTAACTTTACTCATTCTCCCTCTCAAACTACAGTGGGAAATCTATCGTATTATGGTCACGTATCCATAGGGATACTTTCACCTTAGCTCGCTAATCAAGTTTGCCTCATTACACATCACTGGATCCTGAACTGCCTGTTCCATAATGGCTCAACCACAAACTGCTCCAAAAATCATCTCATAGAGATTCCATGAAATCCTTTTCTTGAGACGTGCTACCCAGTCCACCTATCCATTGAAGTCTGCCATAACGTCCTGATTGATTTCCTTCCCCACAACATGATTACTGCTTGGAGACCTGAACATAACTTGCATCAAATTCTTTGTTTTTTGTGGTTCCTCGACTCTACCCTCACAAATTCTACCCTTTCTGACTCTATGTCCCTACTTGCTATTGATTTAATTTCATTTCTTACTAACAATGCGACTCTTCTCCCTCTGTCCATCTGTCAGTCCCTTTTGATAGGACATGTATTCTTGGATATTTAGTTCCCAGCCCGGATCCCCTTACAGACATGTCTCTGTGATACCCACAACATTGTACCTGCCAGTTTCAATCTGCACTACAAGCTCATTGTGTATACTGTGTGCTTTTAAGTACAACTCCCTCAGTCCTGCATTGACTGCCCTCCTTCCCATCATTGTCCCCTTATCTGCTGTGCTTTACATTCGATACCTGATCCTTTCCACACTCTCTGTCCCATTATGTCCCTTCCATCTCTTCCTTTTATTTTCTGGTAACAATCAATCCCATCACAAACCAACAATTCCACCTTCTCCTTTACCTTCCATTTTCTCATTTTCCATCCAGCTGAACCAAATTACTCTGTCTTTGGGTTAAGTTCAGGGCAGTAGTTATCCTTGAACCAACATTATTAAGAGTGGTCTTTGATCTCATTGTATCCAGTGGGATCTTGCTGTGTCGAAACTGGCTGCCACATTCCTGACATTGCAACAGTGACAGGTTTTCAAACAAAGCTGTCTGTAAATGTCTTTGGGAGAGTCTCAGGTGTTAATGGTTTGATTGAATTCAATTGGAGTTATGGAAACATACAGCACAGAAACAGACCCTTCGATCCAACCTGTCCATGCTGACCAGATATCCTAAATTAATCTCGTCCCATTTACCAGCATTTGGTCCATATCCCTCTAAACTCTTCCTATTCATATACCCATTCAGATGCCTTTTAATTGCTGTAATTCTACCAGCCTCCACCACTTCCTCTGGCAGCTCATTCCATACATGTACCACCCTCCGCATGAAAAGGTTGGCCCTTAGGTCCTTTTCAAATCTTTCCCCTGTCACCTTCACCTATGCCTTCTAGTTTTCAACTGCCCCACTCTGGAGAAAAGATCTTCTCTATTCACCCTATCTATGCCCCTCATGATTTTATGAACCACAATATGGTCACCCCTCAGCCTCCAAAGTTGCAGGAAAAATAGCCTCAGCCTATTCAGCCTCTCCAGATAGCTCAAACCCTCCAGCCCTGGCAACATTGTTGTAAATCTTTTCTGAACCATTTTAAGATTCACAACATTTTTCCTATAGCAAGGAGACCAGAATTGCACACAGTATTCCAAAAGTGCCCTAAACAATGTCCTATACAGCCGCAACAGCTTCCAACTGCAATACGCAATTCACTGACCAACAAAGGAAACATACCAAATGACTTCTTCACCCCCCCCCCCCCGCCCCCCCACCTACCTGCAACTCCACTTTCAAGGAACTATTCCTTTTTTTTGGATGAACTGTGAGTCTTTCAGTTGCAATTCCATGGCACTATTGGATGAAAAGCAGGAAGTTCCCCCTGGTGTCCCTGGTCAATATTTATCCCCCAGTCAAAATCAATAAAAAAATCTATTTTCCTGCTAATTATCATAATGTGTTTGGGATCTTGCTGTGCACAGCCTGCTGGAAAGAGCCATTGGGGCATCCTGAGTTGGTGACAGGTGCTACACAAATGCAAGTCTTTCTTTAAGTTTGGAGTCCCCTGATCCTGACCCTCACCCATTATCTGCACACTCTCACCTTCCAGGGGTCATGGAGTCATTCAGAGAAGTGATCTTGGCTGACCCTGGGACACTGAGATTCTTTGTAGCCTCACCCTTGACCTCAGCCCATTGGTGTGCAGCAAGGTTTGAAATGTAATCTGGAACCTTCCACATGGACACCCAATGTGACTCTTCCCTGAAGTGTGTGGATCCATGTCTGCTCCAATGTTATCGGATACAGTTCTTCTGATCTGTGTGTGATCGGAGTTTCGTTAATGATGTATCGAGCTCCATCCCACTTTCCAGCTCTTGCTCCATAGCTCTGGAGGTTTCAATGTTTCAAGTGAATATCCAAGTGTTTTTTCAATGTGATGAGGGTTTCTGCCTCTCCCATCCTTTCAGACAGAGAATCTCAGATCCCAACAGCCTCTGGGTGAAAACAAACATCCACAACTCCCTCTAATCCTGCCCCC
The DNA here is from genome assembly GCF_037043375.1 of Chiloscyllium plagiosum. Taxonomy (NCBI): domain Eukaryota; kingdom Metazoa; phylum Chordata; class Chondrichthyes; order Orectolobiformes; family Hemiscylliidae; genus Chiloscyllium; species Chiloscyllium plagiosum. The sequence continues at coordinate 112,336,298 of NW_028270147.1, read as the reverse complement.
AAATCATTTCAATCTCTCTCCATGGTTACTGCCCTCTCTGCTGATGGAAATCAGTCCTCCCTATCCACTCTATCCAGGCCCCTCATCATTTTACACATCTCAATCAATCTCGCCTCAGCCTCCTCTGTTCCAAAGAAAACAGTCCCAGCCAAACCAATCATTCCTCAAACTCCCCATTCCTGACAAAATCCTCCTCTGTCCCTAACTCAAGTGGGATCACATCCTTCCTGTAATGTGGTGACCAGAAGCGTACACTGTTCTCTCACTGTGCTCTAACTGGGGTTTCAAACAGTTCCAGAAGAAACAAACTCCTTGATTTCACTCAAACAAAAATAAGATGAGAGAGGTGATGGTCTAATGGTGTTATTGCTGAGCTGTTAATCCACAGATCCAGATTAATGTTCTGGGGACCAGGGTTAGAATCCTGCCACAGCAGATAGAGGAATTTGAATTCAATAAAAGAAATCTGCAATTAAGAGTCTAATGATGACCATGAAATAATTGTTGATTGTCAGGAAAAAGCCATCTGATTCCTTAATGTCCTTTAGGGAAGGAAACTGCCATCCTTACCATTTGACTCCAGACCCACAGCAATGTGGTTGACTTTAAACTGCCGTCTGGGTGATTAGGGATGGGCAATAAATGCTGCCGATCTAGCAATGCCCTCATTCCATCAGGGGAAAAAAAAATGTACCCCATGTGTCTTCTTAACCACCTTACTGACCCGCAATCGTTAATCACCATGACCACATCTTCCACTTCCAGCTTCAAACTGATGAGCGACATTCCTTCATTATCTGAGCAATAGGTAGAAACATCAAAAATCGCAGCAGGAATAGGCCATTCAGCCTCTCAAGCCTGCACCACCATTTAATATGATCATGGCTGATCATCCAACACAGTCCCTGTTCCTGCTTTCTCCCCACATTCTTTAGTTGAAACTTTATTGCTGGAACAGCACAGCAGGTCAGGCAGCATCCAGGGAACAGGAGATTCGACGTTTCGGGCACAGGCCCTTCTTCCTGAAGAAGAAGGATTCCTGAAGAAGGGCCTGTGCCCGAAACGTCAAATCTCCTGTTCCCTGGATGCTGCCTGACCTGCTGTGCTGTTCCAGCAATAAAGTTTCAACTTTGATCTCCAGCATCTGCAGACCTCACTTTCTCCCCACATTCTTTAATCCATTTAATCCTAAGAACCAAATCTAATTCCTTCTTGAACACATACCACATCTAATTCTCTCATGCTGGAAAAATGGATGAGAATTATTGGGTTTTTTGACCAATATGGACACAATGGTCTGATGGGCCTTTTGGGTCTCTCTGACTCTATGACTGTATTATTATATATTATGAATAACTAGGTACCAAGGACTGATCCCTGTGGTAAGACAACTGGTAACTACCTGCCATTCAGAAAAAGACTTGTCATTTCTGTCCTGCCTGCCAACCAGTTCCCAATCCATGTCAGTACATGACCCCAATCCTCTTGTTCGTTGGGATTACCCTGATTCACTTGGACATACTTCATCCTGTCAGCTCTTTGCTTTACTCAGATCCTGTTTAATTTCATCCCTGCATCCTCTATTCTCCTCTCAGCTTTCTGCAGGTTTGAACTCCAGATAACCAACATCACCTTCCCTGTTTGGTCTTGCCTTTTGTCATCCCAGGCTGAGAGTCTAGATTTGGGAGTCCCACCCTTACTCCTTGTGGGAACAGATTCTGAATGATCTCTGTCTCATCCTTCGAGGGCTTCCACTGCCCTGATACTGATTTCCCATCATGTCGCTGATGCCAGTCCACTTTTGCTAAGTCACCACACAGTTTAATAAAATAGTACATTCACCAATGAAAACTTTTACACTTGCTCCATTGTTCTCCATTTCCATCCCTCCTCTCAATCTCACTGAGTTCTGATCACTGTCACTGAAATGCTCCCCCATTGATAGCCCTTCCAGCTGCCCACATTCATTCCATAAATGATGGTCCAAAACTGTCCCTTCACTTTCACCATCACCCTCTCAGGGGCAATTAGGGATGGGCAATAAATGCTGGCCCTGCCAGTGACACTCAAATCCCAAGAAGCAATTTGAACAATGTCTGTTCTTTTGTCTGGTTTATTCTGTATTGACTACAAGTGTTCAATAAGATTGTATTGCCAGTGAATATGCTGAGTGTCAGAATCCATTTGTTTGGCAGGGATTATAATTGATTCTCTTGGCTTTCAGGCCGTGAGAACCCTCAGCCAAAGCTCACCCTGCTGCTCCCCCCTCCCGGGACCAGGTCAATGCCAAGGGCACTGCCACCCTGGTGTGCCTTGCCAATCACTTCTATCCCGATGAGCTGGAGGTGCAGTGGAAGAAGGATGGTGCAGTCATTTCGGACGGGGTTCAGACCAGCAACTACCTGCGAGCTTCGGACAGCACCTACAGTGTCAGCAGCCTGCTGACCCTCTCTGGGTCTGACTGGGAGTCCAACGCTCGCTTCTCCTGTGCCCTCACCCACATGACACTCCCCTCTCCCCTCAGCAAGAGCATCAGGAGATCAGAATGTGTGTAGAGTGTTTGAGACAGTCCACAGAGGAGACACAACTTCAAACAGAACAGGGCTGAACTGGCAGGACAAAGGTCATTGTCAGCACTGAATTTCATCTCAGGACTGCTCGGGGCAAATTCAGAGGTTCAGTAGTGAAGACAGATTGTTGCGATCGTATAGAGAGACCATTATGCTGTGTCAAACAGTATGCTGTCCCTGTTCTGGGAGTGTGTGATAGGGACAGGGTTGACTTGTGATGCCAAGTCAAACCTCTCAAAGATGCTGAAGACTGTCAGCTGTACAAAAACAATGTGAACCTCAGAAGTCTCTGCTTCAGTGATACAGACCTACTTCCTGCTCAGCTGCCAGTTCCAATTTAAGGTCTTGTCACTGTTTAAAGGGACAGGATTCTCACATTATTGAGAAAATCTCCTCAAGTGTTTTCCTCAAGATCCATTGTGGCTGTGAATTTGTGCAGCTTCCTCTGTCTGGGCTGTTAATTGCAGTCTGTTTTCTGTCAATGTCAATCTGGAAAAGGGAATAAAGATGAAGAATATTGGGTCTCTGTCTCTGTGTGCTTTGGATTTATTTTGTCCCCAGCCCCCATGTTGTGTGTCTGCAGGTGTGAGACACAGTGAGAGACACAAGGTGCACGAATCTTTATTCAGTTTCCACCACCAGGAAGAAAGTAAACACCCGAGTGGCCAGTGACAAGCTGTGCCCTTCACATCAAAGGGCAATGCTGTCTGTGTACTTTGGAAATGGACAACTGCCCTTAGCTGATTGGCTGCATTTCAGCAAGTCATTGTCACAATTAGCTATTGGCCTGTCAATCAATGACACATCAGTTGTAGATGATACTGACAGTCTTTCACCAATCACTTTCAAATGATCCCTTTGATCCGGAATCTGTGGAGGTTAAATGATTCCAAACAGAACAGAAACTGAAAGCTGTTGCGACTCAATAATTACAATCTGAGGCATTCACTCGTCACTCTGTGGTCCAAACCCAGCTGGTGGGATTGCACTGTGCACTCTCTGCTGCATGCTGGGTAGCACCGGAAAATGATGTTCGGCCTTTCACAGACACTGCAGGCTGTGCGTCTGTCTAAGTGTGAGTGTATTACTTAATGCTGTCTGCTGGTGTCTCTCTGAGGTTTGAGTTTGCGTGTGTGTGTTATTCAGAGAGACACCTGCAGGCAGCACTGACAAACACACTCACATTCGGAGAGTCATTTGCAGGTAGCACAAAGTAACACTCCCATATTTGGAAAGACACCTTCAGATAGCACTGAGTAAAATGCTCACACGCAGAGAGATACCTACATGCAGCACTGAGTAACACACCCACATTCAGAGAGACACCGACAGGCAGCACTGAGTGACATGCTCACACTGAGACACCTACAGGCAGCATGGAGTGTGAGCATGATACTCAGTGACTCAGTGCTACCTGTGTGTATTACTTCGTGCAGCCTGTCAGTATCTCTCTGAGGTATTTGTCTCATAACGATGCAGAGAGAATGGGCTTTGTGCTGGGGGTTGAAGATTAGGCTTTAAGCTTCTCAAATCATGAACGAACAACAATTCAGCTGATCCAGTCTGAGATGGCACCTCATTGAGATGGCCATAGTTAAAAATTACACAACACCAGGTTAGATTCAAACAGGTTTATTTGGAAGTACAAGCTTTCAGAGCTCTCCTCCTTCATCAGGTAGCTACTGGGGCAGGATTATAGGACATAGAATTGACAATAAATTGAGATGGCAGCTGAGAAAGGTGAATGCTGAGAGTGTATTCTCAGTAAGGGAGGCATTTCAGAGGCAGTGTGCACTGTGCTCCCTAATGTGCTCCCCAATTACAAGGGGACTTTCTGGAGCCAGGGTCATGGTCACAGTGATTGCCTGCTCAGCCAATGCTGGCGAGCCATAGTCATATTTTAGTGGTCAATTAGCCCTAAACGAGGTGCAGCAATATTACCTTACAGGGAGGGGAGCTGTCTGAGGGAGTGAGGTTGAATTTTTGCAGCCCCAAGAGGGGTTACAGTGGATTAATGAAGATGTCAACTTCTCTCCCCGTGCCTCAGCTGTGGTGACCTTCAGGTTAAACCTACCACCATTCGTCTCTGTCTCAAACGGGCAAGTGGGACTATGCTCCTCTGGGATGATGACCACGTTCCTGGGTGATGGAGGGAAGGTCAACCTCTCCCAAAGGCAGCACAAGCTGGATCGAAGGGGCATCAAGAGTAAGCATGGGGAGATTGAGGGTGAAAGAAGGAAGGGGTTGGTTGGCAGGTTGTTATTCAGAGTCAGGTCCCAGAGTATCAGTTCTTCTGACACTCCCCTTTTTATTTCTTTTTTTTTTCTTTTGCCTTTATCACACTGTCTTGTGAACCACTCTATGGAGAGAGCTGCATTCCACAGCAGTGTCAGGCTCAGAGGCGAGGACACTACTGGGATAGGAAAAGGCCGAGTGGTATCATTGCTGGACTGTAAACCTGAAGAACCAAGTAAAGTTCTGGGGACCTGTGTTTGAATCCCACCTGCAGGTGGAGGAATTTTAATTCACTATCAATCTGGAAATCAGATGACCATGAAGCCATTGGTGATTGTCAGAAACAAAAATCATCTGGTTCACTACTGTCCTTGAGGGAAGGAGGACTGCTGTCCTTACCTGGTCTGGCCTACACGTATCACCAGACCCAAGGAGTAACCCACCCAGAACCACTCCACTCCCCTCCCCTATACTTCCCCTGACTAATGAGCCTAACTGAACACTATGGGCAATTTTAGCATGGCCAATCCACATACCCTGCATGTGTTTGGATTGTGGGAGGAAACCAGAGCACCCAGAGGTATCCCACACAGACACGAGGAGAATGTGCAAGCGCCACAGTCAGTCACGTGAGACTGGAATCAAACCCAGGTCGCTGGTGCTGTCAAGCAGCAGTGCGAACCACTGAGCCACCAACCCACCCACAGCAAAAGCCCAAAGAGTTGAGCTTTTGTTAACCTCCTTGAGCCTGACTCATCCACCGCCAAACCACAACAACGCGACGGTCGGAGGAGGAGCGTCTCATCTTCCAACTGGGAACCCTCCAACCACAGGGGATGAACTTGGACTTCACCAGTTTCTTCATCCCCCCTTCCCCCACCTTGTCTCAGCCGAATCCCTCCAGCCCGGCACCGCCTTCCTGACCTGCAGTCTTCTTCTTGACCTCTCCGCCTCCACCCTACTCCGACCTATCACCTTCACCTTGACCTCTTTCCACCTATCACATTTCCAACGCCCCTCCTCCAAGTTCCTCCTCCCTACCTTTTATCTTCTCCTGCTGAACACTCTCTGCTCATTCCTGAAGAAGGGCATGTGCCCGAAACGTCGAATCTTCTGTTCCCTAGATGCTGCCTGACCTGCTGTGCTGTTCCAGCAATAAAGTTTCAGCTTTGATCTCCAGCGTCTGCAGACCTCACTTTCTCCTGACGTGATATAAGCAATAAACATGAACCCTCTGTCAGGGAAGGTAGTGGAGGATGGAAAGCTTACAACATTTAAATATCATAACATTCACGGATTTGGGACAAGTGCAGGAAATTGGGATTACAGTGCCTTTAGTGATAGTTATGCCGGTGCAGACTCAATGGGCCATAGGGCCTTCTCTGTGCTGAATCAACCTATGCACCCTGCTGAGAGGGCAGTGCAGGTTAATGGTGACCAGGTTAGTCAGTTCCAAGATGGCAGACACATGATCAAGGGTCAGAGGAAATGGCTCAAGCTTCAGTGCTTGGAAGGAGGTTCAAGGCTAATGGAGACAAGGTCCATGGAGACTCAGCGAGGGCACAAGGTGCTGGATGGCATCTCCAGGGGTTGTAGTGAGGCATGTGGGGACAAGAGTGGAGCGTGTAGGGAGGGAGTGCAGTTTCAGTTGAAATGCGACCTTTACCAGCAGCAGCATGACTTTCAGCACCGGGGGTGTCCCTGATTGTGTCAGGCTCACTGGCTGCTCTCTGTGTGATTCCACACAGCCACTGATCTGGTGAAACACAATTATATACTGGTCAATCTAACATCTTTTTTGAGGGTTTCATTGGAATCTATGTTTAACAGCAGAGAGAATGAAGATTAGATTATTTACGGTGTGGAAACAGGCCCTTCGGCCCAACAAGTCCACACCGACCCTCCGAAGACCAACCAACCCAGCCCATTCCCCTAACACTATGGGCAATTTAGCATGGCCAATTCACCTAACCAGCACATTTTTGGACTGTGGGAGGAAACCCACACAGACACGGGGAGAATGTGCAAACTCCACATAGAAAGTTACCTGAGGTGGGAATTGAACCCAGGTCTCTGGCGCTTTGAGGCAGCAACACTAACTACTGTGCCACCGTGCCACCGTGCCGCCCCTTCTCATATAGAGAATTGGAAATAGTCCACATAGATTTGTGATGGGTAATTTCTAACTAACAAACCAAATGCATTAACTAAAATAGTTGATAGGGTGTATAGTATTAGCAACTTTCAGAAATTCACAATAATTTTCCACAAAACAGTCTGCTGACCAAAGTTAAAACCCATGAGATTGAAGATGAATGTTTGACTTGGTTAGGAGACTGGCCACAGACGACAGGAAAAAAAAAACATTTTGAATGGTGTTCCACAAGGATTCTGTGACGAGGCCTTAACAGGATACAAATGCTGCAGGAAGGATAGAAAGGGAGGCAAGAGAGGAGGAGGGGGAGTGGCATATTTGATAAGGGATAGCATTACAGCTGTACTGAGGGAGAATATTCCTGGAAATACATCCAGGGAAGTTATTTGGTTTGAACTGAGAAATAAGAAAGGGATTATGACTTTATTTGGATTGGATTGTAAATCCTCTGATCGTCAAAGAGTCATTGAGAATCAAATTTGTAAGGAGATTTCAGCTATCTGTAAGAATAATAGGATGGTTATGGTAGGGGATTTTAAATTTCCAAACATAGACTGGGATTGCCATCATGTTAAGGGTTTAGATGGAGAGGAAGTTGTTAATTGTGTACAAGAAAACTTTCCGATTCAGTATGTGGATGTACCCAGTAGGGAAGGTGAAAAACTTGACGTACTCTTGGGAAATAAGGCAGGGCAGGTGACTAAGGTGTCAATGGGGGAGCATTTTGGGCCAGCAACCATAATTCTATTAGTTTTAAAATAGTGATGGAAAAGGATAGACCAGATCTATAAGATGAAGTTCTAAACTGCAGAAAGGCCAATTTTGACGGTATTAGGCAAGAACTTTCGAAAGCTGATTGGGTACAGATGTTTGCAGGTAAAGCAATGACTGGAAAATGGGAAGCCTTCAGAAATGAGATAACAAGAATCCAGAGAAAGCATATTTCTGTGAGGGTGAAAGGAAAGGCTGGTAGGTATAGGAAATGCTGGATGTTTAAAGATATTGAGTGTTTGATTAAGGAAAAGAAGGAAGCATATGTCAGGTATAGACAGGATAGATCGAGGGAATCATGAGAAGAGTATAAAGGCAGTAGGAGTATACTTAAGAGGGAAATCAGAAGGGTAAAAAAGGGACATGAGATAGCTTTGGCAAATAGAATTAAGGAAAATCCAAAGACATTTTACAAATACGTCAAGGACTAGGGAGAGAATAGGGCCCTTCAAAGATCAGCAAGGCAGCCTTTGTGTGGAGCTGCAGGAGACGGGGGAGAAACTATTTTGCATCAGTATTTACTGTGGAAAAGGATATGGAAGGTATAGAATGTAGGGAAATAAATGGTGACATCTTGTGAAATGTCCATATTACAGAGGAGGAAGTGCTGGATGTCTTGAAACGCATAAAGGTGAATAGATCCCCGGGACCTGATCAGGTGTACCCTAGAACTTTGCGGGAAGCTAAGGACGTAATTGCTGGGCCTCTTGCTGAGATATTTGTATCATCGATAGTCACAGATGAGGTGCTGGAAGACTGGAGACTGGCTAACATGGTGCCACTTTTTAAGAAAACTGGTAAGGATAAACCAGGGAACTATAGACCAGTGAGCCTGACGTCGGTGATGGGCAAGTTGTTGGAGGAAATCCTGAGGGACAGGAGGTATATGTATTTGGAAAGGCAAGGATTGATTAGCGATAGTCAACATGGCTTTGTGCGTGGGAAATCATGTCTCACAAACACGATTTAGTTTTTTGAGGAAGTAACAAAGAGGATTGATGAGGGCAAAGCGGTAGATGTGACCTTTATGGACTTCAGTAAGGCATTCAACAAGGTTCCCCATGGGAGACTGGTTAGCAAAGTTAGATTTCACATGGACAACTAGCCATTTGGATACAGAACTGGCTCAAAGCTAGAAGACAGAGGGTGGTGGTGAAGGGATGCTTTTCAGAGTGGAAGTCTGTGACCAGTGGAGTGTCACAAGGATCAGTGCTGGGTCCACTACTTTTCGTAATTTATATAAATGATATGGATATGAGCATAAGAGGTACAGTTAGTAAGTTTGCAGACGACACCAAAATTGGAGGTGTGGTGGACAACGAAGAAGGTTACTTCAGATTACAACAGGATCTTGATCAGATGGGCCAATGGGCTGAGAAGTGGCAGATGGAGTTTAATTCAGATAAATGTGAGGTGCTGCATTTTGGGAAAGCAAATCTTAGCAGGACTTATACACTTAATGGTAAGGCCCTAGGGAATGTTGCTGAACAAAAAGACCTTGGAGTGCAGGTTCATAGCTCCTTGAAAGTAGAGTCGCAGGGAGAAAGGAAAGAGGTGTTTGGTATGCTTTCATTTATCGGTCAGAGTATTGAGTACTGGAATTGGGAGGTCATGTTGCAGCTGTATAGGACATTGTTTAGGCTGCTGTTGAAATATTGCATGCAATTCTAGTCTCCCTCCTATCGGAAAGATGTTGTGAAACTTGAAAGGGTTCAGAAAAGATTTACAAGGATGTTGCCAGGGTTGGAGGATTTGCGCTATAGGGAGAGGCTGAGCAGGCTGGGGCTGTTTTCTCTGGAGCATCGGAGCCTGAGAGGAGGCCTTATTGATGTTTACAAAATTATGAGGGGCATGGATAGGATAAATAGAATTCCTACTGTGTGGAAGAAGGCCATCAAGTCCAAGCAGCATTCCACCCAGAACCACACCCCTCTCCTATTGCTGTAACCCTACACTTCCCATGGTCAGTTCACCTAACCTGCACATTCTTGCACTGAGAATGGAGACTAGCGCACCCGGAGGCAACCCACTCAGACATGGGGAGAACAAGCAAACTCCACAAAGAAAATCACCTCAGGGTGGAATGGAAGCCAGCTCCCTGGTGCTGTAAGACAGTGGTGCTAGTCACTGTGCCACCCATTCCTCATTTTTGATCTAAATGCCTAATCCCTTATTCCCAGACTGCGACTCTGCTTTAGAATCCCCAGGTAGGGGGGACAAAGTTAAAAATCACACGACACCAGGTTATAGTCCAATAGGTTTAATCGGAAGCACTAGCTTTTGGAGCGCTGCTCCTTCATCAACCTTCACCTGAGGAAGGAGCGGCACTCCGAAAGCTAGTGCTTCCAATTAAACCTGTTGGACTATAACCTGGTGTTGTGTGGTTTGTAAATTTGTACACCCCAGTCCAACCCCGGCATCTCCAAACCCAGGTAGGGGCATATACTTCCAAAATCTACCCTGTCAGGGCCCTGGAGAATTTAAAATGTTTCAGTGAAATCTCCTCCCAACCTTCTAAATTCCAGGGAATCCTGATCCAGTCCCCTCCCTCGATCATTAGACAATCCCCTCAACTCATCACATGAACTGTTGCTGTGTTTGATCAATTCATAGAACATAGAACATAGAAGAATACAGCGCAGTACAGGCCCTTCGGCCCTCTATGTTGCGCCGATCCAAGCCCACCTAACCTACACGAGCCCACTATCCTCCATATGCCTATCCAATGCCTGCTTAAATGCCCATAATGAGGGAGAGTCCACCACTGCTACTGGCAGGGCATTCCATGAACTCACGACTCGCTGAGTAAAGAATCTACCCCTAACATCTGTCCTTCACCTACCCCCCCTTAATTTAAAGCTATGCCCCCTTCTTATAGCTGACTCCATACGTGGAAAAAGATTCTCACTGTCGACCCTATCTAAACCCCTAATCATCTTGTACACCTCTATCAAGTCACCCCTAAACCTTCTTTTCTCCAATGAAAACAACCCCAAGTTCCTCAGCCTTTCCTCATACGATCTTTCTACCATACCAGGCAACATCCTGGTAAACCTCTGCACCCGTTCCAGTGCCTCCACATCCTTCCTATAGTATGGCGACCAAAACTGCACACAATACTCCAGATACGGCCTCACCAGAGTCTTATACAACTGCAACATGACCTCAGGACTCCGGAACTCAATTCCTCTACCAATAAAAGCCAGTACGCCATATGCCTTCTTCACCGCACTATTTACCTGGGTGGCAACTTTCAAAGATCTGTGTACATGGACACCAAGATCCCTCTGCTCATCCACACTACCAAGTATCCGATCATTAGCCCAGTACCCCATCTTTTTGTTACTCTTACCAAAGTGAATCACCTCACACTTAGCTACATTGAACTCCATTTGCCACCTTTCTGCCCAGTTCTGCAGCTTATCTATATCCCGCTGTAACCTGCCACGTCCTTCCTCACTGTCTACAACTCCTCCGACTTTCGTATCATCCACAAACTTGCTCACCCAACCTTCTAACCCCTCCTCCAGGTCATTTATAAAAATGACAAACAGCAATGGTCCCAAAACAGATCCAAGGAACACCGCTAGTGATGGCACACCAAGATGAACCTTTGCCATCAACTACTACCCTCTGTCTTCTTCCGGCCAGCCAACTCCTAATCCAAACCTCCAACTCACCCTCAATGCCATACCTCTGTATTTTTTGCAGTAGTCGACCATGGGGAACCTTATCAAATGTCTTACTAAAATCCATATACACCACATCTACCGCTTTCCCCTCGTCCACCTCCTTAGTCACCTTCTCAAAGAATTCAATAAGGTTTGTGAGGCATGACCTGTCCTTCACAAAACCATGCTGACTATCCTTGATCACATTATTCCGATCCCGATGTTCATAAATCCTATCCCTTACAATTCTCTCTAAGATTTTGCCAACAACAGAAGTGAGACTCACCGGCCTATATTTACTAGGGTTATCCCTACTCCCCTTCTTGAACAAGGGAACCACATTTGCTAGCCTCCAATCTTCTGGCACTACTCCTGTAGACAACGAGGACATAAAAATCAAGGCCAATGACTCTGCAATCTCCTCCCTTGCTTCCCAGAGAATCCTAGGATAAATGCCATCAGGCCCAGGGGACTTATCTATTTTCACCCTTTTCAGAATTTCCAACACCTCTTCTCTACATAACTCAAAGCCATCCATTCTACTTAATTGTGACTCAGTATTCACATTGACAACAATGTCCTGCTCCTGATTGAATACTGGCGAAAAGTATTCATTGTGTCTCCCCAATCTCTTCAGCCTCCACACGCAACTTTCCACTACTATCCTTGACTGGACCTATTCCTACCCTAGTCATTCTTTTATTCCTGACATACCTATAAAAAGCCTTAGGGTTTTCCCTAATCCTACCAACTAAGGACCTTTCATGTCCCCTCCTTGCTGCTCTTAACTCTCTCTTCAGGTCCTTCCTGGCTACCTTATTACTCTCAATCGCCCCAATTGAACCTTCACGCCTCATCTTTACATAGGCCGCCCTCTTCCATTTAACAAGGGATTCCAATTCCTTATTAAACCACGGCTCCCTCACACGACCCTTTCCTCCCTGCCTGACGGGTACATACTTATCAAGGACACTCAATAGTTGCTCCTTGAACAAGCTCCACATATCAATTACGCCCTTGCCTTGAAGCTTACTTTTCCAAGCCACACATCCTAAGTCATGCCTCACCGCATCATAATTTCCCTGCCCCCAGCTATAACTCTTGCCCTGTAGTGCACACTTATCCCTCTCCATCACTAGAGTAAACGTTTCAAGGAGGGAAGGAGAGAGAAAGACTCTTTCTGCTTTGAATTGATACCAAACATTGAAAAAGCAGGAAAATATTCTCACCAAGTATTGTTCACATACTCGGAGGTCACTGGTGTGGTGTCCTTATATTTTTTATTCTTACCTTGTCTCTTGTTCATGTCATTTCGGAGAACAGAGTCAACCGAGAAGGAAATGAACAGCAGAGTTTGTTTTCTCTGTTGATTAAATTCACCTTGTTTGCTCCTCTGAGCACCTGAAAGAAGGGGCAAGGCTCCGAAAGATTGTATTTTCTAATAAACCTGTTGGACAATAACCTGGTGTCGTATGATTTTTGACCTTGTCCTCTGATCACATTCAGGTTATTCCCACAAGCACTGCATGTTCTTGCTTCTCCAAGTCAGTAGGTGGCGATGTTGACTATGGCTTTCACAATGGTCTCCATCAGAGAGGACCCACAAATCAGGGACAGAGACCAGCGATTGCAGGCCTCGCTCTTGCTTCTCAGTCCCAGATCCGAGCACAATGGGCCCCCTGGAATCCCGAGCCCTGTGCAGAATGCAAATGGTGTGACTGATCCTGCTGATTGTTCCCAACCTCACCAGGTCTCCACAGTCACTGAGGTTATTTAAATACAGCCTTTGCCTATTAGGGATCCTGATTGATGGGATACAGACTGAAATGGGTTAATAATACAGTATTGGGGGGTTACAAATGCAGATTGTCAAGTGGAAATCTGATGTTGTGGCTCTAACAGAGATCCGGGATTGGGGATTCCTGGATACAAGGTGTCCAGTAAAGATAGGAAAGAGGGAAAACTGTGGGAAGTGGTGGGATTGATCTGGTGCCAGACAGTACTGACCAACCTTAGGCCCTGAGATATGATGGAGATGAAGGGTGAACTGTGCCGGGCTTTAACTCACTGTTACCAGAGTAAAACAGGGATTACCCATTTCACAAGAATGGATCTAACAAACCAGGCGGATGTGAAACACCCACCCAGTCCCTGAGAGAGGGAGGGACAAGAACAATGACATTCTCAGACAGAAAGGATACTAAAAATGGTTTCACCCCGAGAGTGAAGGGTGGAGTCGGGATAGTGGCAGCGACATCCCCCAGAGAGTGGGGAAAGTAACACTGACACATTTAAAACTGTATTATCACAAGTGAGAATTCAAACAGACACCCACTCTGTCACACGGTGTTGAAGATGCACTGTCCTCATCAAAACCACGTTTTCAAACCTCTTCATAACACGTAAGGGGAGAGAAACATTGAAAACTGTATTATCACGAGTGAGAGATGGTGCATTTAAATCTTGGACCATGATGGTAAACGTTCCGAGCCGTAAACAACACTGGTGTATTGACGTCATTATCTTATTAAACAACATTAAAACCTCGGCCAAACATTTTCCTGCAGACAGTGTATTTAAAATATCATGAGTCTTCCCACATTGTTGGTTTGATCAGTGACATAGCAAGGAAGCAGCAGCTGCCCCAAGAACTCCAACAAAAGAATGAGAACAGGCTCTTCATACGGAGCTGGCTCCCGAGAATCCAATTCAACAGCAGGGACCAAAGAACAAGGAACAATACTGCACAGGAACAGGCCCTTCGGCCCTACAAACCTGTGCTGACACAGTTTGGCCTTCCTCACAGAAACTGTCTTCACCTACAGGATTCATAGCCCTCTATTCCCTTCCTATTCATGCATTATTTATTTATTGAATAATTCTATTCTGTCTGCTTCCGCCCCTCCTCTGGCAGTGTGTTCCAGATACTCAACTCCCTTTGTGTAAAATACTTATCTCACACATCTCTTTTAAATTCCCCCGCACCTTGAACCTCTGTCCCTGAGTAAGTGATGCATACACCCTGAAAAAAAGCCTCATATTTTCCACGCTACCTATGCCGTTCACAACTCTGTAATCTTCTATCAGGACACACTTCATTTTCCCGTATTCCAATGAAAACAAAGCCAGTCTATCCAACCTTTCTTCAGAACTACAATCCCCCATACCAGACAATATCCTGGTAAACATTTTATGCACCATCTTCAAAACATCCACATCCTTCTGGTAGTGTGCTGACCGGAACTGCATGCGATATTCCAAGTGTGGCCTAACTATTGTTTGATAAAGCTACAGAATAACTTGTCAATCCTTATACTCAGTGTCCCTTCCAATGAAGGCAAGCAGGCCAGAAGCCTTTTTTACTGCTTTACCTCTCTGTGCTGCCACCTTCAGTGATCCGTGAACATGCACACCCAGATCTCTCTGCATATCAATACTCCAGAGGATTCTGCCATTCACTGTATAATTCCCACCTGTACATCACCTTTCAAAATGCATCACCTCACATTTGTCTGGATTAAGCTCCATCTGCCATTTTTCTATCCAAGCAGCCAACTGATCTATATCCTGCGGTATCCTGTGACAAACCTTCTCATTTTCCACAACTCTACCAATCTTTGTATGAACCGTAAACTTACTAATTAGACCAGCTATGCCCTCCTCCAATTCATTTATGTAGACCACCACTGAACCCTGTGGAACATCATGAGTCTCCACCCTCTATTCTGAAAACTATCCTTCCATCACTGCCCTCTGTTTCCTGTGACTAAGCCAGTTCTGTATTTCATGCGGGGAACATTTTAGACAAGACACCTTGTTGCCAGCTCGTTACTGCAACTTGATCCAGTTCATTCAGAAAGAGAAAAAGGACAATGTGCAGATTGTTGAACAGGCCCCTACACCTGGGCCTGAGGCAGGGGCCCAAGCTCCAACACACTTGCCTCACTTCACACCAATCTTCACACAGTGCGGGGTCATGAACTCCGGGCATCAATTCCTCTGGGACCGGGACAGAATGAGAGTGTAGGGGGAATGTCCAAGAGTCAATAAGGATTAAAGCAAGATGGAGAGAGTATGTTGGAAAGTGTTCAATGGAGGAAACATATTTTGTGATACCAAACATGCTTTGTGATACCCAATACTGACATAGTCCACGCGTATCATAGAATGAAAAAAAGCACAATCTGGAGACAATCAAAAATCACACTAAAGTACTCCGTTTGGATATATCATAGCATGCAGGGCATTTTCATTGCGATGCGATAAGTATCCTGGTCTGAAAGCTGTTCTCTTTTTTTCTCTCTCTCTCTCCCCACGATTCTCCAGATGGAGCCGGTTAGATCCTCTCAAAGCCCCAGTTTATTTGTACTGTTCAGTAATGTGGGGATGTCAATGGTGGACTGGGGTACATCTGATGAAGGAGCAGCGTTTCGGAAGCTTGTGATTTAAAATGAACCTGTTGGCTCGAACCTGCTTTTGTGTGACTTCTGACTTTGTATTGTTCGGGCAGAGAGAAACAACTGCCTTCTAGTAACTATAGAGTACTTGCACAAGAGCTGAGGATTATGGGTAATGACTCTTTCCATGAACCATGAATAAACCCACATTCATTCCAGTTGATTCCTGTGGGAATGATCTATCAGTTGCTTCCCAGATATTACATGGCTCACCACCGCCATCTCCAGGACAATTCGGGAAGGGCAACAAATAACCGACACGTCAACGCCCACCCCATCCCAGGAGAAATCAAAATAAATGGCATACAATTCAAATGATCAAACTGGTGAGGCTTGAATTCATCTCTTTGAAAGACTGGAGCCTCGGCCAGAAACAGAGCCATGACGTGGGTGACCCTGGTTTGTCAGACTGAAAGGTGGAGTTTGGATTATCACTGGGATCAGCAAAAAATGAATTATACTCAAAGATCTAACAAACAGCTGTCAAAGCAGAGAACAGCACTTGAGGCATCCCGTCCCCATCTCCATCCTTGCTTGTTGCCCTTCCCTAACTGTTGAGCGGTGGTGGTGAGCCATGAGTTTCTTGAAGAGGATCTGACAGAGGGACAAGGTCATGTCCCCAGCCTGAGCACAACTGCCTGACCTGCTGTGCTTTCTCAGCCCCACACTTCTCGACTCCAAGCACATCTATCCCTCAGGAGAATGAGCTGTGACACAGGAGGAAACGTGGGAGTGTTGGAAAGGCACCGGCAGCCTGGTCAGCCTGCAGAGGGGCAGAAACAGATTTGATGAATGAGCTGATATCGTCTGAGCTGAGATGCAGACTCAGGCTTTCAGAGCCACACAGTTTACATTATTACTGACCGTGGCTCCATGGGCAATGCTCCTGCCTCATCATCAAAATGGTCATCGGATTGAAAGCCACCTTAGAAATGAGAGCACAGAATCCAGGCTGAGACCGAGGTGCACTGTTGAAAGTTGCACAGTCTCTGGCTCCACCATTTGACGCTCCACCACCACCACACCCCGACCACCCCCACCCCCACCTCAGGGGGCTCGACAAGATCCCATTCTGAAGAGATTCCCTCGGGTATCCTGCTCGCTATTCAACGAGTGCCAACAAAACAGATATGTCTCGTCATTCGTTTCCTGTCTGCGGGACCTCACCATCTTGTCCGGGAACGTGACTGCTCTGTGCTCACAGCTTTGAATATTCTGAGATGATTAAAAAAAAAACTGCACCAACAAGAGTTCTTTCCTCATTATCATGTAAAAGGGAGGAGTTAATATTTGGGGTTCAGTGATGTTTTGTCAAAAAAGCAGCAACATTTTATTTTATTTCATTTTAGGTTGTTTTATATTATTTTATTTAAATTTTGTTTATCAAATTTTAGCCCACGTGATTGGCACCACTTCCACACATATCCATCCCCTCCACACCAACATTCAGTAACATTTGTGTGCACTATCTACAAGATGCATTGCAGAAATTCACCAAAGGTCCTGAGACAACACCTTCTAAACCTATGATTACTTGAATCAAGAAGGACAAGGGCAGCATCACCCCAGCAAGTTCCTCTCCATTCACCAGTTTGACTTGGAAATATCGTCACTGGGTCAGAATTCTGGAATTCCCTTCCTAAGGACATTATGAGTCTACCTACAGCACGCAGACTGCAGCGGTTGAAGAAGGCAGCTCAGCACCATCTTGTCCAGGACAATTAAAAATGGACAGTAAAAACGCTGGGAAAATTAAGAGTAGGTGTGATTTGGGACCAGAAAGTGAAACTGTGATGTCTCAGTTATTCCTGGACATTGGTGTGATCACATCTCAAATACCGTATTGTGTGTAGTTTTGGTCTCCTTATTGAAGGAAGAATATAAATGCATTGGAGGTGGTTCAGAGGAGTTTTACCCGATTGATCGCTGGAATGAGGGGGCTGTGTGATGAGGAAAGATTGGAAAGGCTGGCCTTGTTCTCACTGGGGTTTAGAAGAGTGAGGGGTTTTCCTGTCCCACTGTATTCTCCAACTCCCTATCTGCCTCCCTCGTGTGTCGTACCCTCCTGCCCCTTACTACACATGGAATTGAACTGTGCAGTCCTGAGGCCTATAACTTCCTTCTGGAACTAAGTCTCCAGGTATCTCCGGCACTCCCTGATATATCACTGCTTTTTCAATTCAGCCTTCATTCCAAACTCCCTGAGTGGGAGCTCCTGTCGTTTTATACATTCACTGCAGATATATTTACCCTGAATCATTTCAATGCAATAAAGAAATGTTGATCTTACTTACAACTGAAAAATATCCATTCCTTCATTGGTCCAGTAATTGTCTCCAGTCTCTGTTTTGAAGTTTCAGTACTTTGCATTTATTAACCTTCCCTAATGGACATGTCCTGAAGCAGTCTATTTACACATTCCCTCATACGAAACAATTTCCAGATTCCTATTTTCTTGTTTACCATTTTGTTCCATTCAAACCAAGTACATGTGCAGGTTCCCAGCAGCTGAAGTGACAGTCCCAAATCACTTTGGAAAAGCAAAGGTGGACTCCTTCCCCGAGTTCACCAAACTCCCACACTGACCAAACCTCCCAGCATTCCCCTCTGTGCTGGCTGCACTCAGTGCGAGCTGCAGTATATAAGCTGCCCTGTATTTATATTGCTTCTGATTTATATCACTCCATTCTGAAGTGCTGTTGTTCAGGATCTGGGTTAAGCTCACTCATTTCTCAATCGAAAACTTCCTTCTTTCAGCTTGAAAGAGACTTTACATGTGCAACCAGCAAATGGGACTTCAATGTTGGAATCTGTTTTCAAGATTGATGGTCTCGATGGTTTGATTCCATGAAATAACCTCGTCTAATCTCTTCAAGGATTGACGTTTCAGGTGTAACCCTTCTTCAGGAAGGGGGAGGGTAGGTGTCAAGGGAGTTGCAGATAAAGGGTGGGTGGGAGTGAGGTGGTGAGATTGGGATAGGTTGAGAAAGATAGAGAGTATGACCTGATTGGTCGATGGGAGAGATGAATCCAGAATTATCCCTCCCTTCGACCAACCATGTCCTACCCTCGACCTGTCTCCACCTATCCCCACCTAACCACCCTGCCCCCACCACTCCCTTTATCTGCAGCTCCCCCAAAACCCACCCACCCCACTTCCAGAAGAATGTTTACACCCAAAACGTCGATTTCTCCACCTCCTGATGCTGCCAGTCTTGCTGTGTTCTCCCAGCCTCCTGCTTGTCATCCTTGGATTCCAGCATTTGCAGTTTGTCTCTAGTCTCTTCAGGGGCCAGGATGAGTGTGAGGAGATTGGGTTTTGATGGAACTACCCACAGACTGAAGTCAAAAAAAGCAAAGTAAGAAAGGCAAGTGGATCAAATTCGAGAGAGCAAATTGTGAGCAAAAAGTAATTATTACCAGTTTAGCAATTGCAAAGGAAAGAGTGACAACATTGGATTGCTTCTGGTGTCATCCTCTTTGTCCAAACATTTCACAGAGCCAGCTCCACATCCTTCCATTGGCTTTGTCATTGAGAGGCAACATTTCCCTTCCCACAGCCCTTTTTAAAATGTCCTGTCCCAGGGAATCACTGAGGCAGAGATTACTTCACCTTTTCTGGGAAAGATAGAGAAATATAGGGTGTCAAGGAGCAGTTTCTCCGCCTTCAGGTTCTGACAGAAGGATGTGTGTAGTGTGTGGATTCTGGAGACAGACAACTGAGATATTCCTCACTCCCATCAACACTTGACTTTATTCTAACAACAGTTTCTATTCTTCATTATAAAGTACCAGTTTCAGACTGGACATTTCACACCCAGCCCCCATTTCCCCACATTGGAATCAAGAACCAAACTTGCCCATCTCAGGATTGCCCTCTGAATGTGGTGTCAGTGTGCTAACGCTGTGTTTGAATGAAAGAGCTACAGTGGAATCTGGGACTGAATCCAAGGGGTTTCTGAGCCACCAGTAGTCTCCCCGCTGTGTGAGGGTCTGTTTGGATAAGATTTCAGCCCATTGGTTCCCACTGATACTAAAGCTCTAGAGTGAGATTACTGGAGCCACATGTGGACTAAGGAACGCAACAATCAGGTCAATGATCTGCTCTGGAATCCACCCTGAGCCCTGGATGACTCTCACTGAGATGGCCCAGGGGCTACAGAATATGACAGCAGAAGGTGGAACCAGCTTATCATTGACTGCCCTCCCCAGCCGTGACGCCCAGACTCCCCAGATTTAACATTCTCAATCTGACTCCAGGGACACACGGGACCATTCCATCGCACTTTAAGAGTGAAAAAAACCCAAGTCTAATTTAAGGAATATTTATTTCCCAAAACCTGTGAAATTGTTATTCTGAGTAACAAGATGCTGCCGATCATATTCATCAATGCAGGGTTCCCAGTAGCTCTGGCCATTTCCAAAGCACACACGAGACAGAGACTGAATCTTCTTGATCTTTATTCTTTTTTCCAGATTTACATTGACAGAAAAAAGACTGCAATTAACAGCCCAGACAGAGGAAGCTGCTCAAAATCACAGCCACAATGGAGCTTGAGGAAAACACTTGTGGAGATTTTCTCAATAACCTGAGAATCCTGTCCCTTAAAGTAGTGACAGAAGCTTAAATTTGAACTGACGGCTGAGCAGGAAGGAGATCTGGTTTACTGAAGCAGAAATTTCAGAGGTTCACATTGTTTTTGTACAGCTGACAGTTTTCAGCATCTTCGAGAGGTTTTACTTGGCATCACAAGTCATCACTGTCCCCATAAAACGGTCCCAGGACAGGTTCAGCACGGGGTTTGATACGGAGTAGAGCTTCCTTTTGATGATCCCAATGACATGCCTTAACACTTGAACCTCAGAAATGTCACTGAGCCAATCCCAAGAAGGAAGAGAGTTGAAATTCAGTGCTGACAATGATCTTTGTCCTGCCAGCTCAGCCCTGTTCTATTTAAAGCTGTGTCTCCTCTGTGGACTGTCTCAAACACTCTACACACATTCTGATCTCCTGATGCTCTTGCTGAGGGGAGAGGGGAGGGTCACGTGGGTGAGGGCACAGGAGAAGCGAGCGTTGGACTCCCAGTCAGACCCGGAGAGGGTCAGCAGGCTGCTGACACTGTAGGTGCTGTCCGAAGCTCGCAGGTAGTTGCTGGTCTGAACCCCGTCTGAAATGACTGCACCATCCTTCTTCCACTGCACCTCCAGCTCATCGGGATAGAAGTGATTGGCAAGGCACACCAGGGTGGCAGTGCCTTTGGCATTGACCTGCTCTTGGGAGGGGGGCAGCAGGGTGAGCTTGGGCTGAGAGTTTTCACGGCCTGAAAGACAAGAGGAACAATTTTAATCCCTGCCATTCAAAGGGATTTCAACTCTGAACATTCACTGGCAAAACAATCCATTTGAACATTTGTATTCAATACCTAACAGACCCCATAAAAGGACAGGGCCTTTTAAACTTGCTGTTGGGATGTGAGTGTCACTGGCAGGGCGAGCATTTATTGCCCATCCCTAATTGCCCCTGAGAGGGTGATGGTGTAAAAGAAGGGGCAGTTTTGGATCATTCTTTCGGGAATTAATGTGGGCAGCTGGAAGGGCCATCAATGTGGGAGCATTTCAGTGACAGTGATCAGAACTCAGTGAGATTGAGAGGAGGGATGGAAATGGAGAACCATGGAGCAAGTGTAAAAGATTTCATTTGGGAACAAACCATTTTACTAAACTGGGCAGGGATTGGGTAAAAGTGGCTGAAAGACAAAATGCAGGGGTGAAATTTACCAGGACCTGAGGAAAGCAAAGAGCTAACAGGATGAACTGTGTCCAAGTGAAGTCAGGGAAATCCCAGTGATGTTTTATTATCACAAAAAGAACAAGTGAATGAAGGAATGTATGAGGGCCATTCGAGAGCAGGAAGGGAACTTGTGTGCAGTGGTGGAAGATGGAGCAATGGTTCCTCATGAAAACTTCCGGTCTGTTTTCACAAAAGAGAGGGACATATATATCAGTAACTGTAGTTCAGGAGGAGGACTGTGCAATGTTGGAACATCATCTTTCACATCTGAAAGACTACCAGTTCATCCAATGAAAAGAAAGATCCATGCTGTCCTAAAGATATTTGCAGACAGTGTGGGACTTGTTTGAAATGTGGTCACTGTTGTAATGTAGGAAATGTGGAAGCCAGATTGTACACAGCAAGATCCCACAAGTAACAATGAACCAAGGAACATTTTGAGTGATGTTTGTTCAGGAATAAGTATCAGCCTGAATATGATTCAAAGAGAAAGTAACTAGAACAGTTCGATAGAAAATGAGGAAATGAAAGTTAAAGGAGAAGGGTGGATTACTGGTTAATGATGGGATTGATTGTTACTAGAAAATAAAAGGAAAGGCATAGAGTATTGTGAATGTCATATTGTACTGAGGAAACTTAAAAGTGCAGGGAAGCTCAGTATAGAACAAGCTTAAAGGTTTTGTCTCTTAACACATGAACCATTCGGGGAATAATGTAGACAAAGTGGTACCACACAAACCAAGGGAAATCAAGTTTGCGAGGAGTTTAAACTAACTAAAGAAGGTAGGAGCTCAGGAGAAGTTATTAAAGTATCCAGACCAAGTAATAGGATCGAGATTATGGAAAGGATCAAGAATCGAACTTGAGGCACCGCAGGGTGGAATGGTGGATCAGAGGTTAGCACTGCTATCTCACAGCTTCGGAGACACAGACTCAATTCCAACTGACTGTCTGTGTGGAGTCTACACATTCTCCCCGTGTCTACTTGGGTTTCCTCCCATTGTCACAAAGCTGTTTTGGTTAGGAGAATTATCCATGGGTATTGTAGGGTGGGTGGGATGCTTTTTGGAGGGTCAATCTGGGCTGAATGGCCTGCGTCCACACTGTAGGAATTCTGTGATTTCTAAAGGAGATAACTATGAGAAGGAGGCAGTCAGTGCATGACTGAGGGTATTGTACTAGATGCATCGATTTTATGAAACAAGGTAAATGAGCCTGTAGTGCAGGGGCGTGGCTGCAAGGGGATCAGGGCTGGGAACTAAATATCCACGGATTCACATACTATTGAAAGGAAATGCAGGGGGATAGAGGGTCAAGAGTGAAGGAGGAACTGAAGGTAATCCTTGTTAGTCAGGAAATGGTTTTGGGAGACTGATGGTATCAAAACTTGTAAGTCCCCAGGAGCCAGCAAGTCATCAGAGTATTTAAGAAAGTGGGTGTAGAAATAGTGGACACATTGCTGATCATTTTCCAACATTCTGTCGACTCTGACAGAGTTCCAGTGGACTGGACAGTATCCAGTGTAACCCCACTTTTTAATAAAAGGTGGGAGAGTGAAAATGAGGAATTATACATGAGGAAAACGCTGGAGTCAGTTATTAAAGATACAGTAACCGAGCATTTGGAAAGCAGTGACAGGATTGGTCCAAGTCAGCATGGATTTACTGAAGGGAAATCAGGCCTGACACATCTTCTGGAAGGTTTTGAGGATGTGATCAGTGGAGAATGGACAAGGCTGAATCAATGGACAACAAAAAATGATGAAAAAGTTCAGCAGGTCTGGCAGCATCTGTGGACAGCAATCGAAGTTAACATTTCAGATTGAGTGACCCTCCCTCAGGACCCAGTGGATGTTGTGTTCTGGACTTTCAAAAGGCTTTTGACAAGGTCCCATACAAGAGATTAGTGAGCAAAAGTAAACCTCATGGTATTGGAGGCAATGTATTGACATGGAGAGAGAACTCATTGGCAGATAGAAAGCAGAGAGTTGGAGTAAATGGGTCCCTTTCAGAGTGGCAGGCAGTGATGAGTGGGGTACCACAGGGTTCAGTGCTGGGACCCCAGCTGTTCACAATATACATAAATGATATGGACAAAGGAATTGAATGCAATCCCTCCAAATTTGCAGATGACACTCAGCTGGGTGGCAATGTGTGCTGTGAGGAGGATGCTCAGAGGCTGCAGAGTGACTTGGACAGGCTGGCTGAGTAGACAAATACTTGGCAAATGCAATATAATTTGGGTAAATGTGAGATTATCCACTTTGGTGGTAAAACAGGAAGTCAGATTATTAGTGAATGGTGAAAGTTTAGGAAAAGGTGAGGTGCAATGTGAGTTGGGTGTCATGTTGGAACAGTAACTGAAAGGAGGCATGCAGGTGCAGCAGGCAGTGAGGAAAGCTAATGGCATGCTGGCCTTCACAGTGAGAGGATTTGTGTATTGGAGTAAGGATGTCTTGCGGAAATAAGGCCTCATCTTGAGTATTATGTGCAGGTTTGGTCTCCTCGTCTGAGGAAGGACATTCTTGCTGTTGAGGGAGTCCAGCGAAGGTTCACTGGAAGGGAAGGGATGGCAGGACTGACATATGAGGAAAGACTGGATCAACTGGGCTTGTACTCACTGGGATTTAGAAGAATGAGAGGAATCTCACAGAAACATATAAAATCCTGATGGGATTTGACAGGCTTGATGCGGGAAGAATGTTCTTGATATTAGGAAATTCCAAAACTAGAGGTCACAGTCGAAGATTAAGGGTTAAGTTATTCTGATGTTGTGAACCTGTGGAATCAAGGGATATGGGGGTGGAGTGAGAATAGGATAATGAGATTGGGTAATCAGCCATGATCATATTGAATGGTGGTGCAGACTCAAAGGGCTGAGTGGCCGATTCCTGCAGCCATTTTCTATGTTTCTATGTTTCTAATGATAGGTACAAGTGAAGGGGGTGGGAGTAGGGTGAGGGAGGAGCAGGTTTACCCTTTCAGGAAGAACTGAAATTACATCGACAGCAAGAGGAAATATGGAGTTGGAAAGCATAGAATCTGTGTGAGTCAACTTAAGGACCCACAAAATAGCAAAGGGCTTGATGGGAATTATGTACAAGTCTCCTCTCAGTAGTCGGGATGTGGGGCAGAAAATAAATCAGGAGATAGAAAACGCATGTAAGAAAGGGATTATTACAATAATCATGGGGATTTCAATATGCAGGTGGACTGGGAAAGTCAGGTTGGGAATGGATCTCAGGGAAAGGAATTCATGGAATGTCTGCGAGAGGCTTTTTTTGGAACAGTTTGTGGTAGACCCACTAGGAAACAGGTAATTCCGGATTCGGTGATGTGTAATGAGGCAGCCCTGATTGGGGAGCTGAAGGTGAGTGAACCCTGAGGGGGCAGTGACCATAATGCGTTAGAATTCACCGCGCAGTTCGAGAGTGAGAAGCTGGACTTCGACGTAATAATCGGAGTCAATGATCAAGTTAGACAAAGGAGAAACAATGGACATGATCTGTTTGGGTTTCCAGAAGGCCTTTGACAAGTTGCCACACAGGAGGCTGCTAAACAACATAAGAGCCCATGGGGTTTTGGGCCGGAACTGACATGGGATAGAGAGTGGAAATAAATGGGTCTTTTGCAGGATGGCAGCTGGTGCCTCATGCAGTTCAGCAGGGGGCAGTGTTGGGACCTCAGCTATTCATGTAACAATTAATTATATATTAACGATCTGGGAAAAGGAACTGAGGGCATTGTTGCTAAATTTGCTGATAACACAAAGATGAGGGGAGGAACAGAGGGAGTTGAGGAACCAGAGAGGCTGCAGATGGACTTGGAAAGACTCAGAGAGCGGGCAAAGAAGTGACAGATGGAATACAAAGTGGGAAAGTATGAGGTTATGCCCTTAGGTTGGAACAATAGAGACTCAAACTGTATTCTAAATGGGAAAATTTAGAATTCTGAAACATAAAGGCACTTAGGAGTCCTCTTTCAGATTTCACTTAAGGTTAATACGTAGGTTCAGTTGGCAATTAGGAAGACAAATGCAATGTTAGCATTCATTTCAACTGAGTTAGAATACAAGAGCAGGTGTGTCCTGCTGAGGCTGTATGAGACTCTGGCCAGACTGCATTTGGAATATTGTGAACAGTTTTGGGACCTGTATCTAAGGAGGGATGTGCTTCCATTGGGGGAGATCCAAAGGAGGTTTATGAGAATGACCCTGGGGGTGACAGCCTGGTCTGTCGAGGAGAGATTGAGGACTCTGGTTGTGTACTTGATAGAGTTCTTAAGGACATGCGGAGATCACATTGAAACTTACAGAATACTGAGAGGCCTGGATAGGGTGAGTGGGGATGAGATGTTTCCACCAGTAAGAGAAACATGGACCAGAGGGCACAGCCACAAACTTTAGGGATAATCCATTAGGACTGAGATGAGGAGGAATTTCTTCTGCCAGAGGGTGGTTAATCTGTGGAACTCATGCTGTGGAGGTGAAGGCATTGAGTGTGTTTCGGACGGACATTGATAGGTTCCTGATTGGGAAGGCGATCAAAGATAATGGGAAAAAGGCAGGAGAATGTTCTTGAGAAACACATCAGCCATGCCCAAACGGCACAGCAGTCTTGATGGGCCGAATGGCCTAATTCTGCTCTGTTATCATATTGTCTTTTGAACAGACTCTGCCAAACCCTGGAACACTGAAAGGCCTGGATTTGAGCCCAGCTGGAGCTGTTTGTCATCAGAACTTTATCAAGGGATAACCAGGGAGTGGGGAGAGTGTGCACCCTGTTCCATGTGGTAACTTCAGGATACTTCCCAGCTCCTGGAATACCATGAATACAGGAAGTGTGGTCAGTGACAGCAGTTGGAGCTCTGGGTTTCGGAGCTTGAGCAGCAGCTGGTGTCAGTGTGGAGCATCTGTGAGGCAGAGAGCTCCGTGGAGAGCACGTTTCTAGATGTGGTCACTCTGCAGCTTCAGAGTATGCAGGGAGAGAGTGAATGGGGGAGCAGCAAACAGTCCAACAGGACTATTCCGCTAGTACAGGAATCCCCTGAGTGCATCCCACTCTCCAACCAGGATTCAGTTTGAAATCCTGATGAGAATGATGGTTCATCTGTGGAGTACAGCCGGAGCCAGGTTCATGGCACCACGGGGACTCAGCTGTACAGGGAGGCACAAGGAAGACTGGAAGAGCGATAGTGAGAGGAGATTCGAGAGTGAGGGCAATCGGTAGGTGTTTCTGCAGCTGCAGATGGGATTCCAGGATGGTGTGTTGTCTCCCACCCTGAGGGAAGAGGGGGAACAGGCAGCAGTTGTGGTCCCAGTGACAGAGGGAGAAAGGGGATGTGGTCCTGCAGTCAGAACTTAGGGAGCTCTGGAGGCAGTTAGCAACAGCAGCTCAAAATTGTGAATCTCTGGACTACTCCCAGTGACCAATGCAAGTGAGGATAGGAACAGAAGGATAAGGCAGGGTGTATCTGAGGCTGGAAAGGTGGTCCAGGAGGGAGCGTTTGAGATTCTTGGGACATTGGGAATGACTTTGTGGGAGATGTGACCTCTATCGACCAGATGGGTTGCTCCTGAACAGAATTGAGCTCCTTGTGGGGTGATTTGCTGGTGCTGTTGGAGAGGGTTTAAATGAACATGGAAGGGGGACTGTGGGAACCAGGAGGAAATATCAGGGAGGAACACCAAGGAAAACAGAATCATGGAAGAGATAGATACTCTTAAGGAAGGAATAGTAACTTTCTTGGCCGGGTCACAGTGAGGGAGAGAGTAATAATTTCTAAATCCAACTGACTGTGTGCATGTATGGGCCTGCGTGGAGTATGGGGAGTAAGATTGGGGAGTTACAGATGCCTATTACCAAGTGGAAGTCTGGTGTTGTTGCTCTTACAGATGAGGCTCAAATGAGGACAGGACTGGGTGTAAATATTCCTGGATACAAGGTGTTCAATAAAGATAGGAAAAGGGGAAGAAGGTGTGGGATTGGTTAAGATCGGTGCAGAGCTGGAGAAAGAGGATGTCCCAGAGGGGTCAAGGGCAGAATAGATTTGGTTTGAGATAAGGAACAAAAAAGGTGCAATCAGGTTTTTCAGTGCAGTCTGTCGGTCACCAACTAGAGGGAAGGATGTAGAGGGAGAAATCTGCAAGAAATTCACAGCACACATTTGGGTAACTTTAATTATCAGAATATAGAATGAAATCGGAGCAGTGTGAAGGGCAGAGAGGGGCCAGAGTTGTGAGAGTGTGCTCGGGTGAATTTTCTCCAACCGTGTGTTCCCATTCCAATCAGAAAGGAAACTCTGCCAGACCTGGATCTTGGGAATGAGGAGGCCCATGTAGATCAAGTGTCAGTGGGAGGACATTTAGGGAATTGTATCACAAGGATTAGGGAGACAGTGGAAAAGGACAAAGGACAATCCAGAGTAAAGTCATGACCATGGATCATATCCCATGGATCACCTCCAAATGTCTCACTCTTAGAATTTTCATATTTTATTTTAAAACAGAATATGAATGAGTTACCAATCTAATTGTGGGCGGCACGGTAGCACAGTGGTTAGCACTGCTGCTTCACAGCGCCAGAGATCCGGGTTCAGTTCCCGCCTCAGGCGACTCTCTGTGTGGAGTTTGCACATTCTCCCCGTGTCTGCGTGGGTTTCCTCCGGGTGCTCCGGTTTCCTCCCACAATCCAAAAATGTGCAGGGGTTAGGTGAATTGGCCATGCTAAACTGCCCGTAGTGTTAGGTGAAGGGGTAAATGTAGGAGAATGGGTCTGGGTGGGTCACGCTTCGGCGGGTCGGTGTGGACTTGTTGGGCCGAAGGGCCTGTTTCCACACTGTAAGTAATCTAATCTAATCTAAATCTAATCTAATCTAATCTAATATTTTGCCGCAGTATTTATGGTTGAGAAGGACATCGAAGTGAAGGAAATTCAGGAAATAAATGTTGATGTCTTGAGAAGAGTCCATATTACAGAAGAAGAGATGCTGTAATCTGTTCTTTAAACTCATAAAGGTAGATAAATCCCCAGGAGCTGATCAGCTCCATCCCAGTACTTTGTGGGAAGCTTGGGAAGAGACTTTGACACCCCTTGGTGAGATGTTTGTATCATCAACAGCCACGGGTGATGTGCTGGAAGACTGGAGCTTGGCTAATTTTGTGCTGATATTTAGGAAGGTCTGCAAGGAATACCCTGGGAATTATAGACCGGTGAGTCTGATAGTGGTAAGTTGTTGGAGGGGATTTTGACAGACAAGGATTGATTAAGGATAGTCCACATGACTTTGTCAGTGGGAAAACATGTCTCACAATTTTGATTGAGTTTTTTGAAGACATGACCAAGAAGATAGCTGAGGGCAGAGTGGTAGATATTGTCTACATGGACTTTAGCAAGACCTTTGACAAGGTGCTGCATGGACAACTGGTAAGTAAGTTAGATCAAGTTGGATCCAGGGAAGCTAACTGATACAAAGTTGGCTTAATGGTTGAAGACAGAGAGTGGTGGTAGATAATGGTTTTCAAACTGGAAGCCTGTGACCAGAGATGTGGCAAAAGGATTGGTTCTGGGTTCATCATTGTTCATCATTTATAGAAACAAATTGAATGAGAATATAGGGGCCATGGTTTGTGAGTTTGCAGATGACACTAACATTGGTAGTTTCATGGACAGTGAAGAAGGCTATTTGAGAGTACATTTACATTACACATTGAGATAATAAGGAGGTGTTACATTTTTGTACAAAAACCAGGCCAGGGCTAACACAGTTAATTGTGGGGCCATGGGGAGTGTTGTCAAACAGGGAGACCAAGGGGTGGAGGCACATAGAGGATTGAAACTGGTGTCACATGTCGACAGGGTGGTGAAGAAAGCATTTGGTACAATTGCTTCTATCGGTCAGAGCATTACGTGTGGGAGTTGTTACGATTCTCCAAGGTATTGATCAGGCCCATTCCCAGTCACCCTGCTATTGGAAGGGTGTCATTAAATTGGAAAGGGTGTAAAAAGGATGACAAGGATGTCACCGAGACTGGAGGGTTTGAGTTATAAGGAGAGGCTGGTTAGGCCTGGGCTATTTCCCTTGGAAGGTCAGAGACTGCTGGATGACATTTTAGAGGTTTATAAAATGATAATGGGCACAGATAAGATGACTAGCTCAGGTTTATTCCCCAGAGTAAGGGAGTCCAAAACTAAACAGCAGAGGTTTAAAGCAAGAGGGGAAAGAATCAAAAGGGACCTGAGGTGCATCTCGTTCACATAGAGGGTGGTGGGTGTATTGAATGAGCTGCCAGAGGAAGTCGTAGAGGTGAGTATGATAACAACATTTAAAAGGCATTTGAACAGGTACATGGACAGGAACGGTATGGGGGAAATTAGCTAAATGCAAGCAAATGGGACTACAGGAAGAGATAAGGGGAATAATTCATGAAGGATGTGAATATTTTGGAGATGGGGTAAAAAAATTCCCATAGAAGGTTCAGGGATGAGGAATGTCAGTTATGAACAAACTTTGGAGAAGTTTTGACTGTCTTCCTTGGAGAAGTGAAGGCTGAGAGGAAATTTGTTTGAGGAATTCAAAATCAGAAGGTGTCTGGCCAGAGGAAATAGGGAAAAAATGTTCCCACTCATGAAAGTATTGAGAAGGAGAGGGCACAGATTTAAAGTAATTAGTGCGAGAATCAAAAGTGAGATGAGGAAAAACATTCTCAGCCAGTGAGTGGTTAAGGTGTGGAATGCACTGTCTGAGAGTGTGGTGGAGGCAGCTTCAATTGAAACATTCCAAAGGGAATGAGACTGTTATTCGAAAAGGAACAATATGCAGGGTGACAGGGAGAAGGCAGAAGAATGACACTCAGTGAATTGCTCATTCGGAGAGCCGGCCCAGACAGGATGGGCGGAACGGCCTCCGTGTGCACTGTAACAATTCTGTGATTGTGTGATTGAGTAGAGTTAAAGCTGGGGGAGGTGGGAGCTCGGTGTCTCACTGTGCTGCTGCTGCTGCTGCTGCTGCTGAGGTCAGTGAGATCAGAGACTGGGACAGGGAGCCAGAGCTCACATCAAACTCTGCCCATGTCCGACACACTGAGACTGGCAGGAGGCTACTCACTGATTTCATTCCATGCTGCAGGAATGGGACCGCAGGCTGCAAATGGACAGAGCTCCTCTACACGGTGAGTTAAACTAATTGACTTATATCTTGCTGCTTAAAGGGACAATGGAACGAAAGAAATACAGCTGGACACCCTGTTAGACACAGTGCTCCTTCATCAACTATTTCATTCACTGCAGCTTCTCACTAATACCTTCAACAATTCAGCATTTGTGTTTTAGAAAGTGTGTTTCAGTATTGACAGGGTTAATAACGGAGGATTGAGGTTTACTTACTCAGTCGGAGCTTGGTTCCTTTCCCGAACATAGGGGTAGCTGTTATACTGCTGACAGTAATAGTCAGCGACATCCTCATTCTGAACGTTGTTGATTGTCAGGGTGAAACTGGTCCCTGAGCCCTTGCCGGTGAATCGATCGGAGACTCCTGTGTTTCGATATGTTGCACTGTAGATCAGGAGAGAGGGTTTCTGACCTTCTCGCTGCTGGTACCAAGCAAGGTAGCTGCTAATGCTCTGACTGGCCGTACAGGTGATGGTTGCAGTCTGGCCCAGTCCCACTGACTGCACCGGGGGAGACTGGGTCATGCTGATGTCCCCACTGATACCTGAGGGGTCAGAGAGAAACACAGTGAAGTCAGAACTGTCACAGAAAGAGCCTGTCAAATGAGAGATTGTTGGAGACACTGAGCTTTCCTCTGGTTTCAGCTTTTTTCCTTCAATCACAAGTCAGTGGAATTGGAGTGAAATGGAGAGCAGCTAAAGATTCAAGGTGGAAGGAGAGAGATTTGTACCTGCGACACAGAATGCCAGGGGCCAGATCAGCTGGATGTGTGAAATTATGGTGTGTGCTCCTGTCCCTGGGCCTGGTTCCTGATAAACTCTCCCTTCACTGGGCTCTGCTTTATAAAGCTGCAGCCTGTGAGAGTCTGACTGGGTGTTCCTCAGTATGTAAATAGCATCAGGCAGAGAGAGCCACGTCAGCCCCTCACACTTCCTCTTCTCTCTCTCTCTCTCTCTCTTTCTCACTGTCTCAGAGAGTCATTGATGTGAACAGCACTGAATGAGGCCATTTGGCCCATTGTATCTGTGCTGTTAAACAAAGATCTGATGACACTAATCCCATCCTCCAGCTCTTGGCCCATTACCCTGGAGCCTACAGCAACACAAGGGGTTATCTAAACACTGCTCCAATGTCACGAGAGTTTGTGACTCAACCAGCTTTTCAGGCAGTGAGTTCCAGACTCCCACCACCCTCTGGGTGAAAACATTTCTCCTCAACTCTCCTCTCTCTCTCGAACTCGACTGGGCCTGGACTCACTCGAGTTCAGAAGGATGAGAGGGAATCTGATTGAAACATATAAAATTCTAACAGGGCTGGGCAGGGAGGAGGTTTCCCCTGGTTGGCGAGTCTGGAACCAGGGGACCCAGTCTCAGGGGGATATGGGGTCGACCATTTAGGACTGAGATGAGGAAACATTTCTTCACTCAGAGGGTGGTCAACCTGTAGAATTCTCTACCACTGAATATATTCAAGAAAAAGAGAGAGATAATTGTTTTGCATTTTAACAGCATGAAGGGAATGGGGAGAAAGCAGGAATATGGCTTTGAGAGAGAGGGTCAGCCATGATCATACTGAATGACAGAGCAGACTCAAAGGGCGAAATGGCCTGCTCCAGCTCCGAGTTTCTGTGTGTCCATGTCTGTGTTGCCTTCAATCTCGGTCCCTGGTTACTGAGTCCTTTACTCATGTAAAAAGTGCCTTCCTACCCACTCTATCACTGCCCCAAATAATCTTATACCCCTCTATAAGGTCCCCTCTCAGCCTTCACTGGTCCAAGGAAAACAACCCCAACCTTTCTAATCTTATCTCAAAGCTCACATTCAGGCAGCATTCTGGGAAATCTCCCCGTACCCTCTCAAGTACAATCACATCCTTCCCAGAATGTGGTGACCAGGACCTGTCCTCTTCTCTCTCTCTCTCTCTCTTTCTCTATCTCTCTCTCTATCTCCCTTTCTGACTCACACCTTACACTTCTTTCTCTCTACCTCTAACTCTCTCTCCCCCACTGTTAATCTCTTTCATATTCTCTTTCTGTCTCAAAGCCACTCCCTCCAACTCATTCCCAGTTCCTCACTTCGTCTCATAATCTCTATTTCTGCATCTTTCTCTGTCTCCGTCACTCACTCCATCTCTCGCTATAATTGAAAGCATCCAAATGTTATCTGCCCCTCTCTATTCCTCCCTCTCTTTCTCTCCCTCCCTCTCTGCATCCCAATCTACAGTCTCTCTCCCTCCCTCTCTGGCATTCTGTCTCTAACCATACTCATATCTCTCTCTCTCTCTCTCACATACACACACACACACACCCAACCCTACCCTCTCTCTCTTGATTCCCTTCACTCTTGGTATCACACCCATCCTATCTCTTTCTCTCTCTCCATGCCTCTCAGTCACATCTTGTTTCTCTCTCTATCCCTCAACCTCACCATT
This sequence comes from Chiloscyllium plagiosum, assembly GCF_037043375.1. Lineage (NCBI taxonomy): Eukaryota > Metazoa > Chordata > Chondrichthyes > Orectolobiformes > Hemiscylliidae > Chiloscyllium > Chiloscyllium plagiosum. The sequence continues at coordinate 112,303,052 of NW_028270147.1, read as the reverse complement.
TCTACCACCCTCTACCTCTCTCTTGGTCCCCTCACATATCTCACACTGTCTTAGATGCTCCTCCCTCTATCCCCGATCTCTCTCTCTCTTGCACACGCGCGCACACATACACACACACACACACAGAAACTCCCTCTCTCTCTGTCTCGCTTCTCTCTCTTTCTGACAGTGTCCTGGGTGGTGACAGTTGAATTCAGGATAAATCTCCCTCAGCTCTGCACCACTAATGGACATGAACCCTTGACCCCAGAAGGATGTATTTTCCTGGAGTAACTCCCCATTTCCCACATTGACCAGGGTTTGGCCTCGCTCAGGAAGACGGACAGATTCTTGTCAAAAGAAAGGCAATTCTGTGCTGTTGATCTATTCTCACTGGGGACTGGTTTGGACACAAACCTCATTCCATGAAGGCCCAGCAGAGAGAGGACATCCTCAGGCCATCAGTGTGAACTGGAGGGACAGGACAGACTCTGACCCACTGACCCATCCTGTACATTCACAACATGTTCCAATCCCTTTCCCTTTCCTTCCACTTCCATGATGAGTCTCTGAGTCAGGCTGTTTCACTGGGATGAGGGTTGGACTATCACACAGTTACAACAGAAAGGAACTGACCCCACACCCAATAGCAACCAGTAAACATGGGCGTCCTTCCTGCTGGAACCTCCAACAGAGACCAGTAAACATGGATCTCCTTCTAACTGGATCCTCCAACAGAGACCAGTAAACATGGGCCTCCTATTCACTGGAGTTTCCGATGGAGACGAGTAGATGATTGAGTTTTTGAAGAAGTAATCACGGAGATAGATAAAGGTGGAGCAGTACACTCTGTCCACATGGACTTTAGCAAGGCCTTAGACAAGGTTCCCCTGGTAGACTGCTTAGTAAGATTATATCACATAGGATCCAGGGAGAGCTCGCCAATTGGATAGAAAATTGGCCTAATGGTAGGAGGCAGAGGCTGGTGAGAGAGGGTTGTTATTCAGACTGGAGGCCAGTGACCAGCCATCTGCCACAAGAATCAATCTTGGATCCACTGTTGTTCATCATTTATATGAACAATTTGGATGAGAAAATAGCAGGAATGGTCAGTAAGTTTGTGGCTGACATTAAAATTGTTGGCATCGTGGACAGGGAAGAAGGTTATCCAAGAGTGCAATGTCATCTTCATCAACTGGGCCAGTGGGTCAACAAATCCAGATGGAGTTTAATTTCGATAAATGCAAGGAGTTACATTTTGGTAAGACAAACCAGGGCAGGAATTACACAATTAATGGTAGAGCCATGGGGAGTGTTGTTGAACAGAGAGACTGAGGGATACAGGTACATAGTTCCATGAAAGTGGTGTCACAGATAGACAGGGTGGTGAAGAGGGTATTTGGCACGCTCACCTTCACTGGTCAAAGCAGGGAGTACAGGAGCTGGGACATTATGTTACAGCTGTACAAGGCATTGGGAAGGTCACATTTGGACATTATGTACATTTCTGCTCACCCTGCTATAGGAAGGAAGTTATTACACTGGTTTGGGTAAAATAAAGATTAATTGGAAGGTTTGAATCATAAGGCAAGGATGGATAGGCTGAGATGTTTTCCAGGGAATGCAGGAGATTGAAGGCTGACCTTAATAATCATGAGATTTATATAATCATGAGGGTCATAAATAAGGTGAATAGCTAAAGTCTTTTCCCCAGTGCAGGGGAGTCCAGTACTAGAAGGAATAGGTTTAAGTCGAGAGAGGAAAGAATTAGAAGGGACCTGAGAGACAACCTTTTCACACAGAGGATGGTGTGTATGTGTAATGAGCTGCCAGAGGAAGTGGTAGAGGCGAGTACAATTACTACATTTCAAGGACGTTTTTACAGGAACATGGACAGGAAGGATTTAGAGAGGATTGGGCCAAACACAGGCAAATGGGACTAGTTCAGTTTTGGAAACTTGGTCAGCATGGATGAGTAGAGCTGAAGGGCCTGATGCCATGCTGTAAACCTCTATGACTCTATGATGATGTATACATGGGCCACCTTCCCATAGGACCAGTCAACATGGGCCTCCTTCCCACTGGATTGTCCAGTATCTGAGCTGCAAAACTGACATTGTGTCCACCACATATGTCTCTTATTTCAATCTCAATCACATTGTCTGTCTCTGCACAGAAACCCTAATTTCTGTTTGTCCCACCTCCTAACTCTATGATTCCAATATCCTCTCCCAGCTTCCTGAACCACATTCCATAAATGCCAGCTTGTCCGGAATGTAGTGGTCTCTTCCCTGTCTTACCATGTGTTGTTCCAGAATGACCCACAACCTCACTGCCAGCCAATTGCTTCCATGGCCTCCCTCCTCCCTCACTCTGTGTCCTGCTGCAGACTCACATTCCCTCCCTCCCCCTTCCATCTTCTGTCTCTGGTGTCCTGCCCATTGCTGCTTCCTCCATCCCACTATTGACAGCAGAGCCCTCAGACCCCTACAACATGCTCTCTGTCCTCCCGCCCTTCATCCCTCCCCCTCTCGATGGCTGTGCTACTGAATATACTGTTCACTTCCATCACTTTTGGTTCACTGTTGCTTTGCCATTGATTTGCTGACTTATTCTGGTACATCTAGTCTGGTCTGTTCCCCGAGTTGGTTTAAGAGCATTTTGCTTGAGAAAACACTCTTCTGTAAACTGGGTTGTCTGTTTCTCCCAGTCTTTGTGTAAAGGTGAGACTAAGTGTGTGTAAGCTCTTATACAACACAGCCAGAAGTCACTGGGCCGATTGTGACAGTCAAATTAGTCCAATGAGTCCCATTTACCCAGCCCTTCCTGTATAACCCTGCAATTGTTTCCTTTTCAGCTATTTCTCCAAATGCCCTTTTGAAAGTTGCTGTTGAATCCACTTCCACTCACCTTGCAGACAGTCATCATGAACTTGCTGGATAAAAATGTTCCTATCTTCTCTCTTGTTCTTCAGACCCTTTCTGAAATCTGTGCCCTCTGGTTACTGACCCTTCTGCCTGGAGAAACAATCTGTCCTGTATTTACCGCATCCAAACTCTCTAATTGTGAACCCTTCATTGAGTGAGAACTATTTCCAGCACAGGGGGAGAACATTCAGCCTGTCAGGTAAATGCTGTCATTTCATGGAGCAATCCAGTCAGTCCCACCCCCTCCCCTACTCGACCCCCAGAGCCTTGCAGGTTTATTTCCATCAAGAGCCCATCCAATCTGCCATTGCAATCACTGAGTGTCTTCACATGCCTCACCTGAATGGGCACTAATTTCCACGTCATTACCAATTGCTGCTCAAAACAAAGTTCTTCCTGACATCCTGTATCTCTTGCCCAACAAAGTGTAAGGTATTCTCAATATAAAGATGGGATTTTGTCTCCACACGGACTGTGCGCTAGTCACTCTTACTGATACTGTCATGGACAGATACACCAACAGCAGGCAGGTTGGTGAGGGTGATAGTGAGTATGTTTTTCCCTCTTGTTGGTTCCTTCACCACCTGCCCCAGGTCCAGTCTAGCAGCTGAATCAGGTGGAACTTGACCAACTGACACAGTAGTGATGCTTCTGAGCAGCTCTTGATGGTGGACTTTGAAGTCCCTTACTCAGGGTATATCCTGCATCCTTCCCACCCTCAGTGCTCCCTCCAAGTGTTGTTCAACATGGAGGAGGACTGACTGCTCAGTTGAGGTTGGAGGGGAGGCGGTGCTATGTGGTAATCAGCAGGAGGTTTCCTTCCCCATGTTTGACCTGCTGTCATGAGTTTTCATGGATTCCATCGTTAATGGTGAGGACTCCCAGGGCAACTCCCTTCCGACTGTACACACCACTGTGTTGCCTCCCCTGCTTGGTCTATCCTGACAGTTAAAAACTGAATGAGGGAACAATTCTGTGTAGGTTTCACAGCTTGGAGACAGAGCTGCTGCTGGATTGTGTTTCTGATCTCCGAGTGCAGGCGTGTGTGTTTGTGAGAGAGTGACTGACACATTTTCCATCATTGTGTTGTTTCTGCAAAACAAATCCCAGAACAAGCCTCCTGTGCTATCACGTTCCAGGGAGTGCAGATGGTAGACAGTTTTCTCCCGTCTCAGTAACAAATGTCCAGCTTCTCCGAACTCCTTCTTTCACTTCCTCTCTTGGTGAAGTTTCAACCTTGCGCTCTGACAGTCTTTGCAGTTATTTTTTACACTGGGGCTTTCTGCTGTGGTCAGAATCTCTAATAATAAGTGTCCAATCAGTGACAATCAGCTAAGAGCAGTCAGGGCTGAGGAGCCAGGCTCACTGTGAAACACATTGGGAAGATCAAAGCCATCCTCTTCAGCTCCCGGCACAAACTCCATCCCTCTCCCTGAGCACTGTCTACTGCTCAATCAGACTCGTTACATACTTGGCCACATCTATGTAAATGATCTGAGCTCCATATCGCAAAGATCAGCCACTGAAAATCTCAGCCATGTCTAGGACTCCAAACATGGCCATTTCAATGCTGTACTTGCACTCATCACAGTCACAGCCCTCCATAATCTTGAGCTCATTCCAAATTCTGCTGCCCATATCCCAACTTGCACCAAGTCCCATTCCACCAACCCCCTGCACCCCATGTTTACATTGGCTCCTGGCCCAGAAACACTTCAATTTTCAAATTCTTATCCTTGTTCTCAAATCCCTCCCTGTCCTCCACCTTCCCTATCTCTGTGACCTCCTCCAAGCCGCCTCACTCATTGTGGTTAGCAATCTTGGATATGGCTCTCTAATCCTTTATGCACATCATTGAGAAACATTGTGCATAGCTGAGCACAGATCCCTGGGGACACCACGATTCACATCTTGCTCATTAGAGGACACACACAATATCCGTCCTCTCTGACTCCTACCTCCAAACTAATTCCTGACATGAGACAAATACTTTTCACTAATTGGTTTGATGAGAGAAAGCAGAGGTTAATGGTGGAAATTGCTTGTCAGACTGGACGCCTGTGTCTAGTGGAGTGCCTGAGGGCGAGGTGTTATGGCCCATTACTGTATGTTATGTGTATCAATGATTTGGATGAGAATCTGTAAGGCATGATTAGTAAGTTTGCAGAAGACATTACAAAAGGTGGTATCATGGAGACTATCAGACATTGTGGCAGGACCTTGATCAGCTGAGGAAGTGGGAAGAGAAATGAAAATTAAATTTATGTAGATTAGTGTGAGGTCTTGAATTTTAGAAAATTAAATCAAGGTTGGGGTTTCATTGTGTAGTTGAACAGTGGGATCTTGAAGTTCAGGTACACGGTTCTCTGAAAGTTGAGTCACAGTTAGACAGGGCAGTGAAGAAGGCTTTTGGTGCTCTGGCCATTATCAGTCGGGGCACTGGGTACAGGAATTGAGAAGTTATGTTGCAGTTGTACAGGACATTGGTGAGGCCGAACTTGGACTACTATGTTCAGTTTTGGTCACCTTGTTATAAGAAGGATATTATTCAACTGGAAAAAGTGCAGAAGAAATTTACAAGGATGTTGTCAAGTTTCAATGTCTGAGTTTTTGGGAAAGGTTGGACAAGCTAGGACATTTTTCGAAGAGTGTAGGAGACTGAAGGGGAATCCTTTAGAAGTGTATAAGACCATGAGAGAAATGGATAGGGTGAATGCACCCAGTCTTTTTCCCAGGGTTGGGGAATTGAGAGCTATAGGGCAACAGTTTAAGGTCAGAGGGGAAAGAGAAAAAGGGAACCTGAGTGGCTACATTTTTACACAGAGGGTGGTACACATATGGAGTGAGCTGCAAGTCAAAGTGATTGAGGCGGGTGCATTAACAACATTTAAAAGGTATTTGGACAAATACATAGGTAAACGTTTGAAGGATATGGACCAAGTGAAGGGAAATAGGGTTAATGTGGATGGACATTTTGGTCAGCACGGTCCAGTTTGGGCCAAAGGGCCTGTCTCTGTGCTGTAGGACTCGATAACTCTATGACTCGATAATTCCATATGTTTCCATGTTTATGAACAGTCTCTCAAACATAGAAACAAAGGAACTAGGAGCAGGAGGAGGCCATTCAGCCCTTCGAATGGGCTCTGCCATTCAATATGACCATGGCTGATTATCCAACTTAGTCCCCTGTTCCCACTTTCTCCCCATAACCTTTAGTCCCTTTAGTCCTAAGAACAATACCTATCTCCTTCTTGAAACTATTTCATGTTTTGGTCTCAACTGCTTTCTGTGACAGAATATTCCTCTAGCTTCCCAGGCTCTGGCTAAAGAAATTTCTCCTCATCTCAGTCTGAAATGCCCTTTCCCTTTTCTGTAAACTGTAATTCCTGGTTCTGAATTCCCCAGTCATCAGGAACATCCTTCCTGTGTTTTTCCGGTCTTGTCCTGTTAGTACTTTACAGGTTTCAAAGTGATTCCTCTCAATCTTCTAACCTCCAGTGATTATAGTCCTAACCAATCCAGTTTCTCCTCAGATCTAAGTGCTGTCATCCCAGGAATCAGTCTGGTAAACCTTCGCTGCCGTCCCCCCATAGCCAAAACATCCTTCCTCAGATAAGGAGGCCAAAACTGCACACAATACAATCATAAAATCATACAGTATAGAAGAGGCCCTTCAGTCCATTAACTGTGTACCAGCCAAACTACACTAAACCTACACCAGTCCCACTTTCCAACATGAGGCCCATAGTTTGAATGTTATGACATTTCAATTGCTCATCCAAGTACTTTTTAAATTTTGTGAGGCTTCCCAATTCAACTACACTCCCAGGCTCTGCATTCCAGACCCACACCACCCTCTGGATGAAAAACATCTTGAAACCTCCTATCTTTCATATTGAATGTGAGCCAACTTGTTATTGACACGCCCACGAAAGAGAACAGCTGCTTTCTCTCCACCCTGTCTATTCCCCTCATAACCTTATACACCTCGATCAGGTCCCTCCTCCACCTTCTCTGCTCTGAAGAAAACAACCCGAGCTGATCCAATTTCTCTTCATCACTGAAAGGTTCCATCGCACACAACATCCTGGTGATTCCCCTCTGTACCACATCCAGTGCAATCACATCCTTCCTACAGTGTGGTGACCTGAACAGCACACAGTCCTCCAGCTGTGGCCTAACCAGTGTTCTGCTTAACTGCAACATATCCTCCTGCTTTTATAACCAATACCTGAAATGACAAAGGCAAGTGTCCCATATGCCTTCATACTGCTCTGTTAACCTGTCTTGCCACATTCAGGAATCAGCTGACAAGTACACAAAGATCACTCTGTTCATCTGAGCTTCCTCAGTTCAAAGAACAAAGAACAAAGAAAATCACAGCATAGCAACAGCCCTTCGGCCCTCCAAGCGTGCGCCAATCCAGATCCTCTATCTTAACCTGAGACCTATTTCCCAAGGATCTGTATCCCTTTGCTCCCTGCGCATTCATGTATCTGCCCAGGTACATCTTAAATGAGGTTGTCATGCCTATCTATATCATCTCCACTGGCAACATATTCCAGGCACCCACCACCCTCTGCGTAATCAACTTTCCATGCATCTCTCCCTTAAATGGTTCCCCTCTCACCTTGAACTCGTGACCCCTGGTCATTGAGTCCCGCATCCCGGGGAAAAGCTTCTTGCTATCCACCCTGTCTACACCTCTCACGGTTTTGTCGACCTCAATCTGGCCCCCCCAACCTTCATCTTTCCAATGAAAATAATCCTACATCTACTCAACCTCTCTTTATAACTAATGCCCTCCATACCTCAATTCTGATGAATCTCCTTTGCACACTCTCCCAAGTATCCACAATCTTCTGATAATGTGGTGACCAGGATTCTACACAGTTTTCCAAATGTGGCTGAACCAAAGTCCAATACAATTTTAACATGACTTGCCAACTCTTGTACTCAGTACCCTGTCCGATGAAGGAAAGCATGCCATCTACCTTTTTAACCACTCTATTGACTTGCATTGCCACCTTCAGGGAACAATGGACCTGAACACCCAGACCTCTCTGTACATCAATTTTCCCCAGGGCTTTCCATTTACCATATAGTTCACTCTGGAATTGCATTTTCCAAAATTCATCACCTCACATTTGACCAGATTGAAGTCCATCTGTCTGTTTCTTTGCCCAATTCTCCAATCTATCTATGTTCTGCTGTATTCTCTGACAAACCCCTCCACTACCTGCTATTTCACCAATCTTAGTATCATCTACAAACTTAATAATCAGTCAACCTATGCTTTCCTCCAGATCATTTGTGCATGTCACAAATAAGAGTGGTCCCAGCACGGATCCTTGTGGAACACCACTGGTCACAGTTCTCTATTTTGAGAAACTCCCTTCCACTATTACTCTCTGTCTCCTGTTGCCCAACCTGTTCTCTATCCATGTAGCTAGAACACCCTGGACCCCATGTGACTTCAATTTTTTCATTAGGCTACCATGGGGAACCTGATCAAACACCTTACTGAAGTCCATGTATATGACATCTACAGCTCTTCCCTCATCAATCAGTTTTGTCATTTCTTCAAAGAATTTTATTGAGTTGCTGAGACATCACATTACCTGCACAAAATCATACTGCCTATCACTGATAAGTCTATTTTCTTCCAAATGTACATTTATCCTATCCCTCAGTATCTTCTCCAGCAGCTTCCCTACCACTGACATCAGGCTCACTGGTCTATAATTACCTGGATTATCCTGGCTACCCTTCTTAAACAAGGGGACAATATAAGAAATTCTCCAGTTCTCTGGGACCTCACCCATGTTCAAGTTTGCGACAAGGCCCCAGCTGTTTCCTCTCTCATTTCCCTCAGTAAACTGGGATAGCTCCCATCTGGGCCTGGGGACTTGTCCACCTTAATGCCTTTTTGAATACCTAAAAATTCCTCCTTCCCTGTGCTGACTTGACCGAGAGTAATCAAATATCAATCCCTAACCTCAACATTCATTATTTCCCTCTCCTTGGTGAATACCGATGTAAAGCACTCATTAAGAATCTCTCCCATTTTCTCTGACTCCACGCATAACTTTCCTCCTTTGTCCTTGAGTGGGCCAACCCTTTCTCTCGTCACCACCTTGCTCCTTATACACGAATAAAAGCCTTTGGGATTTTCTTTAACCCTGCTTGGTAATGATATTTCATGATCCCTTTTAGCCCTTTTGATTTTCCATTTCAGATTGGTCCTACTTTCCTGATAGTTTTCCAAAGATTCATCTGTTTTCAGCCACCTAGACCTTTTGTGTGCATCCTTTTTCCACTTAGCCAGTCTCACAATTTCACATCTTATCCAGGGTTCTCTAATCTTGCCATTTCAATCCCTCATTTTCACAGGAACATGTCTGTCCTGCACTCTCATCAACCTCTTTTTAAAATCCTCCCACATATCAAATGTGGATTTACCTTCAGACTGCGGCTCCCAACATACATTGCCCATCGCCTGCTGAATTTTGCTATAGTTGGCCTTCCCCCAGCTTAGCCCTCTTCCTTTAGGACCACTCTCGTCTTTGTCCATGAGTATTCTAAACCTTACGGAATTGTGATCATTGTTCCCAAGGTAATTGCCTACTGAAACTTTAACCACCTGGCCAGGCTCATTCCCCAACAGCAGGTCCAGTATGGCCCCTTCCTGAGTTGGACTATTTACATACGGCTCTATAAAACCCTCCTGGATGCTCCTTACATATTTTGCTCCATCTAAACCTCTAATTCCCAGTCAATCCCACTCAATGTTGAGAAAGGTAAAATCTCCCATCACCACCACCCTGTTGCACCTACGTCTTTCCTTAATCTGTTTACATATTTGTACCGCTATCCCAAGCTCGCTGTTGGGAGCCCCAACATTGTTATCACATCCTTCCTATTTCTGAGCTCTGCCCATATTGTCTCACTGCTCGAGTCCTCCATAGTGCCCTCCTTCAGTACAGCTGTGACCAGTAATGTAACTCTCTGACAAGTAATGTAACTCCTCCACCCCTTTTACCTCCCTCTCTATCCCACCTGAAGCATCTATATCCTGGGATATTTAGTTGCCAATCTTGCCCTTCCCTCAACCAAGTCTCAGTCATAGCAATAACATCATACTCCCAGATACTAATCCAAGTCCTAAATTCCTCTGCCTTACCTTCTACACTTCTTGCATTAAAACAAATGCACCTCAGACCACCTGTTCCTTTGCGTTCCTCATCTGCTCCCTGCCTATTCTTCCTCTTAATCACACTGACTTCATTATCTAGTTCCTTACAGGCTTTAATTACTCCCTCCTTACTGCCCACTGACCTCCTCATTTTGTTCCCATTCCCCTGACAGATGTGAAAGACAGCATAAGGATTTGTTGGATCAAAGGCAAAGTACCAATTTCTAATTAGAGTGACAATCATGATGCTAGCCAACTATTCCCATCCCAACTGCTGGTATTATTGGACAACACAGATCTCAGACTGCAACACAAACAGAAACTGCTGAAGAAATGCAGTTGGTCTGCAGCATCTATGGAGCATAAGCGCACAATGCTGATGATTTAGATTTAGTAATAAGACCTCCTTACACAATCCAAATGAAGATAAAATAAAACATGCGAACAGAAAACACAAATTCAAAAGATTTCAAAACACACAGCAAAATAAAATCCTTTCTGTTTGAATGTTATTGATTTATAGTTCTCAAATAACGGGGAAAAGGGGTTCATTTCTCTATCACACCTTTAGGTTTAACTTAACTGTATTTTTCATTTCATTGTCTTGAAAGTTTGATTGCCTTTTCCTTGATTAATACTTCGCTGGCCACAGGTGAAGTGCCAGACTGGAGGATTGTCAATGTGGTTCCTTTATTCAAGAAGAACAGCAGGGATAGGCCAGGCAATTCCAGACCGGTTAGTCTGATGTCAGTGTGAGGGAAATTATTTGCAAAAATCCTGAAGTACAGGATTAACCAATACTTGGAGAGGTAGGGATGCCAGTATTGATTTGATTGACCAAGGCCCCACATGGAAGGCTGGTCCAGATGGTAAGAGCCCATGGGATCAAAGGCAAGTTGGCAAATTGGATCCAAACATGGCTTCCAAAAATGAGGCAAGCAGTGATGGTGGAGGGTTGTATTGTGATTGGAAGTCTGTGACCAGCGGTGCATTACAGGGATTGGGGCTTGGACCCTTTCTGTTTGTAACAAATTGGATGTGATTGTATACTTAGAAAGCTTTTAGATGCCACATAACTTGGTGGTGTTTTTGATATTGGTTTGATTTTTATTTTAGTTTATTGTCACGTGTACTTACATACAAACGTATAGGATTACAGTGAATGGTATGTCATGTCGCCTCACAAGGTGCCATCTTCGGTCCAAGGACCGAGGTACAGAATCTCAAGAGCAAATTAGCAAGAAAGATTAAAGTTAAAAGTTACACTTTTCAGACCTTTTTAGTTTCAAGAAAATAAAAACAATCTGTAAATTCAAACATTACAGTATTTTTGAAGCGCTTAGCTACCTTGGGATCATTTACTTTGAGTCATCACCTTGAGAGCGGAAGTCCACGCTGAGGCCGTGCTGGGCCGAGAGACCACCATATACAGCAAAAGACCACCTTGTGGGCCTAGAGACAGCCAAACTGGGCCACTGAGAGATCACCACACTCAGCCGAGAGTCAATCACACTGGTCTCAGAGACCAGCATGCTGGGCCAAGAGGTCACCACATTGAACTGAGAGACCATCATGTCTGACCAAGAGTCTGACTCACCAGGCTGGGATGTCAACCTGACCGGCCAGGACACTGCCACACCAAGCTGATAGGACACATCACTGGGTCTGCACTGGGTTGGATGCCAGGCATCTGAGCTGGGAAAGAAAAGATAGAAGGACAAAAGAAAAACAAAAAAGGTGGAATAGAAAGAAGAAAAGGAAACAGACGGAGCAGATGAACTCGGTCTGAAGTGTCCTGCTCTGCTGCCATCTTGGATCACCGGGTTTCAGGCTACAGTCTGATATTGATCAGCTGGTAATTGGGCAGAGCAATGGCAGATGGAATTTAATCCTGATAAGTGTAAGATGATCCAATTTGGGAGGTCTAATAAGGGAGGGATATACACAATGAAAGGTATGTGCCTTGGGTGTCCTTGTGCATGGATCACAGAAGGTTGGTCTGCAGGTACAACAAGGAATTAGGAAGGCAAATGGAATTTTGTCCTTCATTGCTAAAGGGATTGAGTTTAAAAAAGCAGGGAGGTTATGTTGCAGCTGTACAAGGTGCGAAGAGGCCACACCTGGAGTACTGCGTGCAGTTTTGGTGTCCTTATTTGAGAAAGGATGTACTGGCACACAGAGGGGTGCAGAGGAGGTTCACTAGGTTGATTCCGGAGTTGAGAGGGTTGCCTTATGAGGGGAGACTGAGTCGACTGGGATATATTCATTGGAACGTAGAAGAATGAGGGGGGTGGGGGATCTTATAGAAACATATAAAATAATGAAGAGAATAGATAAGACATAGGACGTTTCCACTGGTAGGTGAAACTAAAACAAGAGGGCATAGTCTCAAAATTAGGGGGAGCAGTTTTAGGACCAAATGGAGAAGGAACTTCTTCACCCAAAAGATCATAAATCTCTGGAATTCCTTGCCCAATGAAGAAGTCGATGCTACTTCAGGAAACGTTTTCAAAGCTAAGATTTTTTTTAACACTAAAGGAATTAAGAGATACAGTGAGAGCGTGGGTAAGGGGAGCTGAGTCCATGAAAAGATGAGCCATGATCTTACTGAATGGCGGAGCAGGCTTGAAGGGCCAGAAGGCTGACTCCTGCTCCTAGTTCTTATGTTCTTATGTGCCTTGGGAGTAGTGAGGAACAAAGGGACCTTGGTGTACAACTCCATCAATCCTGGAAGGTATCAGCACAGCTAGACAGGGTGGTGAAGAAGGCACATGGGATGCTAGCCATCATTAGCCAGGGTGTAGAATATAGGAGCAAGGAAATCTTGTTGTTACTTTACAGAGCATTGGTTAGGTCATATCTGAAATACTGTGTACAGTTCTGGTCATGACACTGTCAGAAGGATGTGATTGGACTGGAAGGGTGTAGAGGAGATTTACCAGGATGTTCCTGGGATTGAAAGTCTTTCCTATGAGGAAAGACTGGTTAGACTGGGTTTGTTTTCTCTGGAGCAGAGGAAGCATGGGGGCAGTCTGAAGAAGCGATACAAAATGTTGAGACACAGAGACATATCAATCTTGATCATCTTTTCCCCATGACAGGCATGTCTAAGATCAGAGGGAATAAGCTTAATGTGAAGAAAATGTGTTTTAGAGGGGATTTGATTAAGCTTTTTTTTCTGCCAGAAGGTGCTGGACGTATGGAATGTGCTGCCTGAGGTGGTGGTGGAGGCAGGTCCTCTGACAACATTTAAAAAACATCCAGACGTGCACATAAAATGCCAGGGCATGGAAGGCTATGGACCAAGTGCAGGTAAATGGGATTAGTGCAGTTTGGTGTTTACTGATCGGCGTCGACATGGTGGGCAGAAGGGCCTGTTTGTTTGCTGTATGACTCTATAACCATGAAGAGAAGGATGTGGAAACATTTTTCATGTTGTTTGAGAAGATAGTTAAACAAGTGAGTTAGAGAAAAACAATAGAACCTGCCCATGCAAATATGAACTTGGGAAGCACACGAGGTTACTACATCCCTGTCAGAAGAACGTTCTCAGGATCACAACGATGTGAAAAGGTGAAAAGTGCAGATGAGTTGGTCTCGGAAACATACAGACAGAGGTTTCAGAACTTATAGAAACAGCCTCCACAAAACAACTGAGAATACTTACAACGCTCTCAGAGAAATTATTCTCTGAGAAGAATTCAAAACTTCCTTCCCTTCATGAATCGGAATTCATGTAGAAGACTGAAGGAGAACGACAGTAAGACAAGCAGCTAGAATGGCTCATGATTATAGACTTCAATAAAGCCAAAACCCTGCAGATGCTGGAATCCAAAGTATACAAAAAGGAGGCTGGAAGAGCACAACAAGCCAAGCAGCATCAGGAGGTGGAGAAGTCACCTGATGGGAGACCGATCCAGAAACCTTATTCCCATCAGGCCCAGAAATGGGAGTAAAATAAAAATTGAGAGAGAGTGTGAGGAAGGCAGGTAGCCAGGGGAGAGAATGGACAGGAGGGACCAGGCCGAGAACTCCTCCTCAGATTAAGAAGGAAATTGCTGAGGGTGGAAGTGATGCTCAGAAGCTGAAATGTTTCTCTGGGAATAAGGTGGGCCATGTGTTTTTGGAATGTTGGAAGTTCTGAGGTAGATCCATGGGACTTACAGGAGTTAGTAAAAATGAGTCAGAGAAGGGAACACAAACAGATAATCCCACGAAGCAAATTGTAGCTGTAATAATAACAAAAAGGCCGGAGGTGAATTCTGTCATTAGTAAAGGAAGTTGGAAGGTAGATGAGAGATGGACAGGATTTTTATCAAAAAGAACGGTGACCACTTTTTCTCCAGCTAAACCCAGAACCAAACTGAGAGATACAGGGACAACACAATCATTTTTACTGGAGAAAGAATTGATTTTCCCTCCGGAGAGCTCGATGGGAGCTAAGGTATTAATCAATGGGATTGGTGGAGAATATATTCCACTTCAATTGTATAAAATGCAACTGGAATGTGATTTGTTATCAGGAGAAGTAATTGTCGGAGTGGGGAAAACATTCCCTGTTGAGGGAGTCGATTTCCTTCTGGGGAATGATTTGTCAGGACTAAAGGCAGTAACTTCCCCGATAATTACAGAATGTCCAAAGGAGGTCCAAGAAACAGAACAATGACAGGAACAGGTTCCTGGTCTCTCTTCTTCGTGTGAGGTAACCAGGGCAATGGTTAAAGAAAATTCATCAATAAGGGGTGATGTGACACCACAGGCAAGTGAAAGGATCACTGAAACTTTCCGAAAG